>NC_073235.2:31115833-31722500 GCF_029281585.2 Gorilla gorilla gorilla
ATGAACACAGGTCTGTTTCAAATACATTATCACTCATGAGAGTTAAGGTAGTAAAGTTTGTCAATTTTATTTTTATCACTCAGAATGGATTCAGTGTTATCCCTATAACATGAACATGACAAAACCAATTCCCTTTTATTGTTAGTGTGTTTTTCTGAATAATGGCATAAAAGGCTGAGGCAAGGTTTGTGCACAGTCCTGAAGGCCAGTGAAGAGCTGAGGCTGTGGCCAATTACTAAGGCACATCCATTCCTAGAAAGCATTTCCCCAACTCTGGCCCCACCTCTTGGAATGCCATGCTTGGGAACAGCCTGCCATGTGGATGTGGCAGAAAGAAAAACGCTGAGATTGGCAGATTAAGGGATGGCCTTCATGCAGCCTGGCCCAAGGAGGGTGCCCGGGCCCCAGAGGAAGGACTGTCAGAGCTTCTTCTCAACAGGCCCAGGAAAAGGGAAGGCTTCTGCCTGTTTAAGGATATGCTCACACCCCACATCTTTCCAGAGCTGATAACAGGCAGACCTCACTGAGGTGAATATGACCTGTTTAATATCGCTAAAGGCCTACTGCCCTAGGGACAGGGCCTGAGGGTACCTGTTCATCCGTATACATTTGTCTAGACTAGTTCTGTGCCAGACCTGTGAGATTCTGGGACCAGGGATAGAAAAGAGCCAGGCCTTGGCCTTGGGGCTCCCAGTCCAGGGCGGATGACTGAGGTGAGCAGAGAGAGAAAAGGGTATCTTGCCCTACCTGGGCTACAGTGTAAGGAAACAGGGAGCCTCCTGGGGAGGGGTGATCCAGAAGAATGGGGAGTCTAGGTAGCGGGAACAAGACTAGCAAAGGTGAACCTGCAGGACAGTCCCTTCTTTCCCTGTATCCTCATGATCTGGAATGATGTCTCTACCTGGTAGATATTCAGTGAAGTTATATTGAATCAAACAAAACAGAAACACTATACAAAGAATGTGCACAATCATCTTTCAAACTTTTTTCTTTTTGAGAAGGAAAATCAGAATATCTTTTTCATATAAATCAAAAATGCTGCTAGCACCTGGGACACATGCCTGTCCCTACTGGCAGGAGCCTTCTTCCTCAGAGCCTGCCCACAGTCCAGTCAAGGACAGTTCTGGTCAGTGGCCACATTTGTATAAATAGTGCTCCAGTGATACTCACATTTATAAAGGAAAGAGTTCACATTTCTTTCAAGTGTGGAAGTGTTTGCTTGTGATGTTTTGTAGATAGCATTCATCTCTTCCTGCCCCCACTCCCCTGCCCAACATCAGACTCACTGTGATATAGACGCGCTCCCTACTTAGGCCTTGTATTTTCATGGAAAATGAGCAATTCCAGGCAGGGGGCATGGATCTTCAGTTTGTTTACAAATTCCACTTTGTTCATCTGTGACAGGTCCTTGAGATCCTTGGTCTCTATCCCTGGATTTTCAGAGCCCAGCAGTATGTACAAAGTAGGATTTCTCACCAAACTGAGGCTCTATGACTCCTGCCTGGAGTATTTCCCACTCTTCCCACTAAGCCACTCCTCCCGTTCTATTGTTGCCAAAGGAAAGCATTGGACCAGATGTCCAGGTAACCCCACTTATCCATCTACAGCTCATCAAATCTGGAAGACCTAGAAGTCATATTATCTCCCTAAGACTTTACTTTGCCCAGCTGTACAATAAGGATATCATACAACTTCTGAGAAGTTTTCAGAATTGAAAGCACTAGGAGTTATCAACATACTTTGAAAGCTCTAAGACATTCTGCTTTTACAAACATAATGTTTTATTGCCCTCTACCCCCTAGATACCTTTGCAACTTCATCAGTTATGCTGCTAAGAATCTGATGGATACCATTTTAATTCTGCATGTCGAGGAAAGAAGAGCTCATTTATTGACAGTCTCTTGACTCATGGAAGAAAAATAATTAAGAGTCATAGAAAAGTATGACTTAGGTTGATTTATTTTTCTTATGTACAGAGAGAAGGGGAGACAGTGTTAAGGGCTGCAGGAAGTCATCCAAAGAGCCTAAGCACTGTCTACCTGAGGAAGTTACTGCCCCCGTCTACCTAGCAAGTTCATATATGCTCCTCGGGTTCAGACTCTCCTCAGGATACCTCCTCTGTGCAGCCTTCCTGGGAGGTGGCTCTAACCCTTGTCTCTACCATGGCCTGGACCTGCCCCGCTGTTGCAGCAGCCGCCTTGCTATGTTTCACTTATTTTTTTTGCATGCCTGTTTCTTCTGGACTCTTGAAGGTGGGATGAGTCCCTACCAGGACCCACCCTGGGTATACAGGTGACCCAGAACTGCAGCCTTAACCACAACCTGGGAGAACTGGCAGGGAGACACACAGGCTTCCAAGTCAAGGTCACACCCTTGATTGACAGTGGAGGTGGGGTGATAGGATGAGTAAAAACTGGAGTGGCCAATGCAGTGCTCCAATGCCAGAAGTCCCTGGGGGAAGCCTGTTGCTCCACAGAGGTCAGAGCACAAACCCCACAGTCACCAATAGCAGCCCAACTGCAAGGTACCTAGCTGCAAATCCCACAGTCTTGGTAGTTTTTCAACCCTCTTTCTTCTGCAGGTTATTTGAACCAGCTTCGATTCCTTTCCCTTTACTCAAAAGAACTCTACCCTGTTGCTTCAGTAAGTCCAAGTATCATTTTGGAAATGCTGGGTGGGAACAGCATGGGTTTATACCACATCCAAGGCCAGTGGAGAGTCAGCCTCAGGGTTCAGTGGTCTACACGTGTACTGTTACTCCTTGCTCACTGGGCTGCCACATCCTAGGTAATTTGTAAGTGCTTTGCAATTTTGGCCGATCTTCTAGTGCATTGAGTTTTTGTGATATTTTTCTAGTCCTACCAAGAACAGTGGAATTCTTCATTTAATTAAAAAGACACCAAAAGATTATCTTTGTAAAAAGGTTCATGAAAGGGATGCTTGCTGCTTCTCAGGCTGCCAAAACTTGCACCCCCAGGTCATAGAGAAAAGAGGTCGGAGCTGAGGGGAATATTTGCTTTTTTACGGAAGTCAGCAGGCACAGAAGAGTCAACAGTCAGGATAATCCTGCCTCTCTACCACACTGAAGCATCAAACAATCATTGCTTTTTTCTTGAGAAAACATACATGGATAAACTAATGCCACATATAGGAGTTCATATTTATCAGGATCAGTGAAAAAGCCAGGACTGTGAGCTGGGAGGCGGAACAATAGCATCACCAGCTGAGATAAGTAGGGGTGGGGGGAAAAAAAGTAGCACATTTTCAGGGCAAGAAATGTTTTTGGGACTGTGGAAACACAGTTGACTATGGAACAGCAGATCACCCTGCCTCTTCTTCCTCCCATCCCCCCTGAAATCTGCCATGCCAACATTCTATAGCCTAAGCTCGCCCCGGCTCCCCACCGACCTGGGAATGTTGTCCCAACTCCCCATCTGGCAGGGCCCTCCCTCTCTCCAGCTGTGTGCTCTGCATCAGCCATGGCAGCCTATGCTGCAGTCAGGCTAGATAATTTGGAACTTTCTGGACTTCTCATCCTCTTTTTAACAGTTATTTTGAATTATGATTCACATACCACACAACTTACCTATTTAAATTGTATAATTCAGTGGTTTCTAACATACTCACAGATGTGTGCAATCATCACCCCAGGCAATTACAGAATATTTTCATCAAAAACCTGTGCTTTTAGCTGTCGCTTCCTTAGGTGGTCTGCACTCCACCTCCAGCCCTGTGCAACCACTAATCTATTATCTGTCCCTATACATTTCCCTGTTCTGCACATTCTGTATAAATAGAATACTACAGTATGTTGTCTCTGGTGACTGGCTTTTTCCATTTAGCATGTTTCAAATTTCATTCATGTAGTTTGTATCAGAGTTGCATTCTTTTTATGGACAAATAATATTCCATTGTATGAATATACCAAATTTTGTCTCTTCATTCATCAGTTGATGGACATGATGGACATGTGGGTTGCATCCAACGTTTAGCTATTGTGAATAATGCTACTATGAACAGTCATGTACAAGGTTTTATGTGAACATGTTTCCTTTCTGTTGGATATATACCTAAAAGTGGAATTGCTGGGCTCCATGGTAATTATATACTTAATCATTTAAGGAACTGCCCAACTGTTTTCCAAGTTGGCTGCACAATTTTTATCTTCCTACTAGCAGGATATGAGGGTTCTAATTTTTCCACATCATCACCAACACTTATTACTGTCTAACTTTTTTGTTCTAGTCATGCCAGTGGGGGTGAAGTGGTATCTCACTGTGACTTTTTTTTTTTTGATGTTTGTTTCTCTGATGACTAATGAGGCTGATTATCTTCTCATGTGCTCATTGGTCATTTGTACATATTCCCTGGAGAAATGTCTACTCAGATCCTTTGTCCATTCCTTAATTAGATTATTTGTTGTTTTATTACTGAGGACTGAACTGAAAGTTCAGTAATAAAGAACTGAAGAGCTCTTTATCTGTTCTGGATATAAGTCCCTTTTTAGATATGTGATTTGCAGATTTTTTTTCCATTCTGTGTGTTGTCTTTTCATTTTGTTTATGGTTTCCTTTGGAGCACAAAAGTTTTTAATTTTGACAAAGTATAATTTTGTATTGCTTATACTCTTGATATCACATCTAAGCATCCTTTGCTAAATTCAAGATCATGAAGATTTAATCCTACTTTTTTCTTCCATGATTTCTTTGGTTTTGCTTTTTATATTTAGGTCTTTGCTCCATTTAAAGTTAACTTTTAAATTGAGTGAAGTAAGGGTTCAACTTCATTCTTTTGCATATGGCTGCATACATTTGTCCCAGTACCATTTGTTGAAAAGATTATTCTTTACTCACTGAATGGTTTTGACACCATTGTCAAAAATCAGTTGACTATTAAATGTGTGGATTTATTTTTGGACTCTCTCCATGACATTTAATTGATCTCTCTGTTTTCTTAATGCCAGGATCATATCGTCTTGATTTCTTTTGCTTTGTAGTAAGTTGTGAAATCAGGAAGTATGAGTACACCTACCTTATTCTTCTGTTTCAAGATTATTTTGGCTCTTCTGGGTCCCTTGCAAGTCCATATACATTTTAGAATCAGCTTCTCAATTCCTATAAGGAAGTTACCTGAGATTCTCATGGCGACTGCCTTGAATCTGTAGGTCAATTGGGAAGCATTGCCATCTAAACAGCGCTAGTCTTCTGATCCATGAATATAGACTGCTTCTCCAACTATTTAGATGTCCTCTAATGATGTATTGCCGTTACATTTCTCCCTGGAGGTCTCACTGTTTCCTGCTTGTGCTGCTTGAGAGAATGAAGAAGCTTCCCCAGCCTGGCTGCCTGTTGCCTCTCGGTGACGGGAATGCAGTCTCTGAGGAGTAGAGACAAAGTCCCCTTCCCAGGCACATGTCGTGATGAAATTTTCCTCACAGGTAACCCCAGCCCTGTGTCTGAGTGAGGGAGAGTACTCTCAGGCTGGGGAAGGAGGGCACTTCCCGGGCTGGATCTGCTGGTTGTGGCAGGACCCCCTTCCTGATACACTTTTGCAAACCTGATGTGGTTGACATCATTAAAAGACCATTTAAATCCTTGATGGCTGGCATTAAGACTCAAGCATTTCTTTCCAAAAATTTCAATTTTCTTTCTTAATCCCATCTCTGTGAAGACTCAGTGGCAGTGTCTCCTCCTGGAGACGTGGCAAACACTAGAGGGGCTCAGCTCCCCTTTACTGATGTCCATCTGGACCCTGCCCTGTCCCTCACAGGCATTCACAAGGAATTATGTGGGCTGGGCTTTTTTGTGAGTTAGAGAGCATGAAAACAGGCTCTGTTTCCAAGTAGCTTCCCACCCGCCTAGGGTGCTGGGATCAACCACACAGCACCCCGAAGCACCACGAGGGTTGGGCACCTCAGAGCTGCAGTGCAGACAGTGACTCCCGCACAGCTGCTTGGAGCAGGCAGAGTCGCAGCAGCTGTGCTCCTGCAACGCACATCTCCTGAGCTTCTCTGCAGGGTGAGACTCTGCCCTTGGGGGCTAGGGATATGAGGATGAAAGCCATGCTTGCTTCCTTCAAGGAGGGCACAGTCTAGCGAGGGAGAAAGACAAAGCCGGTGCTTATAAAACAGCGTGGTCAGAACCGTTAGAGAAAGGAACACAGATGACAGGGATCATGGTGGAGAAGCCAACTGAGGGTAATCAGAGGGTTCCCAAATTAAGTGTGGCTCCACCTGAGACTTTGAAAGACAAGATGCTATTGTCCTGCAATGACTGGGTGGGGCCTGCAGCATCCCAGCTGAAAGGAGAGCCTGGAGAGACCTGCAGGATGAGGCAGGAGGGGAGGAGAGGGTAAACTGCACTGCATGTAGGGTGTTGATTGAGCTGGGATTTTCCACAAGGGCAGGATCAAACCAGAAGAAGAGGGGCAAGCACTCCACTTCCAGGTACCAAATGATGTGGGTTTAAATATGGGTTCCTGCTGCAGCTGCAACAGAGGTCCCCTGAGAATGCTTTTATGAGAAACAATAGGAAACCTCTTTCTTACCTCAGATATGCTTCCAATTGTCCCTTTCTTCCATTTTAATTCACGTTTCTTTATAATTTCTCGGTCACAGATCTCTTTAGAATGTATCCAGAGCCACAGACTCTCTCTAAGGAGAATTACATAGCATATAAATATAATTGCAAGTTTCATCAAATTTCAGTAGTTTAATGGCTTTGCTGAAATGCATCTGTAGACACCAGGGTCAACTATTGTGACCTAAAAACTAGACTCTGGCAAGTTTTTGTGCTCAGTGATCCTTTCAATGGGCCTCGGAAGTGCAGCTAGCACCATGCTAAGACAGGCAGAAAGGCACAGAGATGGTAGAGAAATAGGTGCGTGATTAGATGAAGTGTTCTAGGTGCTAAGACCTAGTCATGACAACATCTGAATGAAAAGGAAAATTCAGATGGCAGAACTTTGCTGACCATATTCCTTGCTTTCCATCCAGATGCTTGGTCTATGTACATACACTTTTATGTTCTGAAATCAGCGTTTGTGAACAACACCCAGTGGGTTTCTCCACTGGGCGGAGAGTGGCAATATCTCCTCTAGCTAGCTAGAGTAAGTGCAGTCTCTTGCACAGTGTTATTTTATAATCGACTCAGTGCCTGGAATGAAATCAAGCTGGGACCAGCTTCACTGGCATGGCAACAGGAATATTCATACTTTAGTAATTATCCTAATGTCATCGTGGTAGCAGACACAAATGACATCTGTCTGAATGGCTCTGCATCAAGGCACCTTCTTTCCTAAGTTTTAACATATCTGTTGTGCATGTGTCTTGGGAACCTGAGGTTGTAGAGCAAATGATTCATTTTTAGATTCAACATGCAGTGAGCATTATTTACATCTACTGCCTTTCTGCTTTGGTATATATCAATATTTATTGCTAATTCAATGTCAAATTTTGACCTTACTTTTTATAGTCAATATATGCTTCTTGGAGCAATAAATCTTTATAATCACTACAGTTTAAATCAATACTTGTTTATTATCTATTTATCATCTATGAGTCAACCTTTCTACGCTTCGGATCCTTAGCAACCTGGGCATCAGATTTCTAAGGATGGAGCTCCACTGAAATGACTATGGAGGTACAAAGGATTCATATTACCTGCTTTTAAAGTTGGACGTAAGAGCTCAAATAAGAGCAATTACAACAAGAAAGACTCATAAAGTGGTTTGCTGGGCCAAAACAGCTGTTGAGTTATAAAATATTTACAACAGAAGAGATCTCCAAATTTATTTAAGTATATCCAAACAGTATATCTTTAGCACTGGGGTAGAATTATATCTTTCCATGGAGAGCAAGCGACCTAAAAACATGCTTAGCAGCAGACAGCACTAAAGCTGGCTTTTCCCATCACTGTGCTCTCAGTTTAGTTGTGGGAGTGAATTTAAAGATAGACGTATGAATCAAATCAGATAACACCACCTGCCAAGGCCTTCTACAGGGAGTCAGTCGATGGTCCGGTCAGTGATGGGGCTCAGGCCCAGTGTCTGTGTTGTGGGGAGCCATGGGTCACCTTGAAGAGGAATGAGTCAGCAGTGGCATCAGGCTGCTTGGCTGTAGCAGCTCCTCAGCCCTGCCAGTCCCCCAGTGTGTGCATCCTCCAGAGGACCCTCGGGAAGGACTCACACCGGCTGGAAGTCAGATCATGCATCACAGCCCAGAGCTGCTTCAGTTCTTGGCTCTCCTCTCCCCACCTGTGAAGAGCCAGCTGACCAGCGGCCTCTCACAGCTGCAGAATCCTATAATTTAGAGAGCCCTTTGGCATCTATCGAGAGGATAGATCCACACATCTGGTTATATGCATGTCCTGCTGGTACTCTGTACGTTGACGCTGTGGGACAGTGTCACTGGATAGCCTTTGAACGAACCCTCTTTATCACTTGTAGTTCTCAAGAATAACTGTAGAATGCGCTGAGAATGCAGCGTCCTGAGATGAGGAGATACTGGCTGGAACAGTGCAGGCTCTGTCCGCATTTCTCCTAAAACAGAATGTCTTGCTATGCTTTAGCCCAGTGAGTCCCATTTCCTTAAAATATAAAACCAAGGATGGGCTGCTTTCCAAGGTCCCTCAGCTGTGGTGCCGGTGGGGCACAAGCAGACAAGACTCCATCTGAGCAGCTTTCCTGAGCCTTGGAAGGCCCTTGTCACAAATCCTAGGCTTCTGTTATCCATTGCTGCCTATCTGTGAGTGACAAACCCACTTCATGTAACCTGTATGTGAATGTTCTGCCTCACAGGACTCAGACAAGTTGGCGATCTGTGCCCAGTAAACCTGTTTCACAGACATCAGCTTCCATGACTGCCCTGAGCAAAGTGCTGAAGGGTAGATATTGTCCTAGACACTCAGAGAGCATTAGCAATCCAAGAACCTAAGGTCTCTACCCATTTTTCTGCAGTAGCTGGAAGTCAGGCAGGGTTCCCTGGCTATGTGGCTTTGAGTTTGGCCTGCCTCATGTGGCTAATGGTGAGAGGGTTCTGGTGCCAGAGTGGCACACCCCAGCAGCACTTCCTGACCACCTTGCACTCTTCCTTCTTTCTGCCATCTGCCCAACTTGCCCCAGCCAGTGGGGGGTCCTCATTCCTTTTAGGACATGAATTATAAATTTGGCAGCAAATACACCCTGGGTACCTATCACGTATGGAGGAAATGTAGTTCAGAGGTTAAGCAACAAGACTTTTGAGCCAGGAAGGATTGGATCAATCTACTGGAGTGAGCCTTGGCAAGTTCACTACTCAGGAGGTGGCAATCTAACTCGTACAATTGGGATTATAGGTTTCAAGGACTGGTGAGACACTGCATGTTAAGTCATTTGCCCAGAATCCAGAGTGGAATCTATCCACAATAAATGTTCATTGTCATTCTTTTCCTCCTCCTTCTCTCTCTGTCCCCTGACCATGTTATTGTTAACACAGGTTTGTTTTTGTGTTTGTTTGTTGTTTGTTTGTTTTTGAGATGGAGTCTTGCTCTGTCGCCAGGCTGGAGTGCAATGCAACGATCTCAGCTCACTGCAAGCTCCGCCTCCCGGGTTCAGGCGATTCTCTTGCCTCGGCCTCCCGAGTAGCTGAGACTGCAGGTGCCCACCACCACGCCCAGCTAATTTTTGTATTTTTAGTAGAGACAGAGTTTCACCATGTTGGCCAGGATGGTCTCCATCTCTTGATTCATCCACCTCGGTCTCCCAAAGTGCTGGCATTACAGGCATGAGCCACTGCGCCAGGCCAACATTTTTTTTATGATTTCATAGCTTTGTGCTAGGTGCCCAGGGAATGCAATAGGAATTGGTCCCTATCCCTTTAAGGCTTAGTTGGGGAGGTGAAACTAATTTATGTGAAAGAAATGAGGCCCAGGTATGTGGTAAACTAGTGATCATGGTGAACAGTCTGGAGAAGGACAGAAGAGGGTACTGCTGTCTGCTGAATACCTGCTCTGGCTTAAAAGTGTTACTTATAGTATCCCATGCAACCCCCTACCAGCCCTCCAAAACAACTGTCCTTTCCTTTTACAGAGGAGCAAATTGAGCCCTGGTGAGATGAATCACTTGCCCCAGCTGTTAAGTAAATAGGTTCTGGAATTAGGATCTATACCCAGTTGGGAGGGGGGTGCCAGGCTGCCTGACTTCTAAGTCAGGGTTTTTTCTATCCTGCCATGTTTCTCTATGGGAAACAAGGAGATCCAAGCAGGCTGCAGTAATCAAAAAGGTAATTAGAAATGGAATTTGAATGAGGCCCTAAAATATGGCAGAATTTGACAGTCCCACAGGGACTGATAAGCTTAGCTCTATCACAAAGCATGTGGTCTCTTTGGTAAATATTTAAGATATTGAAATCTCTTGACTATAATGTGTACTCTGAAGTTGTTGGTTGAATGCTCTACCAGGTCAGTTGCTTCAAGTTTGCTAATTGTGTTGTTTAAATATTCCACATCTTGGCAGGGCACATTGGCTCGCAGCTGTAATCCCAGCACTCTGGGAGGCTGAGGCCACTGGATCACGAGGTCAGGAGATGGAGATCATCATGGCTAACACAGTGAAACCCTGTCTCTATTAAAAATACAAAAAAAAAAAAAAATTAGCCTGGCGTGGTGGTGGGCGCCTGTAGTCCCAGCTACTGGGGAGGCTGAGGCAGGAGAATGGCGTGAACCTGGGAGGTGGAGCTTGCAGTGAGCCGAGATCACGCCACTGCACTCCAGCCTGGGCAACAGAGTGAGACTCCGTTTCAATAAATAAATAAATAAATAGCCTGTAATCCCAGCACTTTGGGAGGCCAAGAAGGGTGGATCACCTGAGGTCAGAGGTTCAAGACCAGCCTGGTCAACATGGTGAAACCCCGTCTCTACTAAACATACAAAAATTAGGTGGGCGTGGTGGTGGGCACCTGTAATCCCAGCTACTCAGGAGGCTGAGGCAGGAGAATCGCTTGAACCCGGGAGGCGGAAGTTGCAGTGAGCCGAGATCGCGCCACTGCGCTCCAGCCTGGGCAACAAGAGTGAAACTTCATCTCAAAAGAAAAAAATAATAATAAATAAATAAATAAATATTCCACATCTTTACTGTTTTTGTTTGGGCATCAAATCAGCAGAGAGGTTTGCCAAAATCTCCAGGTATGATTATTGATTTGCCTACCTGTCCCTTTATTGCTGTAAATTTTTGCTTTATATCTTTGAGGCTGTGCTGTTAGATCAATACAGATACAAAATGTTTACATATTCCAGTTAAATTGCTGCATTTTCATTATGGAATGTCCCTTTTTATCATTATTAATACTTCTTGCTCTAGAGTCTGCTTTGTCTGATGTTAGTACAGGGGTAACATCATTCTTTTGGTGTTTGCATGGAATATGATTTTCCTTCCTTTTACTTTCAATCTTTCTGTGTCTTCATAGTTAAGGTGTGGCTTTGAATGCAGCCAATAATTGGGTTTTTTTGGTCTGACAATGTTTGTCTTTTAAAAAAATACTAAAATATACATTTAGGAATGGGTGTGTACCTTAAACCTCTCAGTAAATTTTCATTAAATGAACATCACTGTATAATCAGCACGCAGATCAAGAAATAGAACATTTGGCAACCCAAAAGCTTTCATGCCCCTTCCTAGACACTGCCTCTCTGCAGGGCCTACCACTATTCTTACTTTTAACACCATATACTACTTTTGCCTGCTTTTGAAATTTATAGAAATGAAATAATGCAATATTAAGTCTTCTGTGACTCTCTCCTTTCACTCAACCTATGTTTGTGAGATTCATTCACATTGCTCTATCAGTAGTTTGCTTTTTGTCTTTCTGATAGTGTTCTGTTGTATGGTACACAGCAATTTTTTTAATGCATCTTTCTATTGAACTTTTCATAACATCCAGTTTGAGACCTTTACAAACAGAGTTGCCATTAAAATGTTTCTACAGTTTTATAAACACATATACACATTTTGTCACTCTATATATCTAGGAATAAAATTGCTGGGTGTTATGCTACATTGATGTTCATCTTTGGTAGATAGTACTAAACCATTAGCCATAGTGATTGTGTCAGTTACCAATCCCACCAGTGGCATAACAGAGTTCTTGTACCTTGACTTGGCATTGTTTGTCTTTTTCACTTTACTTAGAGCAATGGGGCCTTATAGATTTAATCTGCATTCATCTAATGACTAATGAAGTGATGCACCTTACTTAGGTTTACTATTTAGATATACTATGTGCCTATTCAAGTACTTTTGCTCATTTTCAATTAAGATGTCTAACTTTTTCTAATTGGCTTCCAGGAGTTCTGCTTTGTGTGCTGAATATGTGTTCTTTGCCAGCAATATCTATTGCAGATCCCTTCCCCACTCTGTGGCTTGTGTTTTTGCATTCACTTAATGATGCCTTGTGATGAACAATGTTTAATTTTAATACATTACAGCCTATTGAGTTTTTTTCTTTGTAGTTGGTGCTTTTTGTGCTTGTTTAGGAAATTTTTGCCTACCCCAAGATCACAAAGTTATTATAACATATTTTCTTCTAAAGACTTATTTATTCTTATATACTTACTATACCTTTCACATTCAGATTACAATACATTTCTAGTCATTTCTGAGTATGGCTCAGGGTTTTGTTCCATATCAATACCCATTTGATTCAATAGCACATGTTGAAAAGCTAATCTTTCTTCACTGTGCGGCATTGTCACCTTCATTATAAATCTATGTTTACATGTGTGGAGAGCTTTCACTTTTAATTCGATTAATTTAGTTGGATCATTACAAATACAAAACTTATATTTAATGAATATATTTGCATTTAAATTTACCTTTTTGTTTCATTTTTTCTTTTATTGTGTATAACTTTTCTGTAGTTTTTTCTTCATTTGTATTAATCAATATGGTGTATTATTCCATTTTTTCTCTTTATTAAGTTTTTCTATTATGTATATGTGTTAATATTTATGAAATAACAATATATGTTCTTGATTTATTATAGCCTGTCTTAAACCATTGCTTCAACACCTCCAGAACAATGCAAGAATGTAAAAACAATTTGATATCATTTGCCTGTCTCACACCTGTTGTGTTAATATTGTTATGTATTTCTACATATATTTTAACCCCATAAGACATTAGAATCATTGTTTCAAAAAGTCAATATTCATTTGGAGTTATCCATTTATTTATCGTTTCCTGTGCACCTCGTTCCTTTCTCCCTACCAGACTTCCGTCAGGAGAAATTTCCCTTCTTTGTGAAAAACTCACACTTAAATTCTATTTTTTTTATGAAGGTCAACAAATTCGGTTTTTTGGTTTTTGTTTGCGTGTAAATGTCTTTATTTTGCCTTCCTTTTCTTGAAGAATAGCACCAGTAACACGTATTTTAGATATTTCACCATCTTCTATATATCTCTTAAGCTCTTACTTTTAAAAAATATAAAATTCCTGGCTGGGTGCGGTGGCACACGCCTGTAATCCCAGCACTTTGGGAGGCCAAGGTGGGCGGATCACAAGGTCAGGAGATCGAGACAACCCTGGCTAACATGGTGAAATCCCATCTCTACTAAAAATACAAAAAAATACACACACACAAAAAAAAATACACCACGCCAGGTGTGGTGGTGGGCACCTGTAATCCCAGCTACTCAGGAGGCTGAGGCAGGAGAATGGCATGAACCTGGGAGGCAGAGCTTGCAGTGAGCCAAGATTGCACCACCGCATTCCAGCCTGGGCGACAGAGGGAGACTCAGTCTCAAACAAACAAAACAAACAAAACAAACAAACAAACAAACAAAAAATATATATATATATAAAATTCCTCCATGATACAATCCAGGACAATATTCCAATTCATTTTCATCCATTTTCTTGTGCCTAATCTGCTACTCTACTAAAAATAGACTTGCTATTTTTAAATTCTTAATTTCAGTTATTATACCTTTTTATGTACAAAATCAGTATTTCATTTTTCAATAAATTCTAGTTCTCTGGTGGAATTATCCATAATTTTCTTGACTGTATTAATCATAAAATCCAATATTTTAAAAATTCCAGTACCCGGAATGTTTCCATTGTCTGCCTTTTTCTGTGACTTTTAGTCATTTGGTCCTGTTTTTTGACATGTCTGGTAATTTTTTATGAAATACACATATATCACATAGGAAATAAATGTAGGGTCTGTCTTCCCCCAGAGAGGATGTCTCCTTCTTCTGAGAGATAGATGGCAGGTCGTCTCTGGTAGATCACTCTGACCGTGTTGAAGCTGTGTTTTGGGCACGGTTGCCTTCCCAGTTGGCCTTACTCCTAAGGCACAATTCTCACTCCCAGGGCATAGTCTTCCCTGGTCCCAGTGGGAGCCTTCTGTGTTCACCAGGGCCCCTCCACACTCCCTGTTCCCAGCACCATGAGCCTGTGGGAATCTCTGCTCAGATATTCATCTCCGTGCTGCTCCTTTCATCTTGGACTCTCAGTGCCTTGTTGCAAGAACATACAGCTTGGAAGGTAGCCAGTCCCTCAAAGGGAAGTTGCAAGCAGGAGTTCTGCCTCAATCCTGTGTTTCCTACCTCTCCAAGATCTTACATTCTTAATCCACGCCACTGTGCTGCCTCAGAGTCTGCATAAGCCCTGGGCTGCTGTGGACCCAGCCCTACCTCCCATACTGTGAATCAGCAGGTGCCCCGAGGTGAGTAGCAAGGAATTTACATGCACTTTCCTGCTTTCTTGGAGTGCGGTCCCTCAAGTCCTGCCTGCCTTGCTCTGGCTCCAACGCCTTCATATGCTTCATTTTATTTTTAATCCAGATTTTATAGCTGTCTGCAGTGAAAGAGTTATTCCAATATATGCTACATGATTTCAGCTGGAAGTGTAAGCCCACTTTCTCTTTCAACATGACACTATCGTTATGATTGTGTCTCATGCTGGGTATTTTCTTAGATGTGTTCTCATTTAATTCTCACCCTTTGAAGTCAACTGTATTCCCATTTTTAAGGATAAAAATGTGGCTAATAATAAAAAGCTGGGGCTTAAGCCCAATTCAGAGTGTTTTGAAACCCTATCTATTTTCAAATAAACCAGACTGCCTCATAATGCAGTCATACCAAACTCTGCAGATACAGTCTCATTATTTTGTTTATGAGAATGTCACTTGAGTCTAGTCCCTTTCGATGAAGCCCCTGGCAGACAACTGGAGAATTCACTTTTCACCCTAATGTCCTATGTCTGTCAAGAAGGAAACCCGAAAGATTTTTTGACTTCCCAGAATATGACACCAAATTTTAAAATATGTCAGACAGCTCAACTTGACAAATTGCCAGGGGGAAAAAAACGATGGGGTGCTGCCTTTCCTCAAGAACTTTAAGGTGATTTGGAGTTATTTTGTGTGAAAAGTGCAAAAGAAATGATGAAAATTACTTAGAACAGCTGTACTTGCCTTGAAGCTCTGAGGATGCTGGAAATTTCAGTGAGTGACTTTTCTGTGTTAATGTAAAGGTGGGAAGCAACGCATTTAATATTGGATGACTTCCAGGGGAATCATCACTTCCAGGTGGATTCTGGAGAATGATGGAGATAAATCAAGTACAGTGGGTGCATAGCACACCTATTAAACATTTCTTTTTTCCAGTGGTCTCCTGATACTCTGCACATTTCAGCAGCTCCTGAGACTTGTTTACTGTAGGTTTTAAGAATCTTCCAGAGTCACCTCTTAAAACATGGCAAAATTAGCAAATGTGGACATCCTATCTGCTATAAGCAGAACTGCTGGATAAAATATAGTTTAGAAATCGTAGAAATGGAAAGAAATAGAAATCTTCAGGCAACATTAAGCGGGGAGGACTACACAGCCAACAGTCTAAGCAGGTGAGCTAATGCCTCTGAGACCCAGACAACTATGAGAAGTGAATACAGGCACTAATGGCCAGGGCCAGAGTTTGACCAACCAAAGGAGAACAGAAGAGGAGGGCTTGGGCCTGTGCTAGGCAAGGAGCTAACACTAAGAACTCTGCATAAACCTGGTACTAATGCATTATCCATAATGATTATTAACCCTTTATTATGTTCCAGTCATTGTCCTAAGTATTTCACATGTATTAACTCATTTAATTCTTGTAATAATGACACATGTATAGGCAGGCTGGCTCTATTTCAAAGAGACCAAAGTGTGTATAATGGCTCCACCATCATAGTAGCTGGTTTCTGTCTCCTGTGACAGCATTGGATTGGACAGGTATCTAGGTCAACAGGATGGTCCTTCTTGCAGTCATCCAGGGACTCTGACTGATGGAAGCTCTGCTGTCCTCAAACTTGTTTTCCAAGATTACTTTGAAAAACTAGACTCTATTTTAGCCGTCGGGATGGTGAAAGCAGGTAGAAGATACCTGAAGAAGGTTTTTAGGGGCCAGACTGGTGTGGTTCACATTGCCTACACCCATACTCCATTGGCTAATCAGTTGTGGGGCTACAATAAACATCAAAGGAGGCTGGGAAGTATATTCTAGCTGTGTGCGCTGGAAGAAGAAGAAACAGGTTTAGTGAACAACCAGCAGTCTCTGCTATAAACCTACGAGAGGGGTCGCATTATTTTCATTATTTTACATATAGGGAACCTGAGTACAGAGCAGATGACTTCTTGAGGTTACAGAGAAATTGCGATTAAAACTCCAGCTGTCTGGCCCCCAATTCTGCATGCCTCTTTCCTACCTGGAGCACACTGTTATGTGAAATTGCCTTTCCTCATAGAAGAGGAAATCAGAACTACAGCCACCAGGACCAGGAAAGTGAGAGAAAAATATATAACTGCTCTGGTAGAAAAAGATTCCTATGGAAAAAAAAAATCGAGCTGTGGACTGTGCCATGTGCTACTGACACATGGTGCAAGAATTCCAAGCTGATTCCCTAGTACATGATGTACAATTCCAAGCTAAGAAATTAATGAGCAAACTGGTTCCTGACTCAAGAAGACCCTCAGATGCTCAGCAGAAGCAAACCTAAAATGACATTGAAGGGACACGACCACAATGAGGGCTGATGTGAATAACAAAGGGGGAAAGGAAACACACAGGAGGAACTCACTTGAAGCTGCATAAGGAAATCAACTCAGTGAAAGATCAGATCAAAAGTACGGCTGTAAGTTTCTTTGTTAAGACCTTTCAGCTGGACTAAAATGGCCACCCAGAAAGCAATGTCACGCATGACCCATCCCAAGAGGAAATGGAAGAGAATTTTAATTTGATGTGTAATAAATTACAATTTTTTAGAAGAACTTTTACCAGCTTGGTCTGAAAGAGACTGATACAACTCAAAATGGAAAGTATTATCAGAGGCCTCAGCAGTCTCTGGGAAGGAGGCAGCCTGAGAATGCTAAGAACTACAAGTGGGACCACTCCCCATGGACAGGAAGACTCAGAAGACAGAGCCAATGCCATGGAGAACCATTCCCAGAGGCAGAACTGCAGAGATGCGGCCACATCAATTCCAGGATCGAAGTGGACCAGTGATGTCCATATAACTTCAGTCTCCCACCTTTTCTCCTACAAGTTTGTCTGCTGTAATGAATGCATCTCTGCCTCATCATTACACATTGGAAGATGATGAACAGGTCATCTGCCTCTTTATTCCTAGTCTTCTATTCACGAGGAACAATGACTGAGATGAACCTAAAAAACTGCCTGAGGCCCTTTGTCTGCTTCTGGAGCTGATTTGGGGGACAAGAACCTGTACTTCAGCCTGAACCTGATCTATGCTGGAATAAGACATTGGAAGAGCGGAGTGTGTTCTACATGTGGGAAGGAGATGGATCACTGGATGCCAGGAGGACTAAGAAAGCCAGTCAGTAGACATGGCCCCCCAGGAAACACACCCCTCCCTCATGAATCTGCTATGCCTTGGGACTTGCATTCACCAATAGAGCATGGTGGGAATGGTGTTGTGCCCATGCTGGGCCTAACTAACCCTTCCAAAGATCTAGAGGTTTCTACTTTGCAACATTGGAGCCCTGAGTGGTCATATAAAAAATCTGCCTGCTCTCTAGATTCCTCCTCTCTGGGCAGGGCATCTCTGAAAGAAAGGCAGCAGCTCCAGTCAGGGACCTATAGATAAAACTCCCATCTCCCTGGACAGAGAAACTGGGGGAAGGGATGGCTGTGGATGCAGCTTCAGCAGACTTAAATGTTCCTGCCTGCCAGCTCTGAAGAGAGCAGTGGATCTACCAGCACAGAGCTCGACTCTGCTAAGGGGCAGGCTGCCTCCTCAAGTGGGTCCCTGACCCCGGTGCCTCCTGACTGGAAGATACCTCCCAGCAGGGTTCAACAGACAGCTTATACGGGAGAGCTCCAGCTGGCATCTGATGGGTGCTCCTCTGGGACAAAGCTTCCAGAAGAAGGAAAAGGCTGTAATCTTTGCTGTTCTGCAGCTTCTGCTGGTGATACCCAGGCAAACAGGGTCTGGAGTGGACCACCAGCAAACTCCAGCAGACCTGCAGCAGAGAGGCCTGACTGTTAGAAGGAAAACTAACAAACAGAAAGGAGTAGCATCAACATCAACAAGAAGGACGTCCACACAAAAACCCCATCCAAAGGTCACCAATATCAAAGACCAAAGATAGATAAATACGTGAAAATCAGGAAAAACCAGCGCAAAAAGACTGAAAATTCCAAAAACCAGAATGCCTCTTCTCCTCCAAAGGATCACAACTCTTTGCCAGCAAGGAAACAAAACTGGATGAAGAATGAGTTTGATGAATTGACAGAAGTAGGCTTCAGAAGGTGGGTAATAACAAACTCCTACGAGCTAAAGAAGCATGTTTAGCTTGAAAGGAATGCAATGCAAGGAAGCTTGAAAACAGGTTAAAGGAATTGCTCACTAGAATAACCAGTTTAGAGAAGAACATAAATGACCTGATGGTGCTGAAAAACACAGCACAAAAACTTCATGAAGTATACACAAGTATAAATAGCCAAATCGATAAAGCAGAAGAAAGGATATCAGAGATTGAAGATCAACTTAATGAAATAAAGCATGAAGACAAGATTAGGGAAAAAAGAATGAAAAGGAACAAACAAAGCCTCCAAAAAATATGGGAATATGTGAAAAGACCAAATCTACATTTGATTGGTGTATCTGAAAGTGATGGGGAGAATGGAACCAAGTTGGAAAACACTCTTCAGGATATTATCCCGGAGAACTTCCCCAACCTAGCAAGATAGGCCAACATTCAGGAAATTCAGGAAATACAGAGAACACCACAAAGATACTCCATGAGAAGATCGACCCCAAGACACATAATTGTCAGAGACACCAAGGTTGACATGAAGGAAAAAATGGTAAGGGCAGCCAGAGAGAAAGGTCAGGTTACCCATAAAGGGAAGCCCATCAGACTAAAAGTTGCTTTCTCTGCAGAAACCCTGCAAGCCAGAAGAGAGTGGGGGCCAATATACAACATTCTTAAAGAAAAGAATTTTCAACCCAGAATTTCATTTCCAGCCAAACTAAGCTTCATAAGCAAAGAAGAAATAAAATCCTTTATAGACAAGCAAATGCTGAGATATTTTTGTCACTACCAGGCCTGCTTTACAAGAGCTCCTGAAGGAAATATGGAAAGGAAAAACCAGTACCAGCCACCGCAAAAACATACTAAATTGTAAAGATCATCAACCCTATGAAGGAACTGCATTAACTAATGGGCAAAATAACCAGCTAGCATCAGAATGACAGGATCAAATTCAAACATGACAATATTAACATTAAATGTAAATGAGCTAAATTCCCCAATTAAAAGACACAGACCGGCAAATTGGATAGAGTCAAGACTCATTGGTGTGCTATATTCAGGAGAGCCATCTCAAGTGCAAAGACACACATAGGCTCAAAATAAAGGGATGCAGGAATATGTACCAAGCAAATGGAAAGCAAAAAAAAGCAGGGGTTGCAATCCTGGTCTCTGATAAAACAGACTTTATAGCAACAGATTGAAAATGACAAAGAACGGCATCACATAATGGTAAAGGGATCAATGCAACAAGAAGAGCTAACTATCTTAAATATATACGCACCCAATACAGGAGCACCCAGATTCATAAAGCAAGTTCTTAGAGACCTACAAAGAGACTTAGACTTCCACACAGTGTAATAGTGGGAGACTTTAACATCCCACTGTCAATATTAGACAGATCAATGAGACAGAAAATTAACAAGGATATTCAGAACTTGAACTTAGCTCTGGACCAAGCAGACCTAATAGACATCTACAGAACCCTCCCACCCCAAATCAATAGAATATACATTTTTCTCAGCAACACATCACACTTATTCTAAAATTGACCCCAAATTGGAAATAAACACTCCTCAGCAAATGCAAAAGAATGAAAATCATAACAAACAGTCTCTAAGACCACAGTGCAATCAAATTAGAACTCAGGATTTTAAAATTCACTCAAAACTGTACAGCTACATGGAAACTAAACAACCTGCTCCTGAATGACTACCGGGTAAATAACAAAATCAAGGCAGAAATAATTAAGTTCTTTGAAACTAAAGAGAACAAAGACACAACGTATCAGAATCTCTGGGACACAGCTAAAGCAGTGTTTAGAGGGAAATTTATAGCACTAAATGCCCACAGGAGAAAGCAGGAAAGATCTAAAATCAACATCCTAACAACACAACTAAAAGAACTAGAGAAGCAAGAGCAAAGAAATTCAAAAGCTAGCAGCAGACAAGAAATAACTAAGATCAGAGCAGAACTGAAGGAGATAGAGACATGAAAAACCCTTCAAAAAATCAATGAATCCAGGAGCTGGTTTTTTGAAAATATTAACAAAATAGATATACTGCTAGCCAGACTAATAAGGGAGAAAAGAGAGGAAAATCAAATAGACACAATAAAAAATGATGAAGGGGATATCACCACTGATCCCACAGAAATACAAACTACCATCAGAGAATACTGTAAACACCTCTATGCAAATAAACTAGAAAATCTAAAAGAAATAGATACATTTCTGGACACATACACCCTCCCAAGACTAAACCAGGAAGAAATCAAATCCCTGAAGAGATCAATAACAAGTTCTGAAATTGAGGGAGTAATTAATAGCCTACCAACCAAAAAAAGTCCAGGACCAGATGGATTCACAGCCAAATTCTACCAGAGGTACAAAGAGGAGCTGGTATCATTCCTTCTGAAACTTATCAAAACAATAGAAAAAGAGGGACTTCTACGTAACTCATTTTATGAGGCCAGCATCACCCTGATACCAAAACCTGGCAGAGACACACACAAAAAAAAGAAAATTTCAGGCCAATAACCCTGATGAACATTGATGCGAAAATGCTCAATAAAATACTGGCAAACTGAATCCAGCAGCACATCAAAAAGCTTATCCACCACGATCAAGTTGGCTTCATCCCTGGGATGCAAGGGTGGCTCAACATATGCAAATCAATAAATGTAATCCATCACATAAACAGAACCAATGACAAAAACCACATGATTATCTCAATAGAGGCAGAAAAGGCATTCAATAAAACTCAACACCCCTTCATGCTAAAAACTCTCAATAAACTGGGTATTGATGGAATGTATCTCAAAATAATAAAAACTATTCATGACAAACCCACAGCCAATATCATACTGAATGGGCAAAAGCTGGAAGCATTCCCTTTGAAAACTGGCACAAGACAAGGATGCCCTCTCTCAACACTCCTATTCAACATAGTATTGGAAATTCTGGCCAGGGCAATCAGGCAAGAGAAAGAAATAAAGTGTATTCAAATAGGAAGAGAGGAAGTCAAATTGTCTCTGTTTGCAGATGACATGATTGTGTATTTAGAAAACCCCATCATATCAGCCCAAAATCACCTTAAGCTCATAAGCAACTTCAGCAATCTCAGGATACAAAATCAATGTGCAAAAATCACAAGCATTCCTATACACCAATAATAGCCAAATCAAGAGTGAACTCCCATTCACAATTGCTACAAAGAGAATAAAATACCTAGGAATCCAACTTACAAGGGATGTGAAGGACCTCTTCAAGGAGAACTACAAACCGCCACTCAAGGAAATAAGAGCGGACACAAACAAATGGAAACATCCCATGCTCATGGATAGGAAGAATCAATATCAGGAAAATGGCCATACTGCCCAAAGTAATTTATAGATTCAGTGCTATCCCCATCAAGCTACCATTGACTTTCTTCACAGAATTAGAAAAAAACTACTTTAAATTTCATATGGAACCAAAAAAAGAGCCCCTATAGCCAAGACAATCCTAAGCAAAAAGAACAAAGCTGGAGGCATCATGCTACCTGACTTCAAACTATACTACAAGGCTACAGTAACTGAAACAGCATGGTATTGGTACCAAAACAGATATATGGAGCAAAGGAACAGAACAGAGGCCTCAGAAAAAATGCCACACATCTACAACCATCTGATCTTTGACAAACCTGACAAAAACAAGCAATGGGGAAAGGATTCCCTATTTAATAAATGGTGTTGGGAAAACTGGCTAGCCATATGTAGAAAACTGAAACTGGACCCTTTCCCTATACCTTATACAAAAATTAACTCAAGATGGATTAAAGACTTAAACATAAGACCTAAAACCATAAAAATCTTAGAATAAAATCTAGGCGATACCATTCAGGACATAGGCATGGGCAAAGACTTCATGACTAAAACACCAAAAGCAATGGCAAGAAAAGCCAAATTTGACAATGGGATCTAATTTAACTAAAGAGCTTCTGAGCAGCAAAAGAAACTATCATTAGAGTGAAAAGGAAAGCTACAAAATGGGAGAAAATTTTTGCAATCTATTCATCTGACAAAGGGCTAATATCCAGAATATACAAGGGAATTAAACAAATTTACAAGAAAAAACAAACAAGCCCATCAAAAAGTGGGCAAAGGATATGAACAGACACTTCTCAAAAAAAAATTTGTGCAACCAACAAACATGAAAAAAACTCATCATCTCTGGTCATTAGACAAATGCAAATCAAAACCACAATGAGATACCATCTCATGCCAGTTAGAATGGCAATTCATTAAAAAGTCAGAAAACAACAGATGCTGGAGAGGATGTGGACAAATAGGAATGCTTTTACACTATTGGTGGGACTGTAAGTTAGTTAGTTCAGCCATTGTGGAAGACAGTGTGGTGATTCCTCAAGGATCTGGTACCAGAAATACCATTTGACCCAGCAATCCCATTACTGGATATATACCCAAACGATTATAAATCATTCTACTATAAAGACCCATGCACACGTATATTTATTGCAGCACTATTCACAATAGCAAAGACTTGGAACCAACCCAAATGCCGATCAATGATAGACTGGATACAGAAAATGTGGCACATATACACCATGGAATACTATGCATCCATAAAAAAGGCTGAGTTCATGTGCTTTGCAGGGACGTGGATGAACCTAGAAACCATCATTCTCAGCAAACTAACACAGGAACAGAAAACCAAATATCACATGTTCTCACTCATAAGTAGGAATTGAACAATGGGAACACATGGACACAGGGAGGGGAACATCTCACATCGGGGCCTGTCAGGGGGTGAGGAACTAGGGGAGGGATAGCATTAGGAGAAATACCTAATGTAGATGAGGGGCTGATGGGTGCAGCAAACCACCATGGCACATGTATACCTATGTAACAAACCTGCACATTCTGCACATGTATCCCAGAACTTAAACTATAATAACAATTTTTTTAAAAAAGTCTGCCTACCCTGTGTGACAGGACACACAGAGACCACATGGAAGGCAATGCCAGGAGGAGAGGCACTGAAGCCACCTAGTGGGAGAGAGGCCCAGGCCTCACCAGCATCCCAACTGAGCCTAATCTTCCAGCCATCCCCACCAAGAGGCCCAATGCGGGGATGAACCAGCCTAGGCTTTCTAGCCCACCCAAACCCCAGACGATTTTTTCCCCAGCCAACATTACATGGAGCAGAACAATAACTTAAGTTAGAAAGACCCCTCCCAATAAAATGTTCAGTTTTTCTTTTGAGGGTAGTTTGTGATGCAGCAACAGAAAATCAAAATCGCTGGGGTTTAATCCTTCCTACACCACAAACTCCCAGGCTCCTGTGTGAGCTGACCCACCATCTAGCTCGCCCACCTCCGCTGCTCCTTGCCTACACGGGCACTACTGCTACTCCCATGCCTTGACTGACATTCCCCTAGTTTTGGGGGGTCTTGTCTTCCCCCAAAGAAGCAAAAGAAAAACTAAAAAAGAGTAAAATACCACAGTATGAAATTAGGAGCTCCAGTGATTAGACAAAAGGAAAAGATTAGAGGAGAGAAAGAAGGGTGAACAGGGAAAGTCTGCTCCGTGAATGTTAAGCAGTGAACCAACATATGGCACCTATTTCATGCATATTTATGCATATGGATTTATGGTAATGGTATGGCCCATATGGAGAAAGCTGTCCACCTGCCAATAGGTGTACTCATCCGAAATGGCCAGATGTCTCTACCTAAACCCAGAGAGCAATTTTGGAGCCATGAAAAGCCAACTCAGGTAGAAGTACACTTGCAAAGAAGCCCATTACAAATAAAATTTCAAATTACCTCTGATTTTATGTTAGAAATACAAAATAATGAGGCCAGGAGGTCTTCCAGAAAACACTAAGTTATTCTGAAGGCCAGATGCCTACAAGGGCATGAGTGTGCAGTTGTTAAGCCCTCATGAAATATTTTTCTACATTTTTAATTTTGAAAATTTCAAATATATACAAATGCAAAAAGAATATCATAATGTCCCCCTTGTCCCCGCCTCTGGGGGTCAGCAATTACCCAACCCCATTTTCCACATTCCCCATTTTCCACTTCCCCATTTTCCACATTGTTTTGAAGAAAATCCAGGACATTTTATAATTTTATTCACAAATGTTTCAGTATGTGTCTTTAGAACGTGAGGATTGTTTTAACGTATCGTGCCTAAAAAATTAACAATAATTCATTCATATCATCATACTGCCAGCCAGTGTTCCTACTCTAATTGTCTCATAAATGTTATTTTCTCAGTGATTTATTAGTTTGTATCAATATCCAAATAAAGTCCATGTACTGTGATTGGATGACATATTTCCTAAATCTCTTTTGCCTATAGATATTTTGCCTCCATCTCTTTCTGTTCCATGCAATTTATTTGTCAAAGAAATAGGCTGTTTGTCCTACAGATATTTCACAATTTGGAGTTTCCTGATTGTATCCCCAGGGTGTTGTTTTATATGCTTTTTTATTCTTCATATTTTTCATAAATTGGTACTTGGATCTAAAGTTCTGACGAAATTGGGGTGTTTTCTTCTCCACCTCCTCCTCCTCCTCTGCAAGACTGCTTGATCAGGAATGTGTGTTTTTCCATTAGGATACCCATAATGCGTTTGTCTCTCTTTTTGTGATAACAGCAGCCATTGACTATGAGCACTTAGACCCACTAATTCATTAGGAGCTACACAATGGTAGGCAGCATTCTGATGTCATATGCCTTCTTCATTTATAAACTAAAATGCTTTATAAAGAAAAACTTTGCCTACCAAGTGGCACACATGGCATGAGAAAGCCAGGGAAAATGCTTGGTTCCCTTTATTCACTTGTTTTCTACTAACGAGTTGGTTCACTTTCCTTCTCCAAGATTAAACATATGCGTGTTTTTTCAATGAGATTACAAATGCATGGATTTAATCCCATTTTATGTGTTTAATCCATTGTAGCTAATATCTCCCCTTTGGCTAATGGGACCCTATTCAAGACAGCTCCTGAGTTTTGCCGTGACCTTGGTAGTAGTTGTTAGCATCTGTGCTATCTGCCATGACAAGATATTTCATGCTTATTCTTTATATTCCTTGCCCCAAACCTGGAATCAGTCATTTCTCTCAGGCGTTCTGGTTTCTCTTTATAAGATACAGTATTTCAGGATCACAATCTCAGCTCTAGAGCTCCTCCTCACTTCTGAGTTCATCGTTATTTTCCTAGGACATTTTAGTTGACAAAACTAGGAAATATGTGTATTTCTGTGTTTTTAAAGGAAATGTAATATATCATGAGTTTATGCTAATACTTCTAATCCAAATCATAATTATAAGGCTTTTATTTAACCCTTTCAGTCTTAACATCTGTATTTTTTTCTCATACAGTGAATCCCAGTTCTCAATAAAACACAAACTGATAGAATTGGAGAACCACATAATTATTCCCAGGCTCTGTTTTTATAGCCACAACATACCCACAACAATTCAGAATAGCAATACCAGCACTCCTCCAACAATATGATTACTGTAAAGAACTTAAGTTTTGCTTTTTGTTTTGCAAATAGACTTTATCTAAGAATATATTCCATTAGGGATACACAAATCACTGTGTTTTAAAGCCACTTGGAATATTTCTTTCTGTGTGGTTATGCAACCAACTGGATACATATTTAAAAGTTTCTTTGATTCATTTTATTTTTGAGTTTTAAAGATCATTTTAATTTAAATTTGCTTTATAATTGTGTAAAATAATTTTGTGGTGCTAAAATCAAATCTATAAAAACAAGCTCTTAAAAAAAGTATGGCTTTTATCCTTGTCCTCTCTATTCTATCCCTTCCATAGGTGAGCTATCCTCCCATTATTTGTGGTTTGTGTAATACAGAGAGGTATATAGAACCATATCTCCCCTTCTCAGCTAAATGGCAGCACAGTATACCCACTTTTCTCTACCTTGCTTTATTGTTATTTCACACACATACTTGACATAACCATGTAGAGGTCAATAGAGTATTCCTCATTACTTTTTTGTAGCTACATGGTATGCCAGTGTGGAGATATATCATAGTATAGTCAACCTTATGTATAGATGTTTACGTAGTTGCTAGTTTTTGCTGTTATGGAGTCCTGCATAAACAGCCTTTCACCTATGTCTTTTTTTTTTTTTTTTTTTTTTTTTTTTTTCTGAGACAGGGTCTGGCTCTGTCACCCAATCTGGTGTGCAGTAGCATGATCTTGGCTCACTGCAACCTCCACCTCCTGGGCTCAAGCCATCCTTCCACCTCTGCCTCCCAAGTAGCTGGGACCACAGGCATGCACCACCACACCTGGATAATTTTTGTAGAGATGGGGTTTCGCCATGTTGCCCAGGCTGGTCTCAAATTCCTGAGCTCAAGTGGACCACCCACCTTGTCCTCCCAAAATGCTGGAATTACTGGAATGAGCCAGTATTTCCATCTATGGAAATCCATGCCCAGCCATCTATGTCTCTTAGAACTTCTGTCAGTGTAACTGTGGGATACATTCATGTAATTCCAATTGCTGCAGAGAAGGATGAAGGTATGTACAATTTTTCTAGGCATTGCTGAATTCCACTCCTGATGTCTGGTCTGAAAAAATGGATTCTATTTTAACTTTTCCTCACTGATTTGAGGTGCTACACATCAGATTATTGCTACTAACAATATACAGCAGTGCCTATCTCCCCATAGCCTGGCCAAAAGAATATACTGTTAAAATTAGGACTTTGCCAATCTGGTAGGTTAAAAATGGAATCTTCATGTAGTTTTCATATGGATTTCTTTTATATCAGCAGCTATGAGCATCTTTTCATGTGGTGTAGAATCATTTGCACTTATTTTTCTGTGAATGAAACATTACTCTGATCTTTCCATAGGGCTCTAGGTTATTTTCTTCTGTAGTATTAGAAGCTCTTTGGATATTAAGAATATAAACCCTTTCTCTGCAATATAAGTTGCAAATATCTTTTCCTAGTTTGTCATTACTTTGTTTATGGTGTTGCCTTGAAAATTACTTTTTAAAATTTTTATTATTCAAACATATCCAATTTTATTCTTACTCTTTCTGAATTTTAAATTGATGCCAAATTATATAGGAATTTCATCTGTGTTTTCTTTTACTGTACATGTGATTCCATTTTTTTACATTGAAATCTCTTATCCTTTTGTAATTGACATGATACGTGAAAAACGAATCCAATTTCTTTTTTTTTTCCCATAGGGTCACTCAGTTATTCAATTTTTTAAAGTTTTTCTTATCCCCTGATGATTTGAAATCCCACTTTCCTGTTACAGTAAACTTTTAAATGTAAGTGTATCTGTTTCTGGATATTTTATTCTATTAATCTGTCTGCTCTTCATGGACCTATGTCACACTGCTTTACTTATAGGCTTTATTGCATATTGAATGTCTTGCAGAACCCCATATCCTTGCTCCTCCAAACAATCTTTATAGGCAAATTGTCTTGATCTAGAAAAAAAAGTTATGGCTATTATTGTGCTGGGATTTTAAAAGTTAGGATAATGTTAGCTTATCTATCCAAGAATATGGTGCCTTTCCATGTCTTCAAATCTATTTTTATGTCTTTAAAAGTATGCATAGTTTTCCTCATATGGATTTTGATCATTTCTTGCTACATTTATGTCTTTATATTTTTGTTACGTCTATTTTTGTAAATGGGTTTTTCTCTTCCATTATATCTTCACATATGTGTGTGTATGTGTGCATAGTACTATATATATATAAATATATACATATATAAATATATATATATTTGTTTCTCAGCCTTTAGGCTTAGCCTTAGGCTAAGATCAAGTACAGAATAGATACTTATTCATATGTGTATATTAATAAATATTAGAATATATATTTATATGAATATGATACAATTTAATATATAAAGTGCATATATGTGTATACAAATATATACACATACTTGTATGCATGTGTGTATATACTCACTCTATAAACTGATATTTTCTTGTATAAATTTAAGGGGTACAAGTACAATTTTGTTACATGAATATATTACTGTATTAGGATATTCTTGCATTGCTGTAAAGAAATAACTGAGGCTGGGTAATTTATAAAGAAAAGAGGCTTAATTGGCTCACAGTTCTGCTGGCTGTACAAGAAGCATGGGGCTGGCATCTGCTGCTGATGAGAGCCTGGCAGAAGGAAAAGGGGGAGCAGGTGCATCACATGGTGAAAGCAGGAGCAAGACAGAGGGAGGAGGTGCCATGCTCTTTTAAACAACCAGGTTTCATATGAATTACCAGAGCGAGAACTTGCTCATTACCAAGAGGAGAGTGCTAAGCCAATCATGAAGGATCCACCCCCATGACCCAAACACCTCCTACCAGGCCCCACTTCCAACACTGGGGACTACATTTCAATGTGAGATTTGGAGGTAACAAATATATAAACTGTATCATTCAGCCCCAAGTCCCCCAAATTTCACATCTTTCTCACATTGCAAAATATATTCATTCCTTCACAATAGTCACCAAAAACATTAACTCAAAAATCCCAATTCCCAAGTCCCAAGTCCAAAGTACCATCTAGAGATGAGTTCCTGCCACCTATGACCCTGTAAGATCAAAAGATGTTATTTACTTCCAAGATAGAATTGTGGCACAGGTATTGAGTAAATATTCCCATTCCAAAAGGGAGAAACTACCCAAAACAAAGGGATTATAGACCCTACACAAGTCTGAAACCCAGCAGGGCAGTCATTACATCTCAAAGCTCCAAAATAACCTCCTTTGACTCCATGTCTTGCATCCATGACACATTGGTGAAAGGGGTGGGCTCCCAAGGGCTTAGGCAGCACCTCCTGACATGGCTTTGCAGGGTACAGCTGCTTTCACAAGTTGGAGTTAAGTGTCTGCAGCTTTTCTAGATGTAGGGGGCAAGCTGCCAGTGAATCACTATTCTGGGGTATGGAAGGCAGTAGCCTCCTTCCCACAGATCCACTAGGCAGTGCCCTGGTGGGGACTCTGTGTGAGGGCTCTAACCCCATATTTCCCCTTGGCACTGCTGTAATAGGGGCTTTCTGTGGGGGTCCTGCCCCTGTAGCAGGCTTCTGCCTGGGCACCCAGACTTTCCCATACATCCTCTGAAATCTAGGGGCAAGCTTCCCACCACCCTTCACTGTTACATTCCTCACATCTTCGGGCTTAACACCACATGGAATCTACCAAGGTTTATGGCTTGTGCCCTCCAGAGTAGGCTGAGCTGTGTCTGGGGCCCTTTCAGCCAAGGCTGGAGCTGGAGTTGCTGGGATGGAGAGAACAGTGTCTCAAGGCTGGACCTCGCTCTCAAAACCATTCTTTCCTTCTAGGCCTCTGAGCCTGGGATGGGAGGAGCTGTCCCAGAGACTTCTGAAATGCCTTTGAAGCCTTTTTCCCATTGTCCTGGATATTACCACATGCCTTTTAGTTAGGCTACTCTCTAGCAAGTGTTTGCTCCACAGCCTGCTTGAACTCCTCTCTTGAAAATGCTTTTTCTTTCTCTGACACATGGCAAGTCTCCAAATTTTCCAAACTTTTATGCTCTGCTTTTCCTTTTAATAGTAAGTTCCAATGTCAAGTCATTTCTTTGCTCCTGTACCTGATCTAAACTATTAGAAGCAGCCAGGCCACATCCTGAATGCCTTGTTGCTTAGAAATTTCTTCCACCAGATAACCTAAGCCATCACTCTTAAGTTAAAATTTCCACAGATCCCTACAGCTTGAACACAATGCAGCCAAATTCTCTGCCAGGTTGTAACATGGGTGACCTTTATGCCAGTTCCCAATAACGTCCTCATTTCCATCTGAGACCTTGTCAGCCTGGCCTTCACTGTCCGTATTTCTATCAGCATTTTGCTTACAACCAGTTAACCAGTCTCTAAGATGTTCCAAAACTTCCCCTCAGCTTCCTGTCTTCGTTGGAGCCCTCCAAACTCTTCCAACCTCTTCCTGCCATGCAGTTCCAAAGCGATTCCACATTCTCAAGTATCTTTATAGGAATGTCCCACTTTTGGTGCCAATTTTTCTGTATTGGGCTGTACTTGCATTGCTATAAAGAAATACTGAGGCTAGGTAATTTATAAAGAGGTTGAACTGGCCCACAGTTCTACAGGCTGTACAAGAAACATGGTGCTGATATCTGCTGCTGATGAGGGCCTCAGGAAGCTTCCAATCATTGCAAAGTGAGTGCAGGTTCATCACATGGTGAGAGCAGGAGCATGAAAGAGACAGAGGAGGGGCTGGGCACAGTGGCTCATGCCTGTAATCCCAGCACTTTGAGAGGCCAAGGCAGGCGGATCACCTGAGGTCAGGAGTTTGAGACCAACCTGGCCAACATGGTGAAACTCCATCTCTACTAAAAATACAAAAATTAGCCAGGCATGGTGGCATGCACCTGTAGTCCCAGCTACTTGGGAGGCTGAGGCAGGAGAATTGCTTGAACCTGGGAGACAGAAGTTGCAGTGAGCCGAGATCACACTACTGCACTCCAGCCTAGGTGACAGAGAGAGACTCCATCTCAAAAAATTTAAAAAGAGAGAGAGAGAGAGGAAGTGCCACACTCTTTTAAACAACCAGATCTTGCATAAACTACCAGAGCAAAAACTCACTCATCATCAAGGGGATGGTGCTAAGCCATTCATGAGAAATCTACCCCCATGACCCAAACACCTTCCCACCAGGCCCCACCTCCAACAGTGGGGATTATATTTCAACACAAGATTTACAGAGGACAAATATCTAAATTGTATTAATTGCACGGTAGCAAAATCTGAGCTTTTACTGTATCCATTGTCTGAATAATGTACATTGCACCCATTAAGTAATTTTTTTTATCCTCTATTCCCCTCCCACCTCCCCACCCTTCTGAGTCTCCAATGTCTATCAGTCTATACTCTGTATATGTGTATACATTATTTAGGTTTCACTTATAAGTAAAAACATGCAGTATTTGTCTTTCTGTTTCTGAGTTGTTTGACTTAAGACATATTTTTACTCACTTGTCATGTTATTTGCAGTTTTTCCATTGATTTGGATGAGGAGGAACTTCCAGATATATGATCATGTTACTTGCAAAGAAAAATGGCATTACTTCTTGCTTTGCCATTATTGTGCCTCTGGTTTTTTTCTCTTATCTACTTGCTCTGATTAGCATCTGTAACACAATATTCAATAGTACTGGAGGTGGTCGGCATCCCACATTAGTGACACAGTCTCTAGTTTTCCCATTAAGCAAAATTCAACTTTTGGGCTGGCACATGCACAAATGCGTGCTTGTGTGTGTATTCGCGTTAAGAATATATCCATATATTTATATTTTATTTCCATTTTTAAGGATTTTTTTCAAATACTTTTATGTATCTATGGAGATTGGAATGTTTTTCTTCTTATCTCTATAAATATGATGGATTGTATTAACGAATTACCTAATATTGAATAACTTTTACATTCCTGGAATAAACTCAGCTTGATAATGACATATTATTTTTAAAGTGCTGTTAAATTCTGCTTGCTAATATTTTATCTAATTTTTTTGAAGTAATATATTTCAATTAATATAGTGATTATATCATATATTTACTACAATTATTTGTCAGTTTTAGTTTTGATGTAATACTTGCTTCACAAAACTATAAGATTTTTTTCTTCTTTCTCCATACCCACAAGCTTTATAAGTAGTTTTGGAATTTATCTGATTAGTAGAATTCCTGTTACTCCATCTGAGTTTGATGCCTTCATTGTGAGGGTGCGCTTCAACTATGTTCTTTATTTCTTCTATCATAATTGGTCTGTTAGACTTTGACTAAGGTAAATTTTGGCAGATTGTATTTTTCTTGACAATTATCTATTTCATCTAGAATTTATGTGCATCTGCAAATACATGATCTGAATAGGCCTATACCTATTAAATAAATTCAATCAATAATAAGTTTCCAAAGAAAGCACTAGGCCTGTATGGATTCACTAGTATATATTACCAAACATTTAAGGAATAAATTATATCAATTGTCTATAATCTTTTCCAAAGATAGAAGCAGAAGGAATACTTCCTAACTCATTCTATAAGGCCAGCATTACCCTAATATCAAAGCCAGAGAAGAACATCACAAGAAAATAAAACTACAGAGCAACATCTCTCATGAATATAGATACAAAAATTCTCAACAAACCATTAGCAAATAAAATCCAACAATGTAGAAACAGAATTATACACCATGACCAAATGGGATTTACCCCAGGTATACGAACCTGATTCAATATTAGAAAATCAATTAATGTAATCCACCATATCGACGGGCTATGAAAAAAATCATATGTTCATATTAATTCATACAGTAAAAGCATTTGACAAAACCCAACACCCATTCATGATAAAACCTCTCAGAGAACTAGGAATAGAAGGAAATTTCTTCAACTTGATAAAGAACATGTACAAAAACAAAACCCACAGCTAACATCATACTTAACAGTAAGAAAATTGAAGCTTTCTTGATAAGATCAAGAACAAGGCAAGGATGTCTCCTCTCCCCACTGTTCTTCAACACTGTATTGGAAGTACTAGTTAATTCAATAACATGAGAAAAGGAGATAAAACATATACTTATTTGGAAGAAATAAATAAAACTGTCTTTGCTTCCAGATAACATGATTGTTTATGTAGAAAAAACAAAAGAATCAACCAAAAAAAGCTCTTGGAACTAATAAATCATTATCAAGTTTGCAGTATACAAAAAAAAGGTTAACATACAAAAATCAATCACTTTCCTATATACTAGCAATGAAAAAGTAGAATTTGAAATTAAAAACACATTACCATTGACATTGGCACCCCAAAAATAAAATAGGTATAAATCCAACAACACTCACGTATGATCTCTCTAAAAAAAACTATAAAACTGTAGGGAAAGACACCAAATAACTAAATAAATGGAAAGATATTCCATGCTAATGGATAGGAAGACTCAATATTGTCAAAATGGCAGTTTTTCCCACTTGCTCTATATATTCAACACAATTCCCATCAAATCCTAGCATGTTATTTTTGTGAGTATTAAATTGATTCTAAAGTTTATAATGGAGAGACAAAAGATCCAAAATAGCCAACTAAATATTAAATGAGAAGAACAAAGTTGAAGGACTGACACTACCCAGCTTTAAGACTTACTATAAAGCTACAGTGATCACGACAGCAAGGTATTGGTGAAAGAATAGACAATTAGATCAACAGAACAGAATAGAAAGCCCAGAAAAAGACTCAAATAAATATAACAGATATTTGATAAATGAGTAAAGATAACACAATAGCACAAAGGTAAGTGTCTTCAAGAAGCAGTGCTGGAACGATTGGAAAGGCACATGTAAAAAAATGAATTTAGACACAGATCTTATACACGTCACAAAAAATTAACTCACAGTGGATCACAGACTTAAATATAAAATGTAAGACTATACAACTCCTAGAAACTAACAAACGACAATGCCTTTTTAGATACACCACCAAAATTAAAAACTTCTGCTCTGCAAAAGACACTGTCAAAAGAATTAGAAGACAAGCCACCGATTGGCAGAAAACACTTACAAAAGACATGTCTGATAAAAGACTGCTATCTAAAACACACAAATAACTCTTTAAACTCAACAATGGGAAAACAAACCATCTAACTGAAAATGGGCAAAAGCCCTGAACAGACACCTAGCCAAAAAGCCATGCATATGGCAACTAAGCATATGAAAAGATGCACAACATCATACATCATTAAGGAATTGCAAATTAAAACAATAAGAAGATACCACTACACATCTATTAGAATGGCTAAAATCTAAAACACCAACATCAAATGCTGGCAAGGATGTGAAGCAACAGGAACAGGATGTGAAAGAAGCTAATCTGCAAAGGCTACATACTCTGTGACTCCAACTATAAGACATATTGGGAAAAGCAAAACCATAGAGATAGTAGAAAGATTAGTGGTTGCAGAGGCAGCTGGAAGAGAGGTATAAACAGGCAGAGCAAAGAAGAACTTTAAGGCAATGAAACTATTGTGTACAATATTATAATGGTGGATAGATGTCATTATACCTTTGTCAAAACCCAGGGAGTATATCACACCAAGAGCGAACACTTCTTTAAACTCTTTGCATTCACATGTGAACGGAAATGAAAAATGTTTTCCCTATTTCATCTGCTGTTTACAAATAAGCCCACTACTGTCCAGTAATTATCCAGGAGTGCTTTGAGTCTTCTGCTCTCAGATCTATAAGATATTGTGTTGCTTCCCTCGGCTTACTCCTTCCAGATGCTGGTGCCACATGGACCTAGCTATAGGGAATTTGTCCCCAATAGCTTTCATCTTGAGGCTTGTGGATAAAACTTGCTACCTAGTTTTATTGCAGATGTGGTCCATTTTGCTCTACCTGTTTGTATGGAGGACCTGAAGAGATCAAAAAATTACACTTAGACTATCACCGTCATCCCATCATTACCCCTTCTGATTTTTCCTCAAGCAACCAAACATTCTAGAATATTAAAATATTTGAGCCCACTTTTCAACCTCAGGCTAATGCCACAGTAAATGGACTCCCTCACCCCCTCTTACACTACATATGTAAAGGTTCTGTTTATTGAGTGCTTTTCCACGTCTGTGCTCATTTTTAATTTAAAATTTCAGACCCCATCCTCACAATAATTTTTTAAAGTAGACATTGCTGGCCCTGAATAGATCCTTTGCTCCTCCTCAAGTCATTTTAATGACACGGTCTTGCACTGTCACCGAAGCTGGAGTGCAGCAGCCTCAACCTCCCGGGCTCAAGGGATCCTCCCACTTCAGCCTCCCGAGCAGCTGGGAACACATGCGTGTACCACAGCATCCGACTAATTTTTGTATTTTTTGTAGAGATGGGGTCTCGCTTTGTTCCCGGGCTATCTATGCTATTCTTATATCCATCTCTGGCTACAGATGTTTCTTTTCACTTTATGAAAGCTTACCCTTCTATGGTGGAGTTTTATCTTCAAGCGTCTACTGACCAGAGCGTTTTCTGGGACTCCCCTGCCCCTCTGCTCCCTTGCTGGCAGGCCAGGCCTGTGTTTTCCTCCACAGTTCCCCGTGGAACTGTGCAGTCCCTCTTCAGAGACTGTTCCAGCCTCAGGGGTGACGCCACGAGCCAAGATCTGGACAGGTGGTGGGGTGCGTGATTGCAACCGGGTGTCTTCCTTCCCCAGGGCTGGATGAGACTCTGGCCGGGGGGGAAAGAGACAGTCTGTGGCGGACTCCCATTCTCCTGCCTCTGCACAGGCTACTTTCTGGCATTTCTGCTCACTTGCAGAGCTCCTGGAAAGGGGACAGTGCATTCCTGAAAACGCAAAGCCTCCTCTGTACCAATTACTCCGTTCTTGCCTGGGCTCCACACAGGCCAGCGCGCGCTCAGCTTGGTGCATGCGGCTGGGCCCTGCGAGCCACGCTTCTGCGGCCCCGCTGGCCCTGCCGATAGGGGGCGCGAATGGAAGGCCGCGCGGCTGGAGAAGGGCGGGCTCGCTCCGGTCTCCGCCCCATGAGCTCCCGGCGCCTGCGCGTCCCACGCCCTTGCTGCTGAGTCCTGCACGTGCAGAAGCGACCTCTTTGTGAAGTCGGTGTGAAGGAAGCGACCTCTTTGTGACGTCTGCGACCTCTTTGTGACGTCGGCCCTTGCCGGTGCCCAGCACAGCAGCCAGCAGCTCCCAGCCCAGGCAGGAGGTGCACTGGCCTCCCGGCGGCCTTCTGAGGCCTAAGAGCTCCAAGCCCTGCCTTTCGTGCCCTCTGCGCTAGACCCGTGGCCACAGCCGACAGTGGGTACCTCATGGCGACTCAGAGTCCTCTCTTTAACCTCTCAGCTACATTCTTCTCATGACGTTTTCTCGGTAAAATAAGTGGTGTGGCTCCCGTCTCCTGACCGGGCTGTGTCCCAGGACAGAGCCGGCTGGAAACGCCCCGCTTGACTGGAGAGCAGTGCCCGGGCTGCTGCAGGTGCCCCTTTCACAGGAGCTGGAGCGCGCCTCAATGCAGAGATGGTGTGGCTGGGAGGGACTTCCCTTTCCCAGTCCTCCCCTTACATCACAGGGCACAAGAGCCATTGGAAAAGCATTTAGAGAAATCATAGCGAAAATCTTCCAGATGTGGCAAAAGACATACAGCTGCAGATTTAAAAAGTTAAGCAAACCTCAAGAATCGTAAACCCGAAGTTCATGCCAATCACATCATAATTAAACATCAAAAAAAAGGCAGAATAAATTTTGAAAGCAGCTGGAGGGAAATCAAATGTTGTTCATGAGGCAACACCAATTCAAGTCAGCTGAGCTTTCACCTGAAACCATAGGACGCAGAAGGGAGTGACTATTTTTTAAAGTACTGAGGGAAAAGAACTGTCAGCTGTAGATTCAATATGTGGCAAAATTCCTCCAAGGAGTGAAACGAATAAGTACTTAGCAAACAAAGGAAAACTAAGAAAATTTGTTGTATCTTTAAAGAGTACCTAAAAGAAATTCGCTAAAAGGAAAGGAAATCAACAACAACAAAAGGACTTGGAACTTTAGAAAGAAAAGGAAAACATTAAAGTAGATTTTAGAAATTAGGAAAGATATAATAAATATCCTTCAATTCATGAGTTGCCAAATTCATATTTGATGGTTAAAGCAAAAGTTATATGACCATCTGGTACAGTTCTCTTTTTATGTAGTGAAAACACTTAAGCTCACTATACATAAAAAGTGGGAAGAATAAAAAGACCTGAATGACAGGTATCTAAACTTCACTCAAATTGGCAAACATTGATACCAATAGACCATGGAAGCTTACATACATGTATTGTAAAACCTAAAGCAACAACTAAGAAAACTATACAATAAATACTACAAATAAGATGGAATCCTAAAAATGTGAGTTACCCACAACTAGGTAAGGAAAGGGAACAGAAGAATAAGAAACAGAGAAAACAAAAAGAAAGCAAACAATGTCAGATGTATGTCCTAACATATTACTTAAATGTGAATAGTCTAAATATGACAAAAGGTAGAGACTGGCAGAGTAGATAAAAACACAGAATCCAACAATATGTTATCTATAAGAAACTCTCTTTGAATTCAACACCACAGGTAAGATGAAAGTAGAAGGAAGGAAAAAGATGTATTATGCAGACATTAATTAAAGTAGGAGTGGCTATATTAATATAAAGTAGACTTCAGATGAAAGAAAATTGCAAGTCAAAGAGCAACATTAAATAATGTAAAAGGATCAATCCATGAGGAAGATGTGATCCTAAATGTGTATGCTGCAGACAACAGAGCCTTAAAATATATGAAGCAAAAACAGTTGACAGGAGAGAGAAACAATTCCACAATTATAGGTGGGAAGTTTAACATCTGACTCTCAGCAGCTAATAGAGCTACTAGACAATCAGCAAGAATACAGAAGACTGAGCAAGGCCATCAACCCACAGGATGTAACTGACATATAGAGAACACTCCCAGCAACAGCAGCAGAGTACACATTTTCCAAGGGCCATGGAACATTCACCAACCCATATTCTGGGTGATTAAGCAAGCCTCAAGCAGTTTAAAATAATTGAAACCATACAGAGTGAGCTCTTTAACCGTAATGAAATCAAATTAGAAATCAATAAAATAAAAACAACAGAAAATATCCAAATACTTGAAAATTAAAAGACTTCTAAATATTTCATATATCAAAGAGGAAGTCTCAAAGGAAATTTTAAAAATACATAGAATGGGAAGAAAATGAAAATATAACATCTCAAAATATGTAGGGGGAAAAAACTAGAGCTGTGAGGAAATTTTTAGCACTAAAACAGAAAATGTCTCAAATCAATAACCTAAGTAATTCAAGTAACTAGAAGAAAAAAGAGCAAAGGAAGGAACTCATAAAGATAAAAGCAGAAATTAATGATTTGTTTTAAAAAATGAAAAGGTAACCAGCAGCTTAACTCCATAATGCATTTTAAAACTTTTTTTCCGTTTTAGTCTCAAGATGTAATCTTGAAGCAAACTGCAACAGCCTTTTCCCTTAACCTTAAAATAGACTGCATGTTCCTTCCTTCCCCACTGTGTATTCCCTTCACATTCATCTAATTATGCCAGTATCTAAGTATGTGCTTACTTAGGAGTTCAAGGGCTAATCTTGAGACAGACAGACCGAGCCTAGAGACCGAGCAGAATTCCAGAGATTACCTCAAGGCAGCTAGTCACCAACCCAGCCATTGTTCAGATGATGTCAGCCCACACTCCAGGTAGACAGAGATCCAAGATAGCCGGTGAAAAAGGACACACACACCTTGCACTCAACACAACTGCATGTGTCCCATACGAAGTTTCTCTTTATAAACCCTAGCCTTCTCCCTACAAGTTCAATGTGATTCCTTTGGATATGAATCCAGCCACTTCCCTATTGCTAGTTTTTGTTAATGAAGTCACTTTCCTTTTACCAGACCTCACTCATTCTTAAGACTTCGCAAGCAGCAAACGGCTGGACCTGCATTCATTTACAAAAATAGAAAAAAATGAATGAGGCAAAACACTGTCTGTTTGAAAGAAAATCAGTAAAATGCATAAACCTCTAGTAACACTGGCCAAAAAAAAGACACATAAAAATTAGGAATGAAAAAAAGGAAATCACTATGAATCCTTTGGCCATTAGAAGAAAAATAAAGGATATGATGAATAGCTTTAAACTCACACAGTCAACAACTGAAAAGAAAAGAAAAAAGTCCTTGAAAACCTAAAACTACCAAACCTCAATCAAGATAAAACAATCTGGGCAGTTCTGTAATCTTCAAAGAAATTGAATTTGTAAATAAAAGTTTCCACAAAAAGAGTTCTCCAAGTCTGGATAGTTGTATTGAAGATTTCTACCATAAATTTAAAGAAGAATTAACACCAATTTTACACATTCTCCTACAGAAATAGAAGAAGCAAAAACACTTCCCTACTAATTTTATGAGGTCAGTATTACCCTTATAACAAGCCTAGAAAAGACAATACAATGATTTATATCACTCATCAATTTAGAAGCAGATATTCTCAACAAAATATTAAGAAATTGAATCCAGCAATGTATACAAAGAATTCTACACCATAACCAGGTGGGGTTTATTCCAGGTATGTAAGGCTGGTTCAACATTTGAAATCAATCAATGTAATCCATCATAAGTTAAATTTAAAACTTTGCGTGATCTTAACAATTGACACACAAAAAAAGCATTTACCAAGATATGTGATAAAAATAAAAAAGAAGGGAACTTTCTTGGCTTAATAAAGAGCATCTACAAAAAACCTTCAGCTAATATACTTAGCATTAAAGGAATGCTTGCTTTTCCTTTAAGATTGGGAACAAAGCAATAATATCCACTCTTATGACTCTATTCATCATACTACTGGAAGTTTTAGCCACTGCAATAAAACAAGGAAAATAAATAACATATACAGATCAAAAAGGAAGAAATAAAACTGGACCTGCTTGTAGGTAGCATGATTGTCTACATAGATATAGATCTATGTAGACCAAAAAAAAAAAATAGAATCCTAGAACTAATAAGCATGAGGGCTTTCTTAAACTCAGATCAATGCATAAAAATCAACTTTATTTCTGTATACCGACAATGAATATGTAGAAACTAAAATTAAACATAACAGTTTACAATTGTTTCAAAGAAAATGAAATAGGGATAAGTCTAACAAATTGTATACAGAATCTGTACGCTGAAAACTTTGAAATGCCGATAAAATGAATTTTTTAAAGTCCTAAGTAAATAGGGAAACATACTGTATTTATGAGTTGGAGGACTCAACATAGAAAAGTTGTCCATTCTTCCCAAATTGATCTACAGATATAATCCAATTCCTACAAAAATCCCAGCAAGGGATTTCGTAGACATAGAAAACCTTATCCCAAAATGTATCTGGAAAGCACCAGGCCCTAGAATAGCTAAAAAAAAAAAAAAAAAAAAATCTGTACTAAGAACAGAATGGGAGGAATTATTCTACGTGGTGTTAGATTTGCTATGTAATCATAGCAATCAAGACACTGTGGCATTGAAAATGCAATAGACATATTGATAAATGGAACAAAACAGAGAACCCAGAAATAGACCTACACAAATATGCCCAACTGAGTTTTTTATAAAGATACAAAAGCAATTCAATGGAATAAGGAAAATCTTTTCAACAAACAGTGCTGGAGGAATTTAACATCGATAGGCACAATAATGAACACAACCTAAGTCTCACAGCTCATAAAAAATTAATCAAAATAGATACAAACATAAATGTGAGACATAAACTTTAAAACTTTTAGAAAAAAATAGAAAGAATCTTCAGGATCTAAGATTTCTTAAACTTTACACCAAAAGCATGATCCGTAAAAGGAAAAACTAATAAATTTAACGTTATCAAAATTAAAAAATTTTACTTAGTGAAAGATCCCATTGAAAGAATGAAAAGACAAGTTATAGACTGGGGAAAATGTTTGCAAATGCCACTACCAATGAAGAATTAGTATCTAGAATTAAGAAAAAAAACTCTTAAAATTTAATAGTAAAAAAAAAATCCGGTAACATGAGCAAAAGACATGCACAGAAATTTCGCTGAAGAGGAGATACAGCTGTGGAAAATAAACACATGAAAAGATGTTCAGCACCACTAGCTATTAGGGAAGTGCAAATTAAAATCATAATGAGACATCACTACACATCAGTCAAAATGGCTAAAATTTTAAAGATAGTGACACCACCAAATGCAGGCATGAATATGAAGAATATAGATCATTTATATATCACTGGTGGAACTATGAAATGGTACAGCCAGGTTGGAAAACAGTTTGGCAGTCTCTTAGAAAATTATGTATGCAATTACTATACAACTTAGCAATATCACTCTTTAGTATTTATTCCAAAGACAGAAAAACCCATATCAAAAAAAATCTGTACACGAATGTTCACAGCAGCTTTATTTGTAATAGACAAAGACTGGAATCAGTTCAGGTATCCTTCAACAGATGGAAAATTAAAAATATGATTCATCCTTTCCTTGGAAAACTAGTCGGCAACGGAAAAGAACAAAGTGTTGATAGACACAACTTAGATAAATACCTAGGGAATTATGCTAATTTTTTAAGAAAGCCAATTTCGGCTGGGCATGGTGGTTCATGCCTGTAATCTCAGCACTTTGGGAGGCTGAGGTAGGCAGATCACGAGGTCAAGAGTTCGAGAACAGCCTGACCAAGATGGTGAAACCCCATCTCTACTAAAAACACATAATTAGCAGAGCATGATGGCGCACGCCTGTAGTCCCAGCTATTCGGGAGGCAGAGGCAGGAGAATCACTTGAATCCGGGAGGCAGAGGCTGCAGTGAGCCCAGATCGTGCCTTGCACTCCAGCCTGGGAGACAGAGCGAGATTTGGCTCAAAAAAAAAGAGGAAGCCAATTTCAAAAGATTCCATATTGTTTCCTGTATATAAGATTTTTGAAAGGATGAAACATTAAATATTGAGAAATGATTGGATGGTTTCTAAGAATTATGGATGATGAGTGGAGTGAGCAATGAGGGAGAGGAAAGTGGAAGAAAGGAAGGGATGATGAATGTGCTTATAAGAGTGCAACCCGGGGTGGGCGTGGTGGTTCACGCCTGTAATCTCAGCACTTTGGGAGGCCAGGGCAGGCAGATCACTTGAGGTCAGGAGTTCGAGACCAGCCTGGCCAACATGGTGAAACTCCATCTCTACTAAAAACACAAAAATTAGCCAAGCGTGGTAGCACACACTTGCAATCCTAACTACTCAGAAGGCTGAGGCAGAAGGATTGCTTGAACCCAGGAGACAGAGGTTGCAGTGAGCCTAGGTCATGCCACTGTATTCCAGCCTAAGCGATAGAGCGAGACACCATCTTTAAAAAAATATATATATATATATGAGAGAGAGAGAGAGAGAGAGAGAACAACACAGGATCCTTGTGATGATGAGTGGTGGAACTGTCCTATTATCTTTACTTCAGTGAAGTAAATATACATAAGCAGGTATATCTATACATGAATCTACACGTGTGATAAATTTTATAGAACCAAATACACAAGAAATGAATGCAATAAAATTAGTGGAATCTGAAGAAGAAAGGTGTATTGTCTCAATGCCACTTTCCTGGCTGTAATATTGTGCTGTAACTTTATAAGATGTTATCATTGGACAAACTAGGGTACATGTACAAAGGGTACATGGGATCTTTGTATAATTTCTCTTTTTATTTATTTATTTATTTTTATTTATTTTATTTTATTTTTTTCATACAGGGTCTCACTCTGTCACCCTGGCTGGAAGGCAGTGGTGTGATCATAGCTCACTGCAGCTTTGGCCTCCTGGGCTCAAGCAATGCCTCTGCTTCAACATCCCAAGTAGCTGGAATTACAGGTGAGCACCACCACATCTGGCCAATTTTTTTTTTTTAAGAGATGGGGTCTTACTATGTTGCCTAGGCTGATCTCCAACTCCTGGGCCTAGCAATCCTTCTGCTTCAGCCTCCCAAAATTTTGGGATTACAGGCGTTAGCCATCGCACCCAGTCAACTTTTTTTGTTTTTAATTGTGGTGAAATTTACATAACATAAAAAGTACTATTTTAACCATTTTAAATGTACATTTGGTGGCATTACAATGTTATGTAACCATCACCACTATGTACTTCCAGAACTTTTTCATCATCCCAAACAGAAATTCTGTACCCATTAAGCAATAACTCCTTTATACCCTAAATCAGGTATAAAGTAGGATCCAACTTTCCCTTTTCCCAACCTCCAGCAGCCTTTACTCTACTTTCTGTCTCTTTGAATTTACCTATTCTAGATCCACATGGTAATTCTATGTTCAGCCTTTTGAGGAACGACTGAACTGTTTTCAAAAGCAGCTGCACCATTCTACATCCCCACCAACAATGCTTGAGATCTCTAATTTCTCCATATTTTTGCCAAAACTCGTTATTTTCCAATTTATTGACAATAGCCATCTTAATCAGTACAAAGTGGTACCTCAGTGTAATTTGTATTTGCGTTTCTCTTATAACTAGTGATGCTGAATAATTTTTCATGTGCTTATTATCATTTGTTTATCTTCTTGTAGAAATGTCTGTTCGAGTCCTTTGCCCATTTTCCAGTTGGATTGTTTGTTTTGTGGTGGTGGTGGTGGTTGTTGAGTTGTTGAACTTTTAAAAAGACTCTGGATGTTAATGCCTTTTAGATGTATGCTTTGCAGCTATTTCCCTATTCTGTAGGTGGTTAAGAAATCATTGCAGAATCCAACAACATGACAATTTTCATTTGTTTTCTTCCAAATTTTGTACAGTTTTTGCTTGTCAATTTAGGTCTTTAATCCATTTTTAGTTAATTTTTGTAAATAAGGTATAAGATACAGTCCTGTTTCATTCTTTTGCATGTGGAAACCCAGTTTTTTTCAGCACCATTCATTAAAAACACTGTCCTTTCCTGTTGAATGGTCTTGACACCCTTGTCAAAAATTATATGACTATATATGGGAGGGTTTATTTGGGGCTTTATAATCTATTCCATTGTTTTATGCCAGTACTCTACTGTTTTGATTACTATAGCTTTGTAGTGTGTTTCGAAATCAGAAAGTATGAGTTCAACTGTATTCTTATTTTACAAGATTGTTTTGGCTATTGAGGGTCTCTTGAGATTCTTTAAAACCTATTTTAAAATAGGTTTTTCTATTTCCGTAAAAAATGCCATTAAGATTTTGATAGAGATTGTATTGAATTTATAGGTTGCTTAGGGTAGTATTGGCATCTTAACTACATTAAGTCTTCTGATGTATCAACATGGGATGTCTTTCCATTTATTTTGTCATCAACATTTTTTAGTTTTCAATATACAAGACTTTTGCCTCCTTGGTTAAATTTATTCCTAAGTATTTTGTTCTTTTTGAATATTATTATAAAGGGAATTTATTATTATTTTTCCTTTTGGGATTGTTCATGGCAAGTATTTAGAAATATAACTTACTTTTATCTGTTGATTTTATATGCTGCCACTTTGCTGAATTCATTTACTAACTCAAGCAATCTTCTGTGTTTTCTTTGAGGATTTCTACTTATAAGACAGACAAACACACTACAAGAAAACTACAGATCAATATCCCTTGTGAATATAGATGCAAAAATCTCTAACAAAATACTACCAGACAAAACTCAGCATATTAAAAGGATTGATTACGTAACAGGACCAAGTAGGATTTATTCCTGGAATGGAAAGATAGTTCAACAATAAAAATTAATGAAGAAAAAAACTACATGATTATCTCAGTTGATGCAGAAAAAGCATATGAAAAACATTAATATCTTTTAATGGAACACATACTCAATATAGGAGAAACAGAAAGAAACTTCCTCAAAATGATAGGGCCATGACAAAAACCCACAGTTTGTATCATAGGACATGATGAAAGATTGAAAACTTTTTCCCCTTAAGTGAGGAATAAGACAAAGATGGCTGCTTTTGCCACTTCTATTTAGAATCATTCTAGAAGTTCTAGCCAGACCAATGAGGCAAGAATAATAAATACAATAATCCAAGTTGAAAAAAGATGGCATGAACTCTATTATTTCTTACGACTGCATGTGAATTTATAATTATTTCAAAATAAAAAATTATTTTTTAAAAAAGATCTATGGGCCATGTGAGCCTCCAGTAAAAACAAAAACAGGCTTTTCTGTTAAAAATAAAATTAATTGGCAGGGCACAGTGGCTCACACCTGTAATCCCAGCGCTTTGGGAGGCCGAGGTGGGCGAATCACAAGGTCAGGAGTTTGAAACCAGCCTGACCAACATGGTGAAACCCCATGTCTACTAAAAATACAAAAATTATGGGCATGGTGGCACACACCTGTAATCCAAGATACTTAGTAGGCTGAGGCAGGAGAATCGCTTGAACCCAGGATGCGGAGTTTGCAATGAGCCAAGATCGAGATCGTGCCATTGCACTCCATCCTGGGTGACAGAGTGAGACTCTGTCTCAAAAAATAAAAATAAAAAATAAAATTAAATTAATCACACCTGTAATCCCAGCACTTTGGGAGGCCAAGGCGGGCAGATCGCCTGAGCTCAGGAGTTTGAGACCAGCCTGGGCAACGTGGTGAAACCCCATCTCTACTAATTACAAAATAATACAAATAAATACAAAAATTAGCTGGGCGTGGCGACATGCGCCTGTAGTCCCAGCTACTTGGGAGGCTGAGGCAGGATAATTGCTTGAACCCGGGAGGTGGAGGTTGCAGTGAGCAGAGATGGTGCCACTGCACTCCAGCCTGGAGACAGAATGAGACTCCGTCTCAAAAAAAAAAAAAAATTAAAATTAAAGAGGACTATGGGTTGAAAATGGCAAGGTCTAATTATTCATGGGTCAAACCAGCAGGGCTTGAGGGGTGGATCAGAATGTCTATCCGGTTAGAAGATCTGCTTTAAATTACAAACAAAACAATGCACCTTTTTCCTTCCTACTGTATGGCTGGTTGTCCTTTCTGATAACAATAATCCTATCCTAGTTAATATATTATTTTCTTGATTTGTCCTTTTTATTGGTTTTTATTTGGGGGCCAGCTGAGCCAAGCAGTGTTCTGGTTTTGGTTTATGTATAGTTTTGAGTTTTTCTATGCTGGTTGTATATCTATTAAACTCTGGTTTATAGTTTAAACAATAATACAAATGAGCAAGGCATGGTGGCCCTTGCCTATAATCCCAGCTACTTGGGAGGAGCCAGAGGCAGTGGCTCCGTTAATGCTTTGCTTATGTTAAAACTGTGAAGTGTCCCTGGACTCGTTTGTTGGCAGCCTACATGAGGAACCTGAGGGCAAGGAGGCTCACGTGAAGGGGCCGCCCCTGGGACCCACTTGCTCATGAGCGCTCCATGCATTGCCAAGTATTGCAGACTGTGTCCAATCACATGTGTTTACAAGTTTTAGATAAACTAGTGCCCCCCAAAATGGACATGAATTTCTTAACAATTCCTGCAAGGAACTGTATCGCAGTTTAAAACAGTGACATGCAAGGCCAATTATGCCATACCTTATTTTCAGAGCTGACATTTTTTCTACTCCAAATACAGAATCTGTCAACCAAATCATACCAAATAATAAGTGAAAACAACAGCAAATTAATCACACCTGGCATGAAGCAGCTCAAGTTAGAAATTGTCATAAAGACAATATGATATATAAAATTATGTCCATTTTTGAGGGTGACAAACTTTTTAAATGTACACTGTGGCTTAGGATATTAGCTAAGAATATTGGTGCATGCATACATATTTATAAAAAATAAATATGTGTATATTTGGAAGTGTTGACAGTTTTTCAGTGATGTAGTAAATGATGAAAGTTTATTAAAAACTTCCAGTTTTTAAAATACTTTGATCTTTCCAAGATCAAAATACTTTGTTGATCTCTTCCAAGAGTCCTACTATTTGAGTTTACCAAATAATTCTTGATTAAAAATCAGAATTTAGTTTAGCAGGAGATTATTTCTCATTGTTCCTTGCCACACCCACCACCTTTATCCATCCCTTATCTCCCACATGTTATTAGAGGAAGCCAGGCCAATAGGTCTATGAGCCATGATTCCAACGTGACTTCTTTGTAATGATAAAGGGAGAAGGCCAGGCAGAATTGTTCTGTGATTCATACTCAGAACACATCACACACTCATTTGTGTGACCTGGGAGCTGAAGAAAATCACACAGTGCTATCACTTGTTTCTTTCTTCCTTTATTGGCTTTTTTTCCTTTTCGCTTTTGTTTTTTAGTTTTGGGTTTTTTTTGTGTGCGTATATATATATATTTTTAACTTCAAGTTCCAGGATACGTATGCAGATTGTGCAGGTTTGTTACATAGGTATACATGTGCCATGGTGGTTTGCTGCACCCGTCAACCCAACCCATCATCTAGGTTTTAAGCCCCACATGCATTAGGTATTTGTCCTAATGTTATCCCTCCCCTTGCCCCCCGCCCCCCCAACAGGCCCCAGTGTGTGTTGTTCCCCTCTCTGTGTCCAGGTATTCTCATTGTTCAACTCCCACTTATGAATGAGAACATAGGGTGTTTGGTTTTCTGTTCCTGTGTTAGTTTGCTGAGGGTGGTGGCCTCCAGCTTCTTAGTTACTTCTTGTCTTCTGTTAGCTGTTGAATTTGTTTGCTCTTGCTCCTTTAGTTCTTTTAATTGTGATGTTAGGGTGCCAATTTGAGATCTTTCCAGCTTTCTGATGTGGGCATTTAGTGCTATAAATATCCCTCTTAACACTGCTTTAGCTGCGGCCCACAGATTCTGGTGCCTTGTCTGTTTGTTTTCATTGGTTTCAAAGAACTTCCTGATCTCTGCCTTAATTTTGTTATTTACCCAGGAGTCATTCAGGAGTAGGGTGTTCAATTTCCAAGTCGTTGTGTGGTTTTGAGTTAGTTTCTTAATCCTGAGTTCTAATTTGATTGCACTGTGATCTGAGAGACTGTTTGCTATGATTTCGGTTCTTTAGCATTTGCTGAGGAGTGTTTTACTTCCAATTATGTGGTCAGTTTTAGAATAAGTACCATGTGGCAATGAGAAGAATGTATATTCTGTTGATTTGGGGTGGAGAGTTCTATAGATGTCTATTAGGTCCACTTGCTCCAGAGCTGAGTTCAAGTTCTGAATATTCTTGTTGATTTTCTGTCTCATTGATCTGTCTAATATTGACAGTGGGGTGTTAAAGTCTTCCACTATTATTGTGTGGGAGTCTACATCTCTTTGTTGGTCTCTAAGAACTTGTTTTATGAATCTGGGTGCTCCTGTATTGGGTGCATATATACTTAGGATAGTTAGCTCTTCTTGTTGCGTTATTCCCTTTACTATTATGTAATGCCCTTCTTTGTCTTTTTTGTTTTTTTAATCTTTGTTGGGTTAAAGCCTGTTTCATCAGAGACTAGGATTCCAACCCCTGCTTTTTTTTGCTTTCTATTTGCTTTGTAAATTTTCCTCCATCCCTTTGTTTTAAGCCTATGTGTGTCTTTGCATATGAGATGGGTCTCCTGAATACAGCACACCGATGGGTTTTGACTCTTTATCCAATTTGCCAGTCTGTGTCTTTTAATTGGGGCATTTAGCTCATTTATATTTGAGGTTAATATTGTTATGTGTGAATTTGAACCTGTCATCTTGATGTTAGCTGGCTATTTTGCACATTAGTTGATGCAGTTTCTTCATAGTGTCATTGGTCTTTATATTTGGTGTATTTTTGCAGTGGCTGGTACCAGTTTTTCCTTTCCATATTTAGTGCTTCCTTCAGGAGCTCTTGCAGTGCAAGCCTGGTGGTGAAAAATTCCCTCAGCATTTGCTTGTCTGTAAAGGATTTTATTTCTCCTTCACTTATGAACCTTAGTTTGGCTGGATATGAAATTCTGGATTGCAAATTCTTTTCTTTAAGAATGTTGAATATGGGCCGCCACTTTCTTCTGGCTTGTAAGGTTTCTGCTGTTAGTCTGATGGGCTTCCCTTTGTAGGTGACCTGACCTTTCTCTCTGGCTGTCCTTAACATTTTTTCCTTCATTACAACATTGAAGAATCTGATGATTATGTGTCTTGGGGTTGATCTCATGGAGTATCTTAGTGGTGTTGTGTATTTCCTGAATTTGAATGTTGGCTTGTCTGGCTAGGTTGAGGAAGTTCTGGAGAATATCCTGAAGTGTGTTTTCCAACTTGGTTCCAGTCTCCCTGTCACCTTCAGGTACCCCAATCAATACACATAGTCCCATATTCCCATATCTTTTCACATAGTCTCATATTTCTTGGAGGCTTTGTTCCCATCCATTTTCACTCTTTTTTCTCTAATCTTGTCTGCATGCCTTATTTCAGCAAGGTGGTCTTCAATCTCTAATATCCTTTCTTCTGCCTGATCGATTCGGCTATTGATACTTGTGTATGCTTCACAAAGTTCTTGTGGTGTGTTTTTCAGCTCCATCAGGTCATTTATGTTCCTCTCTAAACTGGTTATTCTAGTTAGCAGTTCCTGTAACCTTTTATCAAGGTTCTTAACTTCCTTGCATTGGCTTAGAACATGCTCCTTTAGCTCAGAAGAGTTTATTACCCACCTTCTGAAGCCTACTTCTGTCAATTCTTCAATCTCATTCTCTGTCCAGTTTTGCACTCTTGCTGGAGAGGTTTTGCAATCATTTGGAGGAGAAAAGGCATACTGGCTTTTGGAATTTTCAGTGTTTTGGGGCTAGTTTTTCCTCATCTTCGTGGATTCATCTACCTTTGATCTTTGAGGCTGATGACCTTTGGATGGAGTATTGTGGGGGGATCTTTTTTGTTGATGTTGTTGTCATTGCTTTTTGTTTGTTTTTCTTCTAACACTCAGATCCCTCTTCTGCAGGTCTACTGCAGTTTGCTGGAGGTCCACTCCAGACTCTGTTCACCTGAGTATCACCAATGGAGGCTACAGAACAGCAAAGATTGCTGCCTGCTTCTTCCTCTGGAAGCTTTGTCTCAGAGGGGCACCAGTCTGATGCCAGCTGGAGTTCTCCTGTATGAGGTGTCTGTCAACCCCTGTTGGGAGTTCTCTCCCAGTCAGGAGGCAAAAGTGTCAGGGACCCACTTGAGGAGGCAGTCTAGTCCCTTAGCAGAGCTGGTGTGCTGCGCTGGGAGAATCCCACTTGTCAGGATCTACTGTTGTCTTCAGAGCCAGCAGGCAGGAAAGATTAAGTCTGCTGAAGCTGCAACCACAGTCACTCGTCCCTGCAGGTGCTGTGTCCCAGGGAAATGAGAGTTTTATCTGTAATTCCCTGACTAGAGCTGCTACATTTCCTGTGGAGATGTCCTATGCAGTGAGGAGGAATCTAGAGAAGCAGTCTGGCCACAGCCGCTTTACTGCGCTGTGATGAATTCCACCCAGTCCAAACCTCCCAGTCTCCTTAGCACTGTCAGAAGAAAACTTCCTACTAAAGCCTTAGTAATAGTGGATGCCCCTCCCCTTTCCAAGCTCAATCATCCTAGGTTGCCTCCAGACTGCTGTGCTGGCCGTGAGAATTTCAAGCCAGTGGTTCCTAGCTTTCTGGTCTCCTTGGGAGTGGGACCCGCTGAGAGGGACTGCTTGGTTTCCTGGCTTCAGCCCCTTTCCAGGGCAGTTGATGGTTCTTCTGTCTTGCTGGAGTTCCTGGCACTGCTGGAGTATGAAGAAACTCCTGCAGCTAGCTCAGTACCTGCCCAAACAGCCACCCAGTTTTGTGCTTGAAACCCAGGGCCCTGCTGGTGTAGGCTCATAAGGGAGTCTCCTGATCTGCAAATTGCAAAAATCCATGGGAAAAGCATAGTACCCGAGGTGGGTAGCACAGTCCCTCACCACTTCCCTTGGCTGTGGGAGGGAGGTCCCCAGCTCCTTGCACTTCCTTGGTGAAGCAGCAACCCACCCTGCTTCTGCTCGCCCTCTGTGGGCTGCACCCACTGTCTAACCAGTCCCAATGAGATGAACCAGGTACCTCAGTTGGAAATGCGGAAATTACCCACCTTCTGTGTTGGTCTTGCTGGGAGCTGCAGACTGGAGCTGTTCCTATTCGACCATCTTGGCCCCTCCCCTGTTTTTTAGTGTTTAATGAACTTTCCATTTTAGAGTAGTTTTATATTTACAGAAAGGCTTTGAAGAGAGTACAGAGTTCCCACACACCTCACACCCAGTTTTTCCTGTAATTAGCGTCTTATATTAGTATAGTACATTTTGCACAATTAATGAGTGAATACAGTTAGGTATTATTAACTAAAATGCACACTGTATTCATATATCCTTGGTTTTCACTGCATGTCCTTTTTCTGTCCCAGGACCCCACATTACATTCTGTCATCATGTCTCCTTAGGTGCCACTTGGCTGCAACAGTTTTGCAGTCTTTCCTTGCTTTTAAGGACACTGAGAGTTGTAAGGAGTACTGATCAGCTATTTTGCTGAGCAACCACTGGAGGGATTTATCTGCCATTCTCGTGATTAAACTGGGCTTATAGGTTTTGCAGAGAAAGACCACAGAGGAGAAGTACCATTCTCATCATGTTATATCATGGGTATACACTATCAACTTTACTAACCCCTGTTGGTGTTGACCTAGAACACCTGGATATGGGCAGCTTCTGTCAGGTTTCCCCACTGTAAAGGTATCCTTTGCTCTCCTTTTCCGTGGGATACTCTTTGGAATGAAGTCACAATGCATACCCCACAAGTACAGGGCTGGGAGTTACCTTCCACCTCTTTGAAGGTGGATTCTTCTGCATGGAAGAGCTGTCTATTGTCTCCCATTTGTTTATTTATCAATTATTTGTTTATATCAGAATGGACACATAGATATTTAGCTTATACTTTGAGTCATAATTCAATACTCTCTTATTTAATTTTGTTCTCAGTTTTCTCCAGCTTTGTCCACTGGAGCTCTGTCTGTTAGCTCCTGTGTGTTTTGACATTTTCCCATCATTGTTGGGGTAATTCAACTATTGCTTTCATTAAGCTTCTGTCTATAGTGAAGTCATTGTGTCCCAACATTAGGTAACAAGAGCATATGTTTCCTTCCAAACTGCGAGAGTTTAAACTTTTCCTACAAGCAGCGATAGCATCAGACTTCACAGCTGTGAGTCATCCAGCAGCAGGTGAATGCAGAGAGCACCATAATTTCTTTAGCGGTATTAAAGATCAGCTGTCAGAAGTGAATCTACCCCCCAAAATCAGGCTGGATGTGCAGACCACAGCAAGAATGTCCTATGCCCAGGGACACCTGCACAGCAGAGGAGCATTTGCAACATGACGCATTTGTTGCTGGAACCTCTATTGAGGCAACTGTCTCAGCCACGGCCTCGGAGGATGAAATGTGCCAACTGGTTCACAGAGACAATTATAGACCACTGGATTTCTGGAAATGCAGCAATTCTCACTGCCTCAGCTGGATAGAGGAAGTGCATGTGAAGCAAATTTGCAAATCCCACCCCATCCCTGCAGGACCACAAATGTTTCCCCATACTCTGAGTACAAGCAGTGTTTTAGGTAGGGTCAGGAGCTTTCTCTCAGCCTCTGCAGATGGGGAGAGGGTGAGCAGGAATGAGAGACTCGGAGTCTTAAGTTGAGGGAGTGATTTTGAGATTGCTCTGGGGAAAAAGGAAATTTCCCTAGGTCTTCCAACACTTTTGAAGGCATCTCATTCACTCGGTTAATCTTCGGCACGATATTCACTGACCACCACTTCATGCCAGGCAGGTATGAGAGTGCAGAGAGCCCAGCCTGCGAGGAGGGCTGCCACAGTGCCCTCCACAGAGGGCAGTGCTGTGCTTAAAAATGAACAGACGGACTGCTGTGGAAAGCAGCATGCAGTTCCTCAAAAAAGTTAAAAATAGAACTATCATATGATCTAGCAATCCTATTTCTGGTATATTCCCAAAATAATAGAAAGCAAGGTGAGGCCTCGGGAAACCCCAGGGTGCACCCAGCCTGGCCTGGGCCTGAGATTTTCAAAAGAAAGAGTAAGAGTCCATCTAGTTTTGGTCCCATTCAGAGCAACTCCACCAAACCAGGGAGAGATCAGCAGTACATTACACAGTGACCATGCTCCGAATCATAGCGTTCCTCACAACTGACCCAGGAGCCGTAACCCAGCCTGAGAGCTCAGGCGGCCATCCCCTCAGGGACCCACACCCCCACCCAGCTCTCTCCTGTGGACATCCCCTGGCTTACCAGCAAGCAGATGGGTCACAGTAGTACAAAAATTCACAGGGAAAAGTGAGTGTTATGAGACACAAATGATATAAGTGTGAAAATACTTTGAAAAAGATCCAACACTCCTAATCATGTAAACCATCATGTGTCATAATCATTTTATTAATATTTATGTCAGTTGTCATGCAATTTGTCAAACTCCTCTCTGCTGATTTTTTCCCATTGATTTGTACTGCGGCTGGGATGAAGAAATGAAGTAAAATGTGTAAGAATCCCAGAACTAGAAGCTTACACTTGACAGCCACCCCAAACCAGAGGATGCTGTGAAAAATGGCTACTGTGCATTAGCAGTCAGCCCCAATTCCTGGGGAGTAACTTATGGAAAAATAAGTGCTGGAATGGAGTATGCAGTAAAGTCTCCTGAAATGAGATAATTCATGCAAACTACTCAGAACAGTGCTTGGCACATAGTAAGTGCCCAATAAATGTTCACTATTATTGTTGTAAATATTAAAGTCATTTTTATACTCTGGAGGGATCCTCTATTTCCTTATATGACACTGAGCATTCCTCTGGAGAACAGTAAGTAACACTTTGCTGTGGCTTAGATTTGCTGTCTTCTGCTTTTTTCAGCTGGCATGACTTTTGGCGTTAGGCCAGATCTGGATTCTAACCCCAGCTCCCTGGCTCACAAGCCCTGCCACCCTGCGGGAGTCACTTCACACCAATGAGCATTCACTCCTGGTTTGTGAAAGGGTAGTAAATGCAGCCGGCCCCTTCTCCAGAGCTGAGGCTGCAGTCCACCACCTGCTTCCTCTGCACGTCCACTGCGTTCTCCTCTCTGCCAACCCATCCCCTCAGCTTACCCCTTGTTGCTGCTTCCTGGGATTTCCAGCCCATCTAGGTTCTCAGCTCACCCCCACCAGCTCTTCCTGACCATTACTCCTGAGACAGTTTCTCCTTCCACCTCTCCACATGTGTCAGAGATTCCTGCTGAGCCTTTGGGTGGGCGCCCTTGGATCATGACTCCCCTGGGTACCAGCGGGACTTGGCTGGGTGCAGGGGTGGCATTTGGCGAGGAACACAGCCATCCAGGGCTGAAGGGCTATGGCTGCAAGGCAGACAGCTACATCTAGCTCACTCTTCACTCATCACAGCTGCGTCACTTCTGTTTCCTCTGTCATTGGTGCCCTTCCCTGACTTTCTGCCTTGGAAACTCTTACTTTTCCCTCAAAGCCCAGCTCTGCTATGCCTTTCTCTCTGAAATCTCCCCTGAACTCCCCTCCATGGCTGGCTGAGTGGATGCACCACCCTCTGTCATTCTAGAATTCCTCCCACAGGACACGTGTACTTGTGTTCCCCAGGGCCTGTGTGCCCTGTCACGGAGGGTACCACATATACGTCTATCATGTAATACGTGATTCCTATCACTGGCTGGCTCCAGGCTACCCTGCAGCGGTTCCAGTCTTGCTCCACATCAGTACTCCCGAGGGGCCGGGAGGCTTTAGGAGAGAAGATATGAACTCCAGAAATGGCTGGGTGAGGAAACCCCGTGTGTGTGAACAGGAAGGAAATAGCATGAGAGTGCTGAGAACACAGCGGGAGAGAGAAACCCAAGAAAAGAAGGAATGCTGAATACTAAACTAACAGCTCTCCAGCTAAGAGTTAGTGAATGCCCGCTACAAATCAGGCAGCATGCCAGGTACATGAAATTTTTTTAATTGCTTTGTTCTGGAGATATACAAAATATGAAATAGGCCATTTCCTCAAAGGCTCATATAGTCTAATATAGGAAGGCCAAAAAAGAGTGTTGGCAAGAACATGGGCAATGGCCTAATGGACTGGGGTGGACTACCCTGGGGGCCCAGGTCCTAGCACACAGAGGTCTCTAACCTGCGGCACACATTGGGCCTCACTCCCTGCAGCCTTCTGTTTCTCTTCTGACACACTGGGAGGAGACACTGAGTTCCCTGTCATCATCAAGCTTTGCCCAGCTCCTTGAATGATTAGGATAGAACTGGACAGAGTGGTGGACATCTGTGCCTCTCTCTTTAGTGCTGTGAGGATCTTCTTGATCTGGCCCTTGCTGAGGCGGTGAGCAGTGTTCCCAGACGCAAGTGTGACAGTGCACCCAAGAGCATGCCTGGAGCTTTCCGGGGGCACTGCCCACCCCAACTCAGCAGGGGCCACAGGTGAGAAGCCTGAGGACAAACACAAGGTCATTTCCCCTCCTTTGTTGATTATGGTCCCCAACAGTTATTATGGGGTGTGGGTTACTGTGGTGATAAACTGGACATGGAAACTGAGTTTAAAAATCACTGTAAGTTGACGAGTGGGACCCAGTTAAACTGAAGAGCTTCTGCATAGCTAGAGAAACTATCAGCAGAATAAACAGACAACACACAGAATGGAAGAAAACATTCACAAACTCTGCATCTGACAAAGGCCTAGTATCTGGAATCTGTAAGGAACTTAGATAAATCAATAAGAAAAAAAAACCCTTTAAAAAGTGGGCAAAAGGACATGTACAGACACTTCTGAAGACGTACAAGTGGCCAAGAAGTGTGAAAAAATGCTCAGCATCACCAATCACCAGAGAAATGCAAATCAAAACTGCAGTGAGATACCATCTCAAACCAGTCAGGATGGCTTTCGTTAAAAAGTAAAAAAAAAAAAAAAAAAAAAAAAAAAAAGTCGGTAAGATTGAGAAGAAGGAGGAAAGCTTATACACTTTTTATACACTGTTGATAGGTGTGTAAATTAGTTTAGCCACTGTGAAGAGCAATTTGGAGATCTCTCAAAAAACTAAAAGTTGAACTACCATTCAGCCCAGCAATCCCATTACTGGGTGTGTGCCCAGAGGAAAATAAATTGTTCTACTGAAAAGACTCATGCACCTGTATGTTCACCACAACACTATTCACAATAGCAAAAACATAAAATCGACCTAGGTGCCCATCAGTGGTGGACTGTATAAAGAAAATGTGGTCCATATACATCATGGAATACTATGCAGCCATAAAAAGAACAAAATCATGTCCTTTGCAACAACATGGATGCAGCTAGAGGCCATTATCCTAAGCCAACTAGTGCAGGACCAGAAAGCCAAGTACCACGTGTTCTCATTTATAAGTGTGAGCTAAACATTGAGTACATATAGACACAAAGAAGGGAACAACAGACACTGGGGAATACAAGGGGAGGGAGGAGAGGGGGGCAAGTGTTGAAAAACCTATTGGGTACTGTGCTCACTTCCTGAGTGATGGGCTTATTCGTACCTGAAACTCCAACATCACACAATATACCTTTGCAACAAACCTGCACATGTACCCCTGGAATCTAGAATAAAAATTGAAAAAGAAAAAAACAAAACTCTTTTAAAAATGGCAGTGTAAAAAGTGCCATGCTATCAGGATGCATAGATGATGGTAGAGTGATCAAGTCTTGCCTCTCTAAGCTAGACTTAGCTGGCACATTAGTCACAACCATTAAGCATCATGAACCAACAATGCCTGGGGAGAGTTGATAAGCCAGCTCTGTCTCTGGCTTTCATGGCCATGACCTCTGGGATGGCTCCCATTGTCGCTAATAGTAAAGGGCATAGGAAGGCAACCCTGGGGTAGAGGATGCACAAGGAGCTGAGGAAGCACCAAATAGGGACCACCCAGCCAAGCAGAAAAGAAGAGTGGAGAATCATACCTCGGAGACAGGACCTGGGCTGAGTCTAGAAGAAGGATTGATGAATAATCCAGATATATCAACAGTCACAAGATGTTCTAGGATGACTGCAGGGCCCATGTGAAGACATTGCAACAGGATGGGGATCTGCAAGAGCTTTTGCATGGACATTGTTTGTGGGGGTTTGGGGGCGATGAGGAGTGAAGGTAAAAGAAAATAATCTAGTGATGGAGACATGAGCTGGATCTTAGAGGGCCTCCCAGGCTATACCCAGAAATTTGAAATCTTCTGAGGCATTAGAGGATCATTGGGAATGTTAAATACAATAAGTAACAATAATCAGTTTACCTTTGGCATAGACTACTATTTTGGATTCTTCTGCTGAAAGCTATAGAAAATCCTGATTCATTTGGTTTAACTATAAAGACAATATTGTCTTGCCTAACAAGAAGTCTGAAGTTAGTAGCTGGTTAACTCAACAGCTCAAAAATATCATTAGAAACCAAGATTTTTTTATCCTACTCCAATTCATAGATTGACATTAGTTTTATTTTTTTACCCTTCATGCTGGATTGTTCTTGTGAGATAATTCCTCTTGATTGCAAGATGGCTGCAACAGTTCCAAACTTTCATCCAACATCACATGCTGATTATCCCTCAGTTCTTTTTATTGGAGGGAAGAAAACCTTCCCAGGCACACTGCACCACCACCCCCAACACAGCACACTACTCCTGTGTCTCCCGGCCAGATTTGCAGCCTACTCTCCTGCTTAAATTAAATTACTGGAAAAAAGCCTGAGGTCACTGGGCTGATTTATACCAATCCAGATGAGCTCTCTGAGGCTGGACAGCTCAGGGCTCACAGAAGAGAATGGATACCTTAAAAAGTGGAATTATGTTGAAAAGGAGGAAGGGATGGGGTGAGTTTTGAGAAGACAGCTAGTTAGGTCTGCCATAATCACTCAGGGTGCAGGTGAAGACCCAAAGTAGGAAATCCTTGCTCATATTAAAGGGCCTCATGTGTGGTGATGAGTGAAGAAAAGGCAAATTAAGGTGACTTTAGGGACAAAATAAAAGCGACTTTGTGCGAGGGTTGTGAAGACCTCCCACTAAGCAGCAGTGCCTCCCCTGGATCTGCTTCCGCATCCACCAGCCACCAGCCCCATGTATTTCCAGAAAACTCAGGAAGATAGAAATCTGGCCAGAAGCTGCATCAGCATAAAACCCATGGTGGCAGCCTGGGGCTGGAAGCTACTGCAAAGGGTGAAAGGTGCTCAACCTGGATGGTGCTAAATTGCTGTTTGTCTGATTTTGCACTTTGACAATAAGGATCTTGGAGGAATCACAGCTAAATGACTTCCAGAATAGAGTGTATACAGCTTCAAAATCTGAGTGCGTTCGTAATGACTGCATGCCCTGCGAATTCAGGCAAACACTGTTTACATACACATGGGAAAGACAGAGTTTTCACTGCATGCAATTTACATTAATGAATATAATTGTACTAATACAGTCAAACTCTAACATTTACAAGTGCAAATAGCTTTACCAAGGTCAGGTGCGTCTACCTCCCAGCTGTTTGAATAAAGCAATATTTGGAACCTCCAACTCTCACATAAACCTAAATATTTTTTAAAATACCTTTTCTGCAATTTTTTTCAGTTTCAACTGTATCCAGTTAAAAGTGTAAATATGGCTGACCTTCCTCGTGTCAGGCAGCATGGACTTTCTTTATTGGAACTGTGAGAACCTTGAATCCAGAGGAGGTTGTCGAGGGTGCTGGAGAGGTCAGAATTCTAGGCAGCATCAAGGAAACCCAGAGTCAGGGTTAAGGGACACGGTCAGCTTGGAAAGGAAATGAGCCCACGAGGCTCCTGGTGTCTGGTATAATATGGTGACATGAAGACTGAAATCAGTCCACACAAGTTAAAACAACAGAAGCTGAGACATTTCTAGCATAATTCTCTTCACCTTTGCTTTCACTGCAGAACATATATAGCCCCTGGTTCTAACAGGGACACTTTCATTTCAAAAATGCTGTTTTGCTTGTGGATCCAAGCGAGAGATGAGCAATGACACACATGTGCCCTCACCCGGGGTGGACGCGCATCCCACCACCATCTGTGGAGCCCTCCTCAAGACACCAGCTGCAGCCCTGCTAGACAGCTATAATTAGCTCCTCTCCACCCTGGGCAATAACATTTTGTCAGGACAATGTGTTTCTCCAAAATTTCATCTCATTTCTTCAGCCGTGCTCAGACACAGTTGTTAAATACTCAGTTTGCTTTCAGTGAAAGCAATGGCTTATTTTTGATGTTAGTACTTGCTATGAAATGGATAACACCCATTTGGAATAAATGCTTGTTTTTATAACACACCATCAAGAATGAGAACATTTTAGCCCTGGACAATAAAGGGAAAGGGAGGCTAAATTCACTCTATCAAGTACATTTCTGGATAAAAGCACAAGACAGATTCTGGGTCAGGGTTGGAGATGGGGACACCTCCTCAACTCTAGAAAAATACACTCAGTGGCCCCTACATCTTAGAGCCAAGGGTGCACTGCAGACAGGCAGGGTGCAGGGACGCCATTCAGACATGGGGTACAGATTATCTGCTTCTCTTATTCTTCAGGTGTAGAGTTCTGTTGGGAAATATGACCCCCCTCCCCAAGCATGGGAACTGGTGGCAAGAAAGTGATGATTACCCATCACCCTGGGTCCTCTGCAAATACTGGAATCCCTTTGTTATTCCTGGTCATGATTCCATTCAGCCTCTTCTACAAGCTCCACACCCTCAGGCAGGCACATCGCATCACCCGCTTCAGCACAGACAGACAACAGCCAGGCCCCAGCTGTGAGCTTTCGCTGTTCCCACCAGATGCACGTCTGTGTCTCTGTGAGAAAGCTGAGCCTCCTGTGCAAGTCTCACCTGTGGCCTAGACATATCCCTCTCCATCTGCTCCATATATTGCCCTGATTTCCTCTGCTTCTTCATGTACTGCCTTCGGTGCCTCCCATCCTGTCTATAAACGCACTCAACTCTCCCCGTCATAAAAAGGGAAATTTCCCTTTACTTTGGGTTCCTTCCAATTGCACTCCTGTTTCATCCCTCGTTAAATCCACGTTATTCATTTCTTTTCTCATTCAATAAGTAATTATTGAGCACCTACTATGTGTTAGACATTTTTCTGGATTTTCGGAATACAGAGAGAAACACCTGCCCTATGGAACTTACATTCTAGAGAGGAGACAGACACCACACCACCCACTCTCAACTACCAGTGAGGGTAATGATTAGATAGATATGATATCCAAAGCACAAACAGAAAAAGAAAAAATAGATACATTGAACTTCATCAAAATTGAAAACTTTGTACTTCAGAGAACACAATCAAGAAAGGGAAAGACAAGAGAGAGGGAGAAAGTGGGGATGGTTAATGGGTACAAAGATACACTTAGGTAGAATGAACAAGATCCAGTGTTCGTAGCACAGCAGGGAGACTACAGCTGACAATAACTTATTATATGTTTTAAAATTACTAAAGGAATGGAATTGGAATGTCCCTAACACAAAGAATTAATAAATACTTGAGGTGGTGGATATCCAAATTACCGTGATTTGATTATTAAACATTGGATGCCTGTATCACAACATCACATGTACCCCATAATATTTTATATTTATAAATATTTACAACTATTACATACCCATAATAATTAAAAATTATTTTTAAAAAAAGAAAAAAAAAGCTTTACTCCCCTAACAGGAGGAATGACAAAAAGATAAACAATAAAGGACACAGAACGATTGGCAGGTGTTTTGGCCAGGTATTTGGCAGTCCCTGCCCACCTTTACATGGGGAATTGGTGGCCTCTTTTAATCCTCGGCATTGAAAATTGGCCCCTCCCCCATTTTCCTGCATTCCTTGGGATTAGACTGGCTATATAACAAAGACTACAGATACTTTAAAGAAGAAAAAGAGAAGACACCAAAGAGAATGAGGAAATATATTTTCAAATTGTATATCTGATAATGGACTTGCATCCAGAACATATAAATAACTCCTACAACTTAATAATTTTTTAAAATTTCAAAATGGGCAAAGGATTTGAGTAGGTATTTTTCCAGAGAAGATAAATAAATGGCTATAAGCACATGAAAAGATGCCTGCAATTATTAGTCATCGGGGAAATGCAAATAAAAGCCACTACGAGATACCACTTCACAGCTCCTAGGATGGCTAACATCAAAAAGACAGACAATATCAAGTGTGGCTAAGGATGTAGAAAATTGGAAATTTCACACTTGTTGGTGAGAATGTAAAATGGCACAGCCACTTTGAAAAAGAGTTTGTCAGTTCCTCAAATTGTTAAACATAAAGTTACCATACGACCCGGCTAGTTACATGTCTAGTTACATACTCAAGGGAAATAAAAACATATGTCCACACAAAAACATATACAAAAAATTTTATAACAGTATTATTCATAATAGCCAAAACTGCTAAGCAATCCAATGTCCATCAACAGATGAATGAATAAATAAATACACCCATAAGCTACCCAAATATTATTCCATTGTATGGGTGTACAATAAGCATGTACAATTATTATGTCATCTGTGACTTTTGACAGAGCAGGAGCATCGCCATCTTGGACAAACACTGCTATTTTAAGTGCTCCTTGGTTAAAAAACCACCTAAATCCAGCCCCAAAACATCAGCCCAACGGCTAATGTCAGCATCACCAGAAAATTCCAACCCTAAGATAAACCCACATCCAACCAGAAACGTGGTGACCCTGAGATAACCTCACCTTCAAACAGAGATTCCAACCCCCCAATAAACTTTCCCTCACATAGAAACCTCCCGAGCCTGCGATAGGCTCCCTGCATTTCCTAAATCCTTAAACACCCTTAGTCTGTGAGAAAGAATGCTCTTGACCGAAATCAGCCAGAAGCCTGTCTCTGGTTTATTCTCCAAAATAAGCCTGTCTTTGACTGTTGAGCTGCTTTCCGTGTTTCTTTCCTCCTTCTTTACTTACAATAATTTCTTTAAAAAAGCTAAGTCTGAGCATGTTTCTTCAGAGATGCACTGTGCTCTGCTTTATTACAGTGAATTGAATGGGAAAGAAAAGATGTTTTATCGCTGGTGATATCACCAGGCAGAAATGACAGCTTCCAAAGTTCTAAATAGCAGGGGTATTCCATCTTTGTTGAAGGTTATCATGAAACTCAGAAAGAGAAGTAGAGCCTGTTCTGACAATGTTCCTCACAGACGAGCAGTCTAATATTCTAGGTTCAGTTCCCATTAGATTTACAGAGTTGGGTTTATTTTCAAATGATATAGACTTGCTTGGATTCAACTTACTTCTGAGGTTGGTGAGAACCTTCCAAATAAGAACATCAGTGCGTCTTCAACATGGGGACATTTTGGACTCAGAAATTTAATAATTTTTGGTGATAACTTTAAATTAATAATGACTTTTTAACTGCATTGCTTTTTAGCTTAATGTCATTTTTAAATTAACTTTATTATATAAGGCCATGAATTTTATTTTTCCCCTATTTTTCCTGCCCATCCCCAGAGCCCCAACTGAAATGTGTGCTTCAGTCATGCATGTGCAGTGGGAGAGAGAAGGCAGGAGGAAAGGTGTCCAGGTGTTTTCAGTCACACAGAAACATTCTTGATTTGGCCAACTCTGCGTGAGGAGCTAAGGCAAGCTGGCAGAGCAGGTGTCTGCAATGTGTCAGGCGCATGCAGGTGCAGCACACAGGCAGCGAGCATGGGAGGGCATCATGGGGCTGCGGTGATGGCAGCCACACAGGTGTGCACAGATAAGGAGAAATATGACAGGATCTGGACCTACGTTTTCATGTGAAGAAACATTTCATCTGCTGAAGAAAAGTGAGGGGCCCTTTCGATCTCAGGCTCTCCCCAGTGTCTAAAATGTAGGGTGACCAGCCAGCCCAGTTTTCCTAGGACTGTCCCAGTTTTAGCACTAAAGTTTGTGTTCTGGGAAACCCCCCAGCACTGGGAAAACTAATGGGTCTGGCCACCCTATATCCCCACCACTTCTCAGACTCTGCATCATGGGGCTGAAGGTCAATTTCCCATTGATCATCGGCTAGCCCACCTGTGCTTTTCTCCCCAATATTCTTCCATCGTTGCTCCTCCTCCTCCTCTTCTAAGGTAGAGAAATAATTCTCTCTCTGTGTATCATAAGAGGCACAGTGAACCTGAAGTCAAATTTATAGAGACAGAAGGTGGGCATGGTAGTTGCCAGGGGCTGGGGGAAGGCAGAATAAGGAGTTTGTGTCTGATGGGTACAGTCTTAGTTGGAGAAGATGGAAAAGTTCTGGAGCTGGGTGGTGATGATGGTTGCACAACAATGTGAATGTATTTAATAGCACTTTAAAATGGTTACCATGGTAAATTTTATGTTATGCATATTTTACCATAACAAAAAAAAAATAGAATGGAAAACAAAAAGTGGTACTGTGAAAGCTAGACCAAGAAGAGCATCTATGCCAAGGCGAATGGAAGAGAGGATCTTTCCTTGCAGAATTGAGAATTTGTCCCACTTGTTTTCTCTCATTCCTCACGCGCAGCACATAGAACCCATGTAGGGTCCTCATGTTGCTCCTGTAACCATTTGAGTTTAAAGGTAGGAAAATTGAAAGGATGCTTGAGCAAGAGGCAGCATACTGAGGAAACCTGAGGGCTAGTGTGGAAAGTTCTATGTCAAACCCTTTTGAAAGGGAAGGTTGGACAAAACTGGCTCGAAAGCCATTAGTCCAGGGTGCTAAGAACTCCTGAGTGTGGACTCACCTGTGACCCATCTCATCCTGGATCTCAGGGCTCCAGACAGAGCTATTCTCAAGTAACTTTAAGTTCCATTGTCTAAAATGTGCCCCACAGAGCAGTGAGAATAACATGCTTTGCACAGGGGTAGGAGTGTGACATTTTGTACTTCACAACTCCAGAGGCACCAGCCAGCGTCACCAGGAGAAGAGGAATTCCTAGCTGAGCAGATGACTCCAGCAGCGAGAAAGTACTTTCCATAAAAAATAATGCCACCCCTAACTTTCACCAACACTGACTCACTTGGCCCCTCTTAGTAAAAGTTGAAAGCCTTTATATACTTGCTTTGTCAAAAGTATGCTGCCATGTCTCTATTCCAACCATCCCTGAGCAGTTTCATTTTAGCGAGTGCTCCTTCATTTGAGAGGAGTGTGTCTGTAAGTGGTCCCAAGAGTACCATATCTTGCCTTCTCGTGCATAAGCCACCGCCTTGCCTTGGAGGGTCTCTCTGGGCTCCTCCAAGTCATCCTCTGGGCGGGGAATGTGGCCATCGACCACAGGGCACCACAGCATCTAGAGTCTGGGGAGTATTCTGTGCTCCCACCTTAGTGGTGAGTCTGGAGTCACAGATCTTCCAGGAGTAAGAAACTGCCCAATAATTGTGCATTTCTTTAGGTATTAAACACGGCCATGCAATGTGCAGCCTCTTTGTCTTGGGGTGCTGTGCCTTCTCCCCTCTGGCGATGCACAAGGTCCTTGGAGTTTCAGCATATGCCTAAGGGATGGCTTGATGCTGGATGGGAGACAAGGGTCTCAGGGACCCACTGGTGCCTAGAGTCGTCAAGGCACACAGCCCCACGAGGCCAGGAGCCCCAAAGGGGAAGCTGAAAGGGATGCTACTAGGGGAGCATCTAGTGCCAAAACATCAAGCTAACCTGGATCTTTCCATCATGAACCCGAGTGTCACCTGAGGTGGGAGGTCCCAGTGCTGAGAGAGGGTGTAACACTTGAAGCAACTGAGAGATGTTGGGGGAACAGGAGCGGAGTTTTTCTTATTTACCATCTACTCAGAATGTTCCTCTGGCACATGGGTAGCATTATCTTAGACTAGTCTCCATTTTCCTCCCCAGCAAAGTAAACATCGAGAAGCAAAACAAAAAACCAAACAAACAAAAAAAGAAACAAAAACAAAAAACACCTCTCAATATTCTACGTGTCAGAGTTATTTTTGTTTTGTCTCAACTTTCCCCAGGAGTACTGAAATGGGATCCTGGCTCTGGTAACAGGGAGCAGGTGCCTAAACTGCTTTGCGCCTGCAGGAACACCAGGCATTCAACAGGCACTTAATGAACACCTGCTGGTCACTGGTTGAGTTCTGCTTGAAACACCTGGCAACAATCCCAGGAAATGGAGCAAGGGCAGGAAATGCCTTTGCAAACCCAGAACGCCACTGATGTCTTGAATGTCTGGCAGTCACTGAGCTCATGGCCAAGCAATCTCAACGAAGCACGGGGGCTCAGGAAAGGAGGACATCCAGGGGCTCAAGGACCTGATGCAGCCTTGCTCCTGAGTGTTTTATCTCAATGTCCCTTTATATACATTTGCAGCTTTATGCAATATGGCCTCATTGAGGTCTGTGTTAATATGATCATCACACCACAGAGCATGCAATGAGTATATGTAGGGTCAGAGGATTTTGAAGGTGGGATGGGGGTGAAAATTCTGCAAAACTCTGGGGTTCTAGTAAGAAATACTTGGGAATAAATTCTTCCATGACACCATGATGGGGTTCAAGAGGCAAGCCTGCAGTCCTAGGTATGGAGAGATGACAGCCTTCCTGCCTCCTTCACTGCTGTAGGGTGGTGAAAACAGAGGGCAGCCCCCTCAAAAATGCCTGGTCCTTCTGCATAAAGGAGAACATGGCAGGTGGAGGGGGTGTGGAAAGGGTGCCTGCCCGGCATCATTCTGACCTTGCAGGATGGGCACTCTTACAGGATGAAGCACAGGAGTTGGGGATTTAGGGTCTATAAATGAATTTTCTCTCTCTTACAAGGGGAATAAGACTTACGGGATTGTTCTGAAGATGACATGAGATCATATAAAAAAGTGATTAAGATGGTGGCTGGAACACAATCACACCAAAGACATGTAAGCCCTTGTTTTCACACTCCCTGTTTTATAGATGACAATTCTGAGGCTCAAAGTAAGAAGCCGAGCAGCATCCAGAATAGCACTGACTCAGCCAGATCTGCCTATTCCAAAAGCCCATGTCTTTACCCACCACCCTGCTTCCAATCACAGCACAACACAGCCACAGCGAAGGCATCTGAACTCAGAGGGCATTTCCGCCAGCTCAACAAATATTTCAAGCTTATTTAGCATGATGAGCCTTGCTCTTTGTTTAGTGTAGATATGCTAGAATTAGCAACATTAAAGCAATTATCTGTGAAATTATCCCCAAATTATATTAGCATGCCCATAGAACACTATTTTGCATGTAAATTGATAGCAGGTAAGTTCAACAGAACTGCCTTTAAAATAAGTCCCGAGGAATCCATAATGAGTGACTATTTATTTTAGCGGTTCTGAAACTATGCAATGTGTGTGCAACTACCAAAAGCATCAGAAAGAAGGAAAAGAAATCTTCCTACAAGCCAGCTACTTACAAAAAAAATACATAAATAATTCCCTGAAATTCCCACTGCTTCAGTTTTAGGAACAGGCACTCTTCTTTACCATCTTTACCTGTACTCTCTCATGCTGTGGTCACTTGCTATCCAAACATAGCAGACATATCCAAACATAGCAGACATAGCTGAAGCACCCCTTGTTAATTTAAGCCTAAAAGTGCATTTGAAAGTCCATCCTCCTGTGTGATTGTAAGGATGATGCACTGGTCACTTTGGCATCTGAACTAATAGGGAATGAAGAGGAAACATGCTCGGGACACGTCAGAGGTGCTGGCCGGGCAGGCTTGCTGCAGTCTCTGCTTTGCCATTGCAGCGCCTAAGACCACGTGTGGCAGGTGGGGACGGTAGAGTCAATATGAACATCCTCCATTGCCTTCTCCATAGTACTGGTATTGCCCTTTGCAATTTGTATCAATTGCTATGTTGTTCCTTGCTATGAGGTGAGCAAGAAATCTGAGGCCCAAAGTTTAAATGACTGACTCCAAATCTCCCCGATATGGGGGATGGAGCTGGGATTTGACCACAGATGTACTAAATCTAACTCTATATTTCCAGTATGAAGAGGCCTCAGAGCTTATTCAATCGAACTCAGTGTCCGGCGGAAAAATCCCATGTATAGTAAAGTGAGTGTAAAAAGGCGAACAACAGCAAGTGTTGAGAGAATGTAGAAGAGGGAACCCTGGCACACTGTTGCTGGGAATGTACATTGGTGCAGCCATCACAGAAAGCAGTTTGGAGTTTCCTTAAAAAACTAAAAACACAACTACCTTATGATCCAGCAATCCCACTGCTGTGCACATACCCAAAGGAAATGAAGTCAATATGTCAGATGAATGGATATAGAAAGTGGGGTATATATACACAGTGGAATATTATTCAGCCTTAAAAATAAGGAAATTCTGTCATTTGGGACAACACAGATGAACTTGGAGGACATTTGGTAAAATAAGTCAGATGCAGAAAAACAAATACTGCAGGATTTCACTTATATGTGGAATCTAAAAGCATTGAACTCACAGAAGCAAAGTGGGATGGTGGTCACTGGGGACTGGAGGTATGGTGGGTAGATGAGGTGGGGAGCAGGGGAGTGGAACTGGGGATATGTTTGTGAAAGCGTACAAACTTTCAGTGATGCAAAATGAATACATGCTCAGATCTATTGTAATGCATGGTGAGTCTTGTTAATAATACTGTATTGCATAGTTGAAAATTGCTAAAAGAATAGATGTTTTTACCACAAAAAATAAGCATGCAAGGTGGTAGATAAGCTTGACTTAATCATTTCCCAATATATACATACATCAATACATGAAATCATACACTATAAATATATAAAATTTTTGTCAATTATACCTTAGTAAAGTCAGGGTAACCATGAGAGAAAACAAGTAAAATTAAATGCATTGCATTCCATTACATTAAAAAGTCAGCATGGGCCAGTCCCAGAGGCTCCTGCCTGTAATCTTAGCACTTTGGAAGGCTGAGGCAGGAGGATCGCTTGAGACCAGGAGTTCAAGACCAGCCAAATCAATAGAGTGAGACTCCATCTCTACAAAACTAAAAATAATTAGCTTGGCATGCTGGCGCATGCCTGTAGTCCCAGCTCCTCGAGAGGCTAGAGGGGAGGATTGCTTGAGCCCAGTTCAAGGCTGCAGTGAGCCATGATCATGCCACTGCACTCCAGCCTGGGTGACAGAGCAAGAACCTGTCTCCCAAAAAAAAAAAAAAAGAAGAAAACAAATTGAGCATAGTAAGTAATTGAATACTGGTTGGATAAAGAGTGAGACAAATGGTCTGACCTAAAAGAACTCTAGTTCCAGCAGGGGAGAAGCAAGAGGACAAAGAACAAGAGGGTGGCTTGGTGTGGGCTGCAGGCAGCGGGTGTCTCCATAGAGTGAAGCAGGGGACGGGGTCGTGGGCATCTGAGGGAGACTGCGAGGCTTCAGGGAGAAGATGGCACCCAAGGTGTGCCCCAGAGGAGGAAGGGGCAAACACCAGGCTAAGAAAGGAGAAGTGCGTTTAGCAGAGGGAAGAGCAAACATAAATTTTGGAGACAAGAAACATGGACATGTTCCAGAAGGGTGCGTAAAGCACTGTATGGAGACTCACACAGAGGGGAATGGCACCCAGCCTGAGGGGTGTGAGGGAGCACTCCAAGCTCGGACAGATGCACTCTATTCTGCAGCCCAGGAGTGGCAAGTAACAGTTACTACCAATAATGAGGGGACAATCATTTACAGAATCCTTTCATAAAGTAGACCCTACAATCATGCGTAGGATAAGAACACTTTGGTCAATGACAGACTGCATATACCACAGTAGTCCCATAAGATTATAATACTGCATTTTTACTGTACCTTCTCTGTATACACACAATACTTAGCAGTGTGTTAAAACTGCCTACAGCATTCAGTACAGAAACATGCTGTACAGGTGTGTAGCCTAAGAGCAACAGGTCATCCCACTTAGCCTAGGTGTGTAGCAGGCTGTACCGTCTAGGTTTAGGTGAGTACACCCTATGATGTTCACACAATGACAAGATGGCCTAAGGATGAATTTCTCAGAACGCATCCCTGTCATTCAGTGACATATGACTGTATGAAGGAATCCCATAAAACACAATCACACGTTCCGATACTTTTCTTCACTGGGAGAAAAACTGGGGAATTGTACATAATCATACTGCAGCCGGTAATGAATGACTGATGATACCTGTGATTAATAAAACTTGTCATGTTCTTTTTCTTCACAACATTTTGGAGGGCTTATGTGAATGTCAGAGTAGGTTGGTACTGGTATAGTGCACATGAGAACATTACTCATCATGTATGTCATAGACAAACTCGGGGAGCTATTCAGAGAACTGGTGTAAACAAGACGTTTGATCATGGGGCACTGGTGGCATTAAGATGACCTGGGATCCAGGGGCCGGAATTCCCAGTCGGGCTCAAGTCACAGCTGCTTCCTCCATACTCCTCGCATTAGAATGCCGATCATCCCCATTTGTCTGGAATCAAGGGCATTCCTGGAATGTGGGACTTCAAGTGCTAAACCCAGGACAGTTCCAGGTAGACCAAGGAATTGCTGGTCTCTCCACACCCCACATATGGCAAATAGGAATCAGGGACTTCTTAATGACTGGGAGGTTGTTTTCTAAAAACTTCAATCTAAAACTCAGTACTCCTGAGTAAACAGGTGTGGGGTGGGGAGCTGAGGTGGGCCTGCAGAGTGGGTGTCTGCCATGCTCAGGTGCACACAGGTGCAGCACATGGGCAGGAAGCATGCGAGGGCAACGTGGGGCAGCAGTGACAGCAACCAGCCCGGTGTGCAGACTTAAGGGGGGGTTGACCGGGACTGGACCCACGTTTCCATGTGGAACAATCCACTGAAGAAGTGAGGGGCCCTTGGACCTCAGACTCTCCCTAGTGTCTAAAATGTAGGGTGACAAGCCAGCCCAGTTTTCCTAGGTCTGTCCCAATTTTAGCACAAAGTTCGGTGTCCTGGGAAACCCCTCAGTCCCAAGCCTTGCAAAACTAAAAATAATTAGCTGGGCATGCTTGCACAGCCCTTCCCCACTCCCTGCTCCACACACATTTACTCAGGAGTACTGAGTTTAGAGTCAACACCTAATGGGGCACCCGGGAGGGTTCTTCCTGCCTAACTCCCAACACCAGCTGTCCCGTGGACAGCCTGTCGAAACCAGAAGGGCTTCATCTTATCCGAGGCCTCCCAAGGGCAGAGTGTAGAGCACAGCTTGCCACGGTAGCAGGAACAGTCAGAGGAGAAGGGAAGGGCACACCAGCACATGTGGACGTTGAGCCTATGGTGACCCTCCCTGTGAGGTGTATGTCCTGGACATTGAACCCATCTTCACAGTGTTCCCTCCTCTTGGGGAGGAAGGATAGGGAATGAGGTAGAACTTTTTCTTCCTACAAAATCCATTAAAGGGTTTTTTTTTGTTTGTTTATTATTTTGTTTTGTTTTGTTTTGTTTTGAGACAGAGTCTTGCTCCATTGCCTAGGCTGGAGTGCAATGGCACAATCTCGGCTCACTGCAACCTCCGCCTCCCAGGTTCAAGTAATTATCCTGCCTCAGCCTCCCAAGTAGCCGGGATTACAGGCGTGCGTCACCATGCTTGGCTAATTTTTTTTTTTTTTTGTATTTTTAGTAGAGACAGGGTTTCACCATGTTGGCCAGGCTAGTTTTTTGAGATGGAGTCTTGCTCTGTCACCCAGGCTGGAGTGCAGTGGTGCAATCTCAGCTCACTGAAACCTCTGCCCACCATGTTCCAGTGATTCTCCTGCCTCAGCCTCCTGGGTAGCTGGGATTACAGGCATGCACCACCATGCCCTGCTAATTTTGGTATTTTTAGTAGAGACGGGGTTTTGCCATGTTGGCCAGGCTGGTCTCAAACTCTTGACCTCAGGTGATCTGCCCACCTTGGCCTCTCAAAGTGCTGGGATTACAGGCATGAGCCACCACGCCCGGCCCCATTAAAGGGTTTTGTGCTAGGAAACAGCACGATGATGGAGAATGGCCCTTCAGAAACCCACACATTCATCATTTCCTCAGTGAATATGGATTATGTATCTAGTAGGTGTCAGGTACTGTTCTACACACTGGGCATAAGGCCCTGAACAGACAGAGCAAGTCCTGCTGTCATGCAGCTTCTGTTCCAGGAGCACAAGACGAAATAAAGACATACATATAGGGATAGGTAGGCATCCATGCTCAGAGGGAAAGTTGAGGGTGGCATTTGGGGGTTGCCATTTTAAGTGGAGTGGTATGAGAAGCTCTGACTATGAAGACGCTACCTGAGGAGAGGACAGAGCAGGAGTGTGGGGCTAAGCCACCCAGCTCTCCGAGGGAAAATTTTTCAGCAAACAGAGTGACAAAAGTAAAGTTGTGGAGGCAGATGATGCTGCCTGTCCCAAAGCAGTGGGGTCCAGTGTGCCGGGGAGAGTGACGATGAGAACCGAGCGGGGCTGGCACCCACCATGCAGAGGGCTTCCAGCCACTGTGAGGGTGCAGCTTCCCTTCACATCCATGGGGAGGGAGTGGCCGAGTCTGCCTGCTGTTTCAAGGGCTTTGAAAAGAAGTGACTGGGAGGTTGTTTTCTGAAAACTTCAATCTAAAACTCACTACTCTTGAGTAAACAGATGTGGGGTCGGGAGCTGAGGCGAGCCCGCAGAGTGGGTGTCTGCCATGCTCAGGTGCACACAGGTGCAGCACATGGGCAGGAAGCATGGGAGGGCAAGAAAAGAAGAAGACCAATTTAGTCTAGATGGAAAATGACGGTGGCTTGTAGCAAGGTGGCAGCCGTGTGTGAGAAATGGCTGAAGTTTGGGTTTTTGGGAAGCTGGAGTCGACAGGATTGGCTAATGAAATTCACATGGGGTGTGACAGAAGAAGTGCCTTGCAGGTGACTGGAAGGCAGTAAACAGAAGAAAGCGTTATCATCCACTGAGGTGGTGAAGGCACAGGCTGGAGAAATCGAGACATGAGCTTGGGATATTTTGAGTCTGCAGTGCCTAACAGACATTCAGATGGAGATGTGGCATAGGGAACTGAATTTTCAAGTCCAAAGTTCAAGGGAAAGGGCCAGGTGAATAAGTCAATCAAGAGTCCTTAGCACACAGACAGGATGCAAACTAATGGGAATTGATGAGATTATAAAAAGACAAAGTCCCGGACTGAGCTCCAGGCAACCTCCAGTTTAGAAAGCTGAGGAAGGTACAGGGAAGGAGCCCAGAAGGAAGTCACCTGTGAGGCAGGAATCCAGCAGGCTGAGGGAAAGGCATGCTCTCCTGGAGAAGAAGAGGCCCACTGTGGGGTGAGAAAGATGAGGGCTGACAACCAGTTGTCCCGTTGGCCATGTGGAGGGCTCAAGATAAAACAATGAGAGTGGGCAAAACTCTTCTGATTGGCAGGTGAAAGAAATATGAGAGTAATATGTTTGTCAGGCAATGATGTGCTTGGAGCCCAGCAGGCCTTCTGGAACATCTTTTGACACCCCTTGCCTGATTCTGGTGGTTGATGAACAAGTGCGACGATGGTGGCCTCTGTCCAATCATGCTCCCCTCACATGCCCAGGAGTTTGTCTGGAGAGCATTTCCCAATGCACTTCCTGTCAACAGGCCCCCATCTCAGAACCTGCCTCCCATGTAACCCAGCTGAAGACAGCGGGTAGACAAGATAGCGGGAGGAACAGCAAGAGATGTGAGGATGTGTGTGAGAGAGCAATTAAAAAGTTGAATTGCAAACTCTAAGCAGAGCATGGGGAGAGGTGAGAACCTTATAGACCACAGGAGAGTGAAGGGGGCTAATTCATTGAGTTAGAATCCCCTGGGTGCCAGGGTGGCTGTGGTAGGGGTGCTAGAGAGTGTGCACCGGAAAGCTACTGCCAACTGTGCTGCTCAAAAGCATGATAACAGAGTTGTTGGTAATGACAGAGTCTAAGATTAGACAGTGGCAGAGGTGGCTGAGAGGGGTGGAGGACAGGATCATGGGAGGTGGGAAAGTCGTGGAACTGAGAGGCCAGGAAGTTGCTTGAATCATCGAAGCGGTCATTAAACTCATTAGGAAGAATTGCATCTACATTGGTAGAGAGGAAGGCAGGGGCCGCATCCGCAAGGAAAAAGGGCATCATCCTGAGGCACTGCTGTGGTGAAGCCTGATGGGGTGCACTTCCGAGGAGCAGGGCTTGATTTTAGGGAACCTGAACATGGCAAACCCTTTGCTTCTTTACGCTACACTCCCTCAGTGCTTTCAGCAGAGGTTTGCATTCACAGTTCCCAAGCTTTCTCACCTCTGCGTGTTTATTCTTCGCTCAGACTCTGCCTGCCTGTGTATGCCTCAGGTGAGCAGGCGTATCAGCCCACATGGCTCTCTTTGCTGTCACCGCCAGCACTGAATGTGTCTGGTCCTTAAAGCTGCTTGGAATGACAGGGCCTGCTGCTGTGAGATGAACCTACAACATGAGGGGGCTTTTTAATGGGCAATTAAACCTACAGAAATGAACCTTTTTTTTTTTTTTTTTTTGAGACAGAGTCTTACTCTGTTACCCAGACTGGAGTGAAATGGCATGATTTCAGCTCACCACAACGTCTGCCTCCCAGGTTCAAGTGATTCTTCTGCCTCAGCCTCCCAAGTAGCTGGGATTACAGGCACCCGCTGCCATGCCTGGCTAATTTTTGTATTTTTAGTAGAGATGGGATTTTGCCATGTTGTCCAGGCTGGTCTTGAACTTCTGACCTCAAGTGATCCACCCGCCTCAGCCCCTAAAATTGCTGGGATTACAGGTGTGAGCCACCACGCCCGGCCGCGAATGAATCTTATCACTACAAAAAAAAAAACACCTCACTTTGGAAGTCTGCCCTCCACCATTGTTCTAAACCCTTTGTTTCTTGTTGAGGTCTTCCTCAGGCCCTCACTCTAATTCCTTGGATAGTGAAAGCCAATTGTTAGCTCATCAAGATAGATATGTTATTGATATGGCTTGGATATTTGTCCCCACCCAAATCTTATGTTGAAATGCAATCCCCAGGGCTGGAGGCCAGGCTGGAGGTTCATGGAGGCAGTTCCCTCATGGCTTGGTGCTGTCCTTGGGACAATGAGCTCTCATGAGAGCTGGTCATTTGAAGTGTGTGGCACCTCCCCACCCTCTCTCTTGCTCCCGCTCTCGCCATGGGACGTGCCTGCTCCTGCTTCACCTTCCACCAAGAGTAAAAGCTTCGTGAGGCCGCCCCAGAAGCCCAGCAAATGCCAGTGCCGCGCATCCACAGCCTGTGGAACCTTGAGCCAAATACACCTCCTTTCTTTATAAATTACCCAGCCTCGGGTATTCCTTTAGAGCAATGCAAGAATGGCCTAACACAGTTATATGTGATTTCTACAAATGTTTAACTTAGAATAACTTCAGATTTACAGAAAAAAAATTACAAAAGGTGATACAGAGTTCCCACACAACCCGCGCCCAGTTTCCCCTGATGGTAACTGCAGTGTGCAGTACGGACAGCACAACTCAGGAGCCAGTGTTGACGCATTATTACTAACTGCCTTCCACATTCTTTCGGCCTTCCTTAGCTTTTCTCTAATGTCTTTTATCTGTCCCACAGTCCCACATTACGTTTTGTTATCACGTCTTCTGAGGCTCCTCTTGGCTGTGGCAGCTTCTTAGTCTTTCCTTGTCTTTGAAGACCCTGACAGTTATAAGAAGTGCCAGTCAGGTATTTTGTAGAATGTCCTTGAGTTGGAATCTGTCTGATGTTCTCTCATGATTAGACTGGGGTTCTGTGGGTTTTGAAGAGAAAGAACACAGAGGTAAAGCATCATTCTTGTTGCATGATATCAAAGGTAAATGCTATCAACATGAAATTTCACTGTTGATGTAACCTTGATCCCCTGGCCGGAGCAGTGTTTGACAGGTTTGTCCAGTGTGAGAAAGTCACGATGAGCAAACTAAGGTTAAGGCCTGGGGCACTGTGTTCTACCTCCTTGAAGACAGAGTATCTGCATGAATTACCTGAAATTCTTTTGCATAGGATGTTCAGCTGTTGTTTCTCATTCCTTTATTTATTCAAGCATTTATTTATATCAGTGTGGACTCAAGGATGTGTATCCTATACGCTGGGTTATAATACAATACTACATTTTTGTTGTAGTTCTATTTTTCCAGCTGTGTCTATGGGGAGCACTGTTAATTGGCTCTGTGTCTCACTGTGATACCCACATAACTGGGAGGTTTTGTTTCTTTTTAACCGCTTTCTTAGCTTTCTGGAACTACGAGATGTGCTAGTCTCATCTTGTATATTTTGCCCCCAGCCCCAGAGTCATCCATTTTTCCAAGGAGTTCTGGTTTCTTTAGTTAGAGAATGGTATTAAAAACCAAAATCTGGGCCCTGGGTGTGTTTAGTGCTCCTAGGGTGTCGTTACTTCTAGGCCTCTTCAGCTGACGTAAAAAAATTGTGCATATAATAGCACAAAATGATACAAATATCTATGCCTATTTCACTCTATATCCACATGTATTTATATTAAGCTAAACACGAGTGCATCCTCTAACTCTGACCCACTGCCACACACGCAGTCCAGCCTCTCCCTTGCCTATCTGTATTCTACCCTGCAACAGCGGGAAACCTGCTTCTCACCACCTGCCCTCCTTTTGATTAACTGTTCCATCCCAGTGAGTATGAACAGTGGTTTCAGAATTGTTAACCTGCACCCCAACTGGAAATAACATCACCTACGAGATTCCAGTGCATAGGAACATTTCCTTCTGCCTGTACTCCTGCAGTCTCCACTAGGTCAGCACCTTTTTCCCAGCCACCTCAATAAGGTCATTTCATATATTTGTGATGTGGTTGGATTATTTTTTCACACTATGCATTCTATCCCAAGTTCCTCTACCTACTACTTTTTAAATCCGCACACATTAAGGTTCACTCCCTCTTCTGTAAAGTTTTATGGGTTTTGGCAAATGTGTAGTACCATGTGTATGACCATCACTGTTTCATACAAAATAGCACACTGCCTTAACACTCCCCTGCACCTCACCTCTTCAACCCTCTCCCCCAAATCCCTGACAGCCACTGATCCACTTACTATCCCCATTATTTTCTCCTTTCTCAAATGCCATATAAATGAAATAGCACAGTAGGTAACTTTTTCATACTGGCTTCTTTTACTTAGCAACATGCATTGAAGATTATCCATGTTATCGCATGCCTTACAGCTCACTCCTGAATCGTTTTCTTATTGTATGGATAGGCCACAGTTTATCCATTCATCTACTAAAAGACATCTTGGTTGTCTGAGTTTTGTCAATTATGAATAAAGCTGCTGTAAATATGTACTTGGAGGTTTTTGTGTGGACCAACATTCTCATAACAGTTGTGTAGATGTCTAAGACTGTAATTACTAGATTGTATGGAAAGACTACATTTAGCTCTTGCATTTAGCTCTGCAAAAAACTGCCAAACTGTCTTCCAAGGTGGCTCTAACATGCTTCATTCCCACCAGTGATGAATGAGAGTTCCTTCTGTATCCTCAACAGAAATTGATATTGTCAGTGTTTTGATTGTAGCCATACTAAGAGGTGTGTAGTGGAAGCTCATTATTTCAATTTGAATTTCCCTAAATGACAAATGAATGTCAGTGTCTTTTCATATTCCTACATGAATAATGCAAATGGGTATGTTGTCCAGTTTTACATTGCGTTGTTAGTTTTCTTCTTGTTGAGATTTGAGAGTTTGTTTTATATTTTAGATACAAGTCCTTTATCACATATGGATTTTTTTTCAAAATATTTTCTCCCATTTGGCGACTTGCCTTTTCATTTTCTTAACATTGTCTTTCATAGAGCAAAAGTTTTAGTTTTAATAACGTCCAACTTATCTATTTTTTCCTTCATGGATCATGATTTGGGAGTTGTATCTAAAAGCTCATGACCATCTCCAGTGTTACATGGATGTTTTCCTGTGTTTTTTTCTAAAAATTTTATAACTTTGCATTTCATACTTAGACTTATGACCTATTTTGAGAGAGCTTTGTGAAGCTGTAAGGTCTGTATCTAGTTTCATTATTTTGCACATGAATATCCAGTTGCTCCAGAACCATTTCTTGAAAAGACTACCCTTTCCCATCATTGAATTGCCTTTGTGTGTTTGTCCAAGGTGAGTTGAAACTGTATTTCCATAGGTCTATTTCTAGGCTTTCTGTTCTTTTCTGTTGATATATGTGGTTTTTCTTTCTCAATAACATGCTGTCTTGAATCCTGTCATTTTGTAGTAAATCTTGAAATCAGATAGTGCGTGTCTTTCAATTTTGTTCTTCTTTTACAGTTTTGTTTTGGCTGTTCTGTGTCGTTTGCCTTTCTACGTAAATGTTAGAATCATTTTACCGATATCTACTAAATAGCTTGATAGGATTTTCTAAATTTATTAAACCTATAGATTACATTGATAAGAATTGAAATCTTAACAATATTGACTTGTCAATCTGTTAAAACAGTATGTCTCTCCATTTATTTGCTTTTTTAAATTTTTTACCAGTTTTTGTAGATTTCCACATATAGGAAATTATAAGTATTCCATGTTGGAGTATACTATTGTTTTCTTTAAATTTTACATTCTAATTGGTCATTGCTGATATATAGGGAAGCAACTGACTCTTCTTTTTTGCATCTATTAAAAAGAAACCCCATATTCACTAGCAGTCATTTCCCATTACCTCATCTCCCCATTCCACGGCAACCCCTAATCTACATTTTGTCTCTAAGGATTTGCCTAATCTGGACATTTGATATAAGTTGAACTACACAACATGTGGTCTTTTGCATCAGGTTTTCTCAATTCACATAATGTTTCCAGCATTCATTCATGCTGTAGCATGTATTAAGACTTCATTCTTTTTTATTGACAAATAATATTGCATTATATGGATAGGCTACCTTTTGTTTATCCATCCACTTTTAGGCTACTAGGAATAATGCTTCTATAAACATGTACAAGTGGAATTTTGTGTAATCCTAATGAAATTTTATTTTAATTAAAGCCCTGTATAACATTAAAAGACAGAGTGTTTTAAACACCATCAGTTCCACTATGACAAAACCAACTGATTCCAAGAAGGAATCCATGAATATGAGTTTGTCTGTTTTAATTAAGAGAATTGTAGAGTTACCTGCAGTTGTAGGAAATAATAAAGATCCTTTGTATACTTTTCCCAGTTTCTTCCAATGGTAACATTTTGAAACTCTATAGTATATTGTTGCATCCAGGATATTGACAATTTTGTCGTCTGAAAATAACAATAAGGGAATACAGCACTGTATACAGTGGTTAGGGACAGAGAGAAGAGAAGGAAGGTGAACAGACAAGAGGGACCCATGTGGTGCTGGAGCTCTCCAGTATCTTACTAATGGTGGGTGTCACTAACAGGTGATAAAATTGTATAAAGTTAATATGCACACACCCACTCTCCTCCACATAAACACACACACACACACACACACACACACACACAGAGACAAGCGAAGCTGAGTGAATCTGAATATGATTAGCGGATTATATCAATGTCAATATTCTGATCAGTAGTGAAGATCCCTCTCTCATGTAACATTAGTAATTTGTACCTTCTCTCTTTTTCTTTGTAAGCCAGGCAGATGACTACCAACTACCTTAGTCATTTCAAAAAACAAACAGGTTTTGTTAATTTTTTTGTATTGTTTTCCTGTTTTCAATGTCCTCGATTTCTGTTCTAATTTTTACTGTGTGCTTTAAGTTTACTTTCTTTTTCTTTCTCTAATTCACCAAAGTGGAAACTTAATTTCTTATTTTATGTTTTTCTTCTTTACTAATATATGCATTTAATTCTATTAATTTCCTTCAAGATACTGATATACATTTCATATATTTTCATAAGTTATATTTGTTTTTATTTTACTCAAAATATTTTTCAATTTATCTTGAAATGTCTTTGACTGACAGATTATTTAGAAGTGTCTTGTTTCATTTCCAAATATTTGGGGATTTCCCAGCTATCTTTCTGTTATTTATTTCTAGTTAAATTTTGTTGTGGTCTGAGAACATACTTTGTGTGACTTCCATTTTACCTTTATTTGTTCAGATGTGTTTGTGGCCAGAGTGTGGTCTATCTTGGTGAATCCCTCATGTGAGCTTGAGAAGAATGTGTATTCTGCAATGGTTGGCTAAAGCATTCCATAAATATCATTAGATCATGATGATCATGCTTTGCAGGTCACTATATCTTTACTGATTTTCTGCCTGCCTCCTCTATCAATTACTGAGAGAAGAGTGCTAAAGTCTCCAACTCTAAGAGTGGATGAGTCAATGTCTCCATGCAATTCTATCAGTTTTTACATCATGCATTTTGATGCGCTATCATTAGGTGCATGCTGTTAAGGATTGTTATGTCTTCTTGGGCAATTGTAGCTTCTGATTCCCCTCTTTACCCCTGATAACCTTCCTTATTCTGAATTCCGCTTTGTTTGAGCTTAATATAGCTACTCTAGCTTTTTTTTGATTATTGTTAACATGTGTTTCTTTCTCCATCTCTTTGCTTTTAACCCATTTGAGTCTTTATATTTGAAGAGGTCTTATTTTTAAGCAGCATGCTGTTTGGTTTTACTTTTTTTATTCCACACTAATAATCTCTGTCTTTTAATTGCTGTGCTTAGACCATTCACATCTGAAGTAATTATTGGCTGGGTGCCGTGGCTCACACCTGTATTCTTAACACTTTGGGAAGCCGAGGTGGGAGGATCCCTTGAGCCGAGGAGTTCAAGACCAACCTGGGCAATGTGCTGGGTCCCTGTCTCTACAAAAAAATACAAAAATTAGCCAGGTGTTGTGGCACATGCCCATAGTCCCAGCTACTTGGGAGGCTGAGGTGGGAGGGTGGCTTGAGTCTGGGAGGTTGAGGCTGCAGTGAGTCGTAAGCGTGCCACTGCACTCCAGCCTGGGTGACACAGTGAGATCCCTTTTCTAAAAAAAAGTAATTATTGAACCATTGATATATTTAGACTAATATCTGTTATCTTTTTAACTGTTTGCCTTTTGTTGTCTTTGTTTTTTTAACCTCTTTTTAGTCCCCTTTTATTTCAATTGAACCATTTAGATGATTCCATTTCATCTCCTCTCTCAGTGTATTGTCTCACATTCTTTTAAAAAATATTTGTGGTCAGCCTAGAGTTTACACTGTATGAAAAGCTTTATTTCTTGCTCATATTCCATGTCAGTTGCAGATCAGCTCTGGCTAAATTGCAGGTTGGCTGCAGCTCTGGGCCCATCTTTCTTATTCCAGGATTGAGGCTGAAGGAGCAGTCTCCAGTCCATGCTGGCCTCATGCTCAAGAAAAATAGCAAGAAACAGGGACACATACTTGTAGCCCTTAGAGCTTCTGCTCAGATATGGCCAAGTCCGACATCAGCAGGAAAGGGAACAGGCTTCTGTCATGGGATGGCACTCAACTCTCCCAGAAACCGGTGGAGATGTGGAATCCTCTTACGGAGCAGGCAGAATAGATGCATGTACAGCCTGCACAGGCTCTAACAGGAATGGGGGTTAGTCGGCTGGCTCCCAGGGATGTGGGGTCAGGGCCTTGGCTTATGCTGTGGGCAGAACTCATGGTCCACTCAACAGGCAGGCCCAGCAGCTCTGCTCTGCCCAGCACTGCAGCAGCAGCCTGTCACCGACTCCATCACTGCAGGGCAGGAAAGGGGAACTTTTCTCATTCCTCTTTTCCCAGGGGTTTCTGTGCATTGAAGCATATCTTGCTTCTCCATTGCCAGATGGTGAGACTGAACAAACAAACAAAATTTGAACTTGTAAAGTTTTCTTCAAGGCTAAAGAGTTTGAGCGTTGTTCTGATTGTGGTTCTCCTATCAAGTAGAAGTCCCTTACTGAAATCCATAGAAAATTCTGGAGTCAGGGCTTCTCAGTTCCTCAGACTGCCATTGCCTCACCAACGCTGATGCTTCAGTGGATATGGAAGTCAGCCAGGGTGCTGGGGAGGAATATCAGTAACTCCAGAAGTTGGGAGGAAAGGAAATAAGAGGCCATCACAAAAGTAAAAGGAAGAGAGGGAGAAATGAAGACAAAGCCACCAGCTAACCCTTTTTCTCGATGCTCTGAGTACAGCACAGGGCCCCTTTCTGGGAGGCCATGCAGCCCGAGACAGGGAGACTGGTGCACCCATCCGTTCAGCACCGAATGCCTGTCATGGGGGCAGATGGGCAGAAGCAGCAGCCTGGGCAGTGCGGCTGCAGAGGTGTGGTTAACCACTCAGTGAGAGCTGCCTCCGTGAAATGATAGAAGAAAAAGCCAGACTACAGGAGTTTCCAGAGTGACAGGATAGGGAGAAAGGGGCAACTCCACTGGGTAAACACAGAAAGACAACACCTGTGCCATCCGCCCTCCATGACCACCCTCCTGTAAGCCCCCACTGGCCCCACACCAACGCTATTGGTGAGACAGGCCCTGCCTTTGTTCAAACCCCCTTTCTGTCAGCCACAGTGTCACTTACACAGGGCTACAAATTCACATATGCAAAAGCAGAGTGCCTAAGTCTGTTTGGGCCACTTTAATAAAATACCATAAACTGTGCAGTTTATAAACAACAGGAATATATTTCTCACACTTCAACAGCCTCGGAAGTCCAACATCAAGGTGGAACTGATTTGGTGTCTGGTGAGAGCCCACTTCCTGGTTCACAGATGGTCACCTCTGTGTCCTCACATGGCCGAATGGGAAGGCAGCTGTCTGGAGCCTTTCTTTTTTTTCTATTCTTTTTTTTTTTTTTTTTTTTTGAACGAGTCTCGCTCTGTCACCAGGCTGGAGTGCAGTGGCACAATCTCGGCTCACTGCAACCTCCGCCTCCCAGGTTCAGGCGATTCTCCTGCCTCAGCCTCCCGAGGAGCTGGGAGTACAGGAACACGCCACCACGCCAAGCTAATTTTGTATTTTTAGTAGAGACAGGGCTTCACCATGTTGGCCAGGATGGTCTCCATCTCTTGACCTCATGATCCACCCCCTTGGCCTCCCAAAGTGCTGGGATTACAGGTGTGAGCCTCCGCGCCCGGTCTGGGCCTTTCTTCTTAGGGTACTAATCCCACTCAAGAGGGTTCCACCTACAAGACCTACTCACCTCCCGTAGCCCCACCTCCAAATACCAGCACACTGAAAATTAAAGCGTCAACACACCAATTTGGGGGAGACACAAACATTCAGAGCCTAGCACAGAGCTATGCCTCCTGTCCTGTAACTGAACTTAAATCCCCGACTTGCCTGGGGTAGAGTGACACATCGCTTCTACACAGCTGAGCTGCATCGGAGCTTTTGGCTTGTCCATCATATCCAGCTCAGGTACTGGGCCTGGGCCATACCCCAGTTCCCCCACCCACCCTGCAGCTTACACAGTGCTGTGCATTGGCAACCCGGCCTGTCCCCTGCTGGTCCTGATCTCTCCGCTGTGGCCCACCCTGGTCTTGGGACATTGCCGACACACAGTGCACAGCCTGCAAAGCCTCTATAGAAATGAGCTTCTTTGCCTCCACCCTCAATGCACTGCATTATTCAATCCTCCCAATGTCTTGCAGGATTCCTGTTGCTTCTGTTCCTCCTAGTTTGAGGTTGCTGTTTTTTCAAACGTTCAACACATGTCTAAATTCTGTTACCTTTAGGGTTCCTTAAATTGCTGCGGGAAGAAAGCCCTGGCCCTAGTTTCTACGACAGTCTATTTGATCCCAAGGTCAAATGTGGATTCTGGTTCTGCACCATGGAATAAGGTCCTGTAGTCCCGTAAACTTGCTGTTGCAGGGGCTCAAGGCTTTTGCAGATAGAAGCAGGCGTCTCCTTTGAGCTACCGGGGTGGGAGGTGGGAGAATCAAAGGCCCCCTCTTGAGAAAGACTGTGAGGCCTGCACGGTCCAGCCAGGCAGGGGAGCGGCTGCTGGGGTGGGGCACCAAGTATTTCACCACCTGGCCTGTGTCTTTCTCGGGCTATTCACTTCATTATTTTAAATGTTAAAGATTTTACTTTCTTTAGTTTTGGATAGTGAATGCACTCATATTTCAAATATTAAATGATACAAAAAGATGTGATTAGAAAGAAGTTCATCCCTACCTTGCTTCCTTACCCCTCCCTAGTTCCTATTTTCGCACATGTAGTTACATTTCTTCCCTGCTATATAAACCTTTTTTTTTTTTTTTTTTTTTGACGGAGTCTCACTCTGCCACCCAGGCTGGAATGCACTGGCGTAATCCCGGCTCACTGCAGCCTCTGCCACCTGGGTTCAAGCAATTCTCCTCCCTCAGCAGCCTCTGCTGCCTGGGTTCAAGCAATTCTCCTGCCTCAGCCTCCTGAGTAGCTGGGAGTACAGGCGTGTGCCACCACACCCAGCTAATTTATTTTTATTTTTTGAGACGGAGTCTCACTCTGTTGTCAAGGCTGGAGTGCAGTGACGCGATCTCTGCTCACTGCAGCCTCTGCCTCCCAAGTAGCTGGGATTACAGGCACCCACCACCATGCCCAGCTAACTTTTTTATTTTTACTAGAGACGGGGTTTCACCATATTGGCCAGGCTGGTCCCAAACTCCTGACCTTGTGAGCTGCCCACCTCAGCCTCCTCAGCTAATTTTTGTTATTTTTAGTAGAGACAGTTTCACCATGTTGGCCAGGGTGGTCTCAAACTTCTGACCTCAAGTGATCTTCCCGCCTCAGCCTCCCAAAGTGCTGGGATTACAGGCCTGAGCCACCATGCCCAGCAGAGCTTACTTTTTCAGTCTATTTTCTCTCTCATTCAGAGTGGGACATTTCTATTGTCCTATGGTTGTGTAAGGATTCCCTCCTCTGTCCCCTTCATTCTGCTTTAAGACTCTCTAGTTTTGTTTTTCTTTTAGTTTTTGGTTACTGTATTTTTCCAATAGAAAGTTCTAAAATTCCCCTTTGATTCTTCTTTATATCTTCTACTTCTTGGTTTGGACTTTCTATTTGTTTGCTGAGACTTCCTATTTTTATCATTTGTTTCAAGTTTGTTCACAGTCTCTCACCATTTTGTGATAACTGCTTTACCGTCATTCTCAGATCATTATACCGTCTCTGTAAACTCGGTGTTGACATCTAATGATATTTTAAATTCAGTCTGAGTCCTTCCTGGTTCTTGGCGTGCTAGAGGATATTTTCACTGGAACTGGGGTGCTTGGGGTATGATGTTATGAGACTCTGGACCTGATGGTAGTCTGGGCCCCCCACAAGGCTTCCTCGGGCACCATGAGCAGGAGCCTGTTTGCTGGTGATGGTGAAAGTCCTGAAGCTCTGCCACTACCCAGTGGGGGGGAAATAGCACATTGTGAGAGGTGCATGGCTGTTTCTAGAAAAATGTCCTCTTCCTCAATCATGGGCCTGTTTCCACAGTCCTGGCCAACAGACCTTTGATTGTGGGTGTTCTCAAAGCTGTGCACAGTGGTAGATGCTGAGGCCAAAAGCAGAGGAAGCGTTTCATGGTTGTGGAAAGAGTGTTTGGCCCTAGAACCCGCCATACCTGAGGTTCATCAGCCATGTGACAAGGAACAGGTGGCTCATCCTCTTTGGATCCAATTTTCCTTATATGTAAAATGGGAAATAAAAGAAAAAAAACTTCTGATTTTTCAAGGTTTCCATATGGATCAAACAGCATTAGGTGTGTAAAATGTCTGGCCCTGTACCCAAAAGAATGTTAACAGCAAATCAAAAATCACTGTTACTGTTTCATGGACAGGAGACCCAACATTATAGTGTCATAATGGGTCCCTAGATTTCAGGCACACCTAAGTTAACAGGGACACCTCAAGGAGAGAGGATTGAGGGAACATACTCCTCCCAAACCAAGCCCCTTGAGGATGCTTCTGTGGTGTTTGGATGCAGTTTCTGTCTTGCTAGGCTGCCCCGTTCCTAGTCGTTTGGCTGGAGGGAGCAGGATTTTCTTGCGGCTTTGTTTCTCCATGTTCATTGACGTTCCTGGGTTGCCAGCTTTTCCATCATCCAGTCTTGGATGTACTCGGCACGAAGAAAACCCAGGGGACTCGACCCTCATGCTTCCTCACATCCAGAGGTCCCCAGCCAGCCTGCCTTCTTCTCTCCACTTTTCAGAGTCTCCCCGTGTCTGTTTTATATCTAATATCCAGGGTGTTAATTGTACTTAATGGAGAGAATAGGGAAAAGAATGTCTACTCCATCTTCCAGAAGGGAGAGTCCCTGGCAGGAGCTATTGGTGCAGTTCTGTGTTGAGTTTGGCTTTTTTGTGTTTTTGTTGGTTGTTGTTGTTACGGGGGGCATGCATTGCTCTCCTAGTTAAATAAAGTATATTCGTACAGTTGTTCCACCCACCCCAGCCCAAAAGTACCTCTGTGTATCAAAACATTTACTGGTTTTCTCCCGGGCATAGTCCTATGCACATAGTCTCCCCTGGAAAATGAGAGTAAAGCCATCCTCTGCAGGGTATTTGCTGTTTGGAATTGAAGACATCCCTAGATATCCCCTTCCATCTTTAATTACAGCATTATAATTGAACATTTTAATTAAAAGCCAGCCTTGCTTAACAAGTGCTTTCCGTGGCTGGATGTGAACAGCTCCACATCTGTGGCGAGCCTCCTTTCCTTCTCCAGCAGCTCCGACACTTGGCTTCACCGGCTTCACCTGTGTGGCCTCCTGGGCTCAGATCCTCCCTCAGCACTTAGTCACCTCAAGGCATTCTGAATTGTAAACTGCTGGCCCAAATGAAGGAAAGCAGATGCCTTAGCCCTCAAGAATAGCACCAGCAATGGAGCACCATGGGGTGTGTGTGTGTGTGTGTGTGTGTGTGGTGTGAGGTTGTGTGTTTAAAAACTGTGGGCAGGTATAGAATTCTTGAAGCCAGTGTTTCCCACTGGCAGTGTTGCCTGTTGCCCCAGGGCCTTCCACAAGGGCCCTCATGGCTCCCACTGTGGATGTAACTTTGTGCAAACAGAGCACAATGGCCAACTGTAGACACATCAGCAGAACTTTCTTGTTGAATGAGATACGGCCAAACTACTAAGCCCCTTCCAGGAGTTAGGGCTCGTGGCTAGATACCTTAGAAAACAGGCCATGAAGAAGATGCGGTTCCATCCTCGAGGGGTTTGGTTTGGGAGGAGTATGTTCCCTCAATCCTCTCTCCTTGAGGTGCCTCTGTTAACTTAGGTGTGCCTGAAATCTAGGGACTCATAATGAGGCTATAATCTTGGGTCTCCTGTCAATTAATCTATAATTAAGGGCAGTTCCCATGTGTCGTCCATGAAACTGTAACAATGATTGTTGATTTGTTATTAACATTCTTTTGGGTACGGGGCCAGACATTTTACACACCTAATGCTGTTTGATCCATATGGAAACCTTGAAAAATCAGAAGTTTTTTTTCTTTTACTTCCCATTTTACATGTAAGGAAATTGGGATCCAAAGAGGATGAGCTACCTGTTCCCTGTCACATGGCTGGTCAACCTCAGGTATGGCGGGTTCTAGGGCCAAACACTCTTTCCACAACCATGAAACGCTTCCTCTGCTTTTGGCCTCAGCATCTACCACTGTGCACAGCTTTGAGAAGACCCACAGTTGAAGGTCTGTTGGCCAGGACTGTGGAAACAGGCCCATGATTGAGGAAGAGGACATTTTTCTAGAAACAGCCATGCACCTCTCACAATGTGCTATTTCACCTATGAACGAGCCATTTGACATGTTTCTTGTTATATTAGTAATATATATTCATAAAATGATGCAAGTATGAAGATAAACAAATAGAATAAAATAAATGCTAATCATTTTTTTCAGAAATAGTGACTTTCATGGGTATACCAGTTACCTATTAGGCTTAAAATTATACTTATTTTAAAAAATCCAAGGGCTAAAATAGCAATCATTTTATTATGTCTCACTATTTTGTGGGTCAGGAAATTGAACAGAGTTCATCTGGGAAATCCTTCTCTTCCATATGAGGCCACCCAGCTGGACTTAATAGCACTCAGGCAGCACCTGGACTGACCGGTAGTGCCCAAGTCTTCTTCAGCCACATGGCAGGGACAGCAGGAGGCTGACTCCAGTGGGCAGGGGGCCCCTCTCCCTCTGAAGGTGGACTCAAGACTCTCCAGCAGTTGAGTTGCACATCCCTCCTGGAGGAGGGCACCAGCATCCTGATGAATGTTGCCGGTTTCAAGTTATTGTCATGATAATACACGACAGACTTCCTGAAATGTTAATGATGGGCTCCTATGTGTTGGTAGGAGCTAACTCTAGCACATCCCTGCTTCTAAGAGGCCCAGAGGAAGGGGAAATTCCTCAAGAAGACTATGCCTAGAGCTAGCATCACATCATTTCTGCTGGTCTCTATTGGTTAAAGCAGGCACAGGCCAGCTCAGATGTAAAAGGAAGGACCATAGACCCCTTCATCTCAATAAGAGGGATTTCAAATGATCCACAGCTATCTTCAATGCCTTGTGTATATGTGTATGTTTGTGTGTAAGGGTATAAGTATATGGATGAGAGTCTGTGTGGGCTAGGGTTAGACGGCAAATACTGTTTTGTAGCCTGTTTAATGTGTCACGAGAATGACTCTTTCCATGTCAGTAAGTATTCCTTTGTAGCATTACTTTTAATATGGCAACAGTATTTCACCATCTTGCTTGACTATAATTATGTATTCATTGGTTACATTTTTTCCAATTTCCTACTCTAGCAACATTGCAGTAATGAGAAAAACCTTGGTATCATCTTGATTTCCCGTGACAGGCTGTTCCATCACCCCACCAGTCATCTCTTTGCCTGTGCTCTTTGCTGACAGTTTGCCTCTCACGATAGACCCTAAAAGTGTCTTGAAATCATTTAGTGGCTTCCCTTGCAGCTAGAGAATGGACATGTGATATAGTTCGGGCCAATCAGATGAAAAGCTAAGTTGACCAAGACAGTCTAGGAAAGCTGCTCCTCCATGAAAATGAAAGTTCAAATCTTCAGGGAGAAACCACCTCTTCCTCTAACCTTTGGCTCTGGCTGTGTATAAAGTGCCACTTCGAACCCTAGCAGCCACCTTGCTGTCATGAGAGGGGGCAGGGGGTCTGTATGGAGGCCCCCCTGAGCCCTTCTGTGAGAGTGCCGTGAAGCCCTGGAGTTGCCTACCCACAGGCTTCTCTCTAGATAAAAACAGTCCATCTTTAGATAGAAATCATTTTCCATGTGTTCTATGCTTGCATATTAGAGCATCCTAGTTTTTCTTACAATAAATTCCTAGGTGAAGAAATAATAGGACAACAGAAAAGCACGTGAGATTTTAATCCTTATTGTTAATTTACTCTTGCCTTTGTTCATTTCATTACAGGCTCTTGGACATAAATTTTGCTGTATTTTTGCTTATGTAAAACATTGGTGTCAATTTAATGGGCAAAATAGTGGTGTCTCATTTACATTTGTGTTTTTATTACAAAGCATTTGAAGTGCTTATTAGTTATCTGTATTTCTTGTGATAGGAATTACCCCTGCATATTCTTTATGCATATTTCTGTATTGAAGTCTTTATCTTTTTAATGCTCACTCAGACCTCTTTAAGTTTGTAGAAGAGTAACCCAGTTCTATTTGATCGAAATTTTTTCCTGAGTTAAACTTTGGTTCTTAATTTTGTTTATAGTAATTTTTATGTGTGAATGTAGAAAATGTTTACATAATCAAATCAGCCCTTTCCCTCTTCTGGTTTCTATTTCAGAAGTGCCTCTCCCAGGATTATGGAAATATTTACTTCTGCGTTTTTTTAATACGTCTATGATTATAATCAATTAAAGATGCAAGCCTTTAATGCCCCTGGAATTTATGCTGGTGCGCACCTAGCTTCACTTTCTTTCCCAGCTGTTCAGCAGTGCTGTCAAGCACGTTGAGTTTTGTGATACATCCTTTCTCCACTTAGGACCTGCCTCACACTTTGTGGATTGCTCCTGCTCCTGCTTCCAGCCATTTCTTGACTTTTTAACATTATCAAACCAGTTATGAGATTAACGACTAACCATGGCCAATGTTGATGAAAATGGCCTGCTGAAATTGTATACGTCTAACCGTTCCCCATTGGGAAACAAAAGAGCTCTACTACATCAGTGTGTGTGTTTCTAAAGTGCAACCTGCCCACATCTGGGTGGTGACGTTGCCTTGTAGTACCAGATGGCATTTTCTTTATTGACTGGGTGATCCTTGACCTCAGTCATAAGAAATGGATAGGGAATTGTAAAAACGTATCCATATTTCATGAGGAGATGAGAAGTCAACACTCTTCCCTGTGTTCACCTGTTCCTGTCCCAAACATACACTTTTGCCTGTCCTTTGCCCAGATGTCGTGGAGTTCGGGATTGAGGTATAGACCAGTAACTGTAGAAACAGGCTATTGAAAAGAAGAGAATATCAACTATCCCCTCTTATAAGGGGGTACTTTAAGGTAATGAAACAAGTCACTTATAACTAAAATACTTTTTTTTTTTTTTTTGAGATAGACTCTCGCCTTATCCCAAGACTGGAGTGCAGTGGCATGATCTTGGCTCACTGCAACCTCCGCGTCCCGGGTTTGAGCAATCCTCCTGCCTCAGCCTCCTAAATAGCTGGAACTACAGGTGCATGCCACCATGCCTAGCTACTTTTTGTATTTTTAGTAGAGACAGGGTTTCAGCATGTTGACCAGGATGGTCTCAATCTCTCGACCTCGCCATCAGCCCAACTCAGCCTCCCAAAGTGCTGGGATTACAGGCATGAGCCACCTCGCCTGGCCAACTAAAATATTTTTATGTACAGATCCTGTGTTCCAATAATATACCTTACTCTGTGTTGACAAGGAAAGTGTCTCATGTTCTGTGGTCTGGCATGAACTCCATTGTGCATAAAGAGAAAAGGACTCTCTCCATACTGAGATCTTGTTTTGTTTTCTACAGAGTTGGATATTACCTATTCGAAATGTAAGCTTCTGTGCTTTGTGGTGTTTTAGTGACATCCAGTCATATAGTGTAATGTAGTGTAGTGTAGTGTAGTGAAATTCATCCAGTGTAATGTAGTGTGGTATAGCAAAACATGTTTTAAGTAATGGCAAAAAGTCATAAAATGTGAAAAATGTAGGAAATACTGATCTTTTATAAAATTTACCTATTAATCACTTGAGATATAGCTTAAGGTAAAGTCACTAAAGTTTTTTAGCCTTTGTCTTTTCTTGCCCTTATCAGAGCTCCTCTGTGTGGTTTAACACAAGTGCTTCCATGCAAGTGCAATGCCTAAAGGTAACCACGAGGCAGGGTCTCATTTCTCTATGATGATGCTTTCCAGCTGGATCCAATAAAAAAAGAAACAGAACATCTCATCACAGAGTCCTTTTGTCCTCTGTGTGGGATTTTTTGCTGGAGCTGACTGCATTTGCCCTTTTTGCTCAGTTATTATTGAAATCCATGCATGTCACTTTCTACCATTTATTAAGAAAGCTATGAAGGCAGTGGGTATGAGGTTTCTGACAGCAGCCCCCGCTGTGCCATGGAAATGGGTTGTATAGATGGCTACATAAATGGGTCAAGGGAAGTAAATCCAGCTTCCTGTATCCATTATGTGAAATCTTAGGTCATAAAGAGTTCTGCATCTGGTCAACCCCCAGTGGAAAGACAGCCTAAAATACACAGCAATTTTACTCTCATTCACCTACTATCATTTTTTTTACCCCATTTTCATCCTAATATTCATAAGTGAATGGACATTTTAATTTTTCTCACATTGGGTTTCCATCCACTTTAATCCCCTGAAATTGGCCACTGAAGGCCAATGTTCACCAGGAATATCCTTTTTGCCAAATGTAGGAGCATTTCCTCAATTCCCTTTTGTGCTCATTCTGGGTCAGTCATTATGGATATTGTGGATGACTCTCTTCCCTGGAGAAGCCCTGTGTCCCCACCCCTGACTTCTTACATTAACTCCATTCCATGCTTCCAACACTCTAGAGTCACATCCACTAATACTGAGCTGGACTCAAAGTCAGCTTGTCCTTAGTGATCATAACATTATCAGTATGCATTTGCCTGTCACGTATGTTGTGCAGCACTCTGGCAGGAGTGTGGCAGGTGTGTGGAGGGTGAAGCCATCCTTCCTCCCTGTTGCCCAGCTGGTAGCTGTTCTCACCCTCCTTGTCTGATCCTGAGCCTTCTCTGTGGGTCCTTGCCATTCCCAGTGGCAACAAGGGCAAGGGAATAATGTAAATGTCAGGACACCACCATTTCTAGCAATTCTAGCAAAATTCCTAAAGCCACTCACCACCAGGGTGAGGTCCACTATCTCCTGGTCTTGAGGACTCTGACCATGCAGTAGAGCACTTTCCTGGCAGTGGAGAGGACAGCCCACACCTCTAATCACCCGCACCTACCTCATGTCCACAGCAGTGACCCAGCATGGCTCCGTGTCCACAGCAGTGACCCAGCATGGCCCCGTGTCCACAGCAGTGACCCAGCATGGCTCCGTGTCCACAGCAGTGACCCAGCATGGCTCCGTGTCCACAGCAGTGACCCAGCATGGCTCCGTGTCCACAGCAGTGACCCAGCATGGCCCCGTGTCCACAGCAGTGACCCAGCATGGCCCCGTGTCCACAGCAGTGACCCAGCATGGCCCCGTGTCCACAGCAGTGACCCAGCATGGCCCCGTGTCCACAGCAGTGACCCAGCATGGCCCCGTGTCCACAGCAGTGACCCAGCATGGCCCCGTGTCCACAGCAGTGACCCAGCATGGCCCCGTGTCCACAGCAGTGACCCAGCATGGCCCCGTGTCCACAGCAGTGACCCAGCATGGCCCCGTGTCCACAGCAGTGACCCAGCATGGCCCCGTGTCCACAGCAGTGACCCAGCATGGCCCCGTGTCCACAGCAGTGACCCAGCATGGCCCCGTGTCCACAGCAGTGACCCAGCATGGCCCCGTGTCCACAGCAGTGACCCAGCATGGCCCCGTGTCCACAGCAGTGACCCAGCATGGCCCCGTGTCCACAGCAGTGACCCAGCATGGCCCCGTGTCCACAGCAGTGACCCAGCATGGCCCCGTGTCCACAGCAGTGACCCAGCATGGCCCCGTGTCCACAGCAGTGACCCAGCATGGCCCCGTGTCCACAGCAGTGACCCAGCATGGCCCCGTGTCCACAGCAGTGACCCAGCATGGCCCCGTGTCCACAGCAGTGACCCAGCATGGCCCCGTGTCCACAGCAGTGACCCAGCATGGCCCCGTGTCCACAGCAGTGACCCAGCATGGCCCCGTGTCCACAGCAGTGACCCAGCATGGCCCCGTGTCCACAGCAGTGACCCAGCATGGCCCCGTGTCCACAGCAGTGACCCAGCATGGCCCCGTGTCCACAGCAGTGACCCAGCATGGCCCCGTGTCCACAGCAGTGACCCAGCATGGCCCCGTGTCCACAGCAGTGACCCAGCATGGCCCCGTGTCCACAGCAGTGACCCAGCATGGCCCCGTGTCCACAGCAGTGACCCAGCATGGCCCCGTGTCCACAGCAGTGACCCAGCATGGCCCCGTGTCCACAGCAGTGACCCAGCATGGCCCCGTGTCCACAGCAGTGACCCAGCATGGCCCCGTGTCCACAGCAGTGACCCAGCATGGCCCCGTGTCCACAGCAGTGAACCAGCATGGCCCCGTGTCCACAGCAGTGACCCAGCATGGCCCCGTGTCCACAGCAGTGACCCAGCATGGCCCCGTGTCCACAGCAGTGACCCAGCATGGCCCCGTGTCCACAGCAGTGACCCAGCATGGCCCCGTGTCCACAGCAGTGACCCAGCATGGCCCCGTGTCCACAGCAGTGACCCAGCATGGCCCCGTGTCCACAGCAGTGACCCAGCATGGCCCCGTGTCCACAGCAGTGACCCAGCATGGCCCCGTGTCCACAGCAGTGACCCAGCATGGCCCCGTGTCCACAGCAGTGACCCAGCATGGCCCCGTGTCCACAGCAGTGACCCAGCATGGCCCCGTGTCCACAGCAGTGACCCAGCATGGCCCCGTGTCCACAGCAGTGACCCAGCATGGCCCCGTGTCCACAGCAGTGACCCAGCATGGCCCCGTGTCCACAGCAGTGACCCAGCATGGCCCCGTGTCCACAGCAGTGACCCAGCATGGCCCCGTGTCCACAGCAGTGACCCAGCATGGCCCCGTGTCCACAGCAGTGACCCAGCATGGCCCCGTGTCCACAGCAGTGACCCAGCATGGCCCCGTGTCCACAGCAGTGACCCAGCATGGCCCCGTGTCCACAGCAGTGACCCAGCATGGCCCCGTGTCCACAGCAGTGACCCAGCATGGCCCCGTGTCCACAGCAGTGACCCAGCATGGCCCCGTGTCCACAGCAGTGACCCAGCATGGCCCCGTGTCCACAGCAGTGACCCAGCATGGCCCCGTGTCCACAGCAGTGACCCAGCATGGCCCCGTGTCCACAGCAGTGACCCAGCATGGCCCCGTGTCCACAGCAGTGACCCAGCATGGCCCCGTGTCCACAGCAGTGAACCAGCATGGCCCCGTGTCCACAGCAGTGACCCAGCATGGCTCCGTGTCCACAGCAGTGAACCAGCATGGCTCCGTGTCCACAGCAGTGAACCAGCATGGCTCCGTGTCCACAGCAGTGACCCAGCATGGCTCCGTGTCCACAGCAGTGACCCAGCATGGCTCCGTGTCCACAGCAGTGACCCAGCATGGCTCCGTGTCCACAGCAGTGACCCAGCATGGCTCCGTGTCCACAGCAGTGACCCAGCATGGCTCCGTGTCCACAGCAGTGACCCAGCATGGCCCCGTGTCCACAGCAGTGAACCAGCATGGCCCCGTGTCCACAGCAGTGACCCAGCATGGCCCCGTGTCCACAGCAGTGACCCAGCATGGCCCCGTGTCCACAGCAGTGACCCAGCATGGCCCCGTGTCCACAGCAGTGACCCAGCATGGCTCCGTGTCCACAGCAGTGACCCAGCATGGCCCCGTGTCCACAGCAGTGACTCAGCATGGCTCCGTGTCCACAGCAGTGACTCAGCATGGCCCCGTGTCCACAGCAGTGACCCAGCAAAGCTCCGTGTCCACAGCAGTGACTCAGCATGCCTCCATGTCTACAGCAGTGACTCAGCATGGCTCCATGTCCACAGCAGTGACCCAGCATGGCTGCTCCACTCAGAACGGTCATCTTGGCCAACTGCACAAAGGCCTCCTGAAACCTTCTCCTGACCTCATACAGTGTGCAGTCGCTGAAGACCATTTTCTCATGTTTGCAAGAATGAGGGGCATGAGACTGGCTGGGACTCCCATTGTCAGGCTCGGTCCAACTCAGCCAGGCTGCAGAGTGCTCCAGGGCTCAGCTGTTCCTAGGAGCCGCAAAAGTTTGATTTAAAGTAATCTTCTTTGCCATTATCTTCTTTTTCTTCTGGAGAGCATGCAATTTTTAATCTTTATTGCTGACCAGGACAACTCAGCATGGCTTGTAAATTATTCTTCAACACTAAATGTCCTGATGACTATTCTCCTGACTTCTAAAAGGGTCCTCATGAAATGCTGTGGGCACCCATTTTTCTACATAGTACTGTGGTTCTTAGTCCAGCACGGTAAAATCGCTGTTCATTTGTCAGAATCCAACAGCGGTGTTCAGTGGCAGATGAGGGGATTCTGATGCAGGGCCTTTGAGGGACCAGCTGGAAGAAACTCCTCTTTCTCTGGGCTTCATTTTCCTTTTGCTGTCGTCCCCCAGGTGACAAGGGGTGCTGTGTCACACACAGAGGACTGTGTAGTTAGGGAGTGTGATCATGAAGTATTGCATTTATTAGACAGCAGAATAAGCAGAGACTTGAAGGGGGCCTTTTATGTGAACTGACTATCACAAAATTGGGAGGGGTGAGAAAGAGAGGGAGAGGCCGGGCGCGGTGGCTCACGCCTGTAATCCCAGCACTTTGGGAGGCCGAGGCGGGCGGATCACGAGGTCAGGAGATCGAGACCATCCTGGCTAACACGGTGAAACCCCGTCTCTACTAAAAATACAAAAAAAAATTAGCCGGGTATGGTAGTGGGCGCCTGTAGTCCCAGCTACTCGGGAGGCTGAGGCAGGAGAATGGCGTGAACCCGGGAGGTGGAACTTGCAGTGAGCCGAGATCGCGCCACTGCACTCCAGCCTGGGCGACAAAGCAAGACTCCGTCTCAAAAAAAAAAAAAAAAAAGAGAGGGAGAGAAGGCAATGCCACCATCTGGGTAGCAGGCAAAGAATGGAACAAAGCACGCCACACAGATTTGTCTTCTCAACACCTGTCCCATAGCGGAGTAAGCCCTTTCTGTGGGTCTGCTGCTTAGCAAGATAGACACCAGAAACCTGGTATCCCTAGCAGCAGGGGTGCAGGCATGTGACCTCGGCTCGGCAAGGTCAGCTCCAGAGAACAGGCTGTGGAGTCGCTCAAGGCATCACCCTGCCTGCGTCCCACCCACCATCCTCTCTAGCCTCCCTAGAGAACTCATCTTTCACCCAGTGCCTTCCACCACTTGCCTCTTCTGATTACACCAACCTAGGTGGTTTTCTACAACAGTATAACTCAGATTTTAACTGGTGCAAATCAAAAGACCTTCTCTCCCATGGATGCCCGCACTCAGAAGTAGGATTGTAAAAGCGCATTTACAGAAAGTTGATGTCACCCACGCACCATAGTCACAAAGGGCTCTGGAGTGACTCACAGTACCAAGAAGGCCTCCCAGTGGAAATTTGCTGGGGCACTGCTGGATTTGGGCTCTGGGGGCAAAAGCTGTGTGCATGCAGCAAGGAGGTCCCAGCGCCCAGTGTGGAGCCTGGCACAGAGGAGACACTCAACAAAGTTGCTAAGCTAAATGGCTGGGGCAGAGGGGAGATAAATGGGCATCCCAGCTGGGTGGGAGAAGGCAGGGAAGCAGGTAAGAAGTGAACTCTTTCCTAGTAGTATTACTCTCCAAAATTTCATTTCCACCAAAGGGCTTAGAGATGGTATAAACCTAGTCCAAATTATTCTCTTCTACTACATTAGACCATGCAGGTATAAGAAGGGTAGAAGGCAAGTCAAGGAATGAGGGGCTGAGTTTACTCTGATTCTTTCTCAATCATAAGCAATGCCAATCCCACTGATAATAAGTCCACCAGTAAAGTCCCGCAGTGTATTGTCAGCACAGCACGGGGAGACACGTGCTCTACTGTGCTTTCATGATCATCGAGTTCATTACCTGTGATGCAGTCACAGAGATAGGCCTTTGGGAAGATTGAGAGCCCTCTCTTTCTCTATTCTTGTTATTGTGTTGGGTAACAATTCTCCTAGATGATCTGGAATTTTAAAACAGGCTACAATGAAGACAGAGTATATAAGGCTCCTTCCTTTACCCCATGCCTATAAATTTAAGATTTCTACCTCCAAAGCTAGGAAGGACAACATTTGTCAAACAAGCTATTTTTGGACAGTTTGTATCTAATCGTATTTACTCTTTCCATGGCTCTGTGACATCCATGTCATCAACATCATCATCATTAACATACTTTTTAAGAGAAGTTAGAAAAGTTAAATAGCCTCTGATTGCATATCTAGCAAGTAATTAAGGAAGGTGGATTTGAACCATGGCCTCTGGTCCCTTGTTCTGAGCACCACCATGACTCCAGGCTGCTTCCAGAGGCATTTCCCGACCTGTCCTCCATTTTGTAACAGGCATCATATCCTATCAGACTAAGCCTGGGATGTTTCTGCATTTTAATCAAAGCAATTCCAAATCCTAGCTGGGGAAGGAGCATCTCTAGACATAGATGAGGCATTCCTATGTTTAGTTCATTGTGTCAGGCTTTTTCTGATTGCCTGGAATACAGCTGTGAACATGATGGAACATGTTCACAGGTGAGGAAGTGAGAAGAGGGAGTGTGGGGTACATCTCCCCCTAGATCACCACTCTATCCCTTTACTCACAGCCATGGCTCTCAATAGCCGGCCCCTTACCCATGGCCACAGCCCTCAACATACCCACTGCCACCGTTAACCCTTTAGGTCAACAGGTGTTGAAGGTCTCTAGCAGCTGCTAGGCCCTGGGTTTTCCCCCCTCCCTTGTTGCCCCCATTACCCACCCCACTCTGTAGAGAGCCCCTTATTAAACTCTCTTCAGCTGCACCCACTGAGGGGCCCCTGATTCCTGATGGGATCCACTCACAACCTGGTTCCCGGAAAACACCCAGGAATGGCCAGCTCTGACCGTAGGCTCATGGGCCAGAGCTTCACTCCACACTGTACTGGTCCCAGAACTCTAAAAGGACAGATCCTGTAGTTTAAAACCTTCCCTTTTAATTGATATCTTTAGTTGACTAGTATTGATATTTTAGAGTGTAAATTATCTTTACATTGAAACATTAATAGTTTCTTCCTCGGTTCAGCAAGGATAATAAGAGAACCCACCTTTGGGGTTGTTGTAGAGACTAAACAAATTAATGCACACATACATACAAAGAAAGTGCTCAACAAATCAGCTATTCCTGCTCCTATCATTTATTTTTGAAATGATTATTTTATTGTGAGTTCTATTTCTTATATGTCACAGCTAAAGCTTCAAAGAAAAATACCTGATGAATAAAATATGCTGCTAGAACTCCAGGAACTAGGATGTCGCTGGAGTACAGAAACCTATTTAATTGTGTTTAATACAACCTTTCCCAAACATTTTATGGATGCTATTAACATTTCCTGGAATCATTAACATTTTCTTGGAGCTAATGTTCTTCAGAAATAATTTGCAAAGGGTTGGTTTGTTTGATTGATAACTTTTGCTAGTTCTTGTCTACTCTTGCTAGGAAGTGGCATCCTGGGTGGTGGCTGGAAGAAAGGAGGGACCGTCAGTGGTGGCTACTGTCCTGAGAGGGCAGCTCGACTGATGCCGGGACCTGTGCACGGTGTGGGGCTCTGGACTTCCCCATGGTAGAGACCTGGGGTGTGGGGCTGCCTCCACCTCCTTCTCTAGGAGGTGGGTGGGAAAGGAGGGTTGGGACTGCCTCCCTTACAAGACAATTCTGTTAGATGACAGCTTGGCCTGCAGGAGGTTCGTTGTGTAACAAAATCTGCCACCTACAGAATTGAAGAGGCAGCCCAGATGAGCGTGAAGAGGGTCCATGAGATGAGAGGCGGTGGCGGCCGGTGTGCAGGGAGCACTTGTGCGCACGCTCATTGCTGTTGACTTCGATTTAGAGATGTATTTTTCAGCTTTCATTTTGAGCCCTATGTGACATTAATTCCTTCAGAATATCTTTCTTTTCAGCTGGGAATTCTGCTTTTCAAACATATATTTCAAAACAGGATTATTGTGGGAAGTCCAATTTCATTGCATAGAGTTTGCGGAGTGAGTCTTTCCTGCACTCTGCCTTTATCCAGTTTATTACAGAAGAAAATCAATACTATACAATGGTCTTTAATACAATATAGGAAAGGGCTCTTTTTTTTTAATAAAATCTACTGAGACTGAAAACTGTATACATAATAAATAGGGTAGGTCATCACACAGAGTTGATCTCTCTTTTTGTAAGAGATTTTATTTGGTTTCTCAGGTTTTATTCATGAGGAGGACAAGCAGAAATGTGAGAAATCCAGAAATGCTTTGGTGTAGGGTGACATCCACTTTCACTGGGAAGAATGCAGAGTGATGCCCACTTCTTCCCTGGAAGCCTCCGGGCCAGTCCTGCTGAGACCTGGGTCTTGTTTGGCTCAGGGCACACAGGCTCAGGGCTGCACAGTGCTGGATCCTAGCACTGTGGCCTGGAGTGTCACTGCACCGGTCCCAGCTACCACAGGGCAGCCTTACCGCATCCAGACTTCCTGAAACACCTGCCTCTATGGGTGGGCTTGGAGGTTCTGATATACTACAAGCCTTTTCACATTCTTAAACAAAATACATTTATCCAACAAACATTTCTTACCAATCTGATTTTTTAAATGAGATGAAGATTTGGGATCTTGCTGTTTTAATTTGCATTTTTCAAATGACTAGTGAGGCTGAGAAGTTTTCACCTGATTATTGGCCATTTGTATTCTCCTGGGATCCCTTGTCCATTCTTTGAATGCATTCATCTGACATTTTCTTATTATTTAAAATCTTTGAGGGAGCTACATTCCAGACTAACAGGAATTCAGCTTATGCTAGAGGATGTAGTAGGTAGAATAACGGGCTCCAAAAAAAATCCAGGCCTTACTCCCTCAAACCTGTGGATGTGTCAGGTTCCATGGCAAAGAGGAGTGGAGGTTGCAGGTGCAGCTGAGGCTCTGACTCAGCTTACCTCACACAGGGAGATGCTCCTGAATTATCTCTGAATTATCTGGGTAGGTCTTGGTCGTCACAGGGGCCCTTATAAGTGGAAGAAAGCAGAAGGGAGATCTGGAGAGACGGCAGCATGAGAGGGCTCAGCCCAACACTACTGGATTTGATGACGGGGAACCTTCCACAGTCAAGGAATGTGGGCCCCTCTAGAAGCTGCAAAAGGCAAGGAAACATGCTCTCCCCTGGAGCCACCAGGAGAAAATGCACCCCTGTGAGACACGTGTCAGACTTCTGACCCCTAGAACCATCAGATAATAAATCTGTGTTGTTTTTAAGTCACTACATTTGTGTCCATTGCAATGGAAAACTAATGGCAGAAAATCTTGTGAGAGCATTCATTTTCTCTAGACTTATCTCCATCATCTCAGGGCTGCCTTACTGAAGGACATGCTCCTGAATACAGACTGTGCGATGATTCCTGCATGATATTTTCCTGCACAACCTGGGCAATGACTCTTATGCAGCATATTCCTAAATACAGATTGTTCATGGCTATTGCATGATGTATTCCCAAATACAGACTACGCAATTTCTGGCAGCTCCATCTTCCACACTTCTCAAGACAACCAAATAGGTTCCCACCAAGACCCCAGTTTCCAAACACAGGCTGCTGATCTGGTACCTTAGGCTGCAGCGCTTACTCAGGAACTTGAAGACAGACAAGAGAATTTCATGGTTAAAGGAATGAAATCTAGTATTGGAACACCAGGGCTGACGTGCCAGCCATGTCGTTTATGGCCAGAGCAACTTAATTGACAAGTATAGAATAGTGAGTCGGATGATGACAGACATTTGTCCTTTGTAAGTACTCACGCAACACGATAAAATTTGATCATATGCTGATTTACAAAACAGGATTCAAAACATTTCAAAAGGTTGAATATTTTCTCTGATCATATTAAGTGAGAAATAAGTAACAAAAGTAAAACGGCAAGAAAATCCTGAGTTGTTTCATAATTAAGCCAGTAACTTCTAAAGGATTCATGTGTGAAAGAAGATTACAAATTAGAAAACATTCCGAACTTTAAGAAATGAACAAGGTCATATTAAAGTGTGTGAAATGCAGCTGAAAATGCTTGAAAGAACACATATAACCTTAAATGCTCATATTTTTAAAAAGGTAAGTTTCTATCTCAAGGTTCTAGAAAAACAGCAGCAAATTAAATCCAAAAATGTAGACTAAAGAAAACAATATATAAGAATAGAAAGCAATGAAATTAGGATACTTTGAATATGTTAAATTTTCTGTTGGTTTATTATATTAATTTTAAAATTACTTTAAAAAGGAAAACTATAAAAATGACAGTAACATCTGTATGCAAAAGTGTGCACCTGAAGAATGTGTCCGGTCTCCTGGTCTACCACCACAGGAGGGTCCAGTGGCAACAAAGTTGAGACAATAACCTGATGAATTAGAGACACAGGGTGAGCATTCCTAATCTGAAAATCTGAAATCCAAAATGCTTCAAGTTCAAACATGGTGCTCAAAGGAAATGCTCATTGGAGCCTTTCAGATTTCATTCTATTGGAACAGCGACACTCAACCATAAGTTCAGTATAATGCAAATATTTCAAAATCGGAAAAAACTTGAAATTCAAAATACTTCCAGTCCCAAGCATTTCTGATAGTCCCAGATAGTCAGCCTGTAGTAGCAACAAAATTTCATTTTTAGAGTGTTAATTTCTGACCACTTACCATGAAAATTTGAAAATAGATAAATAAAACAATGTTTCCTAAAGCAGGATAATTATATGAAGAAATATCCAAATAAGTTGCATATCTGACTTTGATCCTATTAATTGAAATAAGAGAAATTTGAGGACACCAAAATACCAGTCAATGTATTCCTTACCCGATTTAAAAAAAAGCATTGTTTAGGTATTATTTTCACTTAATCATCTGTCTGCTCAAGGTGTTCTGTCTCTGAATGTTCAGACAGGCAAGAAGGACAACATGGCAAAGCCTGTATGGCATAAACACAGTGACTTCCCTGCCACCAACACATAAGTTCCGCGGGCTGCTCCAAAAGAACAAGGCACTTTGAGTCTCTGTCCTCTGGGGCAGACAACATGAACTGCTGCTCTTTATGTCGCAGGTTGGGTTGTTTCCCTGAATGCCCACCCAGAGGTAGAGATGTGCATGTAGGAAGTGGGTCCTCAGGATGAGTACCCAGATGGAGGGTGGGGGCAGGACTGGGTGGAGAGAGAAGCTGTGTGCAGTGCAGCAGCAGCAAGGGCCTCAGCCCATCCCACAGGCAACTCTGGAGCTGAGATGAATGTGCAGAGTCAGGGCGAGGAGGATCAGCCTTCCCAACTCTGCACTGATCAGCTCTTGCATGCAGGCTTCCCCTGAGGAGGGTCTAGTGCTCTCTTCACCCAAGAGCTCAACTGCGAGATGTCAGCCTTCAGATTCCCAGACATGAAGAGAAGGAAGTCCTGAAGAGGAGAGATTCTGGGCAGCACCCTGAAGTATCCACTACACCTTAATCTGGAAAGGTTTGGTGATGACAGTCAATTCTAATTTCTGTGTCATCTTTGAGATACATAAATAAAATATATTTGTACTTGGAAAAATAAATATTGAACAAGAAACATATACCAGCTGTATCAATGTGGGCAAGTAACCTATCCTCTGTGTGCCTCTACCTTCTCATATACAAATGCAGACAAGACTACCTGCTTCCTAGTGTGGCTTTGAAAAATAAAATTAGCTATTGTTTGTGGAACTTTTTAAAACCTGCAATCTCTTGGTAGCTCTCTTTGCTATTTTCCTGGACCAACTGACATTCTCAAAAGACTGCTTCAAAATTACAAATGCTTGCCCTCACAAAATGTATGCACTATGTTATAAGCAAGAAAGACACTGAACTTGTACTACATTATTTATTATTCATCATGGTTAACTTCGTTGTTACCTCAGAAGAAAAAAGGATGTCCTTGAATGACAGTGTGAGCAGATCTCCTCAAGGGATGCCACAGAACCTGCAATAGAGCTCTGACCCTGTCCCCATGCGTCCACAGGGATATCAGACACAAAGCAGGGCCCCCTTCCACAGAACCTGACCTGTCCCCATGCACCCACAGAAACATCAGACACAGAGCAGGGTCCTCATCCACAGAGCCTGACCTATCCTCATGTCTCCACGGGGACATCGGACACAGAGCAGGGACCCCATCCACAGAGCCTGACCTATCATCATACGGCCACAGGGACAATGAACACAGAGCAGGGACCCCATCCACAGAGCCTGACCTGTCCCCATGCATCCACAGTGACATCAGACACAGAGCAGGGTCCCCATCCACAGAATCTGACCTGACCCCATGCATCCACAGTGACATCAGACACAGAAAAGGGTCCCTATTCATCCACAGTGACATCAGACACAGAACAGGGTCCCTATGCACAGAACTTGACCTGTCCCCATGCGTCCACAGAGAGAGCAGCCACAGAGCAGGGTCCCTATCCACAGAGCCTGACCTGTCCCCATGCATCCACAGAGAGAGCAGACACAGAGCAGGGTCCCCATCCACAAAGCCTGACCTGTCCTTATGTGTCCGTAGGGACGGTGGGCACAGAGCAGGGACCCCCATTCACAGAGCCTGACCTATCCCCATGCATCCACAGGGACAACGAACACAGAGCAGGGTCCCCATCCACAGAATCTGACCTGTCCCCATGTGTCCACAGGGACAGCAGACACAGAGCAGGGTCCCCATCCACAGAGCCTGACCTGTCCCCATGCATCCACAGGGACAGTCGACACAGAGCAGGGTCCCCATCCACAGAGCCTGACCTGTCCCCATGAATCCACAGGGACAGTCGACACAGAGCAGGGTCCCCATCCACAGAGCCTGACCTGTCCCCATGAATCCACAGGGACATCAGACACAGAGCAGGGTCCCCATCCACAGAATCTGACCTGTCCCCATGCGTCCACAGGGACAGCAGACACAGAGCAGGGTCCCCATCCACAGAGCCTGACCTCTCCTCAAGCACCCACACAGAGAGCAGACACAGTGCAGGGACCCCATCCACAGACCCTGACCTGTTCCTTGTGACCACAGGAACAATGGCCGTGACAGAGTGAACCCAGAGATATCGTGACTGCACCTGCTCTTCATAAAGCCAACTTATTGCAGGTTTCTTAGATCTACATATGTCCCAAGCATTGTCAGACTAACTTGCCTAGAAGTACAGTTAACTTCCAAATGTATGTAGAGGTTGTCATGAATTAAATGTAAATTTATTTTTTAATTTATAGCTGCTTTGTTTCTGTATAAAGTTTTTGAATGCAGATATGCTGAACGTACCGCTACTTATTATCTGTGATCCTGGGAAACTCGCCACTGAGAAGGATTATTCCTTTGTAAAGTTCTGGAGTCAACAATACAGGGGAAACTGATGGACTCTGGAGTCAGGTGGACTTGGAAAAAAGTCCCATCTCTCCTCCACTTGCCGGCCTGTGGTCTTGGGCTGGCCGGTGCTCAGCTCTGAAGTTCTTTCATTCCACTGATGACACGAGGAGTGAGAACAGTTTCCATGGGGAGGAAATGATACCATTCCCATGGGTGTTCCAGGCACATGGCAGGGGCTCAACCACCATCTCACCAATGACTATGGTTGACATTCATACAACTCTTAAATTAATTGTGAATTTCTGAATTCCATTACACCGTTTCTGGAATTTCTGTCCACAGTAACATGGCCGGTTGGAAGTACCAGCTCCTCAGGCTCAGCCACAGTCTTGGGGGAGGGCCACACTCAGCCTCCCCTCAAGCCCGGGGTATACTGGAGCCTCCCCAAGAGAAATTCCCTTGTTTTTGTCCCAGGACATAAAACGTCCTTGACACTGCATATCCAAAGTGAGACGATAAAGTGAAACTCTCTTATTTATTTTTTTCTTCCTCTAGAAATTTTCCCTTTTAGTTGGATGGAAGGAGAGAAAGAGAGTGAAAAAGCTAGCAGGAAATATTTAAACATCAATTAAGTTTCACAGAGGACTTTCATTGCTGAGAGCTGCCCCAGGCCAAAGCTTAGAGCAAGTTAATTTCCGGGGATTTATGATGCTACATAAAACCTATAGTTTCACGTCATGGCTTAATAGATTAATTTTATTTCAAAAGGAGACTGTGCATGGCTGGGAGCTGAAGACTCACTCCCTGGCTTGCAGGGAGGTGGCCGCTTTCTCAGAGGCTGTCCACCATAGCTTTGTGTCGTCCATATCTGCCAAACTAGGAAATGAAAGCTGCCTCAAGAGAAAAGAGACAAAAATAGACTAATGATTATTTTTATTTTCCCATCCCCTATGTCACACTCTCGACCGCACTTTAATTGAAAGATTTTTCATGTCTCCTATGTCTTAATACAAGAGAGTTAGGTTGACATACACATAATTTCCAAACCTGGGAGTTCAGTTCCAACATTTGGGTTTCAGTTGCAATTTTTGAAGTTGCATGGCCATGGGAAATTCACTTAAATGTTCTGAGCTTTAGTTTCCTCCTCTGTACCAACCCTCCTCCCTGGGTTTGTTAGCACACTGATGCCCACTAATTTTTCTTCGCTGAAACTGAGCAACACAAACACAAAAAAATAAATACCCTGGGTGGTGATGAACCTCTGTGATGACTCCTATAATCTCTTTTTGACAGCTATGCCCTTGATAGACATGCCCTTGACAGCCATGACCTTGATATCCATACCCTTGATAGGCATGCTCTATCCTTGAATATAGGCTGAAACTTGTGACCCACTTAAGCCACAGAAGAAGGTGGGTGTGCTAGTTTCCCAGGACTGCTGTCATAAGGTGTCACAAACTGAGTGGCTTAAAACAACAGAAATTTATTTTCAGGGTTATGGAGTCCAGACGTCCATACAGGGCCATGCTCTCACTGCAGGCTGTAGGGAAGTATCCTTCTTTGCCTCTTCTAGTGGTTGCCAACAATTATTGGTATTCCTTAGCTTGTAGACACATCAAAGCAGTTGTAGTTTTCAGAGCAGTTTTAAGTTCATAGCAAATTGAGCAGAAAGTACAAAGTTCATAAGCCTCCTGCCCGCCACCCGCAACACCGCCCCAAAAACACACACACACAGCCTCCCCCACCACCATCATCCCATGGCATCCTCCCTTTGTGTCTGTGTCTTTGTCTGTCTTACATTCTTCTCATAAGGACACAAGTCACATAAGGCCCATTATAATCAATTACATCTGAAAAGACTATTCCCAAATAGGATCACATTCACGGATCCAGTAGACATAAATTTTGCAGGACATATGCCTGGTTGGATGAGGCGTATTTCACAACAATTACTTTTCCCTCCCCCTGCCAGAAGCACAAGGAGATTTTTCTCTGACCTTCACTGTTAGAACCTAGTAGGGGGTCCTGGGGGTAAAACTCACAAAACCCCTATGACTGGGTCTCCTGCAGTTTTTAATTCGCAGATTTGTCCACAGGGAGCCTCAGCAATCTGTCAATTACAGTTCAGGTTTTCTTCATGAGTTTCTGCTCCAACAAGTTGTGACTCTTTGTATCCACCTGTCTCTCCAGCGTTTGAGGCAGCTGTTTTCCTGTGAGCCCAACTCTCTGAAGGATCTAAGAACAGTTGTTGATTTTCACTGTGTTCTACTTTTTACTTATTAGGACAGAGGGATGACTTCAAGCTCCTTACACGAGGACTGGAAACTGGAAGTTTTTGGGAGTGTTTTAGGGTATATCTCTTTCAATAGCTTTTCTAATAGTTGCTCTGGGTATTTATATAGGAAGAATATATATACACATATTCCTATATTTATATATATATATGTATTCCTATATTTATGTATATATGGTATTTATATAGGAAGAAAATATAAATATGTGTGGGTGTATATATATATATATGTGTGTATATATATATATATTCTTCCTATATAAATACCCAGAGCAACTATTTGAATATATATATTATATATATATATATATATATATATAAAATCAAAATCCACTGGTATCAAAATTTCACCAGTACTGGTGAAGAATAGAAATGCTACCTCCCTTTGCACCCTTCCACTTAATATAATTGTTTTAAATATTTCCTCTATGTATATTGAGACCCATATAAGACAGTATTATAATTTTGGCTTCAGTCATCAAACGTAATTTAGAAAATGCAATAGAAGCAGGAAAGCCTATTGCATTTTCCCGTATTTTGCTCTCACCATGTTCCTGACACTACAACATTCTTATTTTACTATTTCCTTCCTGTTTGAAGTGCTTCCTTTAGGTGATCTTTAAAATTAAAAGTCTATTAATGACAAATTATTTTTGCTTTCTTCTAATTGAGAATGTCATTATTTCCCCTTCATTGCTGAGGATAGTTCCACTGGGTATAGAAATCACATGACAGTGTTTCTCCTCCAGCACTTGTTAGCTGTTGTGCCTTGTCTTTCTGTCCTCGTTAATTTCAGATAGATGTGCTCTGTCATTCAAGTTGTTGTTCTTGGCTGGGCATGGTGGCTCACACCTGTAATCCCATCACTTTGGGAGGCCAAGGAGGGAGGATCATTTGAGGCCAGGAGTTCAAGACCAGCCCAGCAAACATGGCAAAACCCTGTCTCTACTAAAAATACAAAAATTAGCCAGACATGGTGGCGGGTATCTGTAATCCCAGCTACTCATGAGGCTGAGGCAGGAGAATGGCTTGAACCCAGCAGGCTGGAGGTTACAGTGAACCAAGATCATGCCACTGCACTCCAGCCTGGGCAATAGAACAAGATCCCATCTCAAAAAAAAATGAAATAATAAAATTTTAAAAAATGTTGTTTTTCTCTGGGTAGAGCCTTGTTTCTCCCTGGCTGCTCTCAAGGCTCGTTCTTTGTCTTTAGTTTTTAGAAGTTTAATTATGATGTGTCTTGGTGTGAATTTCTTTGGAGTTATCCTTTTTGGGATTGTCTCCATTTCTTAGATCTGAAGATTAATGAGGGGGGTGGCCAAATCTGGGGAATTTTCAGCCATTATTTCTTTTGGGTTTTTTTTTTCCTGTTTGCTTTTTCTGTTTTGTTTGTTTGTTTGTTTGTTTGTTTGTTTGTTTGTTTGTTTTTTGGGGTTTTTTTTTGGTTTTTCTTTTTGAGACAGAGTCTCACTCTGTCGCCCAGGCTGGAGTGCAGTGGCATGATCTCGGCTCACTGCAGCCTCTCACTCCCAGGTTCCAGCATTATTTCTTTAAATATTTTTCCAGCCTCACCTTTCCTTGCTTCTGGGATTCCAATGACACAAATGTTAAATATTTTGTTACAGTCCAATAGAACTCTGAGGCTCTGTTCATTTCTTTAGTCTATGTATTTTTCTTTGTTGTTCAGATGGGATAAGTTCTATGGTTCTATCTCCAAGTTCACTGACTCTCATCTAGCATCTCTATTCTGCTGTTGAGCCCATCCATTGAGATCGTTTTTATTTCTGTTGTTTTATTTTTAGCTCTAAATGTTCATTTGTTTACTCTTTATATCTTCTATTTCTTGATGAAATTTTCATTTCTTTGCTGAGGCTATCCATTTTTTCATTTGTTTTGAGTTTGCAATTTCTGGCTGAAGCATTTTCATAATAGCTGCTTTGCAATATCTCTTTTAAAATTCTAACATCTTAGTCATTTCAGTACTTATGTCTATTGATTATCTTTTTTCATTTAGTTTAAGAATTTTCTCATTCTTAGTATAACAAGTGATGTTTTATTAAAACCTGAACATTTTAGATATTATAAGACTCTGAATCTTCTTTAAATCTTGTGTTTTAGCAGTGTTCTCCATTTAAGTCCTTGGTGGTAGGACTTCTTCAGCAATGCCAAGTGGGGGTGAAATTCCAGCTTCTTCATTTGGCTTCACTGATACCCAGGGGTGGAAGAATTCCTGGTTACTTTGGGAAGGGGTGGGAGTTCATGGCCCCCACCAGGTCTCTGTCTTAAGGGGTGAGGGCACCTCATTACTGCTCCCCACATGTCATCACTATCAACATGGAGATGGGGTTGGCCTTGTTACCCTGGGTGAAGGTCAAAATCCTGACTCTCCATTAGGCCTCCTCTGAGACCATCCCAACCGGGTGGCCAGGGGGATCTCAATGCAAGCACACAAGGGTGAGAACTCCAGATTTCAACTTGGTCTCCTCTACACCCTCCCACGGGGTGTTGAGTGCTTCATTACAACCTGGCGAGGGCAGAAGTCCAGGTTCACCACTTGGCCTTTATTGGCAAAGGGGGTGGGGGACAGGGTTTTTTCTGAGATGTTTGAATGGAAGAGAGCATTATTATGTAAAAGTTTCCCGTCCTGCTAGGCTGTTGCTTTTCTGGTTCTTTCAGTGGTAAGAGCAGGCTTTACTTGGGGGCTATTTTTGTCAATGGTCATTGGCGTTTCTGAGTTGCTGGCTATTTCAGCTAAAAGTCTGGGATATATTAAGCAAAATAAAATTCGGGGGACTCATCACCATGTTGTTCCTTGAATCCCAGGGTCCTTAGCTTGTCTGCCTTCTTCTCTCTACCTTTCACAGCCTCCTTATATTTGTTTATATATAATATCTGGAGTTTTGTGTTTAGGGTTTTTTTTTTTTTGCATTTAGCAAGAAGAAGAGAAAAATAGACATATATACCATCTTCAAGGAAGCAGAAGTCTCTCCAAAGAGTTTTATGCAAAACTATGGTTTTCTTTAAATACAGAGTTTTATACTTTGTACCAAAAAGTAATTCAGATGGCTTCATAAGTTTCAACCAAATAATAAAATAACAAGGTATATATTTGTTATTTGGCTGAAATTTGTAAACATATATCTGCATCTCTCTTTATCATCTGGAAAGGAAAAATAAGAAGCAGCTAGGGTTGAAAAATCATGTCCAACTAAAAGTCCATGATGCTCTAGACATGCCCTAGGTGGGCTACAGATCTTGTTTTTAGTTGTCTTCTAGCCATTGCAAAAGTGAGATAGATTTCATTAGCTCTCACCTTTGATCTCAGGGTATTTATAAACCAAATACAACTCTCCCCTTTAAGTTGGAAGGGATATGAGGAATATCTTGATATTCCCCAGACTCAGGCCCCCAGCAGCTTCGCTATGGTGTGGGCAAGATACTGCAGAACACACTTTCAAGTATTCATGGAACATTTACCTAGAAAGACTTACACAGGGCTTTAAAGTAAATCGTAATGTATTTGAAAGTAATGAAATTGTACAGAGTATATTCTCTGACATAATGAAAATACATTCAAAATCAATGACATGTAAATATCAAGAAAAAGTTCCAGTGTTTGGACATTAAACAATACACTTTTATATAGCCAAGATACAAAGAAGAAATCACAAAAGAAATTAGAAAACATTTCAATACTGAATGATAGTGTCAAGAAGACATATCTATATTTTAGAAATACTGCTCAAACAGTGCTTATATGAAAATGCATAACTTTAAATGTCTATATTAAAAAGGAAAAAAGTCTTAAAAGGCTACACATGATATGATTCCATTTACACAACATTCTGGAAAAGGCAAAATTATAGCAATGGAAAATAGATCAGTGATCACCAGCAGTTTACGGGGAGGAATAGATGACTAGCTAAAGAAAGAGAGTTTTATGACTATGAAACTATTCTGTATGATACTATAAAGGTGAATACATGACCCTGTGTTTAAGCCAAAACCCATAGAGCTTTAAAGCACAAATAATTAACTTCCATAGATATGAATAAAATACTAATTAGGAGGTCAGGGAATTTCAGGATGAAATATAGACTATGACAAAATAATCTTACTGCATCATCGATGTATGACATATCTCATTGCAGCAGGGATGTGCTGATCTAACTAGCTTTTTAAATGAGTGAAGCCTGCAAGACTAAAGACAAAAGGAAATATACAAAGCACTGCACTCTAGTGGGTAAAGTTGTGTCTCACGGGGACATTAGTTGACAATCCTGAAACCATTATACTTGTATACTGGTACTGAGTAAATGGATGGCAGGTGGTAGGGGCTAGTTTTTTCACTGCTGGAGTGGGACATTACAGATAAGCCAGGTGAGAGAGCAAGAATGAGCCAGGTAATGCTGTGTTAGAGCTGGAGATGTCAAAATGAACTCAAGTGTAATTTAATATAGATATAGATGGATGGATGTGTATACACACAGGTTAGAAGACACACATATATTTCCTTTCTCTGTTAGCAAAGAGGGCCTAGAGGCACAATACCCCAGCACCAGCAAGCATACATCATACATGTATTTTTGTTTCTAACACCATTCCTCTGTAAAAGGAGCCAGGGATCCCTGGAGAAATGGCTGAGTCTAGGTCTAAGGCAGGACTCATCTGTGTAAGATGAGCCTTGAGAATATTATAGTATCAGAGAGTAAGGAAGTGTAAAAATTAAATAAAAATAAAGTAAAATTTTAAGTCAGCAAAAACACCACACACATGAAATGATGAGGGTATGTCACAGAAGCCCAGGTGCTCCCAATAGACAAAGATGGTACAAACTGACCAACACAATAAATCATATAGTCATTTATAACCCAAATGATACAGCTTATAACCTAAAGTATCAAACAAATAACCATGCATCCATACTGATATAAATAAATGACTGAGTACATAGATAGGGGACATTGACAAATCTCCCATTCAGAATAATTCCAAATAATTTATGTAGTTACAGACTCCTCCTCAAGAAGATGGAGCACAAGTCCCCAGCCCTCAAGGGTATGCTCCACACAGTGAGCACCTTCCAAAGAGTACAGGATGGGCAGGAGGGAAAGAACAGCACTGCAGTGGGAAAACCTGACTCTGGCAAACACCTGCTCAGCCCGGCGATGGAGATTGACATCAAGACGAGAAGCCATGCTGACAGCATATGCCTCGAGGCCACGTGATGGGAACTACACTTGAATGCTATGATCTTCCTCCTGGAAGCCCGTAATCTCAGTCACACCATCAAAAACCATTAGATAAACCCCAGTTGAGGGGCATACCACAAAATACCTGACCAGTACCCCTCAAAACTGTCAAAGTCATCTAAAACAACATTAAGTCGAATGAGCTGTCACAGTCCAGAGGAGACTAAGGAGACTCAGTGGAATGTGGGATACATCATGGGATTCTAAGAAAGGTAATGGACAGTAAATAAAAACTAAGCAAATAGGAATAAAGTATGAACTTTTGTTAATAACGTGGCTGGGCACGGTGGCTCACACCTGTAATCCCAGCACTTTGGGAGGCTGAGGCGGGTGGATCACCTGAGGATGGGAGTTTGAGACAAGCCTCGCCAACATGGCAAAACCCCATCTCTACTAAAAATACAAAAATTAGCCAGGCGTGGTGGCTCACGCCTGTAATCCCAACAACTCGGGAGGCTGAAGCAGAAGAATTGCTTGAGCCCATGAGGCAGAGGTTGCAGTAAGCTGAGATCACGCCACTGCACTCCACCCTGGATGACAGAGTGAGACTCCATCTTAAAAAAAAATTAATTAATTAATATTGGTCAAAGTTGTATCAAATGTGTCATAGTAATGGAAGATCTCAAGAACAGGCAAAACTGGTTGCAGGGTATACTAGAAATCTCTGCACTATCTTTGCAACTCTTCTGTAAGCCTAATACTTTTATAAAATAAAAAGAATTTTTTTAAAAAAGGTATAGCTAATATCAATTATCTAAGTTTCTACCTTAAGAAACTAGCAGAAAGAAGACTGACAGCACAAACTAAGTAGAAGAAAAACCATAAAGATAGGAACAGAAATAAATGGAATGGAAAGCCAAATATACAGAGAATTAAAAGTGCAACTGTTGGAAAGATTAGTAAAATTGACAAATACTAATCTAGAAAATCAGGAACAAAAGCACAAAGTAACCATATCATTAACAAATTGCATGATATCACATCATAAACCATAGATGCTAAAAGGACAATAAGGTAATTTTTGAGCAACTGTATGTAAGTAATTTTGATAACTAAACCAAATAGGTAACTCTTTGGAAAACTCTATCTACCAAAACTTAGCAAAGAGAATATCTGAATCTTTATCTATTAGTGAAATTAATTCAAAAAATGACTTCTCACAAAGAAAATTAAGGCCCAGTTGGTAAATTCTATTAAACATTTAAGGAAGAATTAATATCAGTATTATGCAAACTCTTTCAGAAAATACAGGAATAAGGGAAGCCTTTCAACTCACTTTGATACCACTATAATACTGGCACAGAAACTGGGCAAAATCATTATGAGAAAAGAAAGCATAACCCATTATCTCTCATAAACATAAGTTCAAAAATACACTATAAAAGATTAAGAAATCTAATACACTGTATCATGATTGAATGGAATCAATCCTACAAAAGTAAGGTTAGTTCACAATTCAAGAATAAAATCAATCACTGCAACTCACTACTTTAAAAGAATAAAGGATAGTTTATCATATCCTACTTGACCTCAATAAATACTAGAAAACCATTTGATAAAATTCAACAGCTTTGTTTTGATAAAAAATTTTCACCAAATTAAGAATGAAAGAATACTTTCTAACCCTGATAAAGCGCACCTAAAATAAATAATAAATTTATCTTTACAGCTAAAATTATACTTAAAGATGAGACACTGAACGCTATCCCCGAAGACAGGGAGCCGAACAAGAATGTTCCCTCAACACTTCTATTTAACACTGTTCTTGAGGTCCTAGCCCATATAAAAAGACAGTAAAAATAAAGCTATAGAGATCAGAAATGAAGAAGTAAAAATGCCCGTATTTGCAGATGAAATGTTTGTCTATGTGTAAAATTCAGTCTACAAAAATCTTGCCTGCACTAATTTACAAGGTCACAGGTGTTTAACAAGGTTACACATATTTAATAATGTCACAAGCAAAAAAATTAGTATGTATGTACTTCTATATATTTGCATAAAACAACTGGAAAAGTAAATTTAGAAACAATATCATTAACAAAATATTGAAATGTATAGAAATAGGTTTATCACAAGATGCATAAAACCTGTACACTCAAAACTACATAATATTATCGAGAGAAATGAAAAAGGATATAAATAAATGGAGAGATAATCTGTGTCCAGGGATTGGAATACTGAATTTTGTTACAATGCTCACCCCCTCCAAATTTATTTATAGATTCAATGAAATCCAATCAAAATGCCAGCAGATTTTTAAGGAAATTGACAAAATGATTCCATATATTATATGGAAGTGCAAAGAACCTAAAATCACCAAAACAACTGTGAAAAAGAAAAAAATTAGAAGTTACACTATTTGATTTTAAGACTTACTATGAAGCTGCTATAATTAACACAGTGTGGTTTGGCCCTAAGAAAAGATATAGAAATCAATAAAACAAAACAGAAAGTTTAGATATATACCCAGTCATGGTCACTGGTTTTTTATAAAGGTGTTGAACTATCTCAATGAGGAAAATATACTCTTCAAAACAAGCAGTGCTAGGACAATGGAGCTGGACCCCAGCCTTGGACAATACACCAATATCATCTTGAAATGACCCAAAGACCTCAATGTAACTGCTAACATTGTAAAACGTCTCAAACAAAATGTAGAGGAAATATCTTTGTGACTTAGAGTATGCAGTTTTATTAGAAAGACCTACTGTTTGATAGCACAATGGGGTGACTATAGTTAATAACTTAATTGTACATTTTAAAATAACTTAAAGAGTATACATATGTAACAAACCTGCACATTGTGCACATGTACCCTAAAACTTAGTATAATAATAATAAAAGAAAAGAAAAAAAAAGAGTGTAATCGGATTGTTTGTAACTCAAAGGATAAATGTTGGAGGGAATGGATACTGTATTAGTCTGTTTTCACACTGCTATAAACAACCACCTGAGACTTGGTAACTTAGAAAGAAAGAGGTTTAATTCACTCACAGTTCCACATGGCTGAGGAGGCCTCAGGAATCTTACAATCATTGCAGAAGGCGAAGGGGAAGCAAGGCACATCTTACATGGCAGCAGGAGCCAGAGGGGAGCCACCACACCCACACACTTTTAAACCATCAGATCTTGTGAGAACACAGTATCATGAGAACAGCATGGGGGGAACCACCTCCATGATGCAATCACCTCCCAGCAGGTTCCTCCCTCAACACGTGGGGATTACAGTTTGAGATGAGACACCCTATTCTCCATGATGTGCTTATTTCATGTTACATACCTGTATCAAGACATTTCATGTACCCCATAAATACATACACCTACTATGTATCCGCAAAAATTAAAAATAAAAATAAAATTTAAGGCCAGACATGGTGGCTTTCACCTGTAATCCCTACACTTTGAGAGGCCAAGGTGGGCAGATCACAAGGTCAGGAGTTCGAGACCAGCCTGGCCAACATGGTGAAACTCCATCTCTACTAAAAATAAAAAAAAATTTTTAAAAATTAGCCAGATGTGTTGGTGTGCACCTGTAATCCCAGCTACTCAGGAGGCTGAGGCAGGAGAATCACTTGAACCCAGGAGACAGAGGTGGCAGTGAGCCGAAATTGTGCCACTGCACTCCAGCGTGGGTGACAGAACAAGACTCCATCTCAAAATAAATAAATTAATTACATTTAAAAATTTTTTAAATTAAATAAAAAAGATGTATTATATATGACACAAAAAGCACGAACCATAAAAATAATAATATTGATAAATTAGTCTTCATCAAAGTTAAAACCTGGCCTTCAAAAGACAATGAAGAAAACTAAAAGGGAAGACACAGACTGGGGGAACACTTTTACAGCACTTGTGGAGGTACAAGCTGATGGGAAGCCCCTTATAAAGGTCTACACACTTACACCCCCAAGATGGGGAAAAGCCACTCTTCAGTATTTACTCAAGAGAGCTGGAGGCATGAGCGTTCACACAAAGACTTACATTCGAGTGTTTATCACAGCTTCATTCATATAGCCAAAAACTCAGAAGAACCTAAATGACTATCAACAGATGAATGGGCAAAGAAATTGAGATGTGCATAGGATAGAATACTACTCAGCAATAAAAAGAGAACAAACTACTGATACACCTAACAACATTGATTAATCTCACAGACATTTCGCTGGGTGAAAAAAGCCAGACTCCAACAAGTCCGTAGTGTTTGATGCCACTTACCTGAAATTCAAGAAAAGCCAAAGCTAAGCTGTGGGGACAGATCAGAGGTTGTTTGGAGATAGGGGCTGAAGGATGACCAGAGATGGGCACAAGGGAACTTTCAGAGGAGTTGGAAATGAGAGGAAATGCTTAATATGTTAATTGTGGTGGCAAGTACATGGACATGTATGTATTTCAAAAATCATACATATGAACATATAAAAATGTAAACTTTACAGTATGCATATATTATAGATTTAATTGCATCTCCCTGAAATTCATATGCTGAAGTCTTAATCCCCAGGACCTCAGAATATGACCTAATTTGGAAACAGGGCCATTACATATACAGTTAGTTTAGATGAGGTCATGCTGGAGTTGGGTGGGCCCCTATAGCCAATGTCATGATAAAAAGAACACCACGTGAAGAGAAAGAGATAGTGCAGACAGAATTAAGGTGAGGACACGGGGAGAAGAGAGCCATCTACAAGCCCAGAAGAGGGGCCAAGCACAACCGTCCCTCAGTCCTCGGAAGGAAGCAATCCTGCTGGTTGGCTGATCCATTCCAGCCCCCAGACTATCAGAAAGTTTCAGTTCCTCAAGCCACCAAGTCTGCAGCACTTTGTTATGGAACGCTAGCAGAGAAATAGGGCATATTATTCCCTGAGAAAGTTGATTAGGAAAACTAAGGACATTCTGTGGAAACTAAAATAATGCTTAGCAGTTCTTGATGTCATGTTTAACCCACTCAAATTTTAAAGTGTTACAGTTGTTGCAAAATCAGTGTCTAAAGTCTGGAGAAAGGACCGGGCGTGATGGCTTACAACCCATAATCCCAGAGAGGCAGAGGCAGGCAGATTACTTGAGGTCAGGAGTTCGAGTCCAACCTGGACAACATGGCAAAACCCGTATCTACTAGAAATACAAAAATAGCCAGGCATACTGGTGCATGTTTGTAGTCCCAGCTACTTGGGAGGCGGAGGCAAGAGAATCACTTGAACCCAAAAGGCGGAAGTTACAGTGAGCTGAGATCTTGCCACTGCACTTCAGCCTGGGAGACAGAGTGAGACTCCATCTCAAAAATAAGTAAATAAAAATAAAAAATATAAAAAGTCTGGACAGAGGCAGGCATGAGCTAAGAGGCCGAGTGGGGACGCTGGTGAATGGGTTCCATCTTAAGGCAATGAGAGCTACAGTCTCCTAAGCATGTAAGCCTAGGTGGCCACACCTTAGAGCATCTCAAGTGAAGCCAAAAGCCCAGCTTTTGAGTGAAATCTGCTAATAATTAAATGCCACCAATGAATTGAGGAGGATTTTGGTGAGTATTTTGGTTGCACACCACAAGGGACCAAGAGCAGGATTCTGCAGGGGGCTGCCAGTCTGTAGCTCTGCTCTAACGGAGTGGGCCTGACATCTGACCCTAGGCAGGTGGCCACACAGATCCTTCCCTCCTAGGCGGCTGCCAGTCCTGAGCACCTGTGAGCCATAGGCTGCGTGCCTCTAGATTCCTGGGTGGGGACGCTGTGTGTACCAGACACCAAATGCCAACACCATTTCAAAGGGCTCTTATCGTCCACTGTGGAGTGGCAGGCACCCAGTGTTGCCCTGACTACCCATGGTGCTCTGCTTCTGCAGCGGTGGGGGTCAGGGGGAAGGGGATGGGGTGTGGGTGGAGGAACTTGGAATGGGTGCATCCTGCCTCTAGACCACGGGGACGGCCTTAAAGCATGTGCCCAAGCATCACACAGGCTGGCACTCAAACAGACAGGCTTGGTCCAAGCTCAGCATCACCATCCTGTTGAGGTATTTTATTAGACAGAGTTTCACTGTATTCCCCAGATTGGAGGGCAGTGGCCCCATCTCAGCTCACTGAAGCCACAACCTCCCTGGGCTCCTGATCTTCCCACCTAAGCTCCCTGATTAGCTGGGACCACAGGCACCTGCCACCACATCTGGCTAATTTTTGTATTTTTTAGAGACAGTGTCTCTCTATGTTGCCCAGGCTGGACTCAGAACTCCTGAGCTCAACACATCTGCCTGTCTTGGCCTCCCAAAGCACTGGGATTACAGGCATGAGCCACTACTACCGGCCTGAATTTATTAATAATGTTTTGCCAAGGAACCCGCATGAGCTAGCCGAGTCCTGAGACTGCCAGGGTCCACACACCCTTCCCGGGTGAGGTGTTGGCTCGCTGGGCCTGTGCACCAGGTGGGCAGGACCCCAGTGGCTGCCCCACCATCCCAGCCTCCTCTCAGTCTTCCCTAGGACCTGGGGTCCCCAGGTAGGGTGGCCTCATTCTTTTCTCTTCAGATATGCTCACCACAGGTCTTTTCTTCCCTACTCATCACAGGCACCTTAATCTCAGGGTGGGTCCCCAGCATCTAGGGGGCACATGCTCATCTTTGACAGTGGCTGGGATCCCAGCCACCCAGTGCTGGGGCCTGCAGGTGACTCAGCAAGAAGGCAGCATCCTGGCTTCCGGAGGCAGCGCCTCCCCAGGCTTGTGTTCTGACATTTATAAATCTCTGAGCCAACTGAATGAAGGAAGGAACCGGCTGAGAATGGAAGTGAATGGCTTTGGTCTCAGAGGCTGTTACCAGCAATGGGAAAAACAGAAGAAACTTCTTGCAGTAAAAATTTCCTGGCCGGGTGTGGTGGCCCACGCCTGTAATCCCAGCACTTTGGGAGGACGAGGCGGGCAGATCATGAGGTCAGGAGACCTAGAGCATCCTGGCTAACATGGTGCAACCCTGTCTCTACTAAAAATACAAAAAATTAGCTGAGCATGGTGGCACTCACCTGTAATCCCAGCGACTCAGGAGGCTGAGGCAGGAGAATTGCTTGAACCTGGGAGGCAGAGATTGCAATGAGCGGAGATCAAGACGCTGCACTCCTGCCTGGGTGACAGAGCGAGACTGCATCCCAAATTAAAAAAAAAATCCTTATGTTTTACAGAAACAAATTCAGAATTACAACAAATCAATTATACGAACTAAAAAAATGAATACCTAATTAACCCAATAACTATCTATATATACTTCACAGGGAAATAATAGTTTAAGCTATTTCATCATTGTGAATATTATAACATAATGAAATTAAAAATTCCAGACTGTAGTGCTAGGAATTTACCCCACGGATGTAGTCACAACAGGATTTCAAGAAAGTTCATTGCAGTATTTACTGTGTGGAAAAAAAAGAAAGGAACAAATTAAAAGTCCATACGCCCATCAGGGAAGATCATGCAGCTTTAAGATTTAAGAAGATCTAAAGGAAAAGGACAGTTTGATGATGTGATAATTTGCACACACACACATTACATACACTTATACACTCACACACGCACGCACACACACAAGTTCTAGAAGGAACGGCTAACAGTAGTAGATTCACAAGGGTGACTGAGTCTCTGGGAAGTAGTCTTATTTTCTAGTGAGTACACGCCTGTCTCCCATTTGGACGTATTCTATGCATGTGCAGATGTTATTCTGAAGGTAAAAGCGAGGTGACAATGAGATGGTAGGTCTGGCAGACTGTTTTGCCTTTGCTTTTGTTTTCCGTGAGCACACAGCCAGGATATGTTCCCTACCTTCCCACAGTCAGGTGTGAAGTGACACGTGCCATCAACCCCAGCCCCCCTCATGACCTCCAGCTGATGCAGATGACTGAGGTGATGTGGAAGCCATGCACGTCCAAGGGAAAGAACTTGGATCAATGCCTAGTGGAGAGCCACCTGCTTAACATGAACATTTATTGTGGATGTTATGTGGCTAAGAAACAAGTGTCTGCTGGGGATTTTTGAGATTTCTGAATTTGTTTTGTTATACCAATAAAATAGGCTTAACTGAAATGGAAATTTTAACTTAAAGTGGGATACTGAAGAATCCCTCACAGACTTAAAATGCATATGGGCCGGGTGCAGGGGCTCACACCTATAATCCCAGCACTTTGGGAGGCTGAGGTGGGTAGATCACGAGATCAGGAGTTCGAGACCAGCCTGACCAAAATGGTGAAACCCATCTCTACGAAGAATACAAAAATTAGCCAGCGTGGTAGCAGGCACCTGTAATCCCAGCTACTAAGGAGGCTGAGGCAGGAGAACCACTTGAACCTGGGAGGCAGAGGTTACAGTGAGATGAGATCACACCACTGTACTCCAGCCTGGGCAACAGAGTGAGACTCAGTCTCAAAAAAAAAAAAATGTATATGGGCATTGACTTGGTGGCACAGTGGAACAAGGAGGCCCATGGTTTGCAGCGGCAAGGCATTTAGCTACAGTGCTCACTTGGAAGGCAGGTCCCATGGCTGGGGAGCCCGTGGCTCCAGAGGAAGTGTGGGAGATAGAGTACGTTGCTTTTACTTTCTGCCTTCGGCAAGTATTATAAGGAAGATACGACCTCTGGAAAGAATTGGCATGTTAGCAAGCAGAAATTAAAGGGAATACAAATGTTTCAAAAAGCTGGGAATCCAAACGTTTTAGAAAATCTGATAGGTTATACACAACCAATAATAAGAGATAAGATTGAGGGAGGTTTGCAAAGACATTTCCCCCTTCAACTCAGCTCCAAGACAGAGATCAGGTGAGTGCGACTTTCATCCACATTCTTGGGTTCTGATAGACTCATGGTTCAGAGAGCAGGACAGGCATGAAGAAGTAAAACAAAATGATACAAGAAATCTGGCTTGAGAATATGCCTGGGAAGTAATTTTCACTATGTTTCGAGGCACGTAGAACTGATTAGAGACAAATAGATCAAAAACTTACTAAGTTTTTCCAATATCTACATTGTCCAAGACATTATGAACTCAGTCTGAAACCAGTTTTGAATGTTGGTACCTTACAGCCATTTTATTAGGATTATCATGTCCCTATTCCATCATTGGATATTGCAAAGGATTGAGGGGGATGCAAATAACTTCCCTTTGTAATTCATAAGTTGCTGGGCTTCAGGGAGCCCCACCTAGACTTGATGGAGAACACTGCACACCTCTTCCATCCTTTCACTCAGTTGCAATAACTGGATAACCCATAGAAAATTCTTTTTTCCAGAAAATAAATCACATTCCCTCCATCTTCAAAGGTAGAATGGATATGTGATAACCAGGGAGGTCGATTACATGAGCTGCTCACCTAATCCACCGTCTCGTTTTTCCTGGGCTTGGACTGGATCACGTTTCAGTTAGGATTTTCTAAAATGTTTGAATCCACCTTTGCAGTTAGGAGAAGCGTAGGGTTAGTTCTAACCAATAGATCTAACAAACTTTAAGGCAGGCTCCTAGGAAACCATCACACTGACACTCTATGTTCTGTCACCCGCTACATCTCAATGCAAATGAGCACACAGCCCTTGGAAGTGGTATGGAGCAGCAGGGCAGAAGGAGTTTCCTTCTGTGGAGGAGAGCTGCCTGCCTGTCAGGAGCACCTGTTTGGGACAGTAGAGCAACAAATTAACTTTTATTGCATTCAGCCACTGAGTGTGGGGGTTGATATGTTACAACAGCTTATGCTACCTTAGCTGATAGCAACACACAAATTCTGATAAAGAAGAAATGAATAACAAGATATGGAACTGTGTACATATGTAATACCATCTTACAAATTTTAAAAACACATAGCAGATGGTCCCCAACTTATGACAGTTCAAATTAAGGATTTTTCTACTCCTCTGTGGTGCAAAAGCCATAAACATTCAGTAGTAACTCTACTTCAAGTATCCATACAACCATTCTGTTTTTTACTTTTGGTACAGTATTCAATAAGTTATGTAAGATATTCAACACTTAACTATACAACAGGTTTCATGTTAGGTGATTTCGCCCAATGGTAGGCTAATGTCAGTGTTCTGAGCATGGTTAAGGTAGGCTAGGCTGAGCTGTGATGTCTGGTAAATTAGGCATTTTAGATGCATTTTCGACATGATATTTTCAACTTACGACAGGTTTATTAGGTGATAGCTCAATTGTAAATTGAGGTGCATCTGTATTTGTATATTCACTGCTGAGACAAAACTATTAGAAACAAAGAAATTAGAAGAAAAATACTCCAGAGAACATAAAATTAACTGTGACGCTGGTCCCATTTGGCACTGAGCCAAAAATAGAGTTGCATGGGAGAATAAATGAAGAGATTACAGCACAGAGAGCTTTGGGTGAGTGAATTCAGGAGAAACAAGAACAGTAGGCACTGACGTGGTGGATATAAGATGCACACAGGGATTACTTTCAGCAAAAAGACGTTGAGTGCCCCTTGGTGATGCCTTGGTCCCACAAGCCAGCAAGCAGTGAATGAAAAGGATGGCCACCCTGGGGACTGTCTCAAATAACCAGCACCACAAATGTTACATTCTGTAAGGATAGGGATCACTGACATTGTTGTTTGGAGAACTCTGAAATTGGCCTGACTTTCACATTTTTCATCTGAATTATGGTGGAAGGTAGACACAGGCGTGCTTCTAGTTAAATAAGAAGTTAAATAGTGAGAACTATGTAAGCCAATCAAAATAAGATGCCTGACAGTTTTTAACAGAGTGCAGCACACAGTTCTGTCATTCCATCAGCATTACAAATGCTGTCATTACAAATGCACGTTGACGGTCGACGAAAAGAAACCGCTTTTAAGTCTCACAATGCCATCAGAGAGAGAGGCACTTCTTTCTTGGGGGCGGGTGTGTGATTTGAGGACAGTCTTCTCTCTTCCTCTCCTTTCCTTGACATGCTTGTCAAGGGCCATTTTCTGGTTTCAATATCTGTCAAGTTATAAAACAGACATTTGCGGGAAATGTGTCAAAAGCAGCCGTTCATGTAAGGCAAATGCTCTTCCTCTTCTCTTGCCTCAAATACTCCTGAATCATGATGTCATCTCCCAATTAACCCCAGCTGTTTACTGGGACTCCAGCATGAACTGGAGCTGTCAGTCCCCTCCTGTCCCTAGCAGTCAGCCTGTTCAGCAGCTGTCGTCGGCCTCCCTGCCATTTCCTGAGAGCAGGGGGTAGAGAGTGCCACAGGGTGCCATGACTGACCCTTTCAAAGGCATCTTCACCTGGACACAGAGACAGGGGACGTGTCCTCCATTTCTCATTCATCAAGACAAGTGTCAACACAAAGAGATGGTCTGTCAAGCTAAAGAAGCTTTCTGGCTCCTCTTAACGTTGTGGAGGGTGCACGGCCACTTAAATCAGCACAGAACACCCTGACAGACTAGCCACATGAACACGATTGTATGCTGTGTTTGTCCTCACTGTGTTCATGAATCAATTCCACATTGATTAACACTTAATTATCTTCTAATATTCCATATGCCTGGCTCTGTTTGTCAGTTAGCAGCTTCTTAGGAGAAGGGGCCGCATATCTTAGCTTTCCTGGTGGTGGGCATTACAAGGCAGGCAGAGTGCTTCGGTGGAAATAGACAAACCTGGGTTTGCACCTCATTTTAGAAAGTTTTCTGTGGTCGCTGGACCTCAGTTTCCTTATCCATAAAATAGGAATAATACCGTCTAACTTTCAGTGTAAAGTGAAGAATAAATGGGCCAATGAGTGAGACAGGGCGCCCCCACCTAATAGCTTAGGGAGTTCTCCCTCATCAGGTGCTGATACTGTTTTAGAACACAGCTTCTTCACTGGTTGTTTGATGGGCAGGTGATATGCATAATACTTGGAGATCTCATGCCCGGTAACAGCTCAGAGGACCTCTTCTGTCCTAGTATAATTTTTTTTTTATCAGATTGACAGTGAACTCCAGGTAATTCTATATCACTATACAGCTTCCAGCTTTACTTGTGCGTTAGGATAACCTGGGAGACTTTTTAAAAAATAAAATGCCCCATCCCTAGAGATTCTGGTTCAGGAAGTCCAGCGTGGGTAGCAGGCATGAATCCTCCATTAGAGAGCCCCAGGCTGGGGGGCAGGCTGGATGCATAGGTCTATGTCCCTGACTCCAGTCCCACAGTCACTGTGGGACTTTCAGGATTCCCCTTCCCTTCAGTGCAGTCCCGAGAGCCAGGCCCTGGGTGAGAGTGGGGTGGGAAGGGTGGTGTGCCAGGTGCAGCAAAGGGAGAAGAATGGAAGCCGCACTTCCTCAGTGTGGGTGCTGCTTAGGGCATGGCACACACAGTCCCATCTCACACATCCATGCATGGTGCAATTTAGAAGTACAAGAATCTTTTTGTTGTGTTTTATCCCTACCCAGCATTACCTGAACTGGTTCTGTTCCAGCTGGGTCTCTCCCATACAGCCCTTCCTCTCTCTGTTCACTGGGATGACCTCAGTGCATGTCCCAGCCTCTCTCTCTCCCTCAGGGCGTGGGTTACACACCCCATTCAAGCTCCCTCGGTGACATGGGAGGCATGCATGCCCAACTCCCCTCCTTCCGTGTTCTTGGACTCGCGTGCATCCTCTCTAATTCAGGGCCGTGGCAACCAGTCCTCTGCTCCCTGTTTCTATAATTTGTCATTTAAATAATGTTCTGTCCGTGGGATCATATGTATGTAACATTTTGGAATTTTTTCACTCACCATAATTTCCGAGAGATTCACTCAGTTGTTGCAAGAGTTTGTTCCTTTGTGTTGATTAGTAGCATCTGATGGTATGGATGTAAGGGTTTTTTTTTTAAATCATTCACATCTAGGCAGTTTCCAGTTTTAGGCTTGTACAAGTGGAGCTGCCACAAACATTCATGTACAGATTTTTGTGTGACCATAAGTTTTCATTTCTCTGGGACAAACGCCCAGGAATGCAATTGTGGGGTCATATGTTGCATGTTTGGTTTTATAAAGAAGTATTTTCCATACGATTTTCCAGAGTGGCTGTACCATTTTACATTCCCACCAGCAGTGTATGGGAGATCCTGTTTCTCGCCTTTCTCACCAGCATATGCTGCTGTCACCTATTTTAAATTTTGTCCATTCTGATAGGTGCATCGTGATATTTCATTGTGGTCCTAATTTGCACTTCCTTAATAGCTAATGATGTTGAACATCTTTTCATGCACTTATTTGCCATCTGTATATCCTCTCTCATAAAGTATCTATTCACGTATTTTGCCCATTTTCTAACTGAATTGTTTATTCCATTACTGTTGAGTTTTAAAAGTTCTTTATATATTCCAGAGACTAGTCCTTTGTCAGATGTGTGATTTGCAAATATTTTCTCCCATTCTGTAGCTTGTGTTTTTATCTTATCAGGGTCTTCCACAAAGCAAACATTTTTAATTTTGAAAAATTTCAGTTTATTACTTTTTCCTTTTATGAGTCAGGTTTTTGGTGTCCAGGCTAAGAATTCCATATTAATGTATCTATACTCTTCTTGAGCATACTCTTTGGACAGTTTTGTTAGTGGCTGCTCTGTGTATTATGTTATATACATAATTTATTACAGTTTATTGGGTCTTCATTTTAACCGTTTGAGTGAAGTATAGAAACTATACCTCCCTTTATATTGTTTTACCCTTTTGTTTACAATATCATTGCTTAAAATATTTACATATAATAGGAACACATCAGACAGTTCTAAAATTTTTGTATCCAGCATCATTTAGAAAACCCAAGAAGAGAAACAAAGTCTAGGGTATTTACCAATTTTGGTTTACCATGTCCTTTTTCCCTTCTTGACATTCTGAACATTCTTCCTTTGGCTTTCTTTCTGTTTAATTAACCCCCGTTAGCTATTCTTTTAGGGAAGGTCTGCTAGTGACAGATTCTTAGTTTCCCAATATCTGAAAGTCCTGTTTTCCCCTATTTCTGAAGGATAATTTCACTGGCTGTAGGATTCCGGGTTGATGACTTTTCCTTTCTCTTTTTTTTTGTTTTGAGACAGGGTCTCACTCAGTCACCCAGGCTGGAATGCCTTGGGGCAATCTCGGCTCCACTGCTGCCTCTGTCTCCAGTGGTCAAGCAATCCTCCTGCCTCAGCCTCCTGAGTAGCTAGGACGACGGTGCCTGCTACCTTGCTCAGCTAATTATTTTGTCTTTTTTGTAGAGACAAGGTTTCTCCACCGATAGTTTTTCTCTTTCAGCTCTTCTGGCCCCATGGTTTTGAGGAGAGTTGCTGCTGCTCACTGGTTTTCTTCCTAAAGACAAGGTCTTTTTTCTCCCTTACTGCTTTCAGGTCAGGTTTTTTTTTCACTTTATTTTTCATAAGTTTTACACTACTGTGTTTTCATGTGGATTCCTTTGGGTTTATTCTGTTTGAGTTTTACTCACCTTCTTGAATCTATAGGTTTATTCTTTTGCCAAACTTGGGAAATTTTCAGCCATTATTTTATCAAGTACATTTCCAGCCCCACCCTCATTCTCCTCCCTCCAGGGTCCCAAGGACACAGGTTGGATCTTTTGTCATAGTCCCACGAGGTCCTGAGGTTCTGTTTATTTTTTCTTTCTATTGTCTCTCCATGTTTCAAATTAGGAATTTCTATTTTTGTTTCTTCCATTGCACAGATCTTTCCTCTGTCCTCCTTATTCTGCTTTGAGCCTATCCAGTGAGGTTTATTTTTTAACATCTGTTACTGTGTTTTTCAGTTGTAAGAAGATTTTCATTTGGTTCTTTTTAATTTCTATTTCTTTGCTGAGACTTTTTTTTCATTTGTTGCAAGCATTTTCATCATTGCTCATTGGACCAACTTTTAAGCTGGCTGGTCTGTGTGTGGTCATCTCAGCATTGCCAACATCACGGTGCTGGTGTATATTGATTGCCACTTGTCATTTACTTTGAAATCTTCCTGGTTCTCTGTGTGACATATGATTTTCATTTGAAACCTGAATATTGTGGGTGTGATTTGATGAGACTCTGAATCTTGTTTAAACCCGCATTTTAGCTGCCTTTCTCAGATACTACTCCCCCAGGGAAATGAATGGCACTACCGCATTATTTCAGGGGAGGATAGACGTCAAAGTCCCCCATTCGACCTCTGTTGGTACCTGAGCAGGGAGGAGTTCACAGACACTGCTGGGCAGTGTTGGGAATCCAGCTTTCTCTGGTCAGCTATTCCCAGCCAGCAGGAATAGGAGCATCCCATTGCTGCTCCTTTGCCGCCTCCAGCCTTGTCAGTGCTGGGCGGAGGGGACGGCCCTGACCCTCTCTTCAGTCCCCTCTAACACCCCGCAGTCAGGGGGTGCCTCATTAGCCAGGTGGGGTGGAAACTGAGATTCCTCACTCAGACTCTGCTGGCACGGGTGAGTATGGGGCTTCTGGTTTTTCTGTGTTGTTTCACTGGGAGTTTTGTCCATCTCAGTTGCCCCCTTTCTGGTCCCTTTTGGCTAGAGAGGGCAAGCTTTTGAGGGGGCTTTTTAGTCTGTTCTCATGGGCTTCCCGGGTGGCCTATAAGTCTGGGATATACAAGGCAAATAGGAAACCCAGGGATCTCACTGCCCACTCTTTCCTCCTGTCCTGAGCTCTCTAGCCAGCCTGCCTTCTTCTTAGGCTGGTTTTGTACACCATGCCCAAGGCTTTTAGTTGTGCTGAGAGGGAATAACAGCAGAAACCTTGTCTACTTCATCTTCCCAGGAGCAGAAGTCCAGAAAAAAGCAGCAAATATTGTTTTAATGGGATAAAAGCCCTTATGGGAAAATCAGTCATCAATAAACAAACCATTAAGCTAAGAAGGGAAATGGCAACATCAGCAAAATCTGGTAATTTACTGCGGGCCAGTGGCCACCGGGAAGGAAGTCGGGCTGATGTGCGAGCACACACATGGTTCAGGGAGTGCCATGGATTTGCGGTGTGTCTGGCCTGTTGTTGTTTTGAGGGTGGGAACTGGAAGGCTCAATGCACAATAAAATGAAGACAGAGTCACTTATTTCCCGATTGGCTCCATTTTATATACTCATAAGAGTGATTTTCTGTTTAGAAAAGGTCATCCGAATCTGGGAGACAAGGGGATCAAGTTCCAGGAGGGGGAGAAGGTCGTAATAGAGCACCCAGAATCAATGGAGGGGGAAGGCCTCCCAGCCCAGACTTGGGGTTCAAGCATATAAAGTAACTACCATTAATGATTACAGCACCACAGCCTATAATTTTTGAGAAGTGGCAAATAATTTGGCCAACTGAGAAATGCTTGGGGCCAAAATTGTTATCACAGCTTTAACAAAGCTAGTAGAGGAGCAAACTGAACTGCAGACCAGCAGGTCCTCCAAGCCAGGGACAGTTTTATGCAGATCATTAAGCAGCTTCTTTTGAGTAATTAGAACAAAAATAAATAGCCATAGTTCGGAAACAGCACATGCACACCTAGAACAGACTGGACTCAACCTGTCTTTTTGATGTTTTCATGATCAATTTTTAAATTGATTGAATTAATACATCCACATAGTGCTATGAGTATTAACTTGTTCAATCTTTTTAACAACCCTAATGGGTAGGTACTGTGATTATCCCATTTTTCCATTGAAAGAACTGACACACAGATGACCTAAGTAACTTGCCTAAGGTCACATGGGCAGCCAGTCACAGAGCCAGAAGTCAAAACCAGGCAGTTTGGTTCCAGAGTCCAGATTCTTAACTTCATCAAATCTAGCCTCAACACAGCACACCACAATGGTCACAATATCTCTGGAAAGCAAAAAGTCATCTGAGTCAAAAGATGAATTAAAGGCAGAATGCAACTAGCATTTGCTGAGCATCTATTGTGGGCCAGGAATGCTGCCAGGCCTGTGAATATAGCTGTGAATAACCCAGAAACATCAGCCACAGCCCAAGGGAAGATGCAGATGAGGAAATGACCACCACTATATCATGTAAGTGCAGCAGCCCTGATGGTAAGAGCGGGGGAGCCCAGGGAGAGCCGGCTGATAAAGACATCCGGCTCCTGTTTTGACCAGCTGACCTTTACACTCCAACCAAACACAGCATGGATTTAAAGATTACACCTAGGGACAAACAGTGCAGGCCCATTCATTCCTCCCTGCATCTCCTGACTAAGCAGAACCCTGGAAATAATTCAAAAGACAATCAAGGAGAGGCCTAAAAAGATGGTAAGAAGGGCCAGGTGCAGTGGCTCATGCCTGTAATCCCAGCACTTTGGGAAACCAAGGCAGGCAGATCACAAGGTCAGGAGTTTGAGACCAGCCTGGCCAACATGGTGAAACCCCGTCTCTACCGAAAACACAAAAATTAGCCAGGCATGGTGGTAGGCACCTATAATCCCAGCTACTTAGGAGGCTGAGGCAGAAGAATGGCTTGAACCCAGGAGGCAGAGGTTGCAATGAGCCAAGATCATGCAACTGCACTCCAGCCTGGACAACAAGAGTGAGACTCTGTCCAAAAAAAAAAAAAAGTTAGAAGAAGGTAAGCTGGTTTGGGATCCCAGGACTGGAGGAGCAGCACAGTGGCAGCACGCCTGACGTCCCCCCAGTCAATCTAAGAAGCTGCCTCAGAACCAGCATTTTTCTGCCCCTGATCTAGCAACAGAAGGTAGTCCAGGTAGGTTCATCCCTACTCAGGATCAAAGAGGAATGCATCTGACAACATGAGGTGAACCCATCAGCACTATTAAAGGGTATCAGTTGGAAGCTTCACCAACAATAGGCTAAGGGAAGCACTGTACTTTCCTGCCAGATCCAAGACTTCTTTTCCCTGCCAAGAGATACCAGGGCAGGCAGAAGCATCTAATTGGAGGGACCCAGAGACAAGCAACATGGTCCAGGAAGCCCCTAGGAAGAAGCCCATGGGCCAAAAAATCTACTGCAATCCTAGCTAGAGGCACCTCATCACAACAAGCAGCTCAGTCCAGGAATTATTTTTGTCATCACCCTTCTAAGACACTTCTCCCCTTCTGGAGACATGGGATGGGAAGGTGGAGCCAGTTCACAGCAAGCAAGACAGGCTGGAATGCCCCGTTCACTTCATGAGCATCATGAACCTGAAAGTCCTGAAACTCCCCTCTTCCCCCAGAAAGCATGAACAGGTGGACAGGCTCAGTAAGAGAGACCTAACCATAGCAAGGAAGATTCTTTGACCCTGCAGTCTTGAGATTCCCCTTCCCTGGCTACAGACAATGGGGAAAGCACAGTGCTGCATGCCTTACATCCCCCCACCAAATCTAGGAAGTTGCCTCAGACCCAGCATTTTTCTGCCCCCAACCTAGCAACAGAAGGCAGTCCAGGTAGGTTCATCCCTCTTAAGGGTCAAACAAGAATGCATCTGACAACATGAGGTGAACCCATCACCACCATTTAAGAATATCAGTTGGGCTGACCCCTGGGCAGCCAGGGGTCATCAGTGGGGGGAGTCCCACCAAACTCCCTGACCAAGAGAGGCTTAGCCACTCAGCCTGGGGAAACCCTGTCTTCTATCTTAGGCAGCTCCAGAAAAGTCCAGTGGGTCCAGATAAATCAAGTAAACCAAAACAACACTGCAAAGACTTAAAAAATTAAATTACCATTGTAACCTCGAAAGCAGTTCGAGACCTGAATGCTAAACCTAAACAGAATGATTGCCTGTTAAAACAAAAGATTTAAATAATTCCTATAGTCTCCTAACCTAACAGATAAAATATCCAGGATACAATAAAAAATGACCCACCATACCAAGAACCAAGAAAATCACAACTCAAATGAGTAAAGATAATCAACTGAGTCCAACATCAAGATTAAACAGATGTTAAAATTATCTGATAAGGGTTCTAAAGCAGCCATTTAAAAATGTTTAAATAATCAATTACAAATTCTCTTGAAACTAATAAAAAATGTAAAATATTAGCAGAGAAATAGAAGCTATAAAAAAGAAACAAATGGGAATTATACACCTAAAAACCAAATAACAGAAATTTTTAAAATCACTACATTTATTCAAAAGTCAAGTGGAAATGAGAGAACATAGACTCAATCAACTTGAGGCTAGATCAATAGACTTTACCCAATCTGAGCAACAGAGAGAAAATAGACTGAAGAAAACTGAACATAGCCTCAGGCATGTGTGAGAGAATAACAACAGCAACAAAAATCTAACATTCATATCGCTGAAGTTCCAGAAAGAGAGGATAAAGAGAATGAGAATGAATTCGTGTTTGAAGAAATAATGGTCGAAAACTTCCAAAATTTAGTAAAAGCCTCAATCCTACGTCTCCAAGAAGCTGAGTGAACTCAGATAGACTGAATTAGTGATTGAGAAAATATGGCTGAAAACTTCCCAAATTTAGCAAAAGGCTCAAGCCTGCAGCTCCAATAAGCTGAACCCAAAACAGGATAAATCCCAACACATCCATGCCAAGCTACATCAAAATAGAACTTTTGAAAACTAAACACACTGATAAATCTTGAAAGCAGCCAGAGAAAAACAACACATTACCTACAAAAGAATAACAATGTGAATGACAGATTTCTCATCTAACCTTGGTGGCCAGAAGAACACAACATTCTTTAAGTCTTAAAAAAAAATATGTCAACTAAAAATTTCATATCCAGCAAAACTCTCCTTTAGGAACAAGAAGAAAATTAAAACATCCTCAGATAAAGAAAAGCTTAAGAATTTGTAGTTTGCTTACATGCTCTTGAAGATTGGTTAAAGGGAGTCCTTCAGATAGAAAGAAAATGACAAATGGAAGAATCTTAAAGCATCAGGGAAAAAAAGGAACATAGAACAACCATAAATGTGGGTAAAAATATTAGATTATTCTTTTACTCTTTAATTTTATAAATTATATTTGATAATTGAACAAAAATCATAATGCCATTAAATATTCAGGACAATAAAAACTGGTGAAGACCTAAGGACTTAAATGGAAGTCAACTTTCAACATTTCACTCAAAGTGGTAAAATGTTGAAACCAGTGGAATGTTATAGGCCACAAATGTATACTGTAATAATAAGAGCAACAGCTATAAAAACTAGTTAAAAAGATAGCTCAAAAACATTACAAATCAAGCAGGATGGAATTCTTTAAAAAATATTCAAATAATCTGCAAGAAGGGAAGACAGAAGAAGCAGGAGGATAAAAACCAGAAGAAATAAACATAACACAAATAATAAAATGGTAGACTTATGCGGTAACACAATAATTACATTAAATGCAAATGATCTAAATACACCTATCAAGAGACAGAGACTGGCAGAGTAGATATAGAACCATGACCCAATTATATGCTGATTATAGGAAACTCACTTCAAATTCAGTGACACACATGAGTTCAAAGCAAAAGAATGGAAAATTGTACCATAAAAACATTTATTTTAACAGGCAAATGTAGCTATATTAATATCTGATAAGGTACAGTTGAGAGCAAAGAAACTTAAGGAAGACACAGAGAAACATTACATAATCACAAGTAGAATCAATCTGCTAGAAAGACATAATGATCCGAAATTCAACAGACAACAGAGTCTCAAAAACATGTTATTAAAAAAATTAAAGAACTAAAAAAAGAAATAGACACATTTACAATTATAGGGTATTTAAATATCCCCCACCTCTCAGGAACATGCAGAACTATTACACAGAAAATCAGCAGGGCATTTAACAACGATCAAGCAACAGGACCTAATTAATATCTGCAGAAAACTCCAAGCAACAACAGGAGAATATATATTCTTTTCAAATGCCCATAAAATGTTAAACAATATAGACTGTGTGCCAAGCTTAAACAAATCTTTAAAAAATGTATAGAATTTAAATTCTATACGGTGTCTTTTCTGACCACAATGGAATTAAACTAGAAATTAATTACAGAAAGAAAAAAGGAAAATCTCTAAACATACGGAAATTTAAAAACACACTTCTAAATAGCCTACGTGTCAAACTGAAAGTCTGAAGTTTTTTTAATATTTAGATATAAATAAAAACATAAATGCAACACATCAGACATCAGCAAAAATAGTAGAGTAAGGATTTCCACAAGCTCTATCCTCCATAAAAGCAATGAGAAAACTGGCCAAAACAGTAAGTTTTTCAGAACTCTAGATACTAAGCAAAGGCTTGCAGCAATCCTGAGTGTGAATTTAAGAAAAGCAGCTGAATCTCTGTAAGAATAGTGTGCTTTGTGGCATTTAACATGTCCATTTCCTGTTCTCTCTCTAATTTTGCAGGTTAAAAAAAAACAGCCGTTTGGCAGCAACTAGAGGAGGCACAATGTGGTCAGAGATCCTTCAAAGCCTCTTTCTCAAAGAATTGTCATTATTTGACTAGTCTGTTCATTTCCCAAAAGACTCTGCATGCAAGGCTGTCTTTTTGTGACCTGATTCAGAGCTTGTCCAGTGAAAAAAACCTTTTCCCAGGGTCATTTGTTGAAGCCATTCATAGTCAATTTTTTAACTTTGTGACTGCCTAAAGAAGTGAATAACAGTGGAGGCTAATAATAGGCTAACCAAATGTTTAAAAGGAAAAGTGGGACATTGAGGTGTATATAGAGACTCTGTAAAGCTATGACATTTCTGGTAATCAGAAAGTTCTATACACATATATAGGGCTATGTGCATGCTCAAGAAACACCTGAGAAGGCCCTAAGGCCTTCTTACTTCTGTACTTTGAGGCTCTGCTCAAGCAGGAAGTAAAGGGTAAGGCAGGCTTGTTAAATGCCTGGCTGAATGTAAAAGGTGTGCCCGATATACAGAAAGAGCTCCTCAGCAAAGAATGGTGACTTATTGATACCACACGTTTAAGGAAATTTGTGTCCAATCTTTAGTTAACCATTAAGCGAAGTGAGCAGAAATTTTAATGGTCACTGATACAGTTTGGCTGTGTCCCCACCCAAATCTCATCTTGAATCGTAGTTCCCATAATCCCCACATGTCATGGAAGGGACCTGGTGGAAGGTAATTGAATCATAGGGGCGGTTACCCTCATGCTGTTCTCATGATAGTGAGGGAGTTCTCACGAGATCTGATGGTTTTATATGGGGCATTTCCCCCCTTTTTTTTGGCACTTCTCCTTGCTGCTGCCATGTGAAGAAGGATGTGCTTGCTTTCCCTTCCACCATGATCGTAAGTTTCCTGAGGCCTCCCAAGCCATGATGAACTGTGAGTCAATTAATATTCTTTCATTTACAAATTACCCAGTCTTGGTTATGTCTTTATTAGCAGCGTGAGAAGAGACTACTACAGTCACACGTGGCAAAGAATACAGACTATACAGAATTAGCCACTAAACAAACAACAAACAAAAACCTAAACAAACCCCAGGAGTGGGGAAGAATCTGATTTTCACAGTTGCCAAATATACTACTATAAATTTCCAGTTTGGAAAAAAAAAATTACAAAATGCAAAGAAAAAAGAAAGTATGACCTATACACAGGGTAAAAAACAATCATTAGAAACTTGCCTCTGAGCAAGCCCTAATATTGAACATACAAAAAAAAAAAATTAAGCTCAGCTGTTTTAAATACTCTCTAAGAACTAAATGAAATCATGCCTTCAAAAAGTGTTAAAGTCTATGAAAATGATGTCCCACCAAATAGAGAATAACAATAAAGAGATAGAAATTTTTAATAAAGAATCACACACATTCTGAAGTTGAAAGGTATGAGAACTGAAATTAAAAGTTTCCTAGAGATAATAAACAGCAGATTTGAGCAAGTAGGAGAAATAATCCAGGAATATTTCAATTGGGATTGGAACAATTGAGATTACACAATCTGGGGAAGAGACAGAAAAAAATGAACAGGAAAAAAAAAGATTAACAGAGCCTCAGAGACCTACCCAGCAAACCAATATATGCATAACGGGAGTAACAAAAGAAGAGAAAAAAAGGGGGAAACGGGAAGAGAGAGTACTTGAAGAAATAGCCAAATTTTAATGGAAAATGTTAATCTAAGAAATTAAATAATTCCAAATAAGACAATTTCAGAAATCCATACCTATTTACATTATAATTATACTGGGGGAAGTCGAAGACAAAGAGACACTCTTGAAATTCACAAGTTTATCATTTAAAGCTATGGATGCCCAGAGGCAATGGAAGAGACAGTCAATGTACTAAAGAAAAGGCTGTCAAGATTTCTATGTGCAAAAAAATATCCTTCGGAAATGAAGGAAAAATTAAAACATTCCAAGACAAACAAAATCTGAGATAATTCAGCAATGGCAAACCCTTTGTATAACAAACACAAAGGGAGCTCCTCAGGATGCAGTGAAAGAATACTCATTGTAAACTCAAACCTAAATAAAGAAATAAAGGAGCACTAGTAAAAATAACTCCATATATACAAATAAAAGACAGTAAAAATTTATTTTAAATTCCTTTTTTCTCTAATAATGTGAGGTACATGCACAATTCAGTGAATATACTAAACACCATTGAATTGTACATTTAAAGTGGGTGAATTCTACATGTGATTTAAATCTAAATAAAGCTGTTTTTAAAACCACATAAATAATTATACTACTGTGTTGATAAGCTTATAATATAAATACTTGATTTATATGACATTAATAATACAAAGAAGAGGAAATGGAGATAAATTGGAGTAAATTTTCTCTATGATACTGAAGTCAAGTTAGCATTAATCAAAACTAGAAAGTTTTAAACCAAGACAATATTTGTAATGCCATCAGGAAGCCATGAAGAAAATAACACAAAAATATACTAGTAATTAAAGCGGCATACTAGAAAAATTCTACTTAACACAAAAGCAGGGAGTATTGAAGAAAGAGAAGAACAAAGATATAAAACATATAGAAAACAAAAACCAAAGGGACAAATGTAAATTCTGTTATAGCTGTACTTACATAAATGCAAATGAATTAAACACTCCAATCAAAAAACACAGATTGATAGAATGAATAAAACCCATGATCCAACTATGTGCCATCTATAAAAGCCAATCTTTTGAGTCAATGATGCAAATAGTTTGAACATAAAAAAAAACTGAAAAAATAATACCATGCAAGCAATAACCAGAAGATAGCTAGAGTGGCTACAGTAAATCAGAAAAATTTAGACTTTCAGACAATAACTATTACTAGAAATTTAAAGGGACATGTTTCATGATAAAGATTTAACCCATCAGGAAGATGTAGCAACTGTAAACATATATGCACCTAACAACAGAATCCAAAACACAGGAAGCAAAAGCTGACAACTAAAGAGAGAAATAGATAGTTCAACAATAATATTTGGAGACTTCTGTACTTCACTTCAAATAATGGATAAATAACTAAGCAGAAGGTCAACCAGGATACAGAAGATTTGTACCACACATTAACTAGACCTAACAGACATCTCTAGAACATTGCACCCCAAAATAGCAGACATTCTGTTCAATTGCAAATGGAACATTTGACAGAATAGAAAACTGCAAAGCCATTAAAAACAAACCTCAATATACTTAAAAGGATGAATTAATATGAAGTATGTTCTTCAACCAACCAGAACATTTAGGAAACTCACAAGTGTGTGAAAATTAAACAAGACACTACTAAGTAACTAATTGTTCAAAGAAGAGCTCAGAAGAGAAATCAGACAACACTTTAAGATGAATGAAAACAAAAACACCAGATACTAAATCTTGTAAGATGCATCTAAGACAGTGCACTGAGGATATTTATAGCTATAAACTTATTAAAAAAAGAAGAAAGCTCTGAAACCTAATACTTAAGTATAAGCATCTAGAAAAAGAGGAGCAAACTAAATCCAAAGTAAATAAAAGGAAGGAAAGAGAAAAAAATAAATAAATAAATGTAGATATGAATCAGAGAATTTAAAACAATAAAGAAAATCAACAAATAAAATTGTATTCTTTGAAAGATCAATGGATTGGCTAAACTTTACATTTCCTGGGGAAAATAAGAGAGAAGACTCAAATTACTAAAATCTGAAATGAAAGAGGGGATGTCACTACCTTGCATAATTAAAAAATGACTACAAGCAAATACTATGAACAACTATTTGCTGATATATGAGAATACTTAGATCAAATGTTTAAATTTTTAGGAAGATAACAAATTATCAAAATTCACTCAAGAAGCAAAGAATCTCAATTAGCCTGCAACAAGTCAAGAAACTGAATTTGTATCTTTCCCCAAAGAAAAGCATAGGCTCGGATGGCCTCACTGAAGAATTCTAGAAAATACCTGGAGAATGACTAATACCAATTCTTCATAAATTCTTCCACAAAATAGAAGAAGACAGAATACATCCCAACTCATTCTATGAGGCCATTATTAGGCTAATATCAAAACTAGACAATGATCTCACAAGAAAATAAAACTACAAACCAAAATCTCAATGAATATAAACTCAAAATCCTCAAGAAATCCCTCAAGTAGTAAATCAAATCCAGCAACATATAAAAAGTAATACACCATAACCAGATGGGTTTTTCCCAAGAATATATTTGATTTATCATCAAGATATTAATTTAGTAAAGCTTATTTATAAAGTATAAGAGAAAAACCTCATGGTCATCTCAGGGCATGCCAAAAAAAGAAAGCATTTGATTAAATCCAACACCCTTCCATGACAAGAACATTCAACAAATTAGGACTAGAAAATACCTTCCTCACACTTATAATGGACGTCTCCAAAAACCCACAGGTAACATATACTTATTGGTTTAAGAACAAATATTTCCTCTAAGTTCAGGAACAAGACATGGATATCTACTCTCACCACTTCTGTATTCAACATTGTACTGGTGGTTCAAGCCAGAGAGCAATTAGGCAACAAAAGGAAATAAACACATCAATACTGGGGAAAAAATAAAACTATCTTTATTCACAGATGGCATCATCTTGTATATAAAATGTCTTATAGAATACAATAAAAATTATTAGAACTAATATATAAATTCAGCAAGGCAAAAGAATATAGGATTAATATATAAAAATCAATTGTATTTCTATACACTAGTAATGAATAACCTGAAGATGAAACTAAGAAAACAATTCCATTTACAATAGTATCGAAAAGAATAATAAGCTTAAGTAATTTAATAAAAAAGTATAACATTTGTTCACTGAAAACTATAAAAACATTGAAAGAAAGTAATAAGATCTAAATAAATGAAACATTGTATGTTTATTGATCTGAATATTTAATATCATTAAGATAGTAATACTTCCAAAATGTAGCTACATATTTGACAAAATCCCTACAAAATCAAAAATTAATTTTTTTCAGAAATTGGCAAATTGATCCTAAAATTTATGTAGAAACACAAGAGACCCAGAATAGCCAAAATTCTTACAAAGGAAAAGCAAAGCTGAAGGATTCACCCTTTTCAATTTCAAAACTTATGCATCTATAATAATCAAGGTGATATGATTCAGTTATATAAATAGACATTGAGAGTCCAAAAGTAAATTCATATATTTATCATCAATTGGTTTTCCACATGGGTTCCAAGAGCATCCAATGGGGAAAGAATCGTCTTTTCAAAAAATAATGCTGAAACAACTGGCTATCCACATGCAAAAGAATGAAGTTGGACCCTTACCTCATGCCATACACAAAATTTAACTCAAAAGGAGTCATAGACCTAAATGTAGGAGCTAAAACTATAGACACCTGAGAAGAAAACATAGAAGCAAATCATGGCCTTAAGTTAGGGAATAGTTCCTTAGGTGCAACACTCTAAGCACAAATGATGAAAGAAGAAATGATAAATTGACTTCATCAAAATTTAAAACTTTTGTGCTTCTAATAATACTATCAAGAAAGTGAAAAGAAAATCCACAGAACGAGGGGAATATGTTTGCAAATCTTATATCTAGTATGAGGCTTATATTCAGAATATATAAAGAACATTTACAACTCAATGATAAAGATAAATAATCCAATATTAAAATTGGGCAAAGAATTTAAAGAAAATTCTGCAAAGAAGGTATGCAAGTGGACCTGTGTCCAGCTGCTGCAGCCATGGCTAAAAGGGACAAATGTATAGCTCAGGCCATTGCTTCACAGGGTGCAAGCCCCAAGCCTTGGCAACTTCCACATGGTGTTGGACCTGCGAGTACCCAGAAGTCAAGAACTGAGGTTTGGGAACCTCCTCCTAGATTTCAGGGCATGTATAGAAATGGCTAGATGTCCATGCAGAAGTTTGCTGCAGGGGCGGGGCCCTCATGGAGAACCTCTGCTACGGTAGTGCAGAAGGGAAATGTGGGGTCAGAGCCCCCAAACACGGTCCCCACTGGGACACTGCCTAGTGGAGCTGTGAGAAGAGGGCCACCATCCTCCAGACCCCAGAATGGTAGATCCACCAACAGCTTGCACCATGAACCTGGAAAAGCCACAGACACTCAATGCCAGCCCATGAAAACAGCTGGGACAGGGGGCTGTACCCTGCAAAGCCACAGGGGCGGAGCTGCCCAAGGCCATGGAAGCCCACCTCTTGCATCAGTGTGACCTGGATGTGAGACATGAAGTCAAAGGAGATCATTTTGGAACTTTAAGGTTTAACAACTCCGCTATTAGATTTTAGACTTGCATGGGGCCTGTAACCCCTTTATTTTCACCAATTTCTCCCATTCAAAACATGTGTATTTACCCAATGTCTGTACCCCATTGTATCTTGGAAGCAACTAACTTGCTTTTGATTTTACAGGCTCATAGGCAGAAGGGACTTGCCTTGTCTCAGATAAGACTCTGAACTTGGACTTTTGGGTTAATGCTGGAATGAGTTAAGATTTTGGGGAACTGTTGGAAGGGCATGATTATGTTTTAAAATGTGAAGACATGAGATTTGGGAGGTGCTAGGGGCAGAATGATATGGTTTGGCTGTGTCACCACCCAAATCTCATCTTGAATGATAGTTTCCATGACTCCCACATGTTGTGGAAGTGAGCCGGTGGGAGGTACTTGAATCATGAGGGCGGTTATCTCCATGCTGTTCTCATGATAATGAGCAAGTTCTTATGAGATCTGATGATTTTATAAGGGGCCTTTCCCCATTTTGCTCAACACTTCTCCTTGCTCCTGCCATGTGAAGAAGGATGTGTTTGCTTCCCCTTCCACCATGATTGTAAGTTTACTGAGGCCTCCCCTACCATGTTGAACTGTGAGTCAATTAAAACTTTTTCCTTTATAAATTACCCAGTCTCAAATATGTCTTTATTTGCAGAGTGAAAATGGACTAATACATAGGCCTTATAAAAGAGGCATGAGGGAGCTTGTTTGCCCCTTCCATCATGTGAGGACATAGCAAGAAGTCACCAGCTATGAGAAAGCGGGCCCTCACCGGATACCAGCACCTTGATCTTGGACTTCCCAGCCTCCAAAACTGGGAGAGGTAAATAACTGCTGTTTATAATCTACCTAGTTTGTGGTATTTTGTTATAGTAGCCCAAATGAACAGTATATATGCAAGAGGAAAGAAAAAATATATTTAGACAACAATTTGTACACAAATGTTTATAGCAGCAGTATTCATAATAGCCAAAAAGTTGAAACATCTCAAACGTCCATCAGCTGATGAATGGATGCACAAAATGTGGTGCATTCATATAATGGAAAGTTATCCTGCAATAAAAAGAAATTAAATATTAAAACATACTAAAATATGGATAAACTTTGGAAGCATTAAGCTTCATGAAAGAAGCCAGTCATAAAATACCACATTTTGTGTTGTTCCATTTATATAAAATATCCAGATAAGCATATCTATAGAAACAGAAAAGAGGTAGTGCTTGCCTAGGACTGGGATTAGAAAAGAGATAGCGAGGGACTTCTAATAGGTACTGGGTTTCTTTTCAGTGATGAAAGCGTCCTTAACTTCGATTGTGGTGTTAATTGCAGAACTCTGAATATGTTAAAAGCTTCAGAGATAGGCCAGGAGCAGTGGCTCAGGCCTGTAATCACAACACTTTGGGCGGCCAAGGCTGGCGGATCACGAGGTCAGGAGTTCAAGACAAGCCTGCCCAACATAGTGAAACCCCATCTCTACTAAAAATACAAAAAATTAGCCAGGTGTGGTGGTGAGCACCTGTGATCCCAGATATTTGGGAGGCTGAGGGCAGGAGAATCACTTGAACCTGGGAGGCAGAGGTTGCAGTGAGCAGAGATTGCACCACCGCACTCCAACCTGGGCGACAGTGTGAGACTCCATCTCAAAAAAAAAAAAAAAAAAAAAAAAAAAAAAAACTGCAGAGATGTACACTTCGAATGGGTGGATTTTTGGGTATGTAAGCTATATCTCAAGGCTATTTAAAAGAGTCTTCATGTAGATATTAGAACTGTTAAACAATGATATTTCACACTTCAGTAATTCTTAATAATTCCAGAGACACCAATGCTTATTCATACCTATAGTTGTTGTTCACAGACACCTCTTAATTGTAGAAGATGTTGATGAATAAATAAAAGAAAATTGCAACCTGATAGCAAAAAGGAATTAGTCAACCTTTGCTAGATTTATAGTTCTTTTAAAAGTACTTAGCATGGGCTGAGCTCTGTGCTAGGCATTTTTTAAGAGTGCTGAGGAAGTGGCATGGGGATTCTATCTCAGACATGCACAATTCAAGCTGCAGGTTAGAGTCATCTGAAAGTTTTTAAAAATTACTGATTCCTCAATCGTGCCCAAGACTAAGGAAATAAGAACTCCTTGAGGGCTGTTCCCTGGCATTAGTATTCTAATGTGCCCCAAATATGGGGAACATCATTCTGTCTGAATAACCTGGTTTAGAGGTCAGGGAGTGTATCAGTAGCTACTAAAATATGAGATCTGAAGGAGAAGGGTGGGGAGGAGATAGTGGTGGGGGTGGGGTGGTGTTTGTCACTTGCTTAACACTTATGATCCAGGCACTATGCTAGGCTTGAGCTAATGATTACGCTTTTGCCAAGAGGACAGTCTTGGAAGGGCATTCTAGGCAGAAAGAGAAGAGTGATAGGGGCTTTGATATGCACAAGCAGACAGCTTGGACATTGGTCTTGGGTTTTAGAAACAGCAGACTCCAGGACCAGAATGCCTCTTGGGCTCCGCTCAAGGAATTCCCCTCCTAGACCAAATGAATACTCCTTTTTACCCCAGGCTTCCACATCTGCCATGTTCCCTTCTGTACCACTTTCCAGGAACTCTGGTTTTTCCTGCATGGCTCTGTTGAACTCCCTTAGGCTGTCACCCCAACGCTCCACAGAAGGGGCAGCTCTAATTCCTGTTCCCTGTTCACTACCTCCATCCTGAGCCAACACCCTGACTGGTTCATACTCCACATTCCTGATCCCGGGAATTCCCTCACTTATTTGTCCCCATTTGATAACCTGACCTGTTGGACACTACCAAGAAGATAAGGCCTTGGCCCTCCTTGGCTCTAAGTCAAAATATCTTTGTGGTCATAACACCCACAGTCACAGCGGGAAACACAACTTTCAGCCTAGCCCAGCCTCCAACACCTCCCCCACTCACAGTGCAGCCTAAGTGATACAACTTCTATGTGCTCCAATCCGTCAAGTCGAACTCGAACCTAAGAGAAGTTCTGCAGTGAGCCCGTCTTTTGTTGATTCAGTTTCACTGGGTCCATCTGAAGAGGCCACATTGTGGGAGGGGAGGGCAAAGGGCAGGAACCCTCACATTAGTAACCAACCCACCGACCAACCATCCAACTACACAGCCTACAGAACTCAATTCACCTGCTCATCTAAGACGTCCGAGTGGAGGAGGTGACCTGAAAACTTGATTTCAAAAGCATATGCAGTGTTCCTTTTAAGCCAATGCAATTACATGAAATAAAGTACAAGAAAATCTCAATTGATTTAAAGCATGGCTAAAAGGAGGAAGGAACATTGGCCTTGAATGCCTCTGGGGCCCCCCTTCCAGGACAGACTTCTTTGAACCTAGCACCAGGGCATCGTTCCAGGATGGAGGATGAGGAAGCAGGCTCTGAACTGCCCATTGCTGGGGACCCCCTGTGCACTGGTGTCCCTGCCAGCTATGTAAATATATCATCTCTAATTCCCATTACAATCCCTGCAATGTGTACATCACCAGCTGCCTTTTACTGTGAGGTTATATCAATTTCAAAGATTCAACCACTGCAAGAGGCAGCCCCGGATTTGAAGACTGGCCTGCCCCACCCCAAGCATGAATATCTTCCATCAGGCCCCTCCTCCATGATAACATAAGACCCCCAGCTTGTTGGGTAAGGTGAGTCCTGCTTGACAGCTGGAGGCCACAGCAGATAGTCTTTCCCATCTTTCCAAGTTTGCTTTCACTTCTGGAGTTTTCTGAAATTAGGCCCAGTGTTGCCAGATGTGCAGCCAGAAACCCGGGAAGGTTAAATGACTTACTCAGCTATTTCACAAGAGACTGGGAATTGACACATTGTATTAGGGCACTTTCTGAGCCTGTGTGGACAAGTTAAAGGGCTCAGCAGACCACGCGGGACTGGATTGGCAGCCTCCTTCGCTGGTAGCCTCATTTCTGTCTACAGGGCTTGTTCCATGAGATCAGCACCATGACCAGTCTGGAGACCTGGGGCAACTACAAGACACCTTCCTCTCTGCTTACTATCCTGAGGGGCAGGGCAGTTGCTTCAGTGCTTGGAAAATTAAAGGTCAAGAATAAGGCCATTAAAGCCCTCATTTTTAACCTGGACAAGAAAAATTTTGTTGTAACTAAACACAAATTGCATCACATCAGATGTTCCCGAACCTCAACCTTCAGCTACAACATCAACAATGGTTGCCATGTCAAAGATGATTCTAATTACAAGAGGTGACCAGTCCTGCTGCTCAGCACCCATGTGGGGAAGAGTCAGGGATTCTTGGCACGGCCTTGGGTCTGCGAGTCTGCACACGGTGGAGGAAGCCTTCACGCCTCCTCCTGACTCTGGCCTCACATATTGCAACGACGAGAAGCCAGAATAAGTGCAATGGGAGGAAATGCCTCAAGAAGATGGATTTTTGTTCAATTTTTTTCATGATAAAATACAGATAACATAAAATTTACCACCTTAATGATTGTAGGCATACAGTTCAGTGTTATTAAACACATTCATAATGTTGTGTAAGCATCACCACCATCCATCTCCATAACTCTTTTCATCTTGGAAAACTGAAGCTGTATCCATTCAACAATAACTCCCCATCCCTCCAGCCTCCGCTCTTCCTGGACCATAGCAACCACCATTCTACTTTCTTTTTCTTAAGTATTGCTTGATTTTTAAGTTTTTTACTTTGTTTTTACTTGATACATAACAATTGTACATATTTATAGATTCAGTGCGATGTTGTGATGCAAGTGTACATTGTGCTATCATCAAATCAGGGTAATCAGCATATTTAGCACCTCAGACGCTTGTCATTTATTTGTGGTGAAAACATTCAAAATATTTTCTTCTAGCCATTTTGAAATACACAATACATTACTGTTAACTATAGTCAACCTACTGCGCAACAGAGCATCAGGACTTATTCCCCCTACCTAACCGTGATTTTGTATCCATTGACCAACCCCTCCCCACATCCATCCCTCTTGTCCTCCCTGTCCTTGGTAACCACTAGGCTACTCTCTACTTCCAGGAGATCAGCCTGATCCCAGGAATTCCCTCACTTACTTTTCCCATTTGGTAACCTGACCTGTTGGACACCACCACTACTGGGTATGTATCCAAAGAATTTGAAATCATTATGTTGAATTAACACCTGCACTCCCATGTTTATTGCAGCACTATACACAATAGCCAAGAGAAGGAATCAGCCTAAGTGTTCATCAGTGGATAAATGTTGTAGGGAAAAGAAAGAGAGATCAGACTGTCACTGTGTCTATGTAGAAAGGGAAGACATAAGAGACTCCATTTTGAAAAAGACCTGTACTTTAAACAATTGCTTAGCTGAGATGCTGTTAATTTGTATCTTTGCCCCAGCCACTTTGACTCAATCTGGAAATCACAAAAACATGTGTTGTATGAAATCAAGGTTTAAGGGATCCAGGGCTGTGCAGGACGTGCCTTGTTAACAAAATGTTTACAAGCAGTATACTTGGTAAAAGTCATTGCCATTCTCTAGTCTCAATAAACCAGGGGCACAATGCCCTGTGGAAAGCCACAGGGACCTCTGCCCTTGAAAGCAGGGTATTGTCCAAGGTTTCTCCCCATGTGATAGTCTGAAATATGGCCTTGCGGGATGAGAAAGACCTGACTATCCCCCAGCCCGACACCCGTAAAGGGTCTGTGCTGAGGTGGATTAGTAAAAGAGGAAAGCCTCCTGCAGTTGAGATAGAGGAAGGCCACTGTCTCCTGCCTGCCCCTGGGAACTGAATGTCTTGGTATAAAACCCGATTGTACATTTGTTCAATTCTGAGATAGGAGAAAAACCGCCCTATGGTGGGAGGCAAGACATGTCTGCAATAATGCTGCTTTGTAATTCTTTACTCCACTGAGATGTTTGGGTGGAGAGAAACATAAATCTGGCTTACGTGCACGTCCAGTCATAGTACCTTCCCTTGAACTTAATTATGATATAGATTCTCTTGCTCACATGTTTTCTGCTGACCTTCTGCTTATTATCACCCTGCTCTCCTACTACATTCCTTTTTGCTGAAATAATGAAAATAATAATCAATAAAAACTGAGGGAACTCAAAGGCCGGTGCCAGTGCAGGTCCTTGGTATGCTGAGCGCCGGTCCCCTGGGCCCACTGTTGTTTCTCTATACTTTGTCTCTGTGTCTTATTTCTTTTCTCAGTCTCTTGTCCCACCCGACTAGAAATACCCACAGGTGTGGAGGGGCAGGCCACTCCTTCAAATGTGGTTTTCAAATGTGGAGTATATACAAAATGGGATACTATTTATTCATTAAAGAAAATGAAACATCATTCTACTTTCTGTCTCTATTATTTTGACTGTTCTAGGTACCTTACATAAGTGGAATCATATAGCATTTGTGTTTTTGTGACTGGCATCTTTTACTTGGCATAACGGTTTTGTTACTGAAACACCAGCAGTTTGGCCTAGGTCCATTGCTCATCACACAGAAAGTCAATCACTGACACAACGAGTATTGGCAGGAGGAAGGCTGTATTTGGGTGCTCAATCCAAGTGGAATGAGAGATCAGTCTCAAATCCTTCTCCTCAACTAACTAAAATTAAGGCCTTATATAGCATAGAAGAAATGTAACTGTGGGTAGGAAAACAGGATTTAGAGAGGGGTAAGGAAGATGAGTTGATAGACAGGAATCATGATGGATGAGGGGTCTGGCATCTCATTGTCTGGATGCAGTGATGTGGTGAGTTTCACTTCCTTGATACTATCTGGGAAGAGTAAGAGTCGGTACCTTAAGGAAGGAACTGAGATAAGACAAATGTAAGTTTCAAGCTTTAAGACCAGTAAGGGTCAATGTCTATGTTTATACAAGAAACAGGTGGGCCAGTTTCATTTTCAAGGTTCATCCATGTTGTAACATATGTCAGAATTTCCTTTCTTTTCAAAATTCTAACATATGTCAGAATTTTCCTTCCTTTCCTTTCTATTCAAGACTGAATAGTATTTCATTGTATGAATATGCCACATTTTGCTTATCTCTTCATCCACCAATGGACACATGGTGTATTAGTCCATTTTCACACTGCTAATACAGACATACCTGAGACTGGGTAATTCATAAAGAAAAAGAGGTTTAATGGACTCACAGTTCCACATGGCTGAGGAAGCCTCACAATCATGGCAGAAGGTGAAAGGCATGTCTTACATGGTGGCAGGCAAGAGAAAGAATGAGAGCCAAGCAAAAGGAGTTTCCCTTACAAAACCATGAGATCTTGTGAGATTTATTCACTACTGGGAGAAGAATATGGGGGAAACAGCCCCCATGATTCTTATCTCCCACTGGGTCCCTCCCACAACATGTGGAAATTATGGGAGATACAATTCAAGATGAGATTTAGGTGAGGACACAGCCAAACCATGTCACCTGGGTTGCTCCCACATTTTAGCTATTGTGAATAATGGGGCTGTATACAAGTATCTCTTCAAGATCCTGCTTTCAAGTCATTTTGGTATATACCCAGAAGTGGAATGCTGGATCATATGATAATTCTATTTTAATTTTTTAAGGAACCAGTATACTGTTTTTCATAGGAGCTATACTATTTTACATTCCCACCAACAGTACATGAGGGTTCTAATTTCTACACATCCTTGCCAACACTTGTTATTTTCTGTTTTTTTTTTCTAAATAGCAGTCATCCCAATAGGTGTGAGATGATATCTCATTGTGGTTTTGATTTGCATTTCCCTAATGATTAGTGATGTTGAGCATCTTTTCATGTGCTTCTTGGCCATTTGTAAATCTTTTCTGAGAACATGTCTATTCACATCCTTTGCCTATTTTTAAATCCAGTTTTTTGTTCTCATTATCGAGTTTTAAGAATTCTTTACATATTCTTACCCTTAGAAGATAGATTTTTAAGGGGGATTTTTAAAAATTAAGTTGTGGGCTTTGTGTTTGTTTGTTTGTTTGTTTGTTTATAAAGACAGAACATGCACAAAGATTGAAAGTCAAACAGAACCACAGGACCTAGAGGAGGCGGGAGCAGGGCCCTCCCTCCTTCTCCTCTTCTGGAAGCCCACTGCTCAGAGGCCAGGCCCCAGTCCCCGCACCTGCTCCTGCTGTGTGGCACCTCCTGTGTCCTGTGTGCTTGTGCTGCCCCTCACTTTGAGATGTTGTCTATGAACTCCTGCTACAGAAGAGAAGCACTTACCTCTCATACTCACTCCCTTCACACTTACACAGGCTCACGACTATCTGGGCCTGCCATTGTGATTTCCTCACACTTTCTGTATAAAAGATGACTTGAGGTTTAAATTATCATAACAATGAAGTTTTTTGTTTCTGATTCAAAAAGTATACCATGATGACATTTTATTTCTTGTACACCTTTTTTATTTTTGTGGGAGTTAATAAGTCTTTTTTTGCTTGTTTAGTTTTCTATGTGCCTTTCCCTACATTAACCCAAAGCTCTCCCATGTCAAAAGCATCAAGAAGTTCATCAGCTCCTTTTTTTCCTTGGTGCCCTCTGCACCTGGCTGCCATCTGCAGAGTTCCCCTCACCGTCTTTCAGGGGACTCCCTTCACCTCTCTCCTGTGTGAGGTCCCTTGATTCCTGCATTCTATGTTTTCCATTTTCTTGATTTACTCCCTCATTTTGTTGAGGCACATCTTCCAGACAGATTTCTTTAAAAGGATGCCTAGGAGATCAATTTTCTAGGATCGTAGATGACCAAAAACATCTTTATTTTAGACGCATCTTAATCTCCTTCCACAGGCAAAAGGACACACAAACTGTGTACAATTTACAAATATACACATACTATATAGCAGTAGCACAGGTAGACTAGATTTTCATGTATGAACACAGATGTAACTCACAACAATAATACTGAAAGAAAAAAGCAAGTTTCAAAAGAATACATAAGTCCAATAGTGTTTTATACACAGGCACACACACAGTCAAAACTCATAATTCATGGAGTTCATATTTATGAATTCACCTACTCACTAAAATTTATTGGTAACCTTCAAAATCAATACTTGCAGAGATTTTATGGTCATTCGGGGACATGCAGATCTGGGAAAAACTTGAGTCACCCTTCACATAAGTCCCTCCCCTGTGGTTGAATAGGGCAGGGCTCTCTGCCTTTTGGTTTCCTTCTCAGAGATGACCAGAGAGGGGGCAGGGCAGTGCAGTGCAGTGCAGGGCTGTGTGAGAAGCTCCACCCGGGGCAGTGGCACAAGCTGGGTTCCAATCCCAAGAGGCACCTGCTAGCTGGGCGTCCTCAGGCACATTACTTAAGAGTTCCAAAACTCATTTTCTGTTCTACAAAAAAAGAAGATAGAATCTACCAGGATGTGCTGTTTTAGGATTTAAGATTAAAATCTATGTGCAATACAATATGTACATATTTCCCTGAGGAGTAATGTTTCAGTATTCACTAGTCCAGTTTTCATGGCAGCTTTATAGAACATGGCAACTGAGAATAACAGATCTTTCTCTATAGCGAGAGATAGAGACTGATAGAAAATGTTAAGGCATTGCCTCATTGTCTTCTTTCAAGGGTGCTATTGGCAATGCCATCTTAACTAATACTTTATTTAATAATTATCTAGTTCTTTTGATCTGGCAACTTAGTCCTTCAATTCTGGATCTTTTCTTGTATTATTCCTTAAGTTAGGTCTTCCCTTTGGCCTGATGGTCCTCACTGTAGAGCAGTCAGGGAGGGACCTGGCCATTCCATTGAACTTGGTAGCTCTGACAGCTACCAAGTGTTCTGACAATTTCCTTCTGGACTGGAGGAAATTTCTTTCTCCAGAAAGAAATTCTCCTTCTCATGCCTTATATTAATAAGTACCTGATTAAATAGGAAGATATACCATTTTCATAAATATAGTAAACTTTATGAATGCAATAAAATTGCAAATATTATAAATGTGCCTATGTGTGTCTGCATATGTGTGTATGTCTGTATGTGTGTGTGTGTGTAAATATGTGGGTGTAGGGTTTGTGTGTGTTTCATGACAAGTTCTTCTTAAAACACATAGGATGAAAAATAGGCAAGATAATTTTGGAAAACCAATGGAGATACCCTAACAATCACCCCTGCTGCTATAAAGCTAAGGTAATTTAGACAGAGTGGTATTTTACCACAAGAATACAATGGAAAAGAGAGCCCAGAAAGAATTTTTAAAATTATAGAATAGTTCTAGAAATTAGAAGGGTAAAGACGAACTATTCAATAAAAGTTCCACACCAAAAAACAAACAAACAAACAAACAAAAAAAAAAACAACTATTTCCTAGGCTGGAAATCAAATCAACAATGAAGTTTGTGGAGGCCATTCTGATGACCAGGGTGGCCCATCTGCCTGGTCTGCCTGGCACAGTCCCTATCCCATCTGTCGCCCAGTGTCATTGTTACCAATGCCCTCTTCTCACTCTCAGAAACGTCCAGCCAGCGTGATATACCATAGATCATTCTACATATAAATAAAAAGGATTAGTATCAAGCAACGATTATGAACCCTGGCAAATAAGTGAAAATTTAAAAATAAAAATCACAGGAAATTAGACAAAGAAAGCAAAACAAAGTGAGCAAAAGATGTGAACAGGCAACTCACAGAAGAAGAAACCGTAATGCTGTAAACTTGTGAAAAGATGCTTGACTTCACTAGCAAGTGGAAAAATACAAATCAGAACTGCCTAGGTTCTGCACTCATCAGACTGGCAACATCGAAAGCCTGAAAATGCCAAGCATTGGAAGGATGTGACCAAACAAGGATGCTCCCACCGCAGGTGCAAGTGTAAGAAGACTTCCTGCCTCACAGAGCACTCTTGTGTTATCTGGTTAGGATGGAAGGTCCAGAAACTCTATGACGAGCACCTGTCTTCTTGAATCTTTTATTTATATCCATGAAGAGACATGAACAGGACAGGTCTCTTTGTAATAAAGAAAAATTGAAATCACCTAAATGAGCAAATAAATTAAGCCATGTTTATGCAAAATAACACAATAAAATATTCATATTATCTGGATCAATATTGAAATGATCTAGTCCTAAAACATTCACATAGATAAGCCTCAAATACAATAGTGATAGGGATAAGAAAGTTGCAGAAAAATATGTAAAGCATGATGCTGCTTATAGGAAGTTAAAAACACACAAAGCAGCGCTACATTATGTTTTTAGAAGACAGGGTCTTACTCTATCACCCTTGCTGGAATGCCCTGGCACGATCATAGCTCACTGAAGCCTCAATCTCCTGGGCTCAAGTGATATTCTTGCCTCAGCCTGCCAAGTAGCTGGGATTTCAAGTGTGTGCTACCATGCCTGGCTACTTTTTAAAATTTTTTGTAGAGACAGGGTCTCCCTGTGTTGCCCAGGCTGAACTTGAACTCTTGGGCTCAAGCGATCCTTATGCTTTCACCTCCCAAAGCGCCGGGTTTACCAGGTGTGAGTCACGGCACCCCCACCCCCCAGTGCTGCTCTTAAGGATGCATAAGCACATAGGGGAGGTATAGAGATGCATGAGGATGAGACACTAGCAGCATGCTAGCCACACTTCTGGAGAGAGAAATAGAATGGAACAGGTCCAGTGGGTCATTCAGTGTCACTAACCTTGCCTTCCTTGGGGCCCTCCAAGGGCACCCTGATGAATCCCTTTAGGGCTGAAGGGATGAGGCCTGAAGGATGCACCCTGCAAAGAGAACCAGAGCTGCCCCTAGAGGGCCTGAACGTGGACTCCCTCCACCACCCGCAAACCCTGCCTGCATGGGCTCCCTGGGGGAAGCTCCCACAGGCAGAGACAGGAGGGCTGAGGCCCTGAGAGGCAGCAGGAGCAAAAGGAGCCATGGATCTCCACCTAGTGCCACATGGGCATTTTCAACCCATTTCACGGATGAGAAAATAGTGGCTCAGGAAGGTTAAGTAACTAGGCCAAGATCATGCAGCTAGTAAGAAACCAAGCTGAGGGCACATGGGAAGATCACACTCCCTGCACTAATGGGGCTGAGGGAGGGTCAGGGACCCCTGGCCTCACCATGGGAGGAAACCAGGAGGGAGGCAGTTGTCAGCTTCTGAAGTAAAGAACCAGATTTGCTTGGCTTGAAATGTAACTTACACCTACGCTAAGGCAGCATAACCTTGCTGTCCTCTTAAACAAGCATTGGTCGGCATTGGCTCTTTAGCGGGCTCACGTCTATGAGGGTGATAAATATGAATCATGCTACAACCGCATGGTCAGGCTCCACCGCAGAGTGCCAGGCAGGGGCCAGGCATTGTGGAGGCTGCGTTAAAAACTTTCTACACTTGACACTTGCACGTGAGTCCTATGAGCTAAGTACTGCCAGCTCCGTGTAACCCATAAGGAAGTGCCTCACGGGTGAGGTGGCCCTGCCCAAGGTCACACAGCTGCAAGCAGGACTGGAACTCAGTCTGCGTGGTCCTGAATGCCCGGGCTGTCCCAGCACCCGTGCCACCTCTCCATGTCAGTATGGGGCTGCCGGCTGCCAGGCAGTCACTGGTCACCGAGGCGCCCCTGAGGAAGGTGAGGAAGAGCCCGCGCCAAGAGGGTGCTCAGGCCCAGCCCCAGGAGAGCCTACCTGGGAGCCTGGAGGGGACCAGGCACCCTGGGCTATGGGAGGAAATGGCAGGAGTGCTGAATAGCTCCCCCTTCAGGAAGACAAAAGCTCCAGAAGGAGCCTGGCTGGGTTCTTGGCATTTTGAACAAAGAATTGGACAAAATGCACAAACAAAGCAAAGAAAGAATGAAGCATCAAAAACTTATTGAAAATGAAAGTACCCTCCACAGGGTGGGAACGGGCCCAAGCAAGGGTTCAAGGGCCCCGTTACAGAATTTTCTGGGGTTTAAATACCCTCTAGAGGTTTCCACTGGTTACTCACTCTATGCCCCATGTAAATGGAGAGGATATTTCATGTCACAGCTGAAGTGTCTCCGTTTGATTTTGTTCTAGGAAGTCCTTAGTTCCCTGCCTCCAGGCCCTATTCTCCTGCCTCACAGCCACCATCTGCTGTGGCCCAGTGGGGAGCTGCCTGCTGGGGGCTGCCGCCCTCACCCTGGTGACTCCAGGCTGGGCTGCCGCTCTGCTACCGTGCTCTGCAGAGCCTCCATGAACTCCCACTCTCCCTGGCTCATTACTCACGGATTTTTCTGCTAAGCCCCAGAGCCCTCTTTTGAGAAATTGCGCACCGTGTGAGCCCTGGAGGCAGCCTCAGCCCCTGTTGAGAAGCTTGGGGCTGTGATGATGTCCGCAGCTCCTGGGCAGCCGGACTGCAGGGCATGAAGACCCTGCCACAGTCCTGCTGGCTGCAGCACTGGCCCAGTCAGGAAGCAGCTGCCACAACCACACTAGCACCCCCCGTCCACCCAGAGCAGCTGCAAAGAGAACACAAATGCAGCAGCAGCCAAGGGCTGGGGGTGGGAACACTTACAAAAGGCAGAGAGGGTGGTGGGGAGCAGCACCCCAGCAAACCCGTGATTTTGCTGAGGGAGTGGGTGCACGTGCTGGCCTCCCTTAGTCCAAAGCCTGTGCTCTGAATTCAGACCAGAGGTGAGGCCCACAGCCCCACCAGGTGCCACTGACACCTTGGCTTCTGGGGACCTGACCAAGGAGGCAAAGGGCACATCCACCCAGGGAGGGTCGTGCTTCCTGTGCTCACAGAGGCCCCTCACGTCTGCGGCCGCACGCAGGATGCATGGTGTGAGACCAGGCTTGGGGGCAGCTCTGGAAGGAGCCAGGGCCTCTGTGTGCTGGAGGAGTGGTGGCTGGTCTCTTGTTTTGTTTTCTTGGGCCCAGGTGTTCCTACCCTCCCTTCATCTTCTCCTTTTTCAAGGTGCTTCCCAGGTTTCCAGAGCCCTCACACGGCCCCTGGAGGCCTGCAATCCTGATGGGTTCACCCCACCCTTTCTGAGCCTTCTCCTCCAGATGCAGGTGCCACACCTACCAAAACACTTCTCTGAGGAAGCCCCACTGTTTCCCTAGGGACGCCCTCACCGCACGTGATGACTGCCCAGCAGTAGGTGCCAGGGGAAAACCTCCCCTTTGCCCTCTGAGGGTTTGCTGGAAAATCAACTCACAAAAGGCAGATTAATTGGAGAAAAGGCATACAAATGTATTCACACGTGCACAGGAAGAACCACAGGGGGACTTCCCACCCCCGGATGGAGTGCAAGGGCTTACGCACCACCTCAAGGTTACAGAAAAGATGCCGGCTCAGAGTACAGCCAGGACCAAGAGATGGTGGTAAGACATGGCCAGAGGGCAGAGGGAGGGAGGGAGGGAGGGAGGGCGCCTGCTGGCAAAGGTCTTGTTGTGTAGATGAAGCCTCACAGGTGGCAGCCTTTGGAGAGAATAGAAGGTAGATGTTTCTTTCAGGCCTTTAAAGGTGGCAGGCTCTGGGTTAATCTCCCCTGCATCTACACAAGGGAAGGCCTGGCTGCATCCACGCGGATTCTCTAGAGACTTAATTTTCCCCACAAAAGACAGCTTTGCAGCCACTGCTGTTGGCTGGCTCCCTGACAGCCACCTCAAAATATGCCAAAGAAATATATTTTCGGATAAAATATTTTTATTTACTTCACAGGTGTCTTCACCAAACTTTCCTGGACCCCCATCACTCACAGGAGGGCGTTCCAATCAGCCTGCCTGGCAGGCAGGGCCTTGCGCTGCCCCGACCCTGGGTGCCCCCACCCCATTCTGGGCTGCAGGGAACTCTGGGAGGAAGCTCTTCCCGCCACGCGTCCACAGGAGCCTCCTCTCTATCAGTGCTGTCCGTCCTCCAAGGGCCTGCTCAGACGCCAGGCTCCAGGAACACTCGCGGTCTCTCCCCAGCCTCCTCTCCTCTCCATCCAGAGCCCTCTGTTCTCACCCCGTTCCAGGTGGATCCCAGCATGGCAGGCCGCAGTCAAAACCTCCAAACACAACAACAACGACTCCGAGGCACCGCACCTCCCGCTGAGAAATGATGACTTGACTGAACATTGAATAGGGCTGGGCAGCCACACGGCAAAAACAGAAGGAACCGAACCCCCAGGCTTTTGCTCCTTTTCTATCCTTTCCCCATATCCATTCCCCACTGCCACCCTTCCCATCTTGCCTCCTTCTCTTTCCCAAGCTATAACCCCCCATTCCCTCAGCTCTGGCCCCCGGCAGTCCCACTCCTTATCCGGCAAACAAGACACCACCCACCGCCCCTCAAGTGGCCCCGTGGAGTGGCACCAAGGTGCATAGGCACACTGCCCGCACCACGCAACCGCATCGCTCCATCATAAGAGCCCAGAGAGGGTTTGGGTGGAGACTGCACGCCCCACCCCCACAGAATATTATTGGTCCCCGAGTTTGCTCATCAAGGGAGAGAAAATGTGGTATTCATCAACAATGCAGTCTCTCTCATGGGAGCAAGTTTTGAAAAGAAAATAAGATTTCTGTCCAAATCATCACATGTAAGAAGTGTGTGTTGCTCAGGGTCCCTGCAGGGTAGTGAGCTCAACCCAGGCAGGGGTTTCCCTTCTCCCGTGTACCCCAGCTCAGCCTGCAGAGCTTGGTCCTGAGTGTCTGTGCACCACAGTGCCACGTGTGAGATCAGGACAGAGGCAGACCCTGCTCAGTGGTGGGGGCGCTCTCCCCGGCCACCACTGCCACTGTCGTTATCATCCTCACCACTGCTGTTCCCGGTGCACAATAAATATGCCCTGAACTAAATGAACTGCAGGTCAGTTTGTGGGCACTGGCTAACCTGGTGACTTGATTGCAGGAAGGAGTGTCATCATCCTGGAGATTCCATATTCATGCACTGGGGCGGTGCTTGTTCTGCCAATAGACCAGTGGGCCATGAAGACAGGACAGATGAGTCATGTCTTCTGGGAAAGCTAATCCTGAGCTTTCATCTATGCAAAGACTTGCCTCAGGGACCAGCAGACGCAGTGCACCCTGGGGACACAGTTTGAACTCCAGCCTCCCGGGCACTAGAAGCTGGCAAGCTGGGGAGGTGAGGGGTCACAGGAGGGACTGGCCCCTGGCCATGCAGTAGGCTGACACCATGGGCCCTAGAGTGGTTCTCGGAGGAACATGAATAAAGATAAAGCCCACAGACCATCGCCTCCATGACAAGCCTGCAATGCTTGTCACACACATCTCTTTTTATCCTCCTCATCCCCAATCTCTGGTGTGAAAGGCCTCCCATGACATACTTCTTTTAGTCTAGAGGGTGCCTGGGGAGGATGACAGGTGGCAAGATCTAAGAATACCATCATCTGCCTTCTAAAATGGAATGGAAACAGCCCCAGCAGGGAACGTTTGTGCTGAAATATTATTATTATCAATTACGTTGACACTTTCCACAGTACAATTCTTTGTGGTATTTCCAAACATGTCAGCATCTGCTCTTTTGTTTGGCTCTCCCCAGGTGCCTTTGGAAGAGAAGGGCTGTGACCCCACCCCTGGTAGGGGAGGGGTTGGAGGTGGACTCCAGAGGCTGGCCCAAGGCCACACAGAGGGAGTGAGCTCAATAGACCAAGTCCTCTTGGTGCCAGAGGACGTGTGGCAGAGCCTGAGGACCAGGGAGCAAGAGGGCAAGAAAAGGGGAACTGACGGGGCCAGCCCCAGGCATCCCATGCTTTGGTGAGTGCCGTTCACCGTGACGAGCTATGGCCCGGCTCCCGCAGAAAGGCAGCCTCTCTGCTCCTTGCACCCTCACCGCTGCCTATCTGGGGCTGGGATCACAGGCTTGTGTGTTGTGATCTCTGAGTGTCTGTGACAGCTCATGAGCAGGTAAAAGCATGCCCCAGGAGCTTTAAAGACGTTTATGTCACTTAACCCAGTCACATTTCTGGAAACATATCCTTCGCATAGCTGAAAGAGGGCAGCCTTAAACTTCAGAGGTGCCAGGGTTCAAATCCTGACCCCATCATTTACCCTTCAAGTCTCCTGGAAAAATGCAGCTGTCTTCTCTCACCTCCTGCTCCTTTGTCTATGAAATGGGCGGCATAGTTCAGTGGCCTGTGCTGAACCACAACAGCCCCTCCATGAATAGTGACCAGTGTTATCAATGCAAAAAAGCCAGAGTCACAAAGATGCTGGCCAGAGATGCGCCTAAAGAGCAGAAAAATTAGCAACAATCATACCATCCAAAAAAATAGAGAAAGCTTCTTCCAAATATTTAAGAGTTTAACAGAGAGTATTTTTTGTTTTTGTTTTTTTCTTAGAAAGAAAAATTTAGTAGGGACTTAGGAACAGAAGCCACGTGTGTGTCTCACGCATTGGCGAGACAACATGGTGGGCCCCCCGCCATAAGAGAATCTTTAGCGTCGCTGCCCCAGCGGTGGTGTGCCTCAAAGCCTGAGCAGCCTGTCCTGCTGAAGGTCGCCCAGCTCCCTGAATTCCGATGAGAAAGGATGGGAGGACACGAACAGCCACAGTGGCCAGAGGTGCAGACGACCCTGGAAACCACCACACAGACTGCAAAAATTCATAAATGAAGAGACCTAAGCCCCAGACAGAGACACAACCCATGACACCTTGTGGGCCCCGTTGGTAAGTTCCTGACTCCAAGACTCTTCCAGAGTCTCTGCCATCAGGCCGGAGCTTAACAACATATCACTTTTAAAGCATGACTTTCACTTAGGTTCACAGATGGTTCTTCTAGGAAATATTTTCTTCATTATGATTCCAAGTGTTTGCGAAGTTACAAAATGTAAAGTGATAGTTATCGATAGGCTGTTCAGCAGAAGCACATCACACATGACAAAATGATCCCAGGTTTATATCATTGTCCTCAGGTGCTTCAGATACAAAAGCATTTAATTCCAATAATGGTTTGATCTTCTTGTCAATCTATGGAATCAGCATCCAACTTTTGTATGTTCATTTTGTCAGTGGTGAGGCATTTCACATTAGTAGGACTGCCTTTACAAATGCAGTGTAAAAGTCCAACACTGAAGATAAAATGATTGTTTTGCAATGATGGCATGAATACAAATTGTGTTGGAGCACAGTACGTGTTAAAAACAATATTCCTACTAAATTTAAAAAATGTGTTTGACAGAAGATATTTGCAATAGATTGTGATGTAACTGATCATTGCATTCAAGCAAGCTGCACTATTCCATTCAAATAGAAATTGCAGTTTTCACATGTTTAAATACTTTTATTTGTACATAGAGGAACTGAACTTCAAAATGTTTATAGCAACACTGATGTGGAACCCGCACAAAAAATTACCAGTGTAGTCCAGAGTTTCTCTCTTTGCTGTCATCAAGCTAATGTTAGAAATATTTGAGACTTCAAAGATCCAGTACACCCACCTAAAGAGCTAACAATCGTATTGGACCCTTTTGTAAATGAGTGCCTGAAATACTAATTGCATTTAGATCAACCATAGTTGAAAATCATTAAAGTGTTCAACCAAAGAAACACAAAAACACTGTGTTTGAAGATTTATCAAAATGTAATTGTTGAAAATAAAAGGGAAGCCCTTGAAATTTATCCACATCAAAAGTAAGCTGAACAAATTAAACAATGAAAGCTCAAACTGTGCATAAGGTTTTATTCTGAAATTGTATAATGTTTTGGAAGATCTCAACTGATAGAGGTATAGTATTAATTGCATAAATTTCTATTCTAAACAAGAATGAAATAAAATTGAGAAGTTCCATGATTTTGCAACACCTAAATTTAGCAAACCCTTTCAAAGAATCATAAATAGAGACAACATATTTAATTAGTTTTGCCATATAAAAAGTTTTGTTCAATCCCAGCTACCCAGGAGGCTGAGGCAGGAGAATCACTGGAACCTGGGGACCAGAGGCTGCAGTGAGCCGAGATTGTGCTGCTGCACTCCAGCTTGGGCAACAGAGCAAGACTCCATCTCCAAAAAAAAAGTTTTGTTCAAAAAAGCACCTTAGCAAACCACCATGGCACACATTTACGTATGTAACAAACCTGCACATTCTGCACGTGTATCCAGGAACCTAAAATAAAATAAAATTTTTTGAAAAAGAAAAAAAAGCAAGGCCATAAGACAATTCCTAATTCCTATTGACATATTTGGGCTGACATAGTTTTGCCAAAAATTAAAAGTTATAATATCCTGCATGATGTATTAAGCTTACTGGGTACCTTAGTACCTGTAGAGATAATTTCCTCAATGTAAACATTATATTCTACAGGAAGCATCTATGGAAAGCAACTTCAGTTTTATTTTCCATAAAACACAATTCTGAAAAAACAAATATGCGACTTTTGTGGGAAGAAGACGTCTGCATTTAAAAAAGTATATTTTTTAGAAAAATACCAGGAACATAGTATTAGAAAAAGAAATAGGTAAAAATCAAATTAACAGTGACAAAATTTTAAGTCAAATCTATGATAGATTAAGTCAAGCAATAATTAATAACAGTTAATGTTTCATAAAAAAGTGTTTTGAAAGAATGTATTTTGCTATTTAATTTATTTTGTCATATTTAGACTAGAATTGCATGTTTACACAACTATTATACAGCGCATCCGCTCATTTATACTGTTGTTTTAAGATGCTGCTTGTGCAATATGCATAATTGTACTGCACGTTAGGCCACCTGAGGCATCTACTAACCACACCCCGCATAAACCTATCCCTAGTTTTTAAATGGTGCCGTTGCTCTCCCAATAACAATGGCTTAGTTGGTGACTCAATGCCTAGAAGGAGCACTAGAACACTTCTATTTGCTTCCTACTCACTGAGTGTGTACTTCCCACTCACTAAGTGTCAGGAAGGACATAAATAACCTGACAAACCTTAGATCCCAGTTACTGTCACCCTCCGACTTATCAACAAGGGAAACGAGATCCAGAAGGCTTAAGGTCCATGCAGGTCCACATATGCAGAAGAGGGGGTCCATCTACCACAACTATGAGACATCCACTATGTTGTACCCACCCCAAAACAACAGGCATCACAAAGCACCTACAGCCTGGACTGTTGATGTTGTACAATGACTCACACCAAGAGATTGTCTCTGGATATGAAGGTCAAGGGTGATCTTAAAAACTCTTTTGCTCCGACTTTTCTTTATTTTGGGGAGTATCTATAATGAATGCCTATGACTTTTATAATAGAAAACATATGTTTTAATTTGTAAAAGGCCAGGAAAGTTAATATGGTAGCAATGTGCAGAATAGACAAAAGGCAGAAACTAAAGACAGAAAACTCAATTTGCCAGAATAGGAAATAGTCAAAGCACAATTTCAACCTATATAGAAGTGGTGAAGCCACTTGTCTTCAAAAAAGTAAACAAGCAATATTCAAGAGGATTTCCTAAACTACCTTTTCAAATATAATTTTTTTATTAATTGGTATTAGAAAACCAATCATCACAGATTGATGCACCAAGTTATCAGAAAGAGGAGTCCCATTACCCTGATACTTAGCTGTCTCTCCACATCCTGAGAACCAGGGGGCAGACTAATCCATCAAGCCCCACAGATCTGGTGGGGATAGTAAAATGGCAGACAGGGTCTCCATCTTAAAGGTCTATTAGAAATCAAAACAAGCATCTTTAAGATCATAAGAGGTGCTCATGGGAAATGGGTTTGAGTGTCAAAGTTGGCTAACACATGGTTTCTGCAGGAGTCCCTCTGCTGTAGAAATTAAGGCAGACAAGCACGTGGCTGCCTGAAACCACTGGAGGAGGCCGTCAGCCCACGATGGCCTAAAGCTCCACGTCAAGTGAACAAGAAGGAAGACTGTCCAGAAAGAGGGAGCGGCACAGGCAGAGGCGTGGAGAGTGAGCAGGTGAGGCTCCCTCAGGGAGCAGCAGGGAACTGAGCAGGACTGGGTGTAGAGCAAGGGCAGTGGGGAAGGAAAGGTCTTGGCGAGAGCGTTGTGGAAGGAAAGTCACACAGAGGAGATGGGGCAGGAGCAGATCCAAAGGGGCCTCCGACAGGCTGGTGTGCAGGTTAAGTGGGCGTGTGTGTATGTGTATGTGTGAGTGTGTGCATGTGAGTGTATGTGTGTGAGTGCGTGCATGTGCACATACACTAGTTTCTATCCTATACCTTCCTGTCTAACCCCCTCTCATCCCCCAAGCCAGGATCCCAAGGAAGGCCCAGATCTGATGGCTGAGTGTGCTCAATTCGAAGGGAATTTGACCAACGTCCTGCGGTAACCAATGAAGCATCCCAGCTCACCTGCAGCCACACTGCACACGATAGGCTGGTCCAGGATGAGGGATGCCAAGGGGCTCACCCAACTCACAAGCACCCCCAATGCTCCCTGCCAGCCACCTGTTTTTCCAGTTAGAAACACTCCCTCTCGTCAGCCGCACTCTGCCCCGGGCCCCAGCAGGTACTCGTAACCGAACCATTGCCCCAAGTGAAGCTGTCAAGGCCTTTGAATTCCACAAATCTGCAGCTGACAAGAGCAACCCTGGCTTCCTGTTGGGGTCAGCCTGGTGCGGGGAAGAAGGATAGGAATAATGGGGTGGGCTGCATCCCCCTCCCAGTAGCCACAGCTCCTGCCAGGAAGCCCTCTCCACACCAGTTCCTTTCCAGGTTCTGGAAACCTCGCCCTCTCCACCCCTTTAAACCTGGGAACAGTGAAGCTCCCGGCAGCTGCCAGCCCCAGGACACAGTCTTATTCTCTGAAAGCTTCCCTGGTTAGGTTGTTGCAAAGAATCCCTCCGTTGTAAACTTGCTGCAAACTCCTGGTTTGGAGTGAACCATCTGCCTCCCGCTGGGACTCTGATGCCTCCTGGGAGGTGCTGGTTATCACCAAGAGCCTCACTGTTCCTACAACTGACTGCACAATGGAGAGTGTCAGCAAACTGTTCTCTGAGGAGCCTGGCTGCAGCATAAACACGGCACTCCTTAGAGACACGGTCCACTCGCTTCAGCTCCTCCCTACTCGGTGACAGATTGCACCTGCCGCAGTCGAGTGTTAGGGCATTCTAACTCACACCCACACCTTTTACTGACCCCAGACTAACCGGCCCTTTTAAGGGAAGCAATGAACCTCCCATGAAACCATCACTTCCACACCTCCTTCCTGGACTTATTGCTATCACATTTATGTCCTGTTACTGATTTTTTTAAATCTTTGTTTCACTTGTAAGATATCAAATGTTCTCTGGACAGCAACTGTAACTATCAAGAAGAGAGAAGCAAGAAAGGTGTAGGTACACTGACCAATGGAACAGGAATAAACAGCCCAGAAATAAACCCATGCATCTCCATTCTATTGATTTTGACAAAAATGCCAAGAATATACATTGGGGAACTAACAGGCATTTCCATAAAGGTGCTGGGAAAACTAGATATCCACATATAAAAGAATACAATTGGATGCTTATCTCACACCATGTGCAAAAAATCAACTCAAAGTTGACTAAAGACTTAAGTGAGAGACCCAAAACTGTAAAGCTACTAGAAGAAAACATGGGGGAAAACTACACAACATCGGTCTGGGCAATAACTTTTTTGATTTGACCCCAAAAGTAGGCAACAAAAGAAAAAATAGACAAACTAAAAAGCTTCTGCACAGCAAAGAAAATAATTAATAGTGTGAAGAGGCCACCTACAGACTGGGAGAAAATATCTACAAATCCTAGAGCAGATAAGGGCCCATATCTAAAATGCATAAGAAACTCAATAACAAGAAAACAAATAACCCTATTTAAAAATAGCCAAAAGACCTAAATAGACATTTCTCAAAAGAAGACTTACAAAGAGCCAACAGATACATGAAAAAAACTGCTCAACGTCACTAATCATCAGGAAAATGCAAACTTAAACCACGAGATATCACCTGTTAGAATGGTTCTTAACAAAAAGATAAAAGATAATACTTACTGGCAAGGATGTGGAGAAAAGGGAACGCTTGTATGCTGTCTGTGGGAACGTAAGTTAGTACAGCCATTTTGAAGAATAATATGGTGGTTCCTCAAAAAACTAAAAAGCAAGCTGTCCTATGATCCAGCAATCCCACTTCTGAGAATACATCCAAAAGACTTGAAATCAGTATGTCAGAGATGGCTGCATTCCCACGTTCCCTGCAGCACCATTCACACTAGCGACGATATGGAATCAACTTAAGTGTCCATCAATGGATGAGTGGATTTTTTAAATGTGGTGTATATACACAATACAATATTATTCAGCCTTAAAGAGAAGGAAATTCTGTCATTTGTAATGTGAATGAACCTGGAGAACATTACGTTTGGTGAAATAAGCCAGGTACAGAAAGATAAACATCTCATGATCTCATTTACATGTGGAATCCAAAAAAGTGGAACTAAGAGCAGTTGAGAGTAGAATGGTGTTCCCAGGGGCTGGGAAGGCAGAGGGGACTGTTAGTCAAAGGGTGTAGAGTTTCAGTTGGAAAGGAGGAATAAGTTCTGGTGATCTATTGCACTGCAGGGTGGCTATAGTTAATAACAGTACATTGTATATTTCAAAGTTACCAAATGAGTAGATTTTAAATGTTCTCACCACAAAGAAATGATAAGTATGTAAGGTGATATTGCACTCCAGCCTGGGCAACAAGAGCAAAACTCCATCTCAAAAAAAAAAGAAGTATGTAAGGTAATGAGTATTGTTAATCAGCCTGATTTGCTAATTCTGCAATGTATACATGTATTGAAAAATCACATTTTGCCCTATAAATATATACAATTATTATTTGTCAATAAAAATAAAAATTAAATTAAAGAGAAGGAAACAAGGATTAGAAAGGGAATCTTATAAACTGAAATTGAATCATGGATAACTGCAATGAAGAGGAAATGCACTCACAATTTTATTGGGGCACAAAGTTAAAGGCTAGAGAGAAGAAATGATCACAGGGTTGAGTTTGGAGGGAGAGATAAAAATGACCAGTCTCCCACAAGTTATAGGAGGCTAACATAATGGAAACACTTGCTACATTTCTTTTCCTGTAAGCTGGACACTGTGAAATGTATCCTGTGGACTCAATTTTGCCCACAAATCGGTTTTATTTAACCTGGAAGAGAATTCTTTCAGTGACTTTGGGCAGAGGGTGTACTTATCAGTTTGCCACAGTCACCACTACTCCTTATTGCCTTACAGCAGGTACATCACTGATTTATCTGACTTGCCTGGCCCTGTGGTTATCTGAGCAGGTGACTCATATATAAAGTCATCAGCAAGAATGCGCAGCATGTTCCTTCCCTGCTCAGGTAACCACACAAAATCAAGATGCTATTTGTCTATCGTCAGATTGGGAGACGTGGTATTCCTAAGGCCACAGCTTGTGAAAGAAAGGAGCTAGTCTGTGAGAGGGAAGGCTTGGGGAACTGAAAGTGAACGCTGGAGTCCAGCATATGGAAAAAGATGGACTTTAGGCTTTGGGAGGGCATGTGATGTCAGGAGCCTGGAGCCGGCCCCTCCACAGGGCAGGGTTCGGTGGTCAGAGCTTACCAGCTGCTAGTGGGCACATCACCTTGGACAGTGCCAATGTCAGTAGCAGATAGAGGCCCTTCCATAGATATCCTGGTCTGCATAACCTCTGCAGGACCCTTGAAAAACCCTAGCAGTGATAACTGGAACCCCATCTTAAATATGACCACACTGAATTTTTTAGCAATTCATTTGGAGCCAGATTAAATTTGATTCCAACACATGAAGGAACACACTGGTGCACATAGCCTAGTGGCAGGGCACATGTGTACCTGTTCCATGGCCCTTGATAAACGCATGTGGCTAGGGGGAGGGTGGACAGGTGTGTTTCTAGAAGAGTGAATGGACAAATGTCCCGTGTGGAGGTCCAACCAGTGCAGCCAGTACTCCGGCCCTTCTCTTCTGACAGGTCTGTCCTCCTCGTGGGGTGGGTCCAGCCATCCTGACTGCCAAGCATTTAGCACGTCTCCCTGGGTGTAAGCCGAGAATAGGAGGTGAACTAACAAGGCCCTGGACTGCTCCACCAGCCACAGAAGAGGGGTGCATAGTAGATACGGCTAGAGCACACCCCCACACAGCAGAGGGATTGTTAACATACAGCTTCACCTGGAGCATGTTTTCCTCCAGCCACAAGCAAGTCATTAAACATGTCTTCTCCACCTCCAAATAGGAGGTGATGGGCATGAATGAAACAGGTAACAGGACATGGTGTAGGCAGTTTGCAGAGCAAACCTTGAGGCAACATAAGCCCCTTTCTATTTCAGCATTTTCTCCATCTTCACATTAGAATAAGCTATCACTGGAGCCTTAGAATTACAGCTGGCAGGGACTCAGTGCTTACTGCATGAGTGGGAGCAACTGCAAAGAGAGAGGTGGGGACTTGTGCATGAGGAGGAAGCATGCGCTTTGTCACCGATGCCCGGGACAGGCGTGGCATTGCCACAGGGAGAATGACACTGAGGGTGTGCATGTGTGTGTGTGTTATATGACATATACTATGCATGTGTGTATATATGCACTATCTATGTGTATGAATGTGCTGTATGCAATATCTATACACATGTATCATATTATATATGCTTATATATACACACATACATCATATATGACACATTCATACACACATACATATCTGCATATATATATATACACACATGTATATATTAAATATCTCACACATATGGATGAGCCAGGAGCAGCTGCAAACTGAGAGGTGGAAACATATGTATGTGTAAGTTGATTCTGTAGTAAACCATATATAGTTCTTTTTCATGGGGTGGCTTCAATTATTCTCATATAACCACTCTGCTTCTTCCCTAAGTCCTGCACTGAAGGGCCCCTCTGGCTGGGGACGGGGATGGCTGCCTAGGCTTGCCTTTCTGGGGTGAGGTGGGCGGGAGCCGTCTCCACAGCGGGGCCCGTCATGCACAGGGGCCCAGGCACACCTCCTCTGTACCGGCAGACCCCGCCCACATGGACACCCCACTCCCACGGCAGGCCCAGCGGCCCCACCCCCGCAGCAGCTGGTCCCCTCAGGGCCACACCTCAGTCAGGGCCACAGCGCAGGAGGAAGCTGCCACCCCTACTGATGTCGGAGGTGCGGGAAGGCAGGCGTGTGCGGGTCTCCTGCATTTTGCTCCGCACAGTCATGTGCCAACACCAAGCTGGGAAGAACACAGTCTATGCAGTGAGATGAGCCAGGGTCTGAATTGCGGACCGACCCCTTGCTCTCTATGGTATTTGGGTCCCAGCTATCTGAACTTTGACGCCCTGGTCTCCTCATTTGTAAAATATGCCAGTAACACTCGTCATGGCCCTTGAGGAATTTCACTGCTGGCCCATGCAAGAAGTTCAGCAAAGGTCACTGTTCTTCCCTGGAATGTCCTGCAGCCTTCGCCCAGCCAGGCCAATGAGGGGGCCTTGCTGATAGAGAGCAAAGTTAAAACCCCCGTTTCCTCAGCGGGGCGTCGGCCTCTCTGTGGGGCCTCACCCCAGCCTTTGTGCCTGACTCCTGCCCTTGACTACAGGAGAATTGGAGTTAGGGGGAGGACCACAGGGCAGGCAGCTGGCAGACTCCTGGTTCCTGGGCCACCTCTGCTCCTCACTGTCCTCTCCTCTCCCCAGAGCCTGAGGCCCCGCTGCACTTTGCTCATGCGTGCAGCGTCCCTGCCTCTTCCCGTCTCCCTCTAGCCAGTTCCCAGCGCCCTGGGCTCTTTGCTCTCAGGATCCTCAGCGCCGGGAAAGAACTCTGCTGCGCCAGGCAGGGCGGGGAGGTGCGGGGCTGAGGGCTGTCTTGGAAGGTGCTCACTGATTGTGGGTAGGGGATGGGGGAAAGGAAGGGATAACTCCATGAATACCTGCGTGAACTCAGACTGAGCCCTGGACTTTTCTTCCACTTACAAAATAAATGCATGCTGCCAGGCATCAGATGTCCAAGTCCTTAATTTTCAAAGAAAAGAGCATAAACCTTCTCTCAGAACAAACTAAGGTTTGAGGAAAGTGCACGACGGGGGAAGGAAACAGTGGGAAAGTCAGATCAAACCTTGTGTTTCTCAGAGGAGCTCTTTTTTTTTTTTATTGCCGCCCCCGCCCGAAGGATGTCTTATTTCCATGGGTCTTGGCCTCTGGGGTGTACCTCTCAGAGCATTTTCACACCGAGGGCTGTGCTGTTACTATGAAAGCTAAGTGGGGGAATTCATCCAAGGTGAGACACATGTACCTGGTGAGACCAGCTTGGCCCTTTCACAGCCGGACCAGAGGGAGACCAGCCACTCGGTCCTGGCCTGTGGTTAATTTTGGAACCATTTTTCTCGTATTTATTTAGTGCTATTTGATGTGTTTTCCAGGCATCCATTGCCGGAGGCCAGTATGTTAAGGCAAGCAGCAGGAACGTGAGAACTTAGAGAAATGCAGCAGCTCCACTTCTCTGTAAAGGCGCTGAAGCAACTACAGACTGGGAAGAAGGAGCCCCAGAGAGGCCTCATACCAAAAGGAGAGGGGCCAAGGAGGTGGCAGAAAGCCCATGTCCCCATGGAAAGCCTGTTTTCACTTGTTCTGTGTGGCTAGAACCTCCATAGGTGTTTTGGAATATTTGGGTCATTTGAACCCTGCAGGTTATCAGGATGTACCCAGCCCTCCACACGGCAGGTGTCTCCCTGGAGGGTCCAGATGGCTGAGCCTCCACTGTGTGCCCTGCTGGGACATGCCAAGCTCCCAAGAGATGGGGCAAGGGAGAGCGGGCACCCCCGGCTTGGGAGCCCTGCAGGAACAGGCATCAGACTGTGCTGGCTCTGCCATCCCCTTCCTGCAAGGCGGGCAGGCTGCAGGGATTCTGCCTCCCTGGCTGCCTCAAGATGCTGCCTGCTGGGCTTCTGACCCCAATGTCCTGGGACCTCCTCAAGCCCTGTGGTCTGTGGTCCTTAGGTGGCCCTGCTCCAACTCTGCTTCCCAGGCTCTGACTGCTGGGGTGGGGAGAGTCATCCAGCGTGGCTTGGATTTGGAGAGCCTTCACCCAGAATGCTCTGCTCCAGGCAAGCTGGACATTCACAGACCAGACTCGGGGAGGATGCCAGGAGAGAGGAGGCCAGGCTGGGCATTCACCTGCTGCATCACGCCCACCAAGGGGATTGGGGATGGCAACCTGGCAGAGGATCCTGTCCTCAGCCACAGGTTCCTGTGAGAGAGAACTGTATGGAATTGGGGTGGCATACCTGGGGTTCTGGGTGACATTTACCTTGCAGCTGCCCAGCAACAAGGCTGCCCGAGGAGCATGGAAACGCTGCAGGCCTAAGGCAGTGACAGAGGACAAGCAGGGCCCCAGCCCTCCGAATGCGCCAGACCCTCATCGTTCACCTCCACCGGGGACCATCTCGAGTCCCTGGGCTGGTGTCCCACCCTAGCTTCCACCCCTACAGGCTCCTCCTGCAGGCTGTGGCCTCACTCATGCACCTAGAACAGGGGCCAGCAAACCCAGTCCAGCCCACCATGTGGTTTGTAAATAAAGTATTACTGGAATACACCATGCCCATTCATTTATGTATGGTCTATGGCCGCTCTGGGGCAATGACAGCAAAGGAGTATGGTGCTACCTAGAACGGAGACTACGTAACCCCATAGTCTAAAGTGTTGACGCTCCAGCCCTTTACAAAAAAGTTTGCCCATCCCTGACACAGAATGTCTCTCCCCAGAGATTACCTACTCTCAGTCCTCCCCAGCGTCTCACAGTGAATTCAGGGCTATGGCCAAGGAGGCAGGGTTTCCAAACTCCCAGCCTCTGTCCTCAGCAATGCTCTGTGCAAACTATCCCTCCTGCTCTTCCACATGGGATCCACCAGGCCTGCTCTTGGAAGGAACCGTGCCTTTAGTTTTAAGTCTTTGTTGCATGACCAAACGAATGTACAAGTGTGTGACCCGGATGGTGAGTGTTCCTGGTTCTTTCCAAGCCGTGGTTGAAGGTGTCCTTGAATAACGGAGCATCTTATTTAGCTCCTCCTCATCTAATCCACACATTAATAAGAAAATGAAAGGGTGCCTTTGGAAATTATAGCCTGGAGGAGAAATCAATTATTTACAACTCATATTCAGTTAAGTAAGCACACTGAATGCCTAGCGAGATTTCTCCCCGGGACTAACGCTAACGCATTAAGGCCACCCTCAGGCACAGTTTGCAGCGGATGCAGCCCCTCATCCCCTACCAGGTCCTCACACTCTCTGCTCTTACCACACCCCAACCTACCTGCCTCCTGGTTACTTGAAGGTGGCTCACCTTTGTGAACTCTTTCCCCCTGATTTAAGTAGTTGCCCCGCTGTGGGAGGAGTGCATCTCTGCCCCGTTTGTACACGGGCACATGCTACATCCATGGACTTGTTTTGGCAAAAGGAGACTAAGTGCAAGTTATATATGCCGCATCCAAGCCAAAGCTTAAAAAGCAATTGCATCTCACCTTGCTCTTCCCTGGCTCCTGCAGTGCCTACTCCTTCAGTCAGGTCTGGAAGGAGGAGATGTTGGAATCAGAGCCAAACAGAGACAAGCGGTACAACCAACCTCAGCACGGAGAGGACCAGAATATGCCCCCACCTAAACATGCCTCTTTTGCACCAGGAATGTTGAGCTGAAGGCAACTAAGAAGAAGCTGATGCAGGAGAGCTCTCTGCTCTCCCTCTTGCCTAAAAGCAGGACATATATTTACAAACACAGAAGGTAACCCACCACCTTTCCCTCTCTACCAAGGAGGACAGAGGTTAAGCACTGAAGACAACTTGAGACCCTTGACTGCCGGGAGATGTTAGCAAGCTCGGCTGAAGAGTCTCATCTGCCATTTGTTTGCCTCAAGGACTCAGAGTCCTTCCCTTGTCTTGTCACTTCTCTAAAAATGTACAATTCTTTGTTGAAGATGTTGAATAAGCTAGAATCCAAAGCCACCCCTTTGAGGATTACACATCCCCTGAGTGTCTCCCGTGAAATATGCATGTTAATAAATTTGTTTTGCTTTTGTTCTACTCCAAATAAGAACTCATGAGGGTTGGGGAGAAAATTATTTTTCCTTCCCTACAATGCCAACATGTAACATGAGCTAGAAATAAATGTTGTCCCAAGTCACTGAGATTTCAGGGTTGTTTGTTATGCAGTCAAGTTGGCTAACATAGACTTTGGAACTTTCCAGGACTTTTCTTCCCTAAAACAACCTTACCCTTCTGATGGTTTTGAGAACTAGACTCCGACCTTTCTCCTTACTCAGATTCCTTTCTAAAGGGTCCTGCAGAGAGTCATTACTTACAAGCCATAAAACCTTGTTAAACAGGTCTTCTGGACTCAGTATACAGTGGCTCACTTTTGTAAACCTGACTCTGGCATGGCATCACGTGACAGATAACAGCAGCCCTTATCTTAAGCATTCCTTGGCCAGGCACTGTGTCTCACACCTGTAATCCCAACACTTTGGGAGGCCGAGGCAGGCCGATCACTTGATGTCAGGAGTTCAAGACCAGCTTGGCCAACATGGTGAAACCCTGTCTCTACTAAAAATACATAAAATTAGCTGGGTATGGTGGCACATGCCTGTAATCCCAGCTACCTGGAAGGCTGAGGCAGAAGAATCGCTGGAACCCAGGAGGCAGAGGTTGCAGTGAGCTGAGATTGCACCACTGCACTCCAGCCTGGGTGACAGAGCAAGACTCCATCTCAAATAAAAAAATAAAAATAAAAATAAAAAAGCATTCCCTTTATGGACTCCAAGTTTTTAGACAAAGCTTAACTCTTTTAACCAACTGCCAACTAAATAATCCCTAAACCCGCCTATGACTTGTGAGCCCCCACTTCAAGATGTCCCATCTTTTCAGGCCAAACCTACATAAATCTCCCATGTATTTATTTAGGATTTTACTGACATTCCTGTCTCCCTGGAATGTATAAAACCAAACTGTCACTTGACTGCCACAGGCGCACTTCCTGACAACCTTTTGAGGGTGTTTCCCCAGGCCGGGGTCACTCATATTAGCTTAGAATAAACTATTTAAATATTTTGGTTTTTCCATTGTCAGTTTCAGCTCTCTCAAATGTATCCCTGTATTCCAGAACTGTCTTCTATCTACCAGAGGTCTTCGTAGCGGTCATAGAGGCACCTCAAGTTCAACATAATCAAAAATAAATTCACCTTCTTCCCTAAAATACTGTTTTCTGTTCCCAGCGTTCCAGTGGCAGTTTGTGCCATGTCTATGGGACGAAGCTGGAACGACACTTCCCAGGATACCTGACCTGTGTGGTTCCAGGCAGCACTGGCCACAGGACACATTGTGCATAAGTGTTGGAAGGTGGAGCAGCAGCAGAGCCACATGTGTGATTCTGTGAAGGTTGCTGCGGGGTGCAGGATCGCACCAATGGCTGGACAGCTCACCCTGTGGGCCTGGACAGCACACAAACCTGCCCCTTCTCATCCTGGGCCTGTGGGAGCAGCTCCATAGAGAAGGTCACCAGCTTTCTGTGCAAGTTTGTTACTGGAAAGGGGTCCTGATCCAGATGCCAAGAGAGGGTTCTTGGATCTTACACAAGAAGGAATTCAAGGAGAATCCACAGAGTAAAGTGAAAGCAAGTTTATTAAGTAAGTAAAGGAATAAAGAATGGCTACTCCAGCCAGACACGATGGCTCACGCCTGTAATCCCAGCACCTTGGCAGGCTGAGGCGGGCAGGTCACTTGAGGTCAGGAGTTCAAGATCAGCCTGGCTAACATAGTGAAACCCCATCTCTACCAAAAATACAAAAATTAGCCAGGTATGGTGATACACGCCTGTAATCCCAGCTACTCGGGAGGCTGAGGCAGGAGAATCACTTTTGAACCCAGGAGGCAGAGGTTGCAGTGAGTCGGGATTGTGCCACTGTGCTCCAGCCTGGGTGACAGAGTGAGACTCTGTCTCAAAAAAAAAAAATAAAGAAAAGAAAAGAAAAAAAGAATGGCTACTCCGTAGGCAGAGCTGTTCAACTAAGGATACTTACAGTTACCTGTTGATGATATGCCAAACAAGGGGTGGATTATTCAAGAGCTTTCCGGAAAAGGGGTAGGCAATCCCCACAACTGAGGATTCATCCTTTTTTTAGACCATATATGGGAATTGACGTTGCCATGGCATCTGTAAACTGTCATGGCTCTGGTGGGTGTGTCTCTGAGCATGCTAATGCATTATAATTAGCATATGATGAGCAGTGAGGATGACCAGAGGTCACTCTTGTGGCCATCTTGGTCTTGGTTGGTTTTGGCCGGCTTCTTTACCGCATGCTGTTTCATCAGCAAGGTCTTTTGGACCTGTATCTTATGCTGACCTCCTATGTCATCCGGTGACTCAGAATGCCTAACCTCCTGGGAATGCAGCCTAGTAGGTTTCAGCCTTATTTTACCCAGCTCCTATTCAAGATGAAGTTGCTCTGGTTCAAACGCCTCTGACAGGTTCAATACAAGGCAGATGGTAGGACCTTGGGGACTCACCCCTGACCATGCAGGGGTGATGGGGTCAAAGCCAGCAGGGTTCCCTGTTTGTGCAGACGGACCTGTGGGCATTGGGAACAGCTCTAGGAGGGGCGTTGGGTGAGGCCTGGGCATGGGCCCTCCTCAAAAGAGCAAAAAGGGCAATAGGGGAGCACAGACAACTTAAGGGGGGCCCACATAGAGGGAAAACCCTCAGTGGAGAGAGGAAGTCAAAGGTGAGCCTCCCAAATGCTTGCCACATAGGTTGCAGAACAGACTATGCTGGGCCAGGTGGCACCAGGCCAAAGGCAGGGGCGGCTGCACACAGGGACCTAGATATCTTCGGCCCACTGCATCACGTCTTGGCCCTTTGGTTTCCCCCACTGTGTAAAGACAGCAGCAAACCAGAGGATGGCTCTCTGAGGTCCTTTTAAGCTCTGACATAAAAACTGTGCTTTTGTGCTTTGCAGTTTCTTCCGCCAGCTGTTTCTGCATTTTCTAAAAGAAAATCAACGTGCTTGTGCATCTTTCCTTCTGCCATGCCCTTTCCCACCACAACCCCTCTCGTGAATTATGCAAACTGCGTTCACCACCCAAGGTGAGGCTAATTAAAAATGTTAAATGAGACTTTAAATGGAGTGTCTACCACCACTTCATCTTGGTTAAGGCTGGTGAGCGACTGCCATCCTCACCACAGAGCGTCCTGCCCAGATCCCAGATGCACGCTGTCGTTAACAGTGATTAACAGGCACAGAACACGTAGCACTTAAAGGTGCACGATGAATACTAAAACCGTGGAGTGGTAGAATCATTCTGGGGTTGTTTAGATGTTGCCTCCCCTTCATCCCCACAATCACACAAACTTTCATTAGCATAACTTCAAATTTCTAGTGCCCGCTTCAGCTGCTAATGAATTTAATGAAAAGTGCCCCCCAGGGGTGGTCTCTCAAAAATTCCTCTTTATTTTGTGGAAAAGACACTTAGAACTATAGCAAGAAAAATCCCAGCTACAAAACGGAAGCAGCCATTCAACAGTATCAGTCCCTACAAATGCAATCAAAATGACACTTTAAAAAGTGCAAAAGCACCGCTGACACGCAGCAATCTGACTCTTCTAGAAACAGCCTCTTCCCTGGCTTTTGTGACAATGCCTCTCTCACACCACCTTCCCAAATCTCCAGCCTCCCCAGCTGCCCCTCAGCCTCTGTGGCACTCACCCTCCTGGTCCCTGACTCAAGATGTCTGAGCTTCTCAGAATGCCTCTGTCCTCACTTCTTACCTCCACATGTGTCATGCTGGCCAACCCCAGCCACAGCCACCACCTGCACACCAGGAACTCATCCGTTACTCGCCATGTGCCAACCTCGCATGTGGCCTCCAGACCTGCTGACCTGCCATCCTGCTCTACCTCAACGTGACAGCATTATGAGGAGTGAGAAACATAAGAAGTAAATGAATCAAGCTTTTCATACAAGAATGTAGATAAACAACAACAACATTGACAAAATAAACCCAAGGATCACACAAGGTACAGAGAAAGAAGCACATGAAGACAACCAAACAACCAACTTTACTTAAAGGACAAAGATGTAACTATCATAAACAAAATACGCACAACTCACATCCAATAGTTACCAAGTTTTATTCCCAAAATGCAAGGATAATTTAGAGTATGTGTTGTCTTTTTTCCCTATTGAGTCTTACGTTCGCAAAGCAGAGCAGGAAAAGCAGAGCTACGGGGCAGGCGCCTGCCTCTGGAACCGTCCATCAGAGCCTTGAGTTTGGAATCCAGCAGTGAGAGCAGACCTCCCTGCATCTTAGCTTCACAAGCTCCAGAGCCCTGCATCTTCATGAAGGGTGCTTGACAAAGTCTTAAGGAATGAATGAATATATGACACTGATGTGATGTGGTCAATGAAATGCTAGTGTTTTATAGTTTCAGTTTTCTTCATTATATAAGAGCCTTCATGCTTTCTCATTAAATGTGAGGTGGAGGTAATTCACAATGTTTACATAAGGAGATCCAGGCACAATGCAATCCAGGGCCCACACAGAGCCACTAAGCTAGTGAGTGTGGGGACAGCTCCAGCCCGGGTCTTTCAGGCAAATTCAGCACTGTGTTTCTTCCGGAGCTTCGCATGGAGCAAAGCTATCCAAAGCTAACCCCAAGAAGCTTGCTCTGCAAAGAGTATGCTTAGAAATGCTATTTGGGAAGGTCATGTTGTATGTTAGCATGTCCATAGCTTGGAGAAGTCCTGCAAAAAGGAAACCTCTTTAATAGTCCCCAAACTTATTAAAACACCAGCTGATTTTCTTTTTCTGCAATACCCACCAACATCAAGGATAAACAGTTTGGGCAGCTGTCCTTTGCTAACAGTGAAAACAGCCCACATGCAGGTATTAATGGTTAGTAGCCCAATTTGTTCTGCCAGCCTGGGGATTTGGCATTTCAATCACCCAATAAAAGTGGAAATTCTGTAATGGTGGGAAGTGCAATCCACCTGCTAAGCAGGAGGAGCTGATTGCTTTTTGGATAAATGTTCTCTGAAACGTTAGCCCACAAGGAAGTCCTGAAAGTCAGTTCTGGGCAGCAGGAGGAGAAGTGGAGCAGTAGGGACCACCCAGGAGAACCAGTGCAGAGACCTGGGGGAGCCCCGGCAGGGACAGATTTAAAAAGAACCAAATTCCATTCGCGTCAGTACTTCACCAAGCCTGGGCATGTCTGGGCTTCAGGTTCTCATATTATCCAGTCTTTGCTGATGTCTACAAACATCGTGCTCAGTAAGTATTTACTCAGCATCTACTCTGCAGAAGAAGCAGTCCTTGTTCCCAAAGAGTTTCAGCCAAGGAGAGAGAAGAGTCAAATGCAGTGTATTCTAAAGAACAATAAAAGCCAGGCACTGTGGCTCATACCTGTAATCCCAGCACTTTGGGAGGCCAAGGTGGGAGGACCACCTGAGGTCAGGAGTTCGAGACCAGCCTGGCCAATATGGTGAAACCCCATCTCTACTAAAAATACAAAATTAGCCGGGTTTGGTGGTGGGTGCCTGTAATCCCAGCTACTCAGGAGGCTGAGGTAGGAGAATCACTTGAACCCAGGAGGCAGAGGTTGCAGTGAGCTGAGATCGCACCATTGCACTCCAGCCTGGATGACGAGAGTTAAACTCCATCTCCAAAAAGAAAAAAAAGTTAAAAATAAAGAACAGTAAATATAGCAGACACTGTGGGAACCAGGCAGAACACCAGGCGTGACCGGAGGCTGTACCTTGGCACAGATAGTGCCGAGGTCTGCTGGGGTACAGTTCTTAGAGCTGGATTATTAGATGTGAGCCTATGATAACAGCAGACAAAGTGAAGGCACCCCCAACACACACTAGAAAAATTAAAAGAGAAAGAAGAAAGGAAACGCTCTTTCTGGCTGCAGCGGTATAATCGATGACGTAGATCACTTTTTTTGTAAAGAATTCCTCTCCATTGTACAACCCAACCAGCCGTGTCTCTGAGCTATGCACCATGCTGTGTACAGAATATATTTATATCCCTTAATCCCCATGCTCTCTGGGCTAATACTTCCTTAACCTGAAATAGTTTTCCTCTTAGTGCATTCCTCCTTGCTTCTTAAGCATGTCACTCTAAAGAAATAGAGCCAGTGCACACACGAACTTGAAAATTTAGCTCTGTTCCCAAATTACTAAAATCAGCGTCCACTGACAATTCCATTTTCTTTACAACAGGTCAAAATGTTGAACAGCAGTTGAAAACAGGTATCACAGAACGAAAAGCACCCAGCAGTCAAGCAGTTCCCAGCTCTCTAAGCCTCCCCCTCCTCCTCTGTAAAGTCAGACCCATATTGCCTGCCCATGGAGCCCCTGCAAGGAAATACCAGGACGTATGTGACAGCTGTTTGATATATAAGCCATCTCACAAGGGAAGATGACTGTTGTTACTATCTAAACAGATAAATGGAGGTATCTGTGTTGATAGTACATTGTATTATTCTCAGTAGAAACATTAAGTTAATCAGCTCTTGAGAGTTAAATCCTATGACTGGGCAAGGCCTAGAAAAGGAGCAGATTTGGGAAGGGGAGAGAAGATAGGCTTGGTTTTGGTGTAGGAGCTAGGGATTAGGGAGCAGGTAGGACCACAGACAGACACCAGAGACCCAGTTCCTAGTCACTCACCTGCATCCAGCACCTCATCCTCCAGTCTCCCCTGAGACAGTGCTTCTGCATCCCAGCCATGGCCATCGACCCTTGCACGGGTGCAGATCCAGGTGCCAGCTCTTCAGCCTCTCCCTATCTGCTGGGTCATACTCACCGGCAATCAGTCATGCTCTGGACTGTCTCATGAAAAAACAAACAATGCCTTCTAAATACTTCCTCATTTCTCTTGTTATTTCTTTCTCACATAAAACTTTCCAAAAGAATTCTCCAACTCTCTGCCTCTACTTCCCCTCCCACTTGCTCTGCTACTTTCTCTAGATGAGCCTCAGTTCCTCCTCACCGTACTGACCTCTCCTGATATTCAGTGCAGGGGAATGTTCCCTCTGAAAATCTGTGTCCTCTTGGCTCCTGCGACACCATCCACTTTCTCTCCTGTCCCTGGCCCTCCTCCTCCAGCCTCACCCAGTGCACACTGCCCCTCTTTCCTATACGTCTGTCCCTCTTCTCAAACACCTTCAGGCAGTTGCTCTTGGGGTTCCTTCTACCCACAAAGTGCATCCTAGGGCAGCCCCTCCTCCTGTTTGTGCTCCTTCCCATTCCCTGAGTATCTCTCTCATGGCACAGTATGCAATTATCTTGTTTCTATATCATTCAGCTGTCTGCAGCCTGTCCTCCTTCTGTGATGTAAGCTCCATTTGGATAAACACCTCATTTGTCTGCTATCAGTAACTGCTGCTGTATTCTACCTCAATACAGCATAGAAACTCAATAAACATTTTCTGAATGAATGCATAAATTCACTCATTCATTCATTTATTAAAGCACAGAGAAGAGCCATGTATCAGTCAACATAAGCTGGGCTGAGCTGCTGCAACAAACAACTCCCAAACCTCTGAGGCTCAAAACAATACAGGTTTATTTTGTTGGTGAAACTATAAAGCCACTGTGGGTTAGCAGGGGAATTCTACTCGCTGTGGTTGTGTAAGGAGCCAAATGGACAGGACAGCTACCAGGCCAGAGAAGGGGAAGAAATCTCTGGAGGGCTGCAGGGCAGCAGTTAAATGTCCCAGCTGCAACAAGATACCCTTCACTTCCACTCACAGCTCACTGCTCAGATCCAACCACAGAGCCCCCCAAGCACAAGAAGATGAGAAAGAGCAGCCTTCCATGTGCCAAGGGAACAGCAAGCCTGGTGTCAGAGCAGCGCTAGGACTGCCACAGCCATGAAATGGGACACTGGGAGGGGTCGCAAAGAGTGAGAGGATAATCAGAAAGCATTTCAAAGATGCGGTGCTCGGTAATCCTCACTCCTGCAGAAGGAACAAAGAAGAGGAGATCTGCGAGTGTTCATCACATTTGGCAACTAATTGGTGACTCTGGACATGAAGTGCTAGTGCTCTGGGGATGTGTCAGAGGCCAAACTCACTGGGTTGAGCAAAAGAGAGAAGTGAAGAAGCAAACACACAACAATAGACAACATTTTCAGGAAATGTGACGGCTGAGGAGGAATTGAGGCAGTAGCTGGAGAAAGACAATGGGCCAAAGTGGTGATGTTCCTGGGTAAAGAGACAGGCATGTATGCATTGGGGAGGACAAGCTAGAGCCCCCAAAGAGGAAATAAATGGAAATGAAGGAAATGGAGCTAGTGGCTCTTCTGCAAGCTTTGGAGTGGGAATGGGAAAAGGTAGTAGCAATTTAGGGGCGATGAGCCTCTGGCTGGGGTGGGCTGGGAATGGGACCAAGATCCTGGCAGCTCTGCGGGAACCCCAGTGAACCCCTGCAGGACTTTTTCAGCTGTTGCAGGATCATCATCTTACATTCTGCTCACTCAACAGATCAGAAGCTGCAGCTGTGAGAGAAGGAGGCCCGGATGACAAATAACCGTTAAAGTAATTTTCCTGAGTCAAGTAATTATTGCCCCACAAAGATGAGAAGGCTTAAAAGGAGAAGGGTACAGCCAATAGCAGTCAGAGCGCACATGCTGAGGCTAAGCAGCCAAAGACAGGTGGAGGGAGATACATGTCGGGAAGGGGATGGGCAGAGTGACCAGAAAGGTCAGTCCCAAGGGTGGACGGGTCAGATGGGCAAGGTCAGCACAGATCCAGCTGCCTCGTCCAGGCTGGCATGCAGGCTGGCAATGACAGAGCAACCAAGGTTGTGCTTAGTATTTTTTAATTTTTTCATTTTTAAAATCAAAGAATTCTTTTTTTTTAACTAATTTAGTAAAAGGATCTAAAACAATATCTGGGATACGAGGGCCTCAGTAATTATTTGTTAAGTGAATGACGGAATGGGAATGTTCTATAGTATCCCTCAAATTTTCTTCAGTTCCCTAAATTTCATTTCACTTACTAAATAGAAATAATGATTCCTTCCTTATATTGTTATTCTGAAAAGAAATAAGATCATGTTACACAAAGTGCTTTATTAATAGTAGCTGTTGTGGTAGTGGTGATGGTGGTGGTGATGGTTGTGATAGTGATAATGATGGTGATGGTGGTGGTGGCGATGGTGGTGGTAGTGGTGACAGTGGTGGTCATGGTGATGGTGGTCATGGTGGTAGTGACAGTAATGGTAATGGTGATGGTGGTGGTAGTAATGATGATGGTGGTGGTGATGGTAGTGATAGTGATAATGATGGTGATGGTGATGGTGATGGTGGTGATAGTGGTAATGGTGGTGATAATGATGATGCCGGTGATAGTGGTGATGGTGGTAGTTTTGGTGATGTTGATGATAGTCCTGGTGGTGGTAGTGATGGTGGTGGTGGTAGTGATGGTGGTGGTGGTGGTAGTGATGGTGGTGGTGGTAAGGATGGTGTTGATGGTGGCAGTGGGTGATGGTGGTGGTGGTGGTGGTAGTAGTGATGGTGGTGATGGTGGTGATAGTGATGATGATGATGGCAATGGTGGTGATAGTGGTGATGATGTGTGATGCTGATGATGACAATGGTCGTGGCAATGATGATAGTGATGGTGGTGATGGTAGTGATGTTGGTGGTAATGGTGGTGGTGGTGGTAGTGATAGTGATGATGGTGATAGTGGTCACAGTGGTGGTGGTGGTAGGGATGGTGGTGGTGGCGATGGTGGTAGTGGTGACAGTGGTGGTCATGGTGACAGTGGTGGTCATGGTGATGGTGGTGGTAGTAGTGATGGTGATGGTGGTGATAGTGATGATGGTGGTGATAGTGGTTTTGGTGATGGTGGTGATGATAGTGATGGTGGTGATAGTAATAGTGGTGGTGGTGATAATAGTGATGGTGGCAATGATGGTGGTGGTGGTGGTGATAGTGATGGTGATTGTGGTGGTGGTGGTAGTGATGGTGGTGGTGGTAGGGATGGTGGTGATGGTGGTGCTGGGTGACGGTGGTGATGGTGGTGGTCATGGTGATGGTGGTGATCATGGTGATGGTGGTCATGGTGGCAGTGACAGGGATGGTGATGTGGTGGTGGCAGTGATGATGGTGGTGGTGATAGCGGTGATGATGGTGATGGTGGTGATAGTGGTGGTGATGATGATAGTGATGGTGATGGTAATGGTGATGGTGGTGGTGGTGGTAGTGTTCATTACTGTAGTTAAGACTGTGTTGCAGATTGTTGAAGCTGTTGAAAGCCTAACCTCACAGTATAAAGACCTTCATTTTGGTAGGGGAAAAAGGATCTTTGCATCCACCTCTCCTCTGTAAGTGGGCCTGTATATAAAACTTTCCAGGACAAATGAGAAATGGTGGCACTCTTTTAAAACCTCTGTGAGATGATTAGCAATTAGCTTTTGTGGTCTAACCCTTAAACCCTCCCTCTACAGTGAAGAAACAAAGCCCTTGAATGTGTATATGCTCTTAGGGCTCCATGTGACCAAGATGAATAATGATATACCTCAGTTTAGACAATATGTACATGAATATGGTTCTTGAAAAATCAAACCAATTTTTGAAAATTAAATCTTATTTTATATTTATTTAAGGAGGTGGATATTTATGAATAAGGCTCCCTGTTTCTTTATAAAAGATTCAATTTTCACATATTGGGTTCATTTAAAGGAAGGGGCAGCATCTGTCTTCAGTGACTGTCTCTATGACCTTCCTAGGCCTGAGACGGGCCCTAGAGAGTAGTAGACAAGTGCTGGACACTGCCCCTGACCTTATGGAGCTCTGTGGCACCATCTTTGGTAGCTCCCAAGCCTACACGTGAGGTCTTTGTGCTTTCTGAGGAGCCACCTCTTCTACCATTAGTAGAGGTTTCTAAGGGATTGGTCCTTGGTGGAAAAGACCCAGATGGGAATCTCACCTGTTCTTAGTTATGTTAGCTTTCTTGGGACTCAGAAGTCCTTAGGGTGAGCTGGTCAGGGACTATTGGGATTATTAGTTTTATTACCATTGTATAAATGAACAGAGAAGCAGATCTGAACCCAGAACCAGGTCTCTTCACCCAAAGTCAGGTGGGCTTTCACCCTCCCTACCCACGGCTGCCTGCTGGTCCCACTGGCCCATGCTCTGAGGGCAGACCAGTTACACCACCACCATCATGCCAGACCACCAGAGATGTGATCTCACCTAAGCATCCTTAATTTGGGGCCAGACATGTCTCTTTCCTCCTGAGTCTTTAAAAAGATGTGTTAGATAAAATAAACTGAAAAATTAAAGGATATTCAATTCAACTGAACAAATACTATAAAGCAGCCTCCACTAAGCACTGGATTTCTGGTGATGCCTTCAAGGAGCTCAGAGTCAAGTAGGCACAGAAGAACAAACAAACTAAGACTTGCTGCCACATGCGGGAGCCAAGGTGCCCACACTCACCACCCAGGGCCAACAGGTCTCTTCATCTGGGGCCTGGAGGTGGGGAGACTTCCCAGGGATGTGGCACTTGCATGGGGTGTTGAAGGCAAGCAGGAGTTCACCAGGGCTTCAAGTGGCTGGCAAGCCTCTGGTCAACCTGAGCAGCCTGGGCTCACTGGACAGAGATGTTATTATAATGACGATGTCACAATTTGTCTGGGAGTGGATGGCCCACAGACTCTTTCCCTGGCTTCAGCCCTGCCTGGACCACTGCTTGAAAACCACTGATTCCCTGACCTTGGGGCTCCCACCTCCTGCCCTCCTGCCCTCCTACCTTCCTGCCCTCCTGCCCTCCTGCGGGGACAGTGCTCACTCTAGAGGAGGCTGTGAAGCAGAAGGCACACACGTTCCAGCCCCCAGGTCACAGGGCTCAGGCTGGGACAGGGCCTCACCATCTCAGAGTCCAGAGGGAGAGCCACTCTCCACATCCAGATCCCAAGGTGGAGCCCACGACCCACAAGCCCATCTGTCCCCCTCCCCAGCCTCAGACACCTCCTGGGCTCCATCCTTCCATTCTGAACCCATCCCAGGGAACAGGGGAAGTTCTGTGCTCTCTGGGCCACAGCCTGGCACTACGCCTCCAAGACAGGGCAATTCTGTCTTCTCGCCGTCCCCTGCACAGTCTTCGGGGCCTGCTCAGTGCCACCTCCCCATGACGCCTGCCCACAGTGCCCCAGCTGAAAGCCTGACAGCACCACCCGACTGGCCCAAACCCTCTGTGGATGCGTCTTAGGGCAGACTCTGCCTGCTGAGACCCCTTGAAGGTGCTCCTCCATGTTTCCCTGGGGTCCTCAAGCCAGCTGTGACCTGGGATTATGCCACAGGCCAGAGAGCTGATTCAACTCCTCCTCAGGGCAGCGCTTCTCAACTTTTCACTGTGATTGTCATCATCACCCCCTAAGGAGAAAAACTGAGATTAATTTTAAGAGAGAAATTAAAGAAACTAATAGGAAAAGAAGTAGAGATTGTTAAAGCTGTTCACAGAAAAGAGAAGTAATGTCAGTGAAGATGTCAGATGTGCAGTAATTTAATTTAATTAGAGAGAAATTAAGCACTGAGGAATGAGTTTGCCATGTAGGACCAAGGCCTGGAGGCCATGGACCATTGTAAAATCTGTTGATTTGCACTCCCAGGAACCAATCTTCTCTCCCTGGAGGACGATATCACCCTGTTGAAAATGCATGCCATAGAGGAGAAATTCAAGTGAACGATTATGTTAAAATGTGGCCTTGACAAGCCCTTTCCTCCAGCCACACGTCCCCATGTGTTCGCAGACGGTTTGGGCCAGCTGGGTGGTGCTGTCAGGCTTTCAGCTGGGACACCGTGGGCAGGCGTCATGGGGAGGTGGCATTGAGCTGGCCCTGAAGGCTGTGCAGGGGAGGGCGAGAAGACAGAATTGCCCTTTCCCGGAGGGGTAGTGCCAGGCTGTGGCCCAGGGATCTTGGAACTTCCCATAGTCCACAGAAGGTGGCCTAGTTCCCCACTTCTCACAGCTCTCCAAGATCGGAAGCGCAGCGCCACCTCCTCCCCAACTCATCCCCAAGCCCAGCCTTGGCCCAGCATTCCTCCCAAGGTTCCTACCACTGCTTCAAACTCAGTTTGCCCCAAACTGTGAAGCGCCTCTGCTTGGGCAGAGGAAAAATACTTCCAAATGCCCTTCCAGAAAACAGGGAAGAGCTTTCCCCCGGAAGATAGGATCCCTGTATTGGAACAGAGCTCTGCTGTCCCCAGGACCCTACCTTCCCCAGGTTCTGATGGACAACCCTGTGCCCACATAGGGCTAGGCCATCCCGGCCCCCGCGGTATGGAGGAGGTTAACTGAACTGTGAAACTGGGTAACAGCTCACAGTTTTATAGTCCCTGTAATTATTTACCAATTAAAAAGAACCACAACTGTTTATCATAGGGCTGAGCGCATATGAATGGCCGGCAGGCTATTCGTGTGATGCTTCTGCTGGGGAAACTCAATATTACTTGATGCCTTACTACAGAGCTTTCTGACAGGGCTTTAAACATCAATCAATTATTTAAAGTCCCACATATATTGACTTTTCTTAATTACAGAGCTTTTCAGAGCTGAGGGAACGTGAAGGAAGAAAGAATGAGTTTGCTGCAAAGAACACTCCATTTGTCTTAGATTTTGATCTATTTCCCTTCTGCTTTATTAGGACCTCGCTTTGTTTTATAGATCCTATGACCAGGTGTCGATTTGTTTCCAAGACATGGTGCTTGATTATTTTTTCTTGGGACAGGAGCCTCTCCACCTTAATTGGCATTCTGGGAGGGATGGAGCCTTCTGGAGAGGGCGTGCATTCTGAGCAGTTCAATGTTGCTTCTGCAGTGCTGGAGGCCCCAGGTAGCCTCCCTGATCCACAACGTTCACTCTGGTTCTATTGGGAATATCACACCACGGAAGGGGATAACAAGAGCGTGCAGATCTGTCTCCAAAGAGAGGACCATAGCCACACATTAGAAAATAGAGCTACATTTATGAAAACTTTATATACGAGATGTGATTTAGAAGACAGCCAAGGGAAATACAAGGGGCAGTGTTTCTGCATCCGAGAGCAGCCTGCAGTCCAGCAGTCAGGCAAGCTCACTGACTTCTAACATCGAGCCTTGTCCTAGAAACTGGAAACACGATGTGGATGAGGGAGAGCGGCTGCCCTCAAAGAGCTTGCAGTCTACTGGGTAAAGGTAGCCAATAAGCACTTAAGCAGATAAAGAGGATAATTTCAGATATGGAGAAGCTGAAATGGGTGTCATGGAGAGGTGAGGGAGGTGCTATTAGGGGTGGCCAAGGACAGCCTCGCTGAGATGGTGACATCTAAGGAGAGGCCTGAATAACAAGAAACAGGCAATCGTGTGCAGAAGTGAGAGAAAGTCACACCAATGGCAGGAATAGCAGATGCGAAGGCCCTGAGACAGGATGTGGCATGTTTGAGAGAGACAAGAAGGTGCGTGTGGATGGGCATGAGGCCAGACTGTGGGCAGTGTCCAAGGCACGCAGAGCCCTGCAGGGCACCGCGAGAAGGCTGTGCTCTCTCTCCTGGGCATCAGAAGAGGCCTCTGGAAGGCTCCAGCAGGGGCATCCAGGATCTCCTTTGTGCATAGAAACAGCACGCTGGCTGCTGGACAAGAAATGGACCCCAGCAAACAAGATGGGGTGGGGAGCCCGGTAGAGATGCTACCACCATAATCCAGGTGAAAGGTGTGCTGGGCTGGACCAAGTGGGCACAGTGAGGAGCATTTATGGCCAAGATACATTTTGAAGATGGAGTCAAGTGGACTTTGAGGAGCAAAGACAGGCATGGCAGAGCTGGGCAGGGAACTGGCTCTTACCCTGGGCCAGGGAGCAGCTGGGAGGCCATGGGAGCAGGAGTATATCTGGCCCCAGGTCCCCAACATGAGTCTCTGCAGCCCCTGCCTTAAAAATATAGTGTATTAATAGAAAATCCAAGGCATATGAAGCCCAGCAGACCAGGAGGTGACTGCCATTAGATAGTCTGTACTCACAGTTCCCAGAGGAGGCACATCACCCACACTGGGCCACGGAGAAACACGGAGGTGGGTCAGGAGGCAGAAGGAGGGGAAACATGGGCAGGAGTCTTCACTGTGGTTTTGTGGGAAGAAAGAGGAGAGGCAGGGTCCGCGGGGCCAAGACTGGCTGCTTTGCATAACCTCGGGGCTCTGTTCTGCAGCAGCTGTCCCTAGTTCTCTGACCTGGCTTTGGGGTGGCTAGGGAAGGGGGACAGTGGCCTGGAGTATGAGAGTCCCGTAGAGGAGGGGGTAGGACTCTGGATTGCTTGGTTCGCATGGGAAAGGCACAGAGTTGTTCCCTGTCTCTAGGAACTGACACCCTGGGAGGAGCTGTCCCTTCAGTGTCAGCAAGACACTAGATGTCAAAGCCTCAGAATACAGACCCTAGAAGGCAGGATGCACACAGCCTCCCACCTGGCCTCTGCCTCTGCACTGCCCACCTGAGTGCACCCTGCCTTGGGCAGCTTGCTTTCCCACACCAAGGCGCACTCCTAGAGAGCCCTGGCCTTACCTTCCTCCTGCCTGTTCCCCAGCTGCAACCCAGCCCAGCCACCACAGTCTCTGCCCACACTGCTCCACCCCCACACTTGCCCCGGCTTTCCTGGCCGGCGGTTCTGAGGCTAGCAATTACCCTAAGGGTCCAGGAAAGGAGCACAGGGGAGAGGAACAGCAGTGTGCTCAGCTCTGCTCAGGCACGAGCCAGGACACCATGGTCCTCAAGAAATAAACTCCAGGCTGGGTGCGGTGGCTTACGCCTGTAATCCCAGCACTTTGGGAGGCGGAGGTGGGCGGATGACCTGAGGTCAGGAGTTCAAGACCAGCCTGGCCAACATGGCCGTCTCTACTAAAAATACAAAAATTATCCAGGCGTGGTGGCATATGCCTGTAATCCCAACTACTTGGGAGGCTGAGGCAGGAGAATTGCTTGACCTCCAGGAGACGGAGGTTGCAGTGAGCTGAGATCACACCATTGCACTCCAGCCTGAGCAACACGAGTGAAACTCTGTCTCAAAAAAAAAAAGAAAGAAAGAAAAAGAAAAAAGAAAAGAAATGAACTCCCCACACATCCAGCGCTCCAGGCTCTAACAGCCAGGGCTGGCAATTTAGTTACGGCACAGAAGGCCCACTGCAGCCTCGCCTGGGGACGCGCTATACTGTTCCTAGGAGGATGGACTCTACGCTTCTCAGTTTGAGGTCCTGTGACAGCAGCAGACCTCTGGCCAAGGTCTTCTCAGCTTCTGGCTGGCCAGGTATGATGGCACGCCTGGCTTAAGGCCCACGGGGACCCTCCTCAACCCTTTCTCACACCCCAGCCGCAGCCACTTCACCCCTCCCAGCCTCGCTAGCTCCATCAGGGGCTGTGTGGCTGCGTGTGGCTGCGTGTGGCAGGTGAAGCAGGTGAGGTCTGGGAGGGTGGCGCCCAGTCCCAGCTGAGCACTTGCTCAGTGTACTGACCTTCTTTGCACTCTCTCTCCCCAGCCTGATTTCAGAGCCATTTTAGATGGGGAGGATTAGCCTACTATATCCAGCCGGGCTGTGGGTACCAGGAAAGGGATTGAAGAAACACTCTGTCTAGGGCCGAGGAGCAGCTCCCTGTCTGCAGCCCCCACGAGTGCAGAGGCTTTGTGCTCTGCAGGTGTTCATCCGCAAATGAGGAGCGGTACTGGCTCCGCCTCTGTGGAGAATCAGGACAAAAGCCTTCAGGACACAGAAGGATACAGTTATGCATATGTGTATTAATAACGAACGGATTTGTGAGCCGAGTCCTCAAAGGGGCTTGTCCGGGGGACAGGGTTTCCAGTGCATTTGCTCTGAGGTCTTGTCTTTGGCTACTGCTGCATGTCGGAGACAAAGTTCAAGCATGAGGGATAAACGTAAACCTCGGATCTTACTGTTTTCTTCTGGAAGGTGGGCCTCCGTCCTGTCCACATTCTTGCAGAGCAGTAAAGCTGGAAAGTCTTCTGATTAAGCAAGTCTCTCCTCACACCCGAAGCACATTTGTTCCTGGGGTAGGACGTGGGAAGTCAGTGCTGGACAAAGGGACCTGGCTCACACTCCAGGTGAACTTGGAAGAACTTGTAACCCCCATCTCCGTTTCCCCCATGTATTAAGTGAGGGCTTTAATACCTGTCTTTCAAACCTTACACAAGTGTTGTGAGGTTCAAATAAGAACATAGGAAGCCTGAACCTACATGATAAATGAATGGAACCATTAACTGTCAAATGCAATTAGCAGATTCTTAGTCAATAAAATTTACTGTGGACAAACGAATGACCTAGGATCCCCACTACCCCCCTACACACACACAAAATTGACTTTAGCTAAAAGAAAAAAGCATTTCTATGTTGTAGTATCAGGTAGGTCAGCCAGCCTATCTCTGTGTGTAATTCATCCTATAAGCAACTAAACCATATAGATTCCCATGAATATGTGTGGATTCTGATAACAGTGTCAAGATACAACTATTCCATTGGAAAGACACCCCAGCCATGATACCAGCAGCGTCCCGGATCCTCCCTCCTTACCCCAAGATCACTGTGGCCAAAGTCCTCCTCTAGAACTTTCTTGACAACCTCTTTTCCATCGGAGTCTTCATTATGCCCCAAAGATTATTCATGGGCCTGCTAACCATTGATTTCTATATTCAAGGGAGAAACACTTTAATTAACAGAACAATAAAAATGTGCTGGACTATTTTTCATGGCTCACATCTGCTGCAGAAATGCAAAGTGTTAATTTAGGAAGGTATCAATGTGTCTATTGTAGATAATACAATGCCCATTGCCTGGTACATTTTAAAGGAATTAGAGACAGGCACGGGGCATATGCAATTATGAGCTTTGTGAAATACAGATACGACATCCTGTGTTAATAAAAACCCTGGACACCACTGAGCATGAGCAAGTGATGGAAAAGGCACTAATTATCACTGCAGGTTGGGGCAGTGAGCCTCAGCAGAGATGACACGGCCTTTCTGCAGGTGGGACAGGGCTTGCTTTGGTTTTTGTTTTTCACAGAAACATTTTTACGTATAGATGAGGTCATCTTTGATGTGTGCAGAGACCATCCTGAGGGCCTTTCCAGGCATCCTGGGCCACCACGCAGCCTCCTACCTCCAGTGAGACTCTCCCATCCATTCCTCACCTGAAGGCGCCTTCTTGCTGCGCCTCACATAGCAGGAGGAGAGAGCGAGCTTTCTGGGGCCTCTTTTAAAAGGGCATTGATCCCATTCTCAAGATTCTCAAGGGCCCCACCCTCCCAAGAACCCAATCACCTCCCAGAGGCCTGAAGGCCCCACCTACTAATGCCTTCACCTTGGGGATTAGATTTCAACATGGAAATTCTGGGAGGACACAAGTATTCAGTCCATAGCAGAGGGCCCCACAGTGTCACCCGTGCCAGGCCCACAGCAGGCCCTCCAGAAACGTTCGTGGAATAAATGAATAATCAAGTGAATGGGGGAGCCCTTGAACAGAGCCAGCTCAAGTCTCTGACCTGTTCTGAGGGGCTCCACATGAGGCCGGCCTGTGAACACAATGACAAGCTAACATCTGTTTAGAGTAGAAGGCGGAGTAGCCTGGGTGGGTGTCCAGAGGCAGCGCTGGCCAAGCCTGAGCTCCACCTGCAGGGAGGAGTGGCCCCGCAGAGCTCTCTCACTGCTAACCCAGGCTGAGGGACAGCTTGAATCAACAGAGCAGTGAGCCCGCGGCAGGCCCAGGAAGGCTGAGGGCCAATGTTCCACTCTAAGAAATGTTTCCTCCTGCTCTTACGAGTAGATAAACAAGCATGACTGTCCTTCTGTGTGACTGGGCCACTGCGGTGGGAGGGGATCTAAATAAAGAGGAGTGGATTGTCCCAGAACATTAGCTGGAGGTGTTGCTAGGGTCAGAGCTCCACAAAGTACCTGAATGCAGGAAGAGCGGACAGAGCAGGAAAGCCCAACCCAGGGCCAGCTTTCCTGAGAGAAGAACAGGATCCAGGAAGAGTCCAAAGATGCCATACAGGGATAGGGCTATTGATATTAGTTAAATAATAACATGAGAGGGCCCACGGCCCTTAACAAGTAAGGGCTCCTGTAGGTGAGGCTTCCTGCAGGTGAGGGAGAAAGAGAACGGGAGAAAATATCTGCAAATCATTTATCTGATAAGGGACTTGTATCCAGATATATGAAGAACTCTTACAGACCAATAAGAAAAAGTTAAGTAGCCCAATTTTTAAAATGGGCAAAGAATCTGAATGAACATTTTTCCACAGAAGAGATACAAATGGCCAATAAACACATTAAAAAAATTAACATCATTAGTCATTAGGGAAATGCAAATCAAAATCACAGCGAGATTCCATCTCACACCCATTTAGGATGGCTGTAATCAGAAAAATAAAATAACAAGTGTTGTGCAGGATGTGGAGAATTTGAACCCTCATACATTGCCTGTAGGAATATAAAATGATACAGCCACCATGGAAAACAGTATGGCTGTTCCTCCAAAAGTTAAACATAGAATTACCATTTGATCCACCTATTCCCCTCCTATGTATATACATACCCAAAAGAATAAAAACAGATACTCAAACAAATACACATACACCCATGTTCATAGCAGCACTCTTTACAGTAGCCCAAAGGTAGAAACAGCCCAAATGTCCATCAATGGAGGAACAGTGATATGATTTGGCTCTGTGTCACCACCCAAATCTCATCTCAAATTGTAATCCCCAGGTGTCGAGGGACAGACCTGTTGGGAGGTGATTGGATCACAGCGGTGGCTTCCCCCATGCTGTTCTCATGAGACCTGATGGTTTTAAAAGTGGCAGTTTCCCCTGCACTCTCTCTCTCTCCTGCCGTCTTGTGAAGAAGGTGCTTGCTTCTCCTTCCCGTGATTGTAAGTTTCCTGAGGCCTCCCGAGTCATGCAGAACTGAGTCAATTAAACCTCTTTCCCTTATAAATTACCCAGTCTCAAGTAGTATCTTTATAGCAGTGTGAAAACAGACTAATACAAATGGATAAACAGATTGTGATATATCCATACTATGGAATATTATTCAGCCATAAAAAGGCATGAAATACTGATACATCCTGCAACATGGATGAACCTCCAAAACAATATACTAAGTGGATGAAATCAGATACAAGAAGTCACATATTGAATGAGTCCATTTGTATGACATGTCCCCGTTAGATAAATCCATACAGACTGAAAGTAGATTGGTGATTTCCAAAAGCAGGAGACAGGGAGAAATGGGGAGTAATTTCTTAATGGGTGTGAGGTCGCAATTTGAAGTGACGAAAATGTTTTAGAACTAGATAGAGGTGCTGGTTGCAGAGCATTGTGAATGGGTGTAGCAAATGCCACTGAATTGTTGACTTTAAAATGATGTATTAGTCCATTTTCCCACTGCTGATAGAGATACCTGAGACTGGGAAATTTACAAAAGAAAGAGGTTTAATGGACTCACAGTTCCACATGGCTGGGGAGGCCTCACAATCATGGCAGAAGGCAAGGAGAAGCAAGTCACATCTTACATGAATGGCATCAGGCAAAGAGAGAGCTTGTGCAGGGAAAATCCCATTTTTTAAACTATCAGATCTCATGAGACTTATTCATTATCAGGAGAACACCACAGGAAAGACCCGCCCCCATGATTCAATTACCTCCCATCAAGTTCCTCCCACGACACATGGGAATTGTGGGAGTTACAATTCAAGATGAGATTTGGGTGGGGACACAGAGCCAAACCATATCAAATGGTTAACTGTTTTATATTATGGGAATTTTACCACAATACATATTTTTTAACTATCCAGTGTGTGCAGATTATATATGGAGGTAAGAACCACAAGAAATGAAACTGATTGTTCATAGCAAGCAGGGCCAGAGATTAGGATGGGTGGGAAGTGGGTGCTGCTTCTCATTGGAAGTCTCACCTGACTTAGTAGTATAAAATGGAATGTATCAATTTGATGAAAATAATTTCTTATAACATGCATGAAACTAGTTTTTTCCCTAACATGGCAGATTAGAGGTTTTTAGCATGCCTTGGCCACTTGGAAATAGCAAAATAGTGCATAAAGACCAACTCTGAGTTTTAACTCAAGAAGGAAAATAGGAATCCAAAAAACAGTGAAGAACACCCCAGATCCTAGGGAGGAGAAGGCAGGCAGAAAGCCCCGTGACAGCATCCATCCAGCCACTGAGAAAAGTGAGTGAAGCCCCAGGACCTGCGAGGGGCAGAACACTTCACCTATCCCCTAAGGATCCAAGCAACCCACAAAGAGGGGAGCACTTTGTCTCTCCCAAGTCCTGGAGCTGACTCGGAGACAGGCTTGGAGACACTGAGAAAGAAAGACACCTAGAAAAGCTGCAGGCATTTTCCCAGACCTGGGACTGAGAGCAGGATGGCTTTTTTAATCCAGGCTCATACAAAGTCAGTCATTCTTTGGCAACCCAGCAGCATGGCCATGCATGCATTTTGGTCTCAGGCCAGAGACTGGAGTGCTTCCTCTGGAGCAAGTTAGGGGCCTACACAGCCAAAATTCATGGCACGTGTGGAAAGCGCCCCAGCAGTAGGCACTGGAATTGTGATCTTCCCTGTCACAGGTCTGAGGTGGGAGGAGCGCTGCTGCAGCGTGGTTTCTCCTGGGCCCAGAGACTTGCGGCCAGCGCCTAGTTGGCAACCTATAACTGGTGTGTGCACGTCATTGCCGGGGTCCCAGCCTGCTCCTCTGGAATTGTGGTGCATCAGGACCCGCTCTTTTCCATCCCCAGGCATTCAGAGCACCTTCTCACCCAGATGAGAAGCCTGAGTTGCCCCACCCTTCCTGAGCAGAGATCCCGGTACAGGAGAGCCCTCTCTGCTTCATGCCCAGGCAGGCCGCCAGGCATCTGGAACCCACCCTCTCCTGGATTAGGAATTTAGGCAGCCACCTGAGGTTCCCATGCAGAGCTACTTGGGGCCAAGGAGGTTTTCTAGCTCCACGCCTAGGAACATCTCTGGGCACTGGTGGCTGCCCACTGGACTCCCACTCAGAGCTGGTGCTTGTGCCACAGCCAGCTCCTACCCATACAAGCCACCGAGCCACTCGCTGGCTTAGACGCCAAATGGAGCAGCACAATAGAAAATCTGCTAACACCAACGCAGAGCAATGGGGAACTAGAGGAGCTCCTGAGACTGCTGCCTCCCCGCCCCCACAAGAGGCACAGGCCTGCCCACACACCCAGCATATGCCACTACAACCAGCATCTGGGGAAGCCACCATACAGAGGCCACAGTAACCAAGGAACTCAGACAGACTCTTTGCTAGTGAAAACACCCAGACCCAGAGAGCTAAGCCTTGGCCCCTAAGAGAGTGATGGACCCAGCACAGCCCACCAAAGCCTCCCTTGAGTCAAAGGAAATGCAGGCATGACACTACCGTTGGCCTGAAACAGACTCAGAGAGGGGTCTTTCCTTGTTGCCCTCCCTCCTTAATGCACTGTTGTTGACTCAGCAGCAGCTCTTCCTGTCTGGGTTCAGGGAGGATGGGCTAAAAGACACTGCTTCTGGGACTGCTCCAGCAGCTCCATCCACACTGAACGTGCATTTCACCCTTCTCCATTGCCTCTGTCCCCACCCGTACCTGCCAACTCTTAATCTTAAGCTCCACCTACTGGACAACAGCCTGAACCTGTATGCAATCAAGGAACACGTACAGTGCGTTGGCACCCTGAAAGCGCCCAGAGACAAAGCCAATGGTTCATACACAGTATACATCACAGTCATTCCTTTAAGAGAAAAAAGAACTTAAAAATCAAGAAGCTTCATTCAAAGAATAGCAAATTCAACATAAAAGAAAGAAGCAGCAGCAGCAGCTCTCTCAGATAACAAGGAACCTACACAAGAACTCTAGCAATACAAAAAGCCAGAGTGTCTCATCACCTCCGAAGGATCAACACCAGCTACCAAGCAATGGATCCTAACTAGAATGAAATGTCTGAAATGACAGAGAATTCAGAATGTGGGTGGCAAAGAAACTCAATGAGATCCAATAGAAAGCTGAAAGCCAACACAAAGAAAACAGAACAAATTATCCAAGTTTTGAAAGACAGCATAACTACATTAGAAAAGAACCAAACAGAACTTCTGGAACTGAAAATTTCACTATAGGAATTTCAAAACATAGTTGGAAGACTTAACAACAGACTAGACCAAGCAGAAGAAAGAATTTCAGAGCTCAAAGACTGGGGCTCTGAATCAACCCAGTCAGACAAAAATAAAGAAAAAAGAATGTTAAAAATGAACAAAACCTTCAAGAAACATGGGATTTTGTAAAGTCACCAAATAAATGACTTAATGGAATTCTCTAGAGAAAAGAAGGAGCAACTTGGAAAATAGATTTGAGGATAAAATTCAGGAAAATTTTCCCAAACTTGTGAGAGAGGTCAATATGCAGATACAAGAAATCCAGAGAACTCCTGGAGATATTGTACATGATGACCATTACCAAGGCGCATAGTCATCAAACTAGCCAAGGTCAATGCAAAAGAAAAAATCTTCAAGGCAGCTAGAGAAAAGGGTCATATTACCCATAAAGGGAAATCCATCACACTAACAGTTGACTCTCGCAGAAACCTCATAAGGCAGAAGAGATTGGGGACCCATTTTTAGCGTTCTGAAAGAAAGAAAATGCCAGCCAAGAATTTCATATCCTGCCTCACTAAGCTTCATAAACGAAGGTGAAATAAACTCTTTCCCAGAAAAACAATCAGTAAGGAAAATTGTCACCACCAGGCTGGCCCAACAGGAGATGCTTAAGGGAGTTTCAAATATGGAAATAAAGGAACGATACTTGCTACCATGAAAGCACACACAAGCACATAGCCCACAGACCCTATAAAGTAACTTGCTAACAACACTAGGACAGGAATGAAACCTCACATATTAATAGTAACCTTGGATGTAAATGGCCTAAATGACCCACTTAAAAGACACAGAGTGGCAAATTGGTAATTAAAAACAAGACTCATCCTTCTGCTCTATGCAAGAGACCCATCTCACAAGTCATGACACCCATAGTCTCAAAGTAAAGGCATGGAGAAAGATCTATCATGTAAATGGAAAACAAAAAGAGCAGAAGTCACTATTCTTGTATCAGATAAAATAGGTTTTAAAGCAACAACAGTCAAAAAGGAAAAAGAAGGGCCCAAATAGCCAAAGAAATTTTACACAGAAAAAATAAAGCCAGAGGCATCACATTACCCAACTTCAAACATACTACAAGGCTACAGTAACCCAACCAGCATGGTACTGATACAAAAACAAACACATAGACGAATGGAACAGAATAAAGACTCCTGAAATAGAGCCACATACCTATAACCAACTCATCTTTGACAGTCAACAAAAAAAAAAAAAAAAATGGGGAAACGACACACTATTTAATAAATGGTCCTGGGAAAACTGGCTAGCCTATCAACATATATAAAAATTAATGCAAGTAGATTAAATACTTAAATGTAAGACCTCAAACTACAAAAATCCAGAAGAAAATCCAGAAAATACTCTTCTAGACATTGGCCTAGGCAAATAATTTATGATGAAGACCCCAAAATCAAAAATAGACAAATGAGACTTAACTGAAGAGCTTTTGCACAGAAAAAGAAAAAAGAAAAAAAAAAACAAAAAAACACCTCTCAACAGAATAAACAGACAACCTACAGAATGGGATAAAATATTTGCAAATCATGCACTCGACAAAGGACTAATCTCCAGAATCTATAAGGAACTTAAATGAATCAACAAGAAAGAAACAACCCCGTTAAAAAGTGGGCAAAGGACATGAACAGACACTTCTCAAAAGAAGACATACAAGCAGCCAACAAACATATGAGAAAATGTTCAACATTACTAATCACCAGAGAGATGCAAATCAAAACCACAATGAGATACCACCTCTTACCAGTCAGAATGGCTATTATTAAAAAGTCAAAAAATAATAACTGTTGGAGAGGTTGTAGAGAAAATTATATGTTTATATACTGTTGGTGGCAATGCAAATTAGGCAGAAAGCAGTTTGGAAATTTCCAGTGAACTGAAAATAGAATTGTCACTCAACCCAGCTATCTCATTACTGGATGTATATGCAAAGGAAAGTAAATTGTTATACCAAAAAGACACTTGCACCCATATGTTCATCACAGCACTATTCACAATAGCAAAGATGTGGAATCAACTCAGATACCCATCAATGGTGGACTGGATAAAGAAAATGTGGTACATAATGCCATGGAATACACCATTGCCGTAGAAAAAGAACAAAGTCATGTCCTTTGCAGCAACATAGTTGCAGCTGGAGGTCATTACCCTAAGTGAACTAACACAGGAACAGAAACCAAATACCACATGTTCTCACTTATAAGTGGGAGTTAAATCTTGGGTTCACATGAACTTAAGATGGAAACAGTAGACACTGGGGACTCAAAAATGAAGGAAGGAGGGAGGGGGGAAGGGGGCAAAGGCTTAAAACCTTCCTATTGGATATTATGCTCATTATCTGGGTAACAGGAACAATAGAAGCCCAAACCTTATCACCACACAACATACCCTTGTTACAAACCTACATATGTACCCCTGAATCTAAAATTAAAATCTAAATTAAAAAAATAGTAAAACTAGCAGTAAAAATGGCAGGTGGAAAAATCTTCAAACATGCAAGAATTCAAACGATATAGTATCCACAAGTCCCAGTTTTTAAACTTTTATTGAAATGGTTTTAAAAGTTAATACTCAAAGTTTGTAAGATCATTTTCTCATTAGGATAGCTTAAAGAAATAAGTTATTTACCTTTAGAATTCCTAAAGTGTCCAGAGAATTTCCATCAAGTACAGTTGGGCTTAGTGAAATTAGAAAATAGCTTGATACCCACTGGAAAACGTTGTGGGGAACTGAAGGAATCGTCTAAATATGTCACAGCAAAAGATAGCAATGGAGAAACCACCTGGGGTCATTTGACCTGAGGATGTGAGATTGTCTGCCTGCGTGAGGTGTTTTGATTAATTAATGTATTCTATATTAGCCTTGCCTGGGCAGGCATGGCCATGACCGAAGAGCAGGAATCATGCCTTCATTGCAGAAAATCCCTGGAGCGATTCAAGATGGGTTATAACTCCAGATTAAGATCCAATTAACTGAAACATTCCTGAGACAGCAGGAATAACCCTTGTACAGTATTTTCAATTTGAAATGCACTTTATAACTTAATGGGTCTGACAGATAGAAATCTAAATATTTCAGTTCCCCAGGACTGCCCCTCCATTAGGCAAGCATGAACACACTAACCCTCCACACACATAAGTCAAGAACTCACAGCACAAGTATTAAGATATAAACCTCTGCATCCTCCTTTTAGACGTTTTTAGCAGAAAAACAACTTAGAGATGATAAATTTGCCATGAGGATGAGCTGGTTGTGACAGGGGTCCCTTCCCCATCCCAGAATTCATCAGGACCAGTGGAGTGAGAGTCTCTGAGGCTGGCAAGGCCCAACAAAGAGTGGTTCCGGGTTAGGCGGGTAGCGTAGGGGCAGGGGGGAAGCTCCCTGAAGGATGTTATGATGCTATTTGATAATTCTCAAAGAAAACTTTGGCTGAGGGTTCATGCAAACCATAGCCAAAAGGAAGACAAGCTAGAACCTCAAAGGAAGCCAGACGGTGTGTCCAGCCCAGGAGCGAGGCTCCGGTCTACAGGAGCTAGGCGGCAAAGGAGCCGTTCAGGGAGCTCAGGAGTTCTGCAAAGGTGGGAGGTACCGAGATGGAGGCTGAGTGGTTTGGAAGGAGGGCCCTGGAGTATCCTGCCCACAGACAGTGCAATTTTTCTGCAAATCTTCCTTCCTCCTCTCCGCTTTCCCTCATCTCCCTCAACCAGCTTCCCTCCCAAGGCCAAACATTGAGGGACAACTCCCCTCCCCTGGAGAGGTTTAACCAGCTGTTCCCTCAGTATGCAAGCCTTCTGGGGAACTAGCTCTGCCCACTTTGCCAATAGAGTGGAGAGGAAGAGATTGTTTTCCAAGCCAAACATGGAATACATCCCAGCAGCGTGTGTTGAAGATGATAAAGCTCTCCTCCTTCGGTCTCTTTTCCTGCGAGCCATCTTTACCTGCCACTGCATGCTCTGAAACAGAGATTCTCACACTCTATCCTCTACCAGACTCACCTGGAGAGCTGTGAAATGCAGAGGGCTGCGACATTCCCAGGTGGTGATGAAGTTGCCGGTGTGGGAACCACATTTCGAAAACTACCACCTAAATGTTCTTCCCCAAGCATTCCGCACATTCTCTAAGCCTCCAGGCATGTTTGATAGCTGTGTGACCTCAGAGACGTCCTTTAACCTCCCCATGCCTCAGTTTCCTTATGTGTGAAATGAGGAAAATAATACTTTCCACCATATAGGGTTGTTGTAGGGATTTAATGAGCTAACATATGTAAAGATTTAGGACAGTGGGCCAGGCACGTTGGCTCACGCCTGTAATCCTAGCACTTTGGGAGGCCGAGGCGGGCAGATCACGGGGCCAGGAGATCGAGACCATCCTGGCTAACACGGTGAAACCCTGTCTCTACTAAAAACATAAAAACTTAGCTGGGGGTGGCGGGCGCCTGTAGTCCCAGCTACTGGGGAGGCTGAGGCAGGAGAATGGTGTGAACCCGGGAGGCGGAGCTTGCAGTGAGCCAAGATCGTGCCACCGCACTCCAGCCTGGGCGATAGAGCGAGACTCCATCTCAAAGAAAAACAAAAAAAAAAGATTTAGGACAGTGGCTGACATGTAGTAAGCATTGTATATGTGTTTGTGATTGTCACTGCCTCCGTCCAACAGGAAGCTCTGTTTCATTGCACAGGATTCTATTTCAGTAGTCCCCCTTATCCAAGGTTTTGCTTTCCAATGTTTTAGTTACCCACAGTCAACCACAATCTGGAAATAGATGAGCACAGCACAGTAAGGTATTTTGAAATCAAGAAGGACCACAGTCACATAACTTTTTGCAGCATATTGTCTTATTTTATTATTAGTTATTGTTTTCATTTATTATACCTAATTTACTTTAATTAAGGTTTATCATAGGTATGTGTGCATAGAAAAAACAGTGAATATAGGGTTCGGCACAATCAGTGGTTTCAGGCATCTTGGAACGTATCCCCTGTGGATAAGGGCCGACCGCTGTAATTGATGTATTCATCATGTCTGGTGGGAACCCTGCTAATTTTCTCACAAGAAAATGGATCAGCTGCAGTTGTGTCTGCCAATACCCCAGTTGGACGTTTCCAGTTAGATGCCAGCTGTACATTTCTCTTCACAGGTGAGTACATTCCTTGGCGCTTTAAGTGATCACGTGCCTTCCGAATGCCAGGTGTGGCGCCCGCTCTGCACTGCTCGCTGCAACTGCTCCCACCCTTTCCCAGGGCGGGTGCTCCACTGCGCCATTCCCCTCGATCCAGGGACTCAACTTCAGCGAGGCTGGGAGCGCTCCGAGGCTGGCCTGTCCAGTCCAGGCAAATCTTGGGCAATTATTTTACTCTGTGTCATAGATTTGTATCTTTAAATAAACTGTAAGTTCTTTATAGACAGCACTTGTATCCCCTGTGCTGGCCAGAAATGTGTGGCCTGCTCACTTCCTCACCTACAAAACAGGGATAAAGGCACCCCCTTCACAGGCCTCTGCAAACATGGGTGAGGCAATGGCTGTGAATAAGGGCCTGGCACACACTTGGTGCTCGGTACAAGTGCATCCTTTCAGCACCCACCATGTGGAATGTCTGTTGGCCTCTCCCCAGATGCCTGGGACAAAGGCGGGCTCTGCCATCTCTGACCTCGGCACTCAGCACAGTGCCTGGCACATTTGTGGCTCAGGAAGTGCATGCAGAGTTGTGGGGGGGCTCTCAGTTATGCCCCTGGAGGACAGGGCACCCTCCCTGCTGCAAGAGGAGCTGGTCCTGATGAAGGGAGATCAATCATTCTCTCAATCGTCACGTCTGCATTGAGTATTGATTGCTACGGTGTAGCTGCTGCTCTCCTAGGCGATTGTAAATTGATCATTTGATGATTTGTTCTGCCATCTTCTCTCTTTTCTTGTTAAGCTGAGAGATATCTAATGCTGGCCCCATCCTTGCCGAGGATGGATGTTCTATGGCTGATACTACTTGGAGGCCTGCAGGCGACTTGAGGAGAACTGAAGGGGGCCAGGGAAGTCCATGCAAACGTTCAATTTTGCTCTAAGCTAAGAGAAGTTCTTTCTTCAAGTATTTGATCTGATCTTCTAAAAACAGTGGTTCTCAAAGTGTGGTCCCCAGGACTGGGAATCCATTAGAAGTTCAAATTCTCAGGACCCAGCCCAGATCTGCTGAATCTGAAACCTGGGGTGACGTCCACCAATTTGTGTTTCAGTGCCTTCTAGGTGATTCTGATGCATGCTCCAGTTTGAGAGTCACTTCTCTGGAGACGCCAGGAAGAACTTAACACGGAGACTTTAACCCCCTTGTTGAAGATAAAGAAACTCAAAACCAATGCATATGATTTGTTCTGTCTAATGAGGGGAGGCAGAGAGAGAGGAGAGAGACAATTAAAATACACCAGTGCTTCCACAGATGCGCTCATGAGTGTGCCAGGCTGAAACTCCCAAGGGTCCACTTGGTCTCAGGCACTCTAATTCCAGGTGCCTCAGGGGATCCCAAGTGAAGATGTCCAGATAGCAACTGGATATAGGATCTGAAGCTCCCATAAGAGATGGGGCTAAAGATGAGCAGATGACGATTTCCATCCCTGGGGGTCTCTGGAGCTGTGAGACCACATATGGAGGGAACGCATGCAGGGAGGGAATGCCGGCAGACAGGCACGGGGGAGGCATGAAGGAGAACCCTCGAGAAGTTCAGCTCTGAGGACATGACTCTCTTGTTTGCTTGGCTGGTTTTTGTCTGTGTAAGACCAGAGAGATGTAAGGGTAGGAAGGAAGAGGTGGGAGAGTTTGGAGATGCGGGAGTAAGGGGTTCATGGACAGGCGAGTTCCCTGAGCAGAAAGAAGGGGAGGAACCCAGGGCCCAGAAGGGCCGACAGCCTCAGAAAGAGAATGAGCACAGCCCTCCACTGTAATAAAAGGAGGGAAGAAGAAATGGCTGCAGATGCCAGGTGGCAGCCAGGCTTGCGGATGGAAACTGGAGAAACCCCAGAATGGCTTCCATGTTCCCAGAGAAGTGGGGTCACCCGCCGAGGGTGAGGGAGGAGCTTGGAGTGGGAGAACAGTGCAGACGTCTTGAACTGTTGTTGCTGTCATTGCCCAACCGGGTTCTTCTCGCCCACTGCCCAAAAAAGACAATGCACTGAGACTAGCAGGAATTGCACCAAAGAGTTTAATAATTGCAGGGCCAGCCGAATGAGGAAGTGGGGAGAGAATTCTCAAATCTGTCTCCCTGAGAATTCAGAGGCTGGGGTTTTTCCTATGCTTTGGTAGGCAGGGGCCTAGGGAATAGGGAATCCTGATTGGTTGGGCTGGGGATGAAACCACAGGAGTGTCAGCACTGTCTCTGTGCAGCCAAGTCGGTTCCTGGGAAAGGGATCACAGTCCAGGTGGTGTCTTTTGTTCTGCCAAAATGCTAAATCTGCAAAACATCTCAAAGACCCATTCCTTACGTTTCACAATAGTGATGTTATCTATAGGAGTAGATGGGGAAGTTAACCAATCTTGCAATCTCCAATTACCTGATTCAGGGGCAGCAAACCAATGGCAGGTCATGGTTTCCCTCTGAGTCTTCTCCAGCAAAGCTCAGGCCCTACCATATCCTATCCTTGTCTTATAGATGCAGTTCAATCTCCAAACAAGGAGGGGTCAGTTTTCCTTGCCTCAAAGTTTAACTACAAACCAAATTCCTTTCATAGCTATCTTGGCCTCCAAACTAGAATAAGCAAAAAAATCAACTTAGCCTGTGAGGCTAGAAGCAAGATGGAGTCTGTCGTGTTAGATTTTTCTCATTACATGAAACTCTGCAAAGGTGGTTTCATTGCCGAGAGGGGAAGAGCACGTGAGCCAGCAAATCCAGCAACAGTGCCGGGGGCAGGGAGGGTGGCCTGGCCAGCCACTGCGGGAGTCTTTCCACTCATGCAGGCAGCCCTCTGCTTTCTCTCCCGAATGTGCCCCGAATAAGTGTCCCAGACATCTGTCTCCAACCTGTGGGGAGAAATTTCACAAAAAATCACTCTGCCCTTAGTGGGTCCAGGCACCAGGCAAGCTTGGTTCAAATCTTGGCTCTGACTAGAATTTAAATGGTGGCCTGGAGGTGGCTGAGGGGCCACCCAGCACCTCATCTTCCATCTGCAAAGAGGGACGATTACACACCGATGCCATTAGACTCAGCCTTGATGTGCCCAGCACCTGTGCCACGCCGGCCAACAGCTGTGGGTCCACAGTAGATGGTGGCTGCAGCTGAAGCCACCTCGCGGGCTCTGCGTCAGACACCTACAGATGTGTTCCTTGAACCACATGCTGGGAGAGGCCCCGGCTCAACCTCCTTTTATTTGCCCGCATCCAAAGTCTCTTGACCGTGAGCCACAACAATGCTTGTCAGTATAGGCTGAAGTGGCCATTCCCTTTGAAAAGACATCTCTGGGTGTTCTAGGATTCCAGGGTCAGCTAAGCTGCTAAGCTGGTCTTCCTTAAAGAGGCTTCAACATACCGAGCCTGCCCAGGTCCCCAGAGATGGGAGTGTGGCAACAGTGGATATGGACAAACAGCTTGCTCCAGCGGGGGAGTGGAAAAGCACCCAGGCTCCACAGACCCCACTTTCCTCCCCACTCTTGCCCCAGGGTTTGCAGGAGGAAAGAAAGGAGCCACATCTCACACTCAGAGAACCAGAGAATAAAGATGCCATTCGATTGCTGAGGTCCCAAAGGAAGTGGCCTGCAAAACGTGGGCAGAGCAGCTTCTGGCCCAGAGACCTGCATTACAGAGCTTGGAACTGGTTTCCAGGCTGAAGGCTGATCAAGCTGCACTTCTGAAACTAGGCACATTAACACTCTCATTAGGGCCCAGGCTCGCTACAATACAGGCCTATTTAAATGTAAATTTTGACATTCAGCCCAGGACTAGAAAAGAAATAGTTTCCACACCTCAGCACTGGAAAGGAGAATGAGGATTATGAAGGAAGACTTTTTAATCATGTTTACTTTCAGGCCATCGTGGTTCTGGGTCTTTTTTCCTTCATGGAGAATACTGGATTTTTAATTACCCGAAGCTCAGAGACAGCATCCCAGCCTCTCAGATTCCCCCTCGTGGCCACAGATAGTCTGATTAAGTGTAATTTTGTTAAAAGTGTAGCTCCAAGCACAGTTAATTGACAGGGGTCCTGGAGAAGCTGAAGCTAATCCAGGAATGAAAACATGTAATTCTGCTGAAAACGAAAGGAGCCCTGCTCGTCTCATAAATCACACCGGAGGGAGAGTGCCGCTCTTGGTAGCTCCCTCCCCTGGGCTCCAATCCCAAGCCTTCCAAGTAGCCCAGCGACTTTCCAGCAACTTAGCCTATCTGAGCCTCAGTTTGCTCATCTGCAAAGTGGGGCGAGGACCCCCAGCAGAGTGCTGTGAGCGTTCGGTGTGCGTCCAGGAGGGTGGGCACCCATGCCCCACACCCTCACAGCCTCTGCCCCACCCAGCACCCACAGCAGCCCAGCTGCCTGCAGGAGCCAGGACCGAGCGCTCACTTTTCTTATTATTGGTGGTTCTGCAACCCGAGGATGGCAACCAACTTCTGCAATCCCAGCATGCTTGTCTGTAGACAGCAGAGCCCCACCTTCCTGGAGGCTGGGTGAGGAAGCGAATGGTATCACGCGGGTGGAGGAAGCACAGCCCCACCCTCCTGGAGGCTGGGTGAGGAAGCGAATATGGTATCACGTGGGTGGAGGAAGCCACTCCCTGGGCTCCCTGCAAGGATGGCTCATCCCCTGTAAGGACACCAGGTGCCTAGGGGCATCCTGTGGAGTGGGAAGCAGCAGAACCAGGCTTCCCCCCATTCCACACGTCCCCCACACACCCCACCAGCAGCGCACAGGCACCATGGGCGAATTGAAGACAGGGCCACCCAGGGGTCCATGGCATCTGTGGGCAAGTCCATCCTGGTATCTCAGCTGAGACCCAACCCAGCACCTGTAAGCCCTGGGTGACCTCCATGCCCTCAGCACTCCATGTCCCATGGGTGTGCACGCACACACACACACACACACAACACACACCACATATACACCACACACATGCATACACCACACACACACCACACCCATACCACACACAAGCACATGCCACACATATACACACATACACACACACCACACATATACCATACACATGCATGCACCACACACATACCACTCACACGAGCACACCACACATGCACCACACACACATGTACTGCACACGTACACACACCACACACACCACACATATACCATATACATGAACACACCACACACATAAACATCACACAGTGCACACATACATGCATACACCACACACACCACACATATACCACACACATGAACATACCACACATATACCATTCACAAGAACACACCACATACAGCACACAGATTACTCACGTGAACACACCACACAAAGCACACATACACTACTCACATGAACACATCACATGCACACCACACACACACACACATATACCACACATAGCACATATATACCACACATGCACACCACACACACACACCACACACACACACCATACACATACCACACACATGCACACATCTCATACCACACGCATACCACACATGTCACACACACATATACATACCACACACACCACATATAGGCATACACACACACACACTACACACATACACCCACACATACACACACCACCCACCACACCCAACCATGGTAACGCAAACTCTCGCTCGGCCCCCAGGGCTCCTACTGGGCTTTCAAGGAGGTCCCCATGTGTGAAGCTCCGGTCCCCTCTCCAGCCCTCAGAGCACTAGCGTCTCAGGTACTTCACTCATATGTGACCTCCTCGCCAGGGTCCAGTGCTATCCCTCAGTCTCTCACGGACACTGGTCACCATATGCCAGCTGGGGCCAAGCACTGGCGTTAAACAGCAGTGGTTCCCCGGGGGTCCTTGAACATGTTCAGAAGCCCAGATCTCCACCAGCCCCAACCCACCCTCATCATCACTGATGCCAGCAAAGGCAGCCTGTTGTCCTGAGGCAGCTCCTGAAGGGTCACCACCTGCCTCCGCCAGGCTGCCTCCGCCAGGCTGCCCCCGCCCGCCATCAGCCCCTCCACTGGGTGACCAGGTAAGCAAGACCAGGCCTGGCTCCGCAGGACCTCACCATCCAGGAGAAACTCTGGAGCACATCCCAGCACAGCAGGGCTCAGGGCTGATGCATGACCCTCTCCGTTCCTAACACCAGACAGGGCCTGCAAGACTCAGGGAATGATGGGGCCACAGCAGGGCAGGGACTGAGACTCAGGGACCTGCATCCCAGGAAGAAGGGCCTGAGCTTTAGCAGGACAGTTTTGATCTAGGGAGTTGTGACTAGTCAGCTGGAACCTTAGAAAAGACTCGCTCATCATAGATGTGGAACTGCAGGAGCCCAGGGGCAAGGGGACCCACAGTGCAGCAGCTGCTGCAGGCACCTGGGTCCAGGAAGATGGTGCCCAAATGCAGGCAGTGGCCCACAACACGAAGGGAGTATCTGAGGACCTCTGAGGGATAGGGGCTGATCATCGGCAACGGGGACCGAGTGGCAGCAGATTCTATGTCACCTGGGTAGGAGATGTTCACTAGGCCTGGAGAACCTGGGAAGGAGGAAGCTGGGCTGGTCAGGCTGCACAGCTGTGGCCAAGCAGCAGGGCCCTGTGGAGCACAGAACACCCCTCAGGACTGTCCCCACTTGTCCAAGATGGCCAGCTGTGCACCCTCTTGTCACAGCCCCGGTGGGACCAGGTGCTGATGGCTGGGAGGTCTGTTCTGGGAGGGCACCTCCGGGCCCAGCACTGACACTCACCTGTAGGGGAGATGGGGCCATGCAGTGATGTCTCTGGCTCCATCACTGGGCACCTGTGGAGCTAGGTGGAATCACAAGGCAGAAGGAGGGGCCCACCACAGCCAGTTGGAAATGCTCAGTTATACATTCCTGTTTCCTGACTGAGCACTTCTAGTGGGCAGGGCTAAGCTCACAGCAATATGGGTCCCTGGAGCCTAGCACAGTGCTAGCACACAGTAGCTGCTTAATAAATGTTTGATGCAAAACTGCACCTGCACCAGGAAAGCCGTGCAGGCACTATGGAGCAGGGTTGCAGGGCTGGTCTCAGACACCCCAGCACTGCCATCACCAGGCCCTGCTGCCCAGCTCCTGCCCACTGCTGGCAGCTTGCTGAGAGCAGGAGCTAGGCTTACTGCAGCCAAGTCCCAAGCACAGTGTACAGTGCAGAGTAGGTGCTTAGCATGCTTTCTGGAACAGCTAAATGATGAGAGAGAAGTGCCATTGACAACACATAAGGTGCTTCTCCAGAGCATGACCTGGGAAAGTTGTTGAACCCCTTGGGCTCTGTGGCTTTTAATGTGTAGAATGTTCTAGAATATGTCAGAGGTCAGATGAGAGTCACCTCGGGAAATCCACTAATTCCAGGTCCTCTTAGTCTGCTGCTACCTGAACAAGGTAAGGCCGTGTATATTCATTTAACAGACAGCATTTGCTGTGGGCCTTCCGTGGGCCTCACACACGGTGTGGTGGCAGAAGATAGCATGGCCAGGACAGGCTTGTCACACCAGGGTGACAATGCTCTCAATCCCAGTGGCTTTACTGCACAAAGTCTACTCTCCCTCAGGGCTTCAGGTGGAGGAGGCACCACTGGCTGGAGCTGAATCAACCAGAACGCACAGTTCCCTGGAGGGTGGGCACTGGCTCCTGGAGGCTTTTGCTCAGAGGTGATACACAGCACTTATTCTCACAGCTCATTAGCCAGAACAAGTCACCTGTCCCAGCCTGACCCCCAAAAAGACTAGGAAGTGTGGGGAGCAGACAGAATATCTGATGAGCATCCCCTCCTCTGCCAGAGAGGGATTAAAAAAAAAAAAAAAAGCCAAGAGGCTCAGAGAAGTCAAGCCCGTGGCCCAGGGTCTCACAGCAAGGAGGTGTCAAAACCAGGCTGTCTGGCCCAAAGCCTCTCCATGTAACAAGTGCACTCTACCGGCCCTCTTACTGCCCTGACTGATGTGAACAGTTTAGGCCATAAGTTGCTGTCCTCCTGACGCCCACCTAACACCATCCCACAGGGAGCAGAGGCATGGGGGAAAGAGAAGGGGAAATGTTACCTGGGACCAGGAAGAGCTCAGCAGCATGACACACTAGTGCCTGCCTGTGTGAACCCAGCGAGCATCCCCATGGAAGGACAGCAGCAGCTGACAGTGCTCCTCTGAAGGTCACCAAGCCCCCAAGCCCTTGCAGGTTACGTGGCTCAGTTCTCAGCCCACTAGGGAGCAGCCAGGCTGGGTGGGCCCGCATTGGGCTGTGGCAGGATGGACTGTGCCCACCAGAGCCCTGACCACAGGTTTGCATGAACCACGTGGCCTGGGCAATGGGGAGAGTGTCCCATGAGATGAAGCATTTGTGGTATTTGTCTGCCACAGAACAGTAGAATCATGACATAGATGAGCAACGCACACTCCATGCCACCCTCTGGATGCCAAATGGCACCCTGAGAGCCTGGAACCTCAGGACTTCTCCAACGCACACTCCAGGCATGGAAAGTGCCCCTGTGTGCTTGACCTCAGCACCTCCGTGCCCACCACAGGGCCTGGCATGACCAGCACTGGGCACCATCTGGGTGGAAGGAGATGGAGTGAGGGGTGGGTGGGCACATGGGGCTGCCCAGAGAGCACCCTCAGACCTCCTCTAAGTGTGTGCTTCCACAGGTGAAGTGGGGTCGGCCAAGGTGTCGGGGTCCCTGGACGGGGCTCTGTAGAGATGACAGCCTTTTCCTTGACGACATGTTTTGCATTTCTGTCCCCTCCCCCTGGAGTCCCCAAACACCCTGCTCATTTCAGAAAGAAGGACATCCAGCAGGTGTTGCCAGGAAAATAAAATGGTCTAGAGCAAGAATTCTGAAGGAAGCAAGCTCTACTTTGCATATTTGTAGTAAAGGGAGCTGCTGCCTATGAAATTATATGGCCTCCTCGCTTTATAGTCCAATGCCACAGTGAGCTGTGAAATACTGGAAATTTCAAGATTTAATTAAAACCCAGTTCACTGCACTGAAGTTCGCTTACAAAATATAGCAAAGATTAATGGGAGATATCAAACCAAACTGTTTGTGCAAGACCTGTTGAGTCATAATTTATGGGAACAAGAGGAAAGAGCAAGATCATTACCTTAAAATAAATTTACTGCTTCTCCGACTAAGTAAAATGGAAATAATAAAAATCCCTGGGTCAGCGCAACTGCACCAGAGTGAAATGGCAGGCCGGCCAGGCAGGTGACTATCAATCCGCAGACATTACCAGGGCCACAGGAGGCTTTGCTGTCATGCTGGGAGGGCACAGGGCAAGAGGGAACTCTGCCTCTATTCATTTAATCCTCGCAAGGACTACCATGGCAACAGTCCCTGCTTTCCAGATGAGCAAACTGAGGCTGAGAGGGATCAGGTGACTTGCCCAAGGCCATACCACCAGTGGGTGGCAGACCTGGGACCAAGACCAGGCCGTCTGGCTCAGCCAGTGCTCCCGCACCACAACATGGAGCTAGCCGCCTTCACGTCCATCCTTGGAAGGACCTGACCATCTAGGTGAGGGGGGGACATTGGCTGGACGAGCCCAGCACCGGCCCGCAAAGGCTCTGGGGCTAGGGGATAGTTGAGCAGTGCCCCGATAAATGTCCCTGTCCTGATCCCTGCAACTCATGTCATCCTATATGATGGCTAAGCTATTGTGCCCAGTTGCCTGGTCACACACCAGTCTAGATCTTTCTTCAGAGGTGCTTCTTAGATAAGACTAATGTTTAAATCAGTAGACTTTGAGTGAAGCAGACCACCCTCCATAGTGTAGGTGGGCCTCATCCAACCAGTTGAAGGCTTTCAGAGCAAAGACTAAGAGTCAACTCCCGCCTCCTGAGGAAAGCAGAATTCTGCCAGCAGATGGCCTTCCCACTCCAGCTGGGATGCTTCTCTGGGTCTCCAGCCGTCCACCCTCCTTGCATGGTTTCAGACTTGCCAGCCTCCATGATGGACACCATGGCTGACCCCACTCCACCCTGTGGAAGCACACACTTAGAGGAGGTCTGAGGTTGTTCTCTGGGCAGCCCCATGTGCCCACCCACTCACCACTCCATCTCTTTCCACCCAGATGGTGCCCAGTGCTGGTCATGCCAGGCCCTGTGGTGGGCACCAAGGTGCTGAGGTCAAGCACACGGGGGCACTTTCAGTGCCCGAAGGGTGCATCAGAGAAGCCCTGAGGTTCCAGTTCCTTAAGAGGAACCCCTCTCTCCTGCTCTCCCCCTCCCTGCCTCTCCCTCTCTCTGTGTGTACATCTGTATGAACATATGTATTCTATTCTATTTCCCTGAACCAATACACCCTGACCCATACACCCTACAGGGCAGTAAGGCTCTTTGGGGACAGGGGCATCACCCTGGGTTTTCCTGGTGGGTGTAGTGCAATCCCAAGCCCCTTAGGGAGGGAGGCGAAGACTCAAGGGACACAGGGCCACAGCCAAGGGACTACAGCAGTTACCAGAAGCCAGAACTAGCAAGAAGGACTTCTCCCCAGAGCTCCGGAAGGCAGCGGTCCTGCCGACGCCTTGATTTGGGTCCAGTGATAACTGATTTCAGACCTCAATGTCCAGAGCTTTGAGAGAATAAATCTCTGTTGTTTGAAGCCACTGGTGTGTGGCGGTTTGTTGCAGCAGCCCCAGGAAACGATGTCAGTGGCCGTGTTCCCAGGAGGGCAGGCGTGCTCTGGGCTTTTCTCCTCCGGGGTGGGCTGTGTGCTTGCTGTCGAGAAAAAGTGAGGGCAGCCTGCTTGGGGTGCCCCCCTTCACCCACCCCAGAGTCCTACAAGTCTCTCCCCTGATGCCCCACTGCCTCCTTTCCTTCCGGGACAGGGCTGGCCATCACCTCCTCCTCCTGACACTGCCATGCAGCTTCCCAGCCTGACACAGTGCCGCCAATCCCAAAACAAGCACGGGTTAACCTATGTGGCTGGGAGTGTTTGCAGGAAGATCTGGAGAGCCATGGAGCCCGGCAGCGGGGCATGATTTCTTCCTGAGTCAGACTGGAGGGGAGGATGGCGCCTCCTCGATCACTCACTCTAACAACCCAGAGAAACCCTGCAGCTCCAAAGCAGGACCCAGTGACACCCCACCCAGTCCGCACTGAGCCACCCTGGGTCCTGGGCCCAGCCCTGGTGTGTGGACAGCTGCCCAGGATGCCTCACCAGCCCCACTCAGCCCACCTGCCTGTGCAGCCTCCAGGAGCAGGACGTGCAGGCAGCAGCTTAAACTGAGAGTGCCGGGGAGTAGGGGGAAGTGAGGACATTAAGGGGCCTGACCTCAGAGGCATCATCTGAATGGCCACACTGCCTGCCCCCCGTGTACTCTGAACTCACATGGGCTTCAGGGAACCCCGTGACTTGGGGCGACAGCAAGTCATTCACCACAGCTGGATGGTGTGTGAGAGCGAGGCAGTGTGAGTCCGTGAGGGCTCCATGTGCTGCTCTCATCCTGAGAGCGACAAGAAGCCACTGAAAAGCATTCAGCGGAGGAGCGTGTGTCCCAGTGAGATGGCAGCCTCCCGGGAGAGAGCTCACCCCATGCTGTGGCCGCAGTGAAGTAACGCTCGTCACCAAGAGCAGCTGCGTGCTGTGTGCACTGTGACACGCTCCCAGGCATCACCACTCCTCGCACTGGGGACTGTCGCCCCATCCACACTGTCTTCAGCGGCATGCATGAGAACGTCTGCCACACAATTGCTCCCAGATGCCCACCAGTGGGGAAATGGATAGAAATGATATGGGTGACAGGATGAGATGAAGCAACTAGGATGAGGTCACCTTTGAGGGAAGGAGGGAGTGGTGATCAGGAAAATAGGAGACACGAAAACACTCTTGGAGAAGAAAATATGATGAAACTTTGTTTAAAAGTGCCAGAAAGATTTAAAAATAAAGCTAAGGGGATCTACAGGAAAGGAGAGCTGATGCAAGGAAGCACAAGAAAACCACCCTCCCCTCTGGAGCACACAGCATTCAAGGAGCCACCTTGGAGCAGAGAGTAGCCCTCATCGGACATTGAACCTACCAGTGCTGTGATGCTGGACTTCCCAGCCTCCAGAACTGTGGGGAATATATTCCTGTTGTTTATAAATTCAAAATGAGAAAAGAAAATGGAAGGATGGATCCAGGATGTCTAACACAGGATTTGGAAGGCAAGAGGAGAGGGCTGCAGGGCAGGAGCTCCCAGCCTCTCCCCAGGCAGCCCAGCTTCCCCCTTACAATGAGAAGCGAGCAGGGACGCCACCTAAACCCTGTGTCGTAGCACTTCCATCTCCCAGAGAGATGGGCCACACGCACGAGGTCCCTGCCCAGAAACGTAAGGAAAGTAGTTCCATGGCCTGGATTAGTAAAGCCACCATGTGTGAGCACCGGTCCACCTTGGCCAGGGGTAGAGGGCCTGTGAGAGCATCGACACTTGCTCTTTCATCCACCAGCCACACACTGAGAGCTCGGTGCCGGGCCGCCTCTGTGCTGCAGACTAGGATGCACTGGCATCCAACCTGCAAACACTGACAGTCTAGTGGGTGTCCTGTGGCCACAGCTGCCCACATGTGAGCATCCCGTGCCATAGGAAAGGTTTATTCTTCAGCCTCGTTGGAACTAGAAAATACCACAGGACGTCACTGGGAATTGAACAATGACGTGAAATCTCGAGCTCTTGAATTTCTCGCTTTGCAATCACTTTTGCACAACCAATTCCCTGTGGTTGTTGTCTTCTGGGGAAAAGGAGACCTAACTACTTCATAAGCTTCTGTTCGGTTTTTACATTTAATTAACTACACGCTTCAGAGCACCTGCACCATGAATGAACGTCTCACCGGGGAGGCAGCAGAAATGGAAGGAGAAACGTGCACAAAACGGAATGCAGAGAAAACGCTTGAGGGAAACGTGTTATTTTCATGAGGCTGAAACACCTCAGCGTGTGTGTGGTGGGGAACTGTGCTCCTCACCCCTGGAGTTGCTTCCCTGTGGAGGGACCCCGCTGGTGTTGACCCCTGGCCGGCCCCTTCAGTTGCTTGTCCCATGGGGAGAGGAGAGGCCATCCTACTGTGTGGCTAGGAGAGGAAAAGTGCTCTGGCCTGCCCTCTGGGCGCTCCGCCAGACTGCAGTCACCCACGGGTAGCCAGCATCTGAGGAAGCCGGTGCACGTCCAGCACAGGCTACTCACGGAGTCCCCTGAAGCTGAGATTTAGCATTAGAAAACTCAATTTTTACCAGAAATAGAGTCCAAATGTTGACATTCGCAATCCCACTACTTGCCTTTCCCTGAGCTGATTCAGAACTTGGGATGTGGAGAAGGGAGATGAGTACTGGGCTTCCTCACACCCCCAAAATTTGGCTAACAGGGAAAACCCTCAATTTCTCCAGAACTTGTGTGTCTTGGGGGTCTTAGCTCCACCCCGGTATTAGCTCCACCCCTTCCACAGCCACAGGCTCCCCACGCCCTCTGCTCCACCATCCTGGAGCAAGTCTCCCGCAGGCACCAGTGCTTCACGCCCCACCCAAATGCTCTCCTCTGCAGAAGCAAACAGTGCCCTCCATGAGGAGGGTCCCACCACAGCCTGGAGCTCAATAACTGTGTCCAACCACAAAGGGGCCAGCCCTGGCTGCATCCGCCTCCCAAGTCCTGATCAGGACTTCTCATGGCATCTGGAGAAGGACCCATTTCATTCACTCCACTACGTTGCAGATGGATACTTTAGCTAAATATAATAAAAATAAAACACTAGAAAAATAAAATGGAAAACAATGATACATAAAATACAAGCCAAAAATCTTCATTAGGTCTAACAGATGTAAAATTACTCCAAAGAATTGCTACAACATTTTCTAGATGGTGTGTGACCTCTGTTCTGTCTTTATCTCCTTGTAAACAGCCCATGCTGAGGACTGATCCCATCAGAAGCCCATACTGTGAGTGGTGGTGGCCTGAGATGGCACTGTCTGCCTGGGAGGAAGGAGCACACAGCCCCGTCAGCCTCTGCAGGTGAGCTTGGCCTGCATCCGAGCTCAAAACACACCAGGCAATCTGACCAAACACCCTGCATTCATTCCAAAAACAAATTGCTTTTCTGGAGCCATGAAATTAGCTTCTGGAGTAAAATATTAAATTCCACTCGCAAAACAGAATGATTTATGCTCTTTACAAAAGAAAAACAACAGTACAGCTTTCGACTTCTCAAATGATTTAAATCTCAACTTAGTTTCAACCCAGAGGGAAAATACAAAATAAATAGTAACCACAAGAAGAACTGCTGAAGTCTTTCCCCTCCTTCCTCAGGGGGCTGGGTGGGGAGAAGATTGCAGCATGTTGCGACCGTTGTGTGTTCTTCTAAGTCCAAAGCCAGGCTCCCTGGGGGACACTTCAGGAACCTCAGAAGCCCTATCTGCTGCTGTCTGTCCATCGCCCTCCCCACGCCTGTGCATCACATCTGCCTCTGATGGGATTGGTCTCCAGGGCAGGAGCTGAGTGAGGGCCATGAGAAGTTGTGCCTTGTGGCCTTGGTCCCTTTTCTACCTGGAAGGCACTGCCTGGGAGCAGCCGCAGGGCAGATGTGGAAGCGCCACCACCCCGGTCAGGGCCTGAGATTTTCAGTCTTGGTGACACCAACAGTGGACTGGGCACACCCTCTCCAGGTCCCTCTGGCTTCAAAGACAAGCGGCATCATTCCACTCCCAAGTCAAGCAGCTGTTTAGAAAGCAGCTACTGAGAGGCTGAGAGCTGAGCAAAGCCTCTGGCTACCTCTCAGGATTGAGGGGGAAAAGGCAGAGTTCAGGGCCTGGGGAACACTACGGGTTCCCCAAAGGCGCACAGTGGATGAGAAAAAGGCTCACCTCACAAACAGTGGCACAGCTTCAAGTCCATTCAGACTTAGTGGTCTTGCTCCTACTCTAAAAGCGTGCCAAAAACAAACATACACCCTCCCTGGAGGAATGTAACCTCCAAGACTTCAAATCATGCCTGTGATCTTATGATACACATGCTGGCCTTCAATAGGAAAAAAAAAAAAAAAAAACCCCTGTGCTAAAAGACAAGAAGTGACTGAAATTAAAAGGAAAAAGACATTAGAAACAGACCACTGGAGACCTAAATATTAGCATTATCAGAAATGGATATAAAAATAGCTGTGATTAATATGTTCAGTAAATATAATGATATAGAATTTTAGCAACAATAAATCAAACAAAATTTCTAATTTAAATTTTCTTCCATGAAAAATGAAAACATTTGTCCACACAACAGCTTATACAGGAATGTTTACAGCATAATTACCCATAATAGCCCAAAAGTAGAAACAACCCCAGTGTGAATCAATGGGTGAGTGGATAAATGAAATGCAGTATATCCAAGCACTGGAATATTATGTAGCAATGAAAAGGAACAAAGTACTGATACATGCTGTGACATGGATGAACCTTGACAACATTATGCTTAGTGGAAAAACATTGGGCCGGGCACGGTGGCTCATGCCTGTAATCCCAGCACTCTGGGAGGCCGAGACGGGCTGATCACGAGGTCAGGAGATTGAGACCATCGTGGCTAACACAGTGAAACCCTGTCTCTACTAAAAATACAAAAAATTAGCCAGGCATGGTGACGGGTGCCTGTAGTCCCAGCTACTCAGGAGGCTGAGGCAGGAGAATGGCAGGAACCCGGGAGGCAGAGCTTGCAGTGAGCCGAGATCTCACCACTGCACTCCAGCCTGGGCGACTGAGCGAGACTCCATCTCCAAAAACAGAAAAAAACATTGACATTGTGCTTAGTGAAAAACATTATGACAACCTTATCCTTAGTGACAACATTATGCTCAGTGAAAAAAATCCAGAAAGCTATATGTAGACATAACCAGAAATCTATATGTACAGATTTCACAGATTAAAAGAGTAAAGTCACATGAGCATCAACAGATGCAGAAAATGCATTTGATAAAACCCAACATCCATTCAGGAAAAACAATGTTAGGAAACTAAGAATAAGAAGTAACTTTCTTAATTGAATAAAGAGTATCTACATTTCCTATAGCAAATATTATACCTACACAGTGGAATACTGAAAACCTAACCCTGAAATCAGGACCAAGAAAAGATGCTCGCTAATTACCCTAATTACCACTTCTAGTTAACATTTTATTACAGATACTACCCAATGCCCAAAGCAAGCAAAAAATAGCAAAAGGTTTAAAAACTGAAAAGGAAGAAATAAAACTGTTAATTCATATTTCTGTATACCAGCAACAAAAAAATTAGAAAATGGTATTTTTAAAAGGCTGCCCACTTACACTAGCAGCCAAGAAATATCAAATGCCTAAGACTAAATCCAGCAAAGAGTGAGCAAGTCCTCTACACACAAACCACAAAACATTATAGATGGAAACCTTAAAAAGATGCAAATAAATAGTCAATAATTCCCACAGATGGAAGTCTCCATAACGTAAACATGTCAGTTCTTCCCAAATTAATCAACATATTCAGTGCCCTCCAGTCAAGACCTCAGTCTGCTTCTCCCCAATCCTGTCAGTCTTGGCTGTGAGCTGAGCACAGGGCCACTAGGGCCGCCAGCTCCATGCTTGGGGAGCCCAGGGACTGGTTTACAAGTTCTCAGGTGTTACTTCCAATCACCAGACATTCCTGGCATCATCTTCAATGTGGTATCTTGTGCATTTCCTGGTCAGTCCCTTATATCCTTACCTTCTCCATCATGCCCTGAGGACACTGCCTGCAGCCACCTGCCCCATTCCAGTGGGCACACGCAGTGTCCAGGCCTCACTCTCCCCTAAAGCAGCAGAGTCTGGAATCAAAATGGCCCAAGTTCTTGTCCCAGCTCTGTGAGCTGCTCAAGCCATGCCCCTCCTGAGCTTGACCTTGCAAGGTTGTGATGAGAATTCAGTAAGATATTATGCAAGGAGCACCTGGCCAGGTACCTGACACATAGTAGACGTTTCAGAGAGGAGAGATGAGAGATGGTAGGAAAACCCACTTTGCTGTGGGAGCTGTCACAACTTCCTTCTGGGCTGTGAGATCTGAGGTTCTGGGTTTAAGTCACACACCAAGATTTTCCTCTCCCTACTGAAATATGCTCAGCCCCCCTGTGCTTGTCTGTCCAGGCTTCCCCATAACACAAGTATTCTAAACATACTACTCTACTCCAGCCCAATGTAGAGTAAAATGAAGTCTTCAGAGTACAAATCGGTGGCAGGTCCCACCCAATTAAGACTGATTTCATGTGAGGATCTTGAGAGCCTAATAACAGCCACATGATGTTGCAATAGCTTTGGAATCCTTCCTTATTCTGGACCTCAACATCTGCTTTGGAAACATGCTTCTTAGGTACAGTTTAGGTTTGCTAGTTTATTTGTCTCTCACTGAGCATCTGCTACTCATTTCACATGCCTTGTCTCCAGACTTCAAAAAAACTTTACAAAATTAGGCATTAATATTCCCATTTTACATATGAGAAAAATGACATTCAAAGAGGGCTGGTGTCTTCCCTAGGACCACACAGGGAACAACTGCTGCAGCTGAATTTACACACAGTTTAATCCCACGTCATACTGCCTCCCACCACCAATAGCTTCAGGGGTGTGGTACAGTAAACCTTAGATTGAGAACTTTTCCAGTTCTACCCAACAAATCTTAAAATTCCAAAGGGTCAAACTTTTCCAAGTCATTTAACCACATCCCACAACAAAGTTCAAAAAGGAGTAGGAGTTCAAACCATCTAGCACCCAACAAGGTAAAATTCACAATGTCTGATATCCAATCAAAAATTACAAGGCAGGCTGAGCGCAGTGGGTCATGTCTGTAATCCCAGCACTTTGGGAGGCCAAGATGGGTCAATCAGCTGAGATCAGGTGTTCCAGACCAGCCTGGCCAACATGCCAAAACCCTGTCTCTACTAAAAATACAAAAATTAGCTGGGTATGGTAGCATGCGCCTGTAATCACAGCTACTCAGGAGGCTAAGGCACAAGAATCACTTGAACCCGGGAGGTGGAGCTTACAGTGAGCCAAGATCACACCACTGCACTTTACCTTGGGTGACAGAGCAAGACTCTGTCTCAAAAAAAAAAAAAAAAAATTACAAGGCAGATAAAGCAGAAAAATGCACAATAAATCAATCAATCAAAACCCATTCAGAACTGACAGATATATAGTCATGGTTAGCCCCTCACTTCTTTCAACTCTTTGCTCAAATATAAATTTCTTCATGAGACCAACCCCACCTATGCCATTTAAAATTGCAACATACCCACTCTGTATTTTTAATTGACAAATAATAAATTCTATATATGTATGGGGTACAGTGTTATGTTTTAATATATGTATACATTGTGGGATGATTAAATCAAGCTAACTAAAATATCCATCACCTCATCTACATACGATTTTTTGTGGTGAGAACACTTAAAGTCTACTTTCTTGGCCATTTTCAAGTATACAATACCTTATTATTAACTATAGTAACCACGGTATTCAATAGATTGCTAAAACTTCTTCCTCCTGACTAACTAAACTTTGCACTCTTTGACCAACATTATCCCAATCCTCCTCCACCCCAGCCCCTGGTAATCACCATTCTACTCTCTACTTCAATGAGTCCAACTACTTTAGATTCCACATATGAGTATTTGTCTTTCTGTGTCTGGCTTATTTCGCTTAGCCTAGTGATATCCAGGTTCATCCATGCTGTTGCAAATGATAGATTTTTCTTGTTTTCTAAGGCTATAAAGTATTCTATTTTGCATATACATTTCTTTATACATTTTCTTTATCCATTCATCTGTTGAGGGACACTTAGGTTGATTCTGTATCTTGGCTATCGTGAATAGTGCTGCAATAAACATAGGAATGCAGGTATCTCTTCAACATACTGATTTCAATTCCTTTGAATATATACCCAGAAATGAGATTGCTGGATCACATAGTAATTCTATTTTTAGTTTTTTGAGGAACTTTCAAACTATTTTCCATAATGACTATACTAATCTACAATCCCTCCAACAATGTGCAACACTGTGCAATGAGAAACATCCCTTTTCTCTACATTCTTGCCAACACTTATAACCTTTCATCTTTTTGTTAGCAGCCATTCCAACAGCCGTGAGGTGATATCTCACTGTGGCTTTAGCTTGCATTAATTTAACTTAACACATTTTCACATTAGTGATGCTGGAGATTTTTTCACATATCTGTTAAACATTCATATGTTTTCTTTTCAGAAATACCTATTCCAATCCTTTGCTCATTTCTTAATTGGATTTTTGTGTGTGTGATTGAGTTGTAATATATTTTGAGTATTAATCCCTTATCAGATGTATGGTTTGCAAATATTTTCTCCCATTCTGTAGGTTGTCTTTTCATTCTGTTATTTCCTTGCTGTGCAGAAACTTTTTAGTTTCATGATATCCCATTTGTCTATATTTGGTTTTGTTGCCTGTGCTTTTAAGATGCTACTCAAGGCCACGCACGGTAGCTCATGCCTGTAATCCCACCACTTTGGGAGGCCAAGGTGGGTGGATCATGAGGTCAGGAGTTCAAGATCAGCCTGGCCAAGATGGTGAAACCCCATCTCTACTAAAAATACAAAAAATTAGTTGGGCGTGGTGGTGGGCGCCTGTAATCCCAGCTACTCGGGAGGCTGAGGTAGAGAATTGCTTGAACCTGGGAGGCAGTGGTTGCAGGGAGCCGAGATTGCACCACTGCACTCCAGCCTGGGTGACAGAGCAAAACTCTGTCTCAAAAAAAACGATACTACTCAAAAAAACCATTGTCCAGATCAGTGTTTTGGAGACTTTTCCCTATGTTTTCTTCTAGTAGTCTTAGAGTTTTGGATCTTACCTTTAAGCCTTTATTCCATTTTGAGTCGATTTCTGAATATGGTGTGAGATAAGAGTCCAATTCCATTCTTCTACATGTGGATATCCAGTTTTTTCAACACCCTTAATTGAAGAAACTATTTCCCCACTGTGTGTTTTTAGTGCCTTTGTCAAAAACTAATTGGCCATAAACTCAGGTTTATTTCTGAGTTCTCCATTATGTTCCATTGTTCTATGTGTCTGTTTTCATGCCAGTACCACACTGTCTTGATTACTACAGCTTTGTAGTATATTTTGAAGTCAGTTTTATTCCCCCATCTTTGTTCTTTTTGCTCAAGATACCTTTGGCTATCTGGGGTCTTTTGTGGTTTCATATTAATTTTAGGATTTTTTTTTCTGTTTCTGTGAAATATGTTATTGAGATCTTGATAGGGATTGCATTAGATCTGTAGACTGCTTTGGGTACTATGGACATTTTAACAACATTATTTCTTCCAATCCATGAACATGCCACCCCAGATTTCTGATTTCCTTTACCTGATCCTTAATAGTTACTCATCAAATTTTTTTTGTTATTTTTTAAGACAGAGTTTTTGTTCTATTGCCCAGGCTGGAGTGCAATGGCACAATCTCAGCTCACTACAACCTCCGCCTCCTGGGTTCAAGTGATTCTCCTGCCTCAGCCTCCCAAGTAGCTGGGATTACAGGCACCCACCACCACACCTGGCTAATTTTTGTATTTTTAGTAGAGATGAGGTTTCACCATATTGGCCAGGCTGGTCTCAAACTCTTGACTTCAGGGGATCCACCTGCCTAGGCCTCCCAAAGTGCTAGGATTACAGGCGTGAGCCACCATGCCTGGTCTCAAATTTTTTTTTTTAGTGAAAAAATGACTACCATAGGAAATATTTTCCAGCATTGGTGAGACTAGGAAAATGTTACTGTTTATGCATTCGTGAGCTCCTTTTTTCTGACTATAGGCTGGAAAAAAATAAAAGGAAATTGACAGGACAGGAAGAGGTGCTTCTGTTTAACCTTGGGTTATTTGTCTTTCCCCAAAACTTCATAAAAAAACCACTAAAAATGTTAATCTTCTTAGAGGATAATAGAAAAGAGATCATCTGGAGTTTATAAAGCATCTTGGTTAATAGGTTCATTTTAATAATAGCTGATCTTTTCATCCACAGAGAGGCTGTTCTGCCAGCTCAGCAAATCTCCTCAAAGACTTTCCAGGGTGTGCTTTATGGCTAAGATATCATAAAACACAGAAGGTGGTTGCCATTCTCAGAGAACAATAACACCCTGGCCTAAAACCTGACAAGTTATTTGATTAATTTTATAAATTCGTTTTTATAAACTTTTAAACACTGCTGGGCCAGAACTCATCAACACAATTTCCATTTCACAGAGGGAAGGATTTGCCCAAGGCATGGCTGTCACAGTGAAGGAATTGCAGACACAGGACCAGACCCAGGCCTTTCCTAGATGGGAGTGCACATAGAGCCCACCCCAACAGATCCTCACCGGCTCCCAGAGGCAAGGGGTCATCTTGCCTCATGTGCTCCCTTGCCTGCCATCTCAGCAGCATATCCATCTGGCCTCCAGTCTCCTGCCAGGCCTAGCATATTCAGCTCCCTAATTCTTAAAGTGCTCTAGGTTTGAGCCTCTAGCCTTCTTTCTTGCAGTCCCCATCCTCACCCCCAAATCTAACACTTTACACTGCAGACCCCTGGCATGCTTGTATCCTCACTCTGCTCAGCTGTTCCTATCTCTACACCATTGTTCGCATGACACCTTCTCCTAGGAATGCTGTCTCCCACCCTACAGTTGTCGCAACCTGAGCCCTAGAGATATAGAGATGAACGGAAAGGTGCCCCCTGCCCTCTGAACAGCACCAAGATCAGACAACCAGAGGCTCTGCCCATCATTCCCCAGGGCTGGAGAAGGCTTCTGAGCAAACAAATGTCAGCCACCCTCTGGGAAAGTACCCTCAAAAACAGGTTTTTTGTCCACAGACGGTCAAAGTGCAAAGAGATAAAGTGTTTAGAAAATATAAAACACTAACACGTGGATTCCTTATTGGCCACAGCTTTGCCTTTCACGAGACCATCCCAGACACGCTGTGCCTCTGACCAAAGTATGAAGTAGACTACACTTTACGCCACACCCTGCATTAAAGCTCTTTATGGACTGATCCTGCCAGTGAACATGTACGAAATACGCACTAAAATAGCTCTGACTATGTGTCCAATACAGAATGAGAAGACTCACCCTAGGCTTCAGGGAGTCCACAGCACAGAGACCAGTCAGATCTGTGCAAGTGGTGCTAATTCACACCCCAGGAATGGAGTGTGGCTTGTTGATCTGCACACATCTCACCCAATTGTTCTAATGGGGTCAGCTCCCTTTTCTGGGTCTGTATCAGGGCTCAGCTGCCTGTAGCTCACTGTGGCCACTGGGCAGCTGCCCCAGCCCAGGTCAGGCCTCTGAGTGGCCACAAAGAAACCTGAGCCCCAGGTTGTCCTCAGCTGTGCTCTGTCTAACCATCTATGCTTATTGCAGTTTATTTTTCGTTTTAATTTTATTCCAAAAATGGCAAAATTATTACTTTAGTTGGCCTGCAAATAAGAGTTAAATACTTATTAAGTTGTAAAAAGGAGTATGTTATAAAATGAATTCTAATAGGCTTCTTCCCTCAAAAGAAGCAATTTAATGAATACAGTTTGACTTCTGTTCAATTAATAATGTGCCCAATCACTCCTGCTTTGCAAGAAGTGACTATATGTAGATGATATTATTGTAGGACCCAATTTTTCCTGCAATTAACTGCATATATTTCCTGACAGACTAATTTATGTATGAATGCTTTTTAAAAGCAAAGGCATTTTGCATGTAATTGTATTCCTTTGTAATCCATCTGTTGATAAATTTGCGTGTGTCTCTGTTTATTGGCTAATGCCTCCCTCTGCTCTAGGACGACAGGCACAGGAGTCAAAATATTTTGGGGATGAAATAAATAATAAAGGGTAATTGAAGGCCAGATGTAGGCTGCTGGGAATGTCTCCATGGGTGTGGTGAATCCCACAGTAGAACTTTTTACTGCTGCTGAGTGGAGAGTGAATAAAAACATGATTAACGTTGTTGCTCTGGATTTGCTTGTTTGCAAATCATGCTCTGTAGCAGGTAAAGGTCATTAAAAGTTTGCTGCACTTTGATTTCCAGTGTCATATTTGGCCCTCTTCACTGCAGGTCCACCAAAAGCGCAGCAGGGCAGGGTGCATTGCTTGCTGCAGCAAGGGAGGCTGCACCCACGGCAAGCCCCGGGGGACGGTGATACAAGGGAGTGAGTCCAGAGGGGCTGGCTGTAGGATTTGAGCGGAACTTGGTGACTTTGGGAGAGTTCAAGGAACCGGGGTCTGCTGTCAGGAAGTAGAGGCAGTCCAAGGAGCAGGCATCTTAGTAATTTTCATCTAAGAGGTGAGAAGAACAGGCCAAGGCTGAGTGGTCAGGGAAGAACAAGAATCAGTGGAGAAGCCAGGCCATGCCACGGCCGTCTGGGAGCCTTGTCTGCCCATCTGTGTGGGTGTGGCTCCAGAGTCTTGTTCCCATCTCGATCCATCACACTCGCCCACAGCCCTTCATCGGCCTGGCTATTCTGTGCAAGTGTGTGCTCTGCAGGGAGCCCCACAGCCTGGCTGGCGGCAATGGGCCAGCCCCCACTGTGGGGCTGCATTTCTGAGCAAATGCACAGTCAAGATGGGCTTCATCAGCACGTGTGGGTGGGGACATTCAGCCTCGGAATGGAGCTGGAGGGAGAAGAAACCTCACTGACCCAGGGCTTGAGAGGCAGAGCTAGGGACCCATTGAGTGCAGGAGCGTATTGCCAACACCTGCTGTAACACTCTCGAACGTTCTGTCACCATCAGACCCACTTTACAGATGAAGAAACTGAGGCTCCCTGAGATGAAGTGAAAGGCCCAAAATTAACACATATTTTGCACATAATTACATAATTAGGCAGATAATTACATTATAGGTACATAATTACATAATTAGATGCATAATTAAGCAATAATTACATGATTAGATGCACAATCAGGCATATAATTAGCAAGCGGGCTGGCATTTGGCCCATGGGGGTCTGACTCTGATCCTCCCATCTTTCTACTGCACCAGTGTGCCTGGGTCAGGACCCAGGACGCGTGCAGGGGTGCTGCTGGGCACAGGGACCCTGTGAGTATCTGTTGCCACTCACTCCTCAGTGATGGAGCAGGAAATTAAACCTCAGATCACAAAGCCAGTGGGATCCAGCTTCAGGGGTGAGGGTGGGGGTCTGGCTTACTGCAGAGCCTGGACTCATTCTACTTACCACCGCCATCCCTGAGAAAGGGAAGAGGCCCTTCGTGAACACACCAGTGGCCTAGGCACTAGGGCCTGGCCCTCCATCCTCATCTGCAGAGGCAGATACTCACAGAGGAAAACCAGGGCTGGGACCACAGAAGGCTGGGGCCCTGTGGCTGTGGAAGGAGCCCCCAGCCAAGCCTAAAGGAAGATGTTTCAGGGCAGCTTCCTGGAGGAGGCCCCCTGAGCTGAAGGACAGAGAGCAGCTACCTCTGAAGACCTAGGAACAGCATGATGCATTTAAGAAACAGCAGCCACAGGGCGGCCTTTCCTGTCCCCATCGTTGTGTGACAAATCAAATTCTCAGGGAAGGCATAGAGTGAGCAAGTGGTGCAGCTAGCACTCAAGGTTGGGTCCACCTGTGCATATTGGACTATGCACATTTGTTCTGTTGTTGGGCTGCACACAACAGATGGAATTCAGCTCCACTTCGAGATGGTGGAGGAAGGATGAGGGGAGACTAGGCCTTGGCTCTGCCACTAGCCCACTCTGTGTCCTTGGTCTCTCCAGATCTGAAGTGGACGATGGCCTGAGTCCATGCTTTCACACCATATTCACAGAGCACTGTGGCCTCACAGGAGTGTCAACCCTGGGAAGGCTCAGCCATGCATCCCAGAGCCCGCTCCAGTCTGGCCCCATGCTGGAGTTGACTTTGGGATGCATCTGGCTCTGCTGCCATCTCTCTGGGACCTTCCTGTTCAGAGGAGCCTCTGGGACTGGCTACCCTCATTCAGGCTCCCCAGTCTCCAGGGTCCCAGCCAACAGGGCTGATACAGCCATGTGAGGTTCACCTGAGTGCCTGCCCAGCACACGGGCATTCATGAGACTGGTCTGGCACACACTGCCCTCTGCTCTTGGCCTTTCCTGCCCACCTCACTGCTGCCTCCACACCTTCTGTCCGGTCTCACCCCCATGAGGCCAAGTAGCTTAGGGTGCCCTCCTGTCAGGGGAATTTGCATTTTATTAGGATAATTGAATACTTTGTGACCCAAATAAATGGGAAGCTCCCCAGCCACACAGCCTCTGCCAAAAGGAAGGACCCCAGGTTCTCCTTCAGCCATGAATGAGACTTTGGGGTGGTCTTTAGCCCAGAAACGCACACCCTGCAGGGCTTTTGGGGACTCAGGAACCAGCCCCCTGGACTCTCAGACGGGGAAGCGCCTCTCCCAAGCCCTCTCAGAGGCCCCCATTTGGCTTTCCATGCTGGAGGGGAGGCCCTCATCCTGACCACAGCCCAGACTCCCACAGCCCCCACCCCCAGGGGCTCACCTAAACCCCAGATGGCCTCCGAGATTCAGGCGCCAGGACAGGGGACACGGCAGGGATGTGAGGAATGGTCCTTCTCAGGAATGTCAAATTCTCAAGGACCCCTCTTGCTCAGCCAAGGCTCACCCCTGTGCCGCCGGCAGGGGAGACACCCCTGTCACAGGCTGTGCTCCTGCCCTGCTGGCCCCAGCGTCTGAATCACTGCCTCTCAGCACTGTTAGACACACAGCTGGGTTACTTTTCCTCTGGCTCCTTTTGGGACTGAATTTAATCTTGCAATTTACATTTTCTGATAAACCATTCCTGACTTTGGGTAAAAGACCAAGGTCAGATTAGAATCCTTTCCCTCTCACGGTAAGTTAGTGCTTTGTGGTTTGGTTTTTGTTTGCTTGCTTGCTTTGTTTGGTTTCATTTAATTTTGTCTTTATCTTGAAACTCAGAGTTGCAAACCTGGACCAGCAGCTGGCTCCTGTATAGCAGAGGGGAAGTGGGGCCTCTCTTTTCTTTCCAAATTACTGAAAGCATAAATCCTGTTGGGACGGCACCCAGCAGACAGCAGGACAGCAGAAGAAAGGGAACGGAGTCTTCTCTGATTCCACAGCAAAGTGCTAGTGGCCGAAGGCTTGAACTTGCCGAAGCGCTCCGGTGAACTCACCCTTGAGTGCAGGCCCCTGTGCCTTCCTGAAGACCCCCTGAATGGTCCTGGCTCTGAGGAGGAGGGGAGCACTGTGCCTGGGGGATGAAGGAGCCGGCGTACGCAAAGAAGCTATCAGCAGTTGGTGAGAAAAACTTTAGCTGAAGGGCTCGTGTTGAATTAGGTGGCATGGTCAGGTTAGACAGAGGCACAGAGAGAGAGAGAAATAGAGACAGAGACAGAAACAGACAGAGACAGACAGAGAAACAGAGGCAGAGAGAGAGAGATAGACAGAGACATAGAGACAGAAACAGAGAGACAGAGACAGACAGAGACAGAGACAGAGACAGACAGAGACGTAGAGAGACAGAGACAGAGAGCACAGGGGACAGCAAGCACAGGGGATAGGAGAGGGCAGCAAGGCTGAGCCGCCGAGCGAAGAGGAGGTTGGGGTGGCAGCCCTGTGCACGTGGCTGTCCTTCCCAGTCCTGAGGGTCCCCTCCCGCAGCCTGTCCCGTCCCCACAGCTGTCTTACGCACAGTAGCTGAGAAAATTGAGACACTGAGATTTTAAGTAACTTATTTAAGGTTGAGCAAAGAATATCTGACCCCAAAGACATCATCACTTGTTGATTTTTCAAAACTTCAGTGGCTAAAGCTCGAAGTGGAATCAGTAGGGCGGCAGCCCTAGGGGGCCATTTTGCGTTTCACCTGTGCCTTTGTCCACTCATCAGTAGCTGAAAGTGCCCCAGCACCGTCTGTGCCCTCGGAGCTCCCGGGCGCAATACACCCTCCTCCATGGGGATGTGTGTCCTGATGGCCAGGTATCACCTGAGAGCCTCGCAGACCTCAGCCAGCCCCCCTCCTTGAGTGCTTGCCCTGCAGTGATCTGGCCCCTTTTTTCGATAACTGAGAGGAAGCCCGGCACACAGGCTGCCTTCTCTCTGTCCTCGTGCTCGTGCATGGCTGCCAGGAGAGATCCTGCATACAGACAACACACAGGCAGCGCTGGGAAGGGCTGTCCTGCTTACAGCTCTGCACTCTCTAGGAAACACTGACAGAGGTTGAGGATGGGGTGGCTTCCACCGGCCTGATCCCATCTGGATCCTGGGGCCTGCTCAGTGAGGCCCTTGATGAAGCCGGCAGAACAAAGACTGGAGGGAGAGCATCCCCACCCCAGTAATGAGGGGCACCACAGTTTGCCTGCGTGGTTACGGATTTGGTTACTGGCACAGGTTGGGTGGCTCCCACCTGCTGCCTGTGAAATCTGGGGCAAGTCCCACCATCCTCCTCACCTGCAAAACCAGGGTGACAGGAATGACACCTCCTGAGACTAATCAGACAGCGAGGCTCAGCACCTAGCACGCCCCGGCATGGAGGGGCCCACACAGCCTGTTATTATTATTAGGCACAAACAAGGCCAGGTGGGTTGATTCCATCTGTACTTCCTCCTTCTCAGGAACAGTGGCTGAGAGGCTGTTCTGTTGGGGTCCCCACACTATCTCCAGCTCTTGGCCCTTGTGTCCAGGCCTGGCGCACATCCACAGCCTGATCCTAACATCCTGTGTGCACACAGCATGCGAGGGACCTGCCTTCTTGCTCCAGCTCTCTGTGGCTCGGTGGTGGCCGGGCTCAACCACCCTCTCTCCCAGGGCGGGGGTGGCTTCTCTGATGTCTCATGGGTCTCTCCTCCTCCCAGGCTTCTGTTGCTCCCTTCGTGAAGGTAGAAGCCTCCTTCCACTTCCCTTTTCAGGGTACTCAGGTGTCACCAGCAGCAGCCTGGCCTTGACAGCCTGGGCACCACTGTGGGGTCCAGAAATTGCAGCCATCCTAAACCTGCATCTGTGGGCTGGGAGTGTGCATGCCAGGTCCTGGAGGGCTCCTCATCCTGTGGCTCATGAAGATGAGAAAGGTGTTTGCAACCTTGGGGGCCCCACTGCAAGCACTGGGCTCCATTCCAATTAGAAAAGCCAGTGAGCTTGGGCCGACCCTGCCTTTCCTCCATCAGTGAGCAGAAGCCACATGTGGCTTGATATACTGATGCTTATTACATTGTGTCACTCAAAGCACAATCAAACCAGTGGCTCAAAACTGCATTGTTTCCAGACCAGACACACAGACACACACACACACACACACACAAAATCACACCAAAGTCCAGGTAGAATACAGCCAACTTACCTGGAGAGTTATTCACATTAAATTGAGGGGTTTATGGAATTAAAATCAGTATACTCACACAATTCTCTCTCATAATAACATACTGGGGAATGGGTGGGTGCAGAATTGTGGAATTAAATACATTTCTTGACAATAATAATACAGTCTATCTGACACTATCAAAAATGAAATGATGCCTAGACATAAATCTAACAAAACATATTCAGGATCAGTGCACTGGAAATTAGAAAATGCTGATGAAAGAAATCAAAGAAGGCTTAAAAATTTGAGCCACAGCATGCTCATGGATTAGAAGGCTCAGCGTAGGAAAGATGCCAGTACTACCAAAATTATTCTACATGCTGAACACAATTCCTAACAAAAGCTTAGCAAGAGTTTTTGTTCAAATAGACAATCTCATTCTAAAATGGATATATGGAAAGGTGGAAAAATAAAGATAAGAAAGTGGGAGGAATCACTCTTCTTGGTGTTAAGGCTTCCTGTATAACCACAGAAATCAAGACAGTATAGTTAGTATTGGCAGAGACATAGACACATTGATCAATAGGAAAAAAACAGAGAACCCAGAAATAGACCCAAACAAATAGACCCACATGGATGTATTATAAAAGTGGAAAAGCAAATTAAGGGAAGAAGGACCACCTTTTCAATAAATGGTGCTGGAACAAGTTGAATCTCCATAACCCAAAACATGAACCTCAACCTAAGTCCCACACCTTCTATAAAAGTTAACTCAAAACAGACTTAAGTGTACAATGAAAAATTCTAAAACTTCTAGTGAAAAAATACAGGGGAAAATCTCTAGGACCCAGGGCTAGGGGAGGCATTCTTAGAATTGACACCAAAAGCCCAATCCACAAAAGAAGACAATAAATCAAACTCATCGAAATTAAAAATGTCTACTCCTCAAAAGGTCACATGAAAGATTTTTTTTTTTTGTAAAATCATTTGCAGACCACATATCCAACAAAGGACTTGCCTTTAGAATACATAGAAAGCAAACTCAACAATAAAGAAAACAAACCAATTAGAAAATAACAAAAGGCAAGAATAGAGAGTTCATTGCTGAGCATATACAGATGTCAAAAAAAAAATGAAAAGATGTTGAATATCATTAATAATCAGAAAATGCACACTTAAGCCACACTAAGATATGGCTATATGCATATCAGAATGATTAAAATGTTTTAAATGATAAAACCAAAATTCTGGTGAGTATGCTGAGAATCGTACACTGATGTTGGGAATGTAAAATGGTACAGCCACTCTAGAAAACAGTTTGGAAGTTTCTGTGAAACATGTGATGGTAGTTACCTACACATGTGATAAAATGGCCTAGAACTATATGTACATGTGCACACATGTGCGCGCACACACACACACAAACATACAAATGAGTGCTTGTAAAACTGGCGAAATCCAAGTAAGGTCTGTGGGTTGTACCAACGTTAATCTCAGGTTTCATATTGTACTATATTTATGCAAGATGCATTCTTCCTTCAAAAGCCATCCATTAACATTGGAGGGGGCTGCACAAAAGAAATACAGTACCCACCCCCCGACATTTTTTATAGTTCCCTGTGAATCTACAGTTATTTCAAAGTAAAAAGTTCTTTTTAAGCAGCAATCTTTTTCAGAGACAAATAAAGAAAAAACTATTTTCTGAAGACTCCAGCCATCGAATTCCTAGATCAACTATAGATTTCTCACGAATTCTTTGCAGACCCTTGGAGAGAGACAATAGCAAACCATAGCCTGAGCACAATGAGATGGGGTGGTCTGGGGGAGACCAGTCATGTCTGAGCAAATGGAATGCATATTCTGTGGTCATGACCCACTTGAGCTTTTTGAATAAATGTATGACTCCCCTTGGTGGGCAAGCTGGGGCCTGAGCCTCAGGCCAAGCTTTGACCTTCTCCAGCCACAAAGCTGGGTGCTGCTGCTGTGTCTCTTTTCCCTTCCTAAAGCATCTCTGGGAACTTAGGGAGCATCTTACATTATTTAAAAACATGGCTTCAGGCTTTAATCAATGAACCTACAGAGGACAAACCTGGTTTCCACAGAAATCTTCCGGATGGAGTGTGGTCTGCTCATGCAATGACAGCTTCTATAGCAGCATTATTGAGGCATTAGTACAGTATTGGAGTGAGCAAGGAAGCTGGCCTAGGCTTCACAGAGTTTGCTTTAAGCATAGGCTTGGCTAATTCCATTCTAATTAAATTTAGATAGAACCCTCCACCACTCCAAAAATAGAACAAAAGTAAACTCTACCAGCTCAAAAATTCTGCCATGAGACATGTACACTAGTTTGAAGCAAATGTTCTCAACAGAGACCTTCACACTGGGATGGGGAGGCGTCCACCTGTCCAGGGGACCTCAGAGCCATTTTCCTCTAAGCTGACTTCATTTTTTTTTTTTTTTTTTTTTTGAGATGGAGTTTCACTCTGCCTCACAGGCTGGAGTGCAGTGGCATGATCTCGGCTCACGGCAGCCTCCACCTGCTGGATTCAGGCGATTCTCCTGCCTCAGCCTCCTGAGTAGCTGGGACTATAGGCACCCACCACCACGCCCAGCTAATTTTTTTGTATTTGTAATAGAAACAGCGTTTCACCATGTTGGCCAGGCTGGTCGCAAACTCCTGACCTCTGGTGATCCGCTCACCTTGGCCTCCCAGAGTGCTGGAATTACAGGCATGCGCCACCCCCTGACTTCATATCTTTTTAAAGCAAGAATGTGAGTCCCTTGCTTCTACTGCTAAAAAATAACAACAGCCAAATTCTATCAAGCATCTACTGTGCCGGGCAGTCTCACGTTATCATGCCCACTTTGCCAATAAAGACCCCTGGATTCTGAGTGCTAAGGTGATCTGCTCAAGGTCACACTGCCAGTAAGTGCTAGAGCTGGAATCTCACCCCCAGCTAACCCTAGTCCAAAGTGCATGCTCTTTCCAGCCCTCCATTTCCTAGGCGCCCAGCACCGTGGTCAATGTCATGAAAATGAGAACAAAACTAAGGGCCGTGCCCTTAAGGAGTGAGAGCCACATATGCATGACAATGCAAGAGGAGTCACTGGATTCAGCGCATGTACACTAGAGCATGAGAACAAGACAGGTTAGAAAAGGGTGGTGGCCAGAGGGAAGGGTGGCTGGAGAGGAGCAGCACATTGGAGAATAATAGCACTTGCGAAGTAGCAGGTAGGGTGGGTATGGCATGGTTATTGTACTGTGGTGCCGAAACTTGAACATTTTCACTTTATTTCATTTTCTTTTCTATCTAACTTTGACTTCCCAAAGCAGGTGTCCCTGAGGATGGGAACAAGTCAGTATATCAGGAAAGCTATAATGTTCATTATACTGTTTAATATATTTTATATTTTATTTTTGAGAAAAAGTGAAACAGATTTTCCAACCCCACTCTGGATGTAGAACAGCTGACCTGCCAGGCGAGTGGGTCAAGCAGCCTCATGATAAAAGCAGTCATCATTTATTGAAGAAAATGTGTGGATCTTTCATTCACTCACTTATTTATGCCCTTTTTTCCAAAAGGATTTCAGGAAGTGAACAAACACCACCACGTGCTGAGGTTTTTACAACACTTGTTTCTTACCACCATGCCCCCAACATCTCTGGGAGGTGCATTTAGTTGTCCACATGAGGGCAAGGGCCATGCACAACATGCTGTCTCCAAACTCTGACATGAGGGAAACAAGGCCACCTGCTAGAGTCCAACTACATATCACATCACAAAATATGGACAAAAAGAAATCTAACTCCATCTTACAGGGAAAGAATGACTCACTCACCAGGATGAGATTATCTGACTAAAGACAATTAGTTACACAAAGGTTATAGTTTATGGCCCTGAAGGACATTAACTAGTTTTGTATCTAACCCAGCAAACCTGTCCTAATATTTCTTTATGAAATTACATATAAATACCTAGCTCCTCAAATGCTCCTTGGACTGGTTTTCACGTTTTACTGCCTCCATCATTAACTGATGAGCTAAATAAGCTCTTTGACATATGTTTGTTTTATATTTGCATCAGTCATGTTTTTTTTAACTCTTATTTTACTCTCAGGGGTACACGTGCAGGTTTGTTCTATAAACAAGTTGTATGTCACAGAGGTTTGGTGTACAGATTATTTCTTCACCCAGGCATTAAGCCTGGTAGCCATTAGTCATTTTTCCTGATTCTCTCCCTCCTCCCACCCTCCATCTTCCGAAAGGCCCCCATGTGTGTTGTTCCCCTCTCCATGCCTTCATGTGTTCTCATCATTTAGCTCCCACTTATAAGTGAGAACATACAGTGTTTGGTTTTCTGTTCCTGCATAAGTTTGCTAAGGATAATGGTCTCCAGCTCCACCTGATATGTCCCTGCAAAGGACATGATCTCATTCTGTTTTATGGCTGCATAGTATTCCATGGTGTACATGTACCACATTTTCTTTATCCATTCTATCATTGATGGGCATTTGGGTTGATTCCATGTCTTTGCTATTGTGAATAGTGCTTCATGAATGTATGCATGTGTGTATCTTTACAACATAATAATTTATATTCCTTTGGGTATATACCCAGTAATGGGATTGCTGGACCGAATGGTATTTCTGTCTTTAGGTCTTTGAGGAATCACTACACTGTCTTCCACAATGGTTGAACTAACCTACACTCCCACTGACAAGCATAGAAACATACCTTCTACTCCACAACCTTGTCAGCATCTGTTATTTTTTGACTTTTTAATGATAGCCATTCTGACTGGTGAGAGATGGTATCTTATTGTAGTTTTGATTTGCATTTCTCTGATAATCAGTGATGCTGAGCTTCTTTTCATATCATTGTTGGCCACATGCATGTCTTCTTTTGAAAAGTACTTGTTCATGCCCTTTGCCCACTTTTTAATGAGGTTGCTTGTTTTTTCTTATAAATCTGTTTCAGTTCCCTGTAGATGCTGGATATTAGACCTTTGACATATGCATAGTTTGCAGAAAATTTTCTCCTATTCTGGAGGTTGTCTGTTCACTCTGTTGATAGTTTCTCTTGCTGTGCAGAAGCTCTTTAGTTTAATTAGATCTCATTTGTCAATTTTTGCTTTTGTTGCAAATGCTTTTGGCATCTTTGTCATGAAATCTTTGCCTGTGCCTGTGTCCTAAATGGTATGGCCTAGGTTGTCTTCCAGGGTTTTTATAGTTTTGAGTTTTACATTGAAGTCTTTAAGCCACCTTGAGTTAGTTTTTGTTTGCAGTAGAAAGAAAGGATCTAGTTTCAATCTTATGCATATGGCTAGCCAGTTATCCCAACACGATCTATTGAATAAGGAATCCTTTCCCCATTGTTTGTTTTTGTCAACTTTGTAGAAAATCAGATAGTTGTCGGTGTGTGGTCTTATTTCTGGGTTCTTTATTCTGTTCCGCTGATCTATGTGTCTCTTTTTGTACCAGCACCATGCTGTTTTGGTTACTGTAGCCATGGAGTACAGTTTGAAGTCAGGTAGCATGTGCCTCCAGCTTTGTTCTTTTTGCTTAGGATTGCTTTGGCTATTTGAGCTCTTTTTTGGTTCCACATGAATTTTAAAAATGGTTTTCTCTAGTTGTGAAGAAGATCAGTGGTAGTTTAATAGAAATAGCATTGAATCTATAAATTGCTTTGGGCAGTATGGCCATTTTCATGATATTGATTCTTCCTATCCATGAGCATGGAATGTTTTTCCATTTGTCTGTGTCATCTCTGATTTCTTTGAGCAGTGGTTTATAGTTCTCCTTGTAGAGATCTTTCACCTCCCTGGTTAGCTGTATTCCTAGGTATTTTATTCTTTTTGTGGCAGTTGTGAATGGGACTACGTTCCTGATTTGGCTTTACTATTTTTGATGTATAGGAATGCTAGTGATTTTTGCACATTGATTTTTTATCCTGAGACTTTGCTGAAGCTGTTTATCAGCTTAAGAAGGTTTTGGGCCGAGACTATGAGGTTTTCTAGATATAGTATCATGTGGTCTGCAAACAGGGATAGATTGACTTCCCCTCTTCCTATGTGGATGCCCTTTATTTCTTTCTCTTGCTTGATTCCCCTGCTTTGCCCTTTTTTTGTTTTGTTTTTGTTTTTTTTGTTTTTTTTGAGATGGGGTCTCACTCTGTCACTGGGCTGGAGTGCAGTGGCGCTATCTCAGCTCACTGCAACCTCCAACTCCCTGGTTCAAGTGATTCTCCTGCCTCAGCCTCCCGAATAGCTGGGATTACAGTCACATGCCACCACGCCCAGCTAATTTTTGTATTTTTAGTAGAGACAGGGTTTCACCATGTTGGCCAGGATGGCCTCGATCTCCTGACCTCATGATCTGCCTGCTTCGGCCTCCCAAAGTGCTGGGATTACAGGCCTGAGCCACCATGCCCAGCCTTTGCCCACTTTTTAATGAAGTTGTCTTTTGCTTGTTAATTCGTTCAGAGTCATGATTTTTAACCTTAGAAAAATTAGGCCTTCACAAGCTAGACATGAAAACACAAGGTATCGTCTCTGGAGCAAACAAGGGCTTTGTGGGCAGGCAGATGTGGGCTCAAGTTAAAGTCTTGCTACCTACCAATCAGGACAATGTGCAAATTACTTCACCTCAGACATCTCCAGCTTCCACATCTGCAAAATAAGGATAATATGCGCCTTGTTAATTTGTTGTGAAAATTAAATCAGATAATACACAAAAGCATTTAATTCATTGCATGAACCCAGTAAATGGCACCTATTACTATCATAAATACGGATAATATTACTGATAACCATTGGATTATCTGCCTTGGGACCACATTGCCCCTTCCTATACTTGATTAGACCAGGCATGGAGACACGGGACCGAAATTTGAACTATAGAGAAGTGAAGTTGGAGCTGAGGCTACTAGTGCTGTCCCTGGGCCTCTTTCCTCCTCTATTAAGTGAGAATAAAGTGAAACTAAATTCACCTTCTTGCTGTGAGGGTGAATGAGAAATTGTGTACATTGTTTCAGAGAAGGTGTTTATAAAACTCTGCAAGATAGAACCTCACCCCCGAGTTCTGGCTTTCCAGGGCTCCAGTGGACACACCATGGCCCCAGTTCCCCCTTGAAAACTGGCGACTTTTGGCTATGTGTGCAAAGCGGAGGAAGCTGGTTTATAAAGAAATTAAACTTGACGCGCAGAGAAATGGAAGCAAAGGATCCTGAGGCAAAAGAGAAAGAACCAAGCATGAGAGAAAAAAGAAATCTTAGAAATCCTAGAGGATTAAGGTACCCTCATGAGGTGCGTTCCCAGCACCTCGTGCATAGAGACCAGCTGTCCAGAAACTCCCACAAAGATTGGCGGTGGGGGACATAGGCCGGAGGAGCCAGACCCAGTGAGGACCCGTGAGCCAGGGAGAAAGGAAGCTGCTACCGCAGGCTATGGAGGCCCGTGTCAGAGGGCCCCGCTCCCTGTGAGCAGGCATGTGTGAGTGTGACTGGGCATCTGTGGGAAGGTGTTTACGTGTGCCTGAGTTTCTGTCTAGAGAGCAGGTGTATGTGAGTCTTAAGTGTATGCACTGTTTGTGTGTCTGGGTCTGGATGTGTTTCCGAATATGCACTCATGCAAGTGTGTGTGCATCCGTGTGCAAGGCCTCACTCCTGCCCCTCGCTGGTACCTCCAATCCCTGCTCACATTCCCAGGTGGAAGTGGGACCACGGTGTGGCCGTGGGAGTCCTGGAGAGCCACAATTCAGGGGTGAGGTTCTGTCCTGCAGAGTTTTCTCAGCACCTTCTCTCAAACAGTTTACACATTCTCATTCACCTTCACCATCACAGCAACTTACAGGGTTTTTATTCTCACTTTACAAAGGAAAAAACAGGCCCAGGGACAGTGCTAGTAACGAGGAAAGGAAGTAGCTCTAAGCCTACCCTGTCCAATCTCTGGCCACCAACTTCTGGGCCCAACAGGCCACACATCCAGGGTGCTCCTCGGATGGGGACCCCAACCATCCCCCAATACCTTGCTTGGAGAAGAGGCCCACCCAGGTGCTGGCAGTCAGTGGTGGGATGGAGCAGAGTGCAAGGCAAGGCCAGCTGCTGAGGCTTTGCAGCATCCCTCCGCCTGGTTAGCTCATCCCCGCATAAACAGTGGGTCGGGAGCCTGCCTTCCAAGTCAGCCAATGCAATGGACACTGAAGGTAACGAGTGCTATGACCCTGAGATAGTGCAGTTTAACTCCATCACAAGCAAAATAAAGATGCCATGGCCTCGGTTTTTTTGGAGTTACGTCCTATGTACCTTGCCCAAAAACCAGTGTCCTCTGCCCTATGGTGTGAATGTTCCCTCCAAAACTCATGCTGAAATTTAGTTACCACAATGACAGTATTAAGAAGAGGGGCCTTTACGAGGTGATTAGGTCTGTCCCTGATGAATGGATTAATGCCTTTATCATGGATGGGTTAGTTATCTCAGGAGTGGGTTCCTGATAGGAAGGATGAATTCAGCCCAATTTTTCTCTCTGTGTTAACATCCTTCCATCCTGTTATGATGCAGCCTGAAGGTTCTCACCAGATGTTGGCACCATGTTCTTGGACTTCCCAACCTCCAGAACCATGAGCCCAATAAACTTCTTTTATTTATGAATTACCCAGTCTATGGTATTCCATTATAGCAGCCAAAAACAAAGACTCCACCACCAGTGGAATGAGGAAGCTATTTGCCCTCGGCCTGTCTAGAGTTGCATTCCATACACATCAGCCAAGAACAGATGCCCTCTGCTTTGTGGGGAGCTGGGACACTATGGATTTCTGACCTAGCAGCCCACCACAGGACGACAAACGCAGCTGCCCCTGTGAGAGGAAGCCTTGTGCTACCCAGACACAGGGAGAAGGCACAATAGGGTGCTGTCCTTAACATTCATTCTGTAGTCACTGTTTCCTAGTGCCTCGCTTTATACTTTTTCTGTTTCTACTTCAGAGGACATTTTTTGGTTTTCTGTCCTGGTCTAATGCATTATTGAAAGGCTTCCTGATCACCAGTCATGCATATGGAGGAGGCTCTGGCCTCATGCTTATGTAGATTTTTCTCTGGCCTCTGAAGTCTGCTGTCAGGCTCTGGGGAGCAACTGCAGCCGCCGGCACTGCCGTGCCAAAAACCCTGCATAGATGACAACAGACAGCATCAGTCTGGCCAGGGAGCCCACCAAGGACACAAGACACCACAAGTCACAGCAATACTCGGTCCTTTCCCAACACTGGCTGTTGAGGTAAAACTGCTCAAAACTGGGAAAATAAGCAAAGAGATGCAACGAGTCACACTCCTGAAAATGAACAGCAATTATTAACCTGCCCCAGGGCAGACCTGTCAGCCTCTGCATAAAAAAACCAAAGCTCAGAAGCCAGATCTCAGCCTGTTCACGGGCAGGCTGCCCAGCCAGCCCCCAGCCTTCTTTACACTCAGTTCAGCTCATCCATCACTGAGGCCACAGTTGTCTGGGGGGCCAGGTCTGCGCTGGGCACAGGAGCATGACAGGCCCACCTGCCCTGCCCTCATCTTACCCAGTCCAACCAGGAGATGAGACAGAAGGCTTCATTCATGCCATTCTGTGGATTGATCTATTCCATAGGTATTTACCGAGCACGCGCTGAATACCTAATTCTATTCTTTCAATAGACAAATGGAGCTTATGTTGTAGTGAGACGAGACAGAGAATAAACAAAGACAACATGTAGCTAACCAAAGGTGACACCTGCTAACGAGCGATTAAAGCAGGGAAGGAGGCAAGGGGTACTGGGGAAGGGTGGTGTCACACATCCAAATGTTTTCAATAGAAGAGAGAGGCTGTCTTCAGTGGAGAAAGCAAATCTGCACAGACCCCTGTGGGAGGGATTTGGGTGGGTGTTGGGGAGATAGCATGGTCAGAAGGAACAGCAGATGCAGGACCTTCGGGTAGGGAGTGCTTAGCAAATCAGGGACAACCAGGACACCGTGGGTGGAGGCCGTGCTGGGCCTCAGATTTGCTTCTGTAGTGCTCAGGGGTCTTCTGGAATGTGCTGCTGCCTTCTGGGGATAGTCATGCCCCTTGGGGGAGAGGTGGGAATTTGCAGGGGCCTGTTTTGGTTGTCACAGAGATTGGGAGCATTTCTGCCCTTTGCTGCTGGACCAGGGGTGGTGTTGAAGGCTGTGTGCAGAAAAGCCGCACCTCACGAAGAGTTGCCATACCCAAGACCCTCCAATGCCCACCAGGCACAGGCAGGACCTGCCCTCTGGCGCCACCACCCACACCTAACTCTGCTTTGCATACAGACTGAGGCGTGTGTGCCTAGTGCCAACACACAGTGAATGTTCCGGGACTGCCATGCCACGTAAAAAAAGTTCTCATCACCATGGGCCTCCGTCTGTGGCCACAGCACATTCACCCAGCCCCTGACTCATGGTGTCGTCCGGCTCATGGTGTCGTCCAGCTCACGGTGTCGTCCAGTGGAGCCACGCTTGGCATTTGCTTATTGAAGTGCCTGTCATTTTACTTAAATTGTTTGGTGTTGTTTCTCTTTTATATCATGCACAGCATGGTACAGTTTTTGGAGATGGTGGGTGTAGGTGGAGGATACTACAGGAGAACTATGGAGCAGTGGATGCTGGGACCGCTGTCATAGAGGGAATGCGTGGAGCAGGCACTGCCCGGCTGGACCATGGGAAGGGCAGAGGGGCAAGAGTCCAGTGAAGAGGCTGGCACCCCAGTCTAGGTGAGAAATGGTGGAGGCATGGGTCTAAGTAGCGCCTGAGGAGGTGAGCAGAAGTGGTCACATTCTGGTCACATTTTAAAGGTAAAACTTTTGGATTTGCTGATAGACCATACATGAGTGTGACAGAAAAACAGACCTCAAGGATAACTCCAAAACTTTTGGCCCAAACAACTGGAAAGATACAGTTGTCACGTACTGAGAAGGGGAAGATTAAACATTAAAGAAGTATGGGACTGGGGGGTGCCAGGAGTACAGTCATGGATTGTGGAGTTGGAGTTGCCTTTTCATGGAGATGCCAGATAGCCAAATGGATAGTTATTGGGGACAGTAAGAGCAGACAAAGGGCCATGAAACTTAGCCTGGGAGACCAGGTAACTTCCAGGAGGAACAGACACCTGGGCTGGGACTTTAAATGATCAGCAGGAGTTTCCCTGGAGAAAGAGGACACTCCAAGCAGGGAAGTAAGCAGTGTGAGCAGAGGAGGTGCTAAAATACATGGCGTCCCAGCCTCCAGGCCACTTTGATGGACAAGCACTGTGTACCCAGGATGCGAGGGCCAGAGCTGATGCCGGCAGGTCACGTGGAGGCTGGGGGTCTGTCTCACAGCAAGGAGGAGCCCTTAGAGGTCTCAGAACAGGCTGAATTCTTCCATCTTTTCTGGAAAGATGACCACTCTGATCCAGCCCCCACTTCTGAACCAACATCTGCTCACACACCTTTTCATTTTGTTTTGTTTCCCTCTCTCTCCAAATGGACTATATGCTCCTTGGAAGGAAGGTGCCAAGAAGCTTTAGGGAGTTTGGGAAATCACAGCTACGCCCCTTGAGAGGTCTCAGAGACCCCTGTTCTATAGGTAGTTGAGCAGAGCCCAGCTCTCCGGATGGAAAGGTGTCCCAGGATAACATGAGACGGTGCATGAGTGCCTGGCACCTGGAGGTGCCCAAGAAACCGCCCTGAGTGAGGCCTTTTCTGGTCACCCTCCAACAGATTGGGCAGAGGTGTGGGTGGGAGCAGGGAGTGTGGCAGGGCCAGGATCACCCTCTGCCTGCCACTGTCCACGCAACATGGGGACACCCACCACCCTCCCAATGCTGTTCCAGGGAAGTCAGACCATGAGCACGGTCGCACCACAGTGAAAGTGGCACCTGCATCTGGATCAGGGTGCCCTGCCCAGTTGCAGGGCCTGGCCACAGCCACCGGGCCATTTGGCCTCCCCATGTGAGGGAGGGCCCCAGCTGTGTTGGGAGGAAGAAAGCTGGTGCCAGGACAGGGGAGAGGTCCAAGCCTCGACCCCCAGGGCCTTCTTGGGGGTGACCCTGGCCAGCTTTCCACTGCAGTGAAGGTCGATTGGTTGTCACAGGGGCAGCTGGGGTGCCCACAACCTTGCCCCTACGCTGGGGAGCCAGCCGTCCAGGCGGGAGAAGCACCATGACACGCAGGCCCTGACGGTACCCCTATAGGAGACAGGGGTGAGGCCAAGAGTAGCAGCTGTGCAGGACCAGCCTGGCTTGGCCTCACCTCCTAGCGACGTGGCCTCTGAGCTGAACCCTGAAGGCTAAGCCAGCACAGCTCCCTAGCCAAGGTGCAGCTCACCTTGTGTCCATCACACCCCACCCCAGGAACCCTTTCAGACGTGGTCCTCCTGGTCGCCCGCACACTGCATTTGAATAGGACAGTTGTATTGTACATCTACCTGTGTGCTGTACCCGTGTGCCTATGCTTTATTTACAAAAAGATTAAGAGGCTTTCCAGCCCCAACACCCACCATCACCGTGGGGCTGCCTGCTATGCAGCCATGAGAGGCAGCAGGTGTGAGTTCCAGTCACCCTGGAGCCCGAGGCCTTGAAGGACCGAAGGGCTGGATTCCTGGCCTCATGGGGCCACACCGAGGGGTCGAGATTGTCCTTTGCCCCAGGGAGTTGGATTCTGAGAGGCAAAGGATGGCTAGAAACTGAGGGCACCTGAGCCTGAGCAGCTGGGAGAACATTGTGGACATCCCGACCAGTGGCTGAGCTCTGGGAGGGCAGGACGTCGTGGACAACCCAACCTGTCACGAGCCTGCCACACCAGCTGCCACCCGCCCTGGGTCAGGATGAGGGCGTCAGGAGCCAGATGCTCAGAACTGAGCATGACCCTCACGGATGGCAGGGATGAGGTTTAGTCCCAGAGTCCGAACCCTGAACCCTGTGAAGCCTCCTGGGTCACAGAACAGGCTGCAGCTTCCCAGAGCACAGCCTTGGGGGCAGGCAGTAAACAAATACATCACATGACGCTGAGGACGTGGGTCTGAACTGCTGTGGAGAGACTGAGAGTGCCGGCCAGCAGGACCAGGGTGCCCCACAGGTTTCCAGGACCAGAGCGGGCTGGGGCTGCCACAAAGGTGCTGGTGGATGTCCAGGGCCCAGCCAGAATTCAGGAGAGACACAGCAGGGGCAGAAGTGGATAGGGCCACAGAGGCAGAGGATGATGGGTTCCGAGGGAAGAGGCCTGTGGCTCAGACACTGTGGCGAGGCCAAAGGGGCAGCCCATGAGTGTGATCAGGCATTGCCCACAAGGCATTCACAGCATGCAGAACCTCGTGGGAGCCACAAGGTGTGGGAGGAAAGTCCGGGGCCTCCAGCAGCTCGGGGAGACAGCAGGCCTCAGTAGCACCATCCTTGCACTGATGGGCTCAGTGAGTAAGCTCAGCAGGAGCTTCCCTCCTCCTCTTGTCACCTGCGGCCTTCCCTTCACCACAGCCCAGATCTCAGTGTGTCTGGAAAGATCTCGAATCTCAGGGTGGCCTGATCCACATGTGTGTGGGGGAGGGCTTTCAGTGAGGTTGGCAATGACTGGCTGATTTCTTGAGAGTTAGTGTGGGTGAGTGTGGGTGTGCATGTACATGAGCGTGTGAACGCCAGAGCCAGTGTGCAGAGTGTTTTCTCTTGCCCACTGAGGGATTGAGGCCGTCCTTCAGTCTGCACCACCCTCCAAAGGCAGGAGCAGCTCCCGAGACTAGAGAAACATCGCTCCTGGGTGAGCCCATGGGGGACTCATGGAGGAGGATGATGGGCGGCAGAGAGAGGCTTCCCCAGGTGCCGGGGTGAGAGGCCTTGCCCCTGACGCCCCCTCAGAAGCCCGTGTCCTTCCCTACAATCCCTCTAAATGGTGGGAGCTGCCGATTCCTGAACAGCAGAGATGTGCAGAAGCCACAGCGGCACTCGCCCCATCTCCCCCGTGACCCCTGTGGGAGGACCCATTACCCGCAGGAGGGAACTGAGCCCGGGCAGGGATCAAATTTTCTGTTTAGCTGCAGCTTCCTTCTTCTGCATTCGGTGCAAGGAGACATAAACTAAATATAGGTGTTGGGGAAAAAAAGGCAACGGGAAAATGAGAGCAAGAGTGTGAGGGAGGCCAGAGTTCACAAGAGAAAATTCGATCTTGCTGAGCAGGGACCGCCAGCTGCAGGCCAGGCAGTGGGGCAGCCTGCACGCCTTTGCCCACAGTGCCCATCAGGGGAAGCAGTGCTGTGGAGGTGGTGCCCTCCTGCTGTGAGGAGATGCCTGGGCTGCAGGAAACACCTCCCTCACTCCCTGTGTCCTCCCTGCACACAGATCCTAGGAGATGCTCCAGGTAAGCCCAGAGTCTGGGGAAAACCTGGGAGCGGCCAGCAGTTTTGGGGGTGGGACAGAAGGTGAAGCCCCTAGCATGCCGCACGTTTGGTCTGATGGCTGGCCCCACAGTACAGCAGTGAGGAGGTCTCCTTCCACTGGGGAACATCACATGAGCTCCCAAATGAATCAAATCCAAGCGGAGCTCCCAGCTCCGGTACCTCTAAGGCAAACGGAGACTTTACCTCAGAAACTCGGCTTAGCACCACCAGTGCAGAACAGCAGTTTCCACCCTGATGTCTTCCAGAGGCTCAGTAAATGGCCACTTCCATCCACACCTCCCATTAAAAAGCGGCAGGCTTCCACGGGGGGGTGCTACATGGGAGCTGAGGGAAGACCTGCACCAGTCAGAAATCTTGTCTGCACTATCTACACTAGTCCCATAAAAGGTCATGGAGCAGGGGAGAGGTGTCCTTGGGGCATCTTCAGGTCCTCTGGGTTCATCTCGCTCACCTCCTCCTCTTTCCTGAAGCTGCTGATTCAGTTCACTCATTCTTTCATTCATTCATTCATCCATTCATTCATCCAACAAAGATGTAGGGGCATCTACTCTACCTGGGGCTGGGGCATGGCAGTGAGCAAGGCTGGGTTCCCACACACCATGAGGTCAGGTCTGGTGGGAGAGCCGGGCAAGCAACCACCCACAGTGCATTCACACAGTTGCCATGGCCACAGTAAAACACTGCCCCACAGTCCTGGGAACGATATCCCAGCCAAGGACCGAGGAACGTGAGGAGTTGGCCAGGTGGAGGCAAGAGGAAGTGCCCAGTGATGGGAGTGGAGCCTGCAAGAGCCTCAAGGGAGGATACTGGGTGACCGGGGCCACCCAGGGTCTCAACATGAAGTGGCACCTTCTGTAACTGGAAATCGCAAGCTCACCTTTCCCGCAAGGCTGGCAGCACGTGGAGCTGCCTGAGCAGTCCTCCCTGGGTGTGCAGCTTGCAGGGGCCTCTCGCCCGGCTGACCTGCAAAGAATTGTTTTGAGACCTCCCTCGCAGTGTTCACATTTTCACATTTTCTATCTTTTTTAAAAAATGTAAAAAGAGTTGCAGATCCTCCTGTAGTAGCACCCTGTCAAATTCTTTTCCCATCTTGTCCCTCACTTCACCTCCCATTCCTTCCACCTTGTGAACTCCGGCCCCTCTGGTTCCAGAGGATTCCAGGTCTCCATCAACAAGTTTGCATGAAGACAAGAGAAGGAAAAGCACTCGTCTCTGTGCACAGCCCTCAGCGGTATGCAGAACATGTTTCCCCAGAAGAGCCCAGTACGATGCCAACGTTAATTTACAGCCTGCAGATCCCTCATCACAATTGTAGTTACATCATTATTGGTGCCATTTTGGGGGTAAGTTTTCAAAGATTCTGTTTTGGTGGTTTGTGCACATCGAGTGCAGAGATGAGTTTATATTCCACAATATACAGACTATGCCCTGTCTACTTCTATATTAAAATGTATAGATCTATTGATGTCAACATAGGTATAAGTACAAATGATACAGAGATAGAGACATATAGCTCACTCCCTCATTGCTTATTCCCATCCTCATTTCCTAGATGCACACGGGAGCCAACTCCACCGTATTTGATACATTGAATATGCACGTCCTTAAATATGCACATCTCTTTGTAAAAGATGTAGTGGTGTTTGGTAGATATACATATGCCATAAATTATGTGAGTTACATCAGATGTTAAATCTCATTCTGTTTCTTCTTCGTTTTCACTTGACCGAAAGTTTTCAAGATGTATCGTGTTGCTCTAGCTACAGCTAGATTATTGCTTCTCAGTGCTGCCTCGTGTTATTCCACAGTTTGTTTCCACCTTATTTTATTTCCAGCTCTCTGTAGTGGACACCAAGTTCCCACACCTCATTGTATCATAAACAGACAGGCAATCCCCTGCGAGTATCTCCTGATGGATCTGGATCAGGGTTCCTCCAAGACGCTTAGGAGGAGTTGGGCAGCTGGTACCAGGCCAACCCACACACTGCACTGGGCCAAGTCCTCTGGGGTGGCTGCAGCAGTCCACACCCCAAGGCTCCCGTTAGCCCACAGCCTTCTCAATATGTAAGCCCATCCCTGGTCTGATTGTTGCTATTCTGTTGCATGTAAAGCACTGTCTTGTTTTAATTTTAACATGCATTGTGAACATGTTTTCATGGATTTTTTAGTCATTTGGGCTTCCATTTCTGTGAATTGTTATTCATTACCTTTATTCATTTTCCTATTGCAGCGGTCTCTCTTCTCCTTGTATTTTGAAGGAATTCTTACTGGCTTTGCCTACTCCTATTGGCTTTCCCTACTGTAACCCTCACTGAACAGAAATCCCTAATTTAAGGTAATCTAATGTCCACCTTTACACTTTAAGTTATGATCTGACAACTTTGTTCAAGTAATTATTTGCTTAATCTCTGCCATCCCCAGTAGACTCCAAGGCTAGGAACCATGGCAGTCTTGTACCACTCAGTATCTAGAAGAGCATTTATTCATTCGTGAATAAATATTTGGGGAAATGAATGAGACCAGAACCTGGCACATTGTACACACTCAGTAAAGGGAAGCTCCTATTTTGAATGAATGAGATTTTCTCAAGGGAAAGCTCTAAATAAATGTAATGAAACAATCTTCTGCAGAGAGAAACACAAAATCAAAACCAAGAAAACGGATGCTAAAACACCAACAAACCTCGGTAAGCAGGAAGGACCTCCTGGATTTCAGAAAAGGTTTGAATGTTTTCACTGAGCACAGAAAGCCTTTGTGATGCATGGATCCAGATCTCTCTCTGACTCAGGAATGACATTGCCACTGCAGGGTCTTTGTTTGTTTTGGCTTTAAAATAGAGATGTGACAGTTATGCACGGATGATGCAGAAGTCAGGATGATGCAGAAGTCAGGATGATGTGCCAGGTTTGAGTGACTCACATGCAATACAGTGAGACTCTCTTGCTGGAATCCCTCTACAATCTGTGACTAGCTCCTCTAATTCCAGAACCATGTTCCATGAGCACACCATTGCCTTCTCTGGATTCTTTGGGAGTCATCTGTGAGATCTTAATCATTACAATTGGATTGTCTTACTATCTAAAGTTTTATAGAAGGAAAAATAAATCACATATTTAGCAGAGTTTCAGGAAGGGTCACCCACCCCCATTCTTTCCCCTACTATTGGGAAACTGCCTGATGCCAGAGAGCAGCACAGACGTGGGACACAGATCAGGCCCTCATGAGCCAGTGAGGATCAAAGGACATCTCAGGAGGATCAACTTCCAGCGTGAGGGGCTCCACTGAGCTGGTCCCCAGGAAAAATGGTGAAAATTGGTTTAAAATACACAATCAGTAAAGATTTCCAAAAACAGTAGCAAAAAGCAAATGAAGAGACATCTATTCAAGAAAATGTATAAAACATCGGTGAGAAAGGCACATATCTAGGCATATACTGAGGAGAGTCTATGATGTTAGAACCAGGACAGCTCCTTTCCTCCTCGCTCTCAGCTAGGTAGGGCAGAGACTCCACTCCAGACTGCCTCAGCCAACAACACAGGGCTCCCTCTACCCTCTGTTTCCAGTCAGAGAGCTTTCTTCCTGAGAGGAGTTGGATGTCAGCATTTCTCATCCTGCCCCCGCCACCTGCTGCTGAGGCTAAGTGCTGGGTGACTGCAATCGAAAAGGGGAGACTCCACTCTTCCTCCCAGCTTCCACTCAGGTGTTGAGGCTCTATCTTGGGCACAGTGCACTGAAAGTACTGCAGCCTGATAGCAACTCTTCCAGCTCGGGAGGTGATGGTTCCATACCAGGAGAGGACCCCAGGATACCGCCCCCAACCCTGCCAAGCATTCAGTTACTGGAATGGGGGTATCCCTCAGAAAGAAGCTTGTCGTCCCCACCCCCAGCTCCAGAGCCCTGGCTCAGAGATTTTGCCTGGAGGCCTGGGGGAGGGGAGAAGATAGAGAAGAAGCAGGTCTGAAACAGATAACTCCTATGTCTTTCCAAAGGGATTAACTTCATTTATAACAGAGTGTGCAGAAGTTCAAGTTCAAGAGCACTCTTAAGAATGGTGGAGGTTGTGGTGAAAGCAGTTGGGAAGAGATTCATGGATTTAATGAAGACACAGCCTAGGCTGGCTGGCTTGTAGGAGATAACTGGTGAATAAGACAGCTGGACAGGAGCCCTCCTAGGGTCAGAACAAATATCAAACACAAATCTCAGACTATTTCTGAAAAGGAGCCATGATTTCACTGGTTTAAGCTGAAGAGCAATTTATGCCCTTAGAACATTATTGAAAGGAAGCATTATGCAAATAACCAATAAGTACATGAAAAGATGCTTGACATCATTAGTCATCAGGAAATTGCAAATACAGATCACAATGAAATACTACTGCACACCCACCAGGATGGCCACAATAACATAGTCAGATAATAACAGGTGTTGGCAGGGATGCGAAGAAATTTGAAGCCTCATACACTGCTAATGGGAATTTAAAATGATGCAGACACTTTGAAATACAGTGTGGAAGTTCCTTAAACAATTAAATGCAGATTTACCATATGACCCAGCAATCCTACTCCTAGGCATATACCCAGGAGAAGTGAAAACATATGTCCACACAAAAACGTGTATGTGAACGCTCATAGCAACATTGTTCATGATAGACAAAAGGTGAGAAAAACCCAAATATCCATCAATTGACAAACAAAATGTGGTATAGCCATAACATTCCATAAAAAGCAATGTAGTACTGATACGTGCTACATCATGGATGAAACTTGAAAACATGCTAAGTGAAAAAAAGAGTCACAAAAGACCACATATTATATAATTGCATTTAGATGAAATGCCCAAAATAGGGAAATCTATAGAGACAGAAAGTAGACTAGAGATTGCTTAGGACTGGGGGAGGCATATGGAGAGATAGGAAGATGAGCTAAAAGTTCTTTCTGGGGTGATGAAAATGTTTTAAAATCGGCTGCAGTGATAGTTATACTAAAAACCGTTAACTTGCAGACTAAATAGTTAAACTTTATAGTATGTGAGTTATATCTTAATAAAGCTGCTTTTAGAAGTCTTAAGTTGTTTCCACGAGTAGACATATAGAACAGTCTCATTTTTACGATGACTGCATAGCATTCCACAGCACAGATGTGCCATGATTTTGTCTTAACCATTACCCTAATGACGGATACTCATGTTGTTTCTGATTTTGCACTATTACTGACAATGAAGTAAAGAACGCCTTACCAGTACTTCCTTGTGTTCATATGTAGACATTTAGTGGGCTGTTTTCCTAGATCTTTTAGCCCACAGAAGACCAGAGTTATTGCTAAATATTTTAAAAGTTAAATAAATAATTGTCTTCCGAGAGCAACACGACAGGGTTTTGTCTGCTACAGCAATCCTGGCTCAAGCCTTCTGTGATCGGTTATCAACATTTATTCATTTGGCTATTCCTGTCATCTTTAATTTGTCAGATTTATTAAGGATCAACTTTAGCCAGGCCCTCGGCTGCATGCTGAGGATCTAGGTGGGATCTCAGGCTGGGGCAGGGTAGCAGGGTGTGGGTACCCCTCACTCTCTGGTGAACACCAAGCACTCAACCCAGCTTCCTGAGGGTGCTTTGTCCTCCAGAATGGCTGGTTAGCCAGGCTCACACCAAGCCCTTGGCCACCACCACGCCCCACAGACAGACAGATCTAGTCTTCCCATATATAAGACTTATAAGAGTAATCGTGGTAACATATGCTTAATAACATGAAAATACACGCTACATGCACACACACACACACACAGGAAAAAAGTCTAGGAGCACACAAATGCCCATCACAAATAGAAGGATGGGCAACTGTGGCATGAGCATCTGAAGGAACAGCAAGGGAGCAGCACAAAGCTGCAGCTTGGAGTGTGTGGGTTTGCTTTTGTTCTTGTGGAATCGCTCCACATGAACACACAGCGCATGGCGGCACCCCTAGAAAGGGGCCCAGATGATGAACAGGGTGGGAGAGACTCACTGTTCAGCATACCCTCTGAATCTTTTGAATTTTGTACCATGTGCATATTTAAAGGAGTAACAAGATTACTCCTTCAGGGGCTCCCGTTGCCTCCACAGTGAAATCACACTTTCATCACATGATGAGACTGCGTCTTCACCTTCTCCCAGTGCATCCTTATTCCACTCCTTCCTTCTTCTTGGGCGCCCCTCCAGCTGCAACTCCTGGGTTAAGCATGCCTTTCCCTCACTTGCATCTGCCTCTTGGCCTTGGAGGTACCCTCAGGCCACTCGGAGAAACCTCCTCTGGCCCCTCGACTACTCTGAATGACCCTCTAAGCTAAGAAATCTCCCAGAGGAATACCCCTCATCCAAACTGACAGCAGAGCCACCAGACCCCAACTTCCTGGTTCAGGGCTTGCAACATGGTAATGTCAACCAAAATTAAGGCTGCTGAGGCAGAAATAAATTGGTGAAAGTTTACTGGACACCAAATGTGAGGATCATCTGAGGAAGACATGTCAGCAGAGTTAGGCATGCTCCACGGTCGGCCACAGGTAGAAGGATTTTCTGGGAAAGCTGAGGAGAAGGGAGGGGAGGAGGACTCATGCTGGAGCTGTCTGCTTCACTGCAGGCTCCAATGCAGAGGTTCGGTCATTGGCCATGGACAGCAACACAAGGCTAAAAGGTTCTGCATGCAACACAAGCAGCAAAGCTTCATGATTCAGAAACAAATCAGTGTCTTTTTCAGAGTTTCAGAAATTTGAAGCCTCATACACTGCTAATCGGTTACGTGGTTTTTTTTTTCAGATGGAATCTTGCTCTGTCATCCAGGCTGGAGTGCAATGGCATGGTCTTGGCTCACTGCACCTCCTCCTCCTGGGTCCAAGAGGTTCTCCTGCCTCAGCCTGCCAAGTAGCCAGGATTACAGGTGCACGCCACCACACCTGGCTAATTTTTGTATTTTTAGTAGAGATGGGGTTTCACTATGTTGGCCGGGCTGGTCTCGAACTCCTGACCTCGTGATCCATCTGCCTCAGCCTCCCAAAGTGCTGGGATTACAGGCATGAGCCACCGCACCCGGCTGGGTTACCTATTAATCTGTACTTCAACAGTTTGAGGAAACTCACGACAAGATCTGTGGGACTCAGCATAAGATGCTTCACTCAGGCACAGGATGTAAGCCACGAAGCCTAAGGCCTCCCTGAGGGAGCAGTGTGGCAGTTGCCAATATGGACTGCAGGTTATCAGCAAGCACTCAGGTGCCATTTATCAATGTGTGCACAAGACAGAGGGGGAGAGAGAGGCAGAGGAAGAGTGAGGGAGAGAGAAAAGAATGAGTGAGAGAGAGAACATGGAGTGAGACAGTAAGAGAAGGAGAAAGAGTGGGAGATGCAGTGAGTGGGAGTGAGACGGGGAGAGAGATGGAGAGAGTGAGACGGTGAGGGAGACAGCAAGTCACCAGTCCCAGGCCCAGTTCTGCTCCTTCCTCCCAACCTGCCAAAAGCCCCATGGGCACCACAGAGAGGGGAGCTGACCTGCCCCAAGTCTCCAGCTTGTAAGAGGGGCCTGGGACTCAAACCTGATTCCAAATCCCAGCCTCCTTCAGCTTCCCCACCATGCATTCCAGAAGGCTTCTCAACCGCATGCAAGAAGGAAATTAGCGCCTACTAAGGTAGCTTCCTGGGCTCCCTGGGGCCCCCTCAGCCTCCGTCCACCTGTCAATCCTCCCTCAGGCTATCTCTGCACGTTTTTCACCATTTGGACTGACAGAGGTTTAGAACATTTTTTGCTTTGATTATGTCCATTATTTAAAGATTCTCCCTGGAGATTTGTGGCTAAAGACATCAAAAGATGAAAAAGAAATTCACCAACCAAGTTATATAATAGGGTACTTTATTCCAAAAATGATAGTGAAATATTTTAGTTGTTACCACTTACCACGGCTTTGTTGTGGTGTTTTCCAACTTCTGGTATTTCGGCTACAAATAAAATAAAATAAAATAAAATATTACGAATCCTCAGTTCTGTTCCTTGGAAACACAGGCCCCCCGATGGAGCCTAAGTCACAATCCCTACTCTTATGCCTTCTACGATCTGGGAGGGAAACCAGAATAAATATGCTAGGATGCAGTAAATGAGATCAGAGAAATACCTCATCCATACGGGAATGTAAAGGCACAGCCACCTTGGCACAGTGTGGGACAGCCCAACTGCCACTCCGGCATGGAGCTGCCTGTCCTCAGCCTGCCCCGGAGCTCAGCTCTGCCCTGCTCACTCCCACTTCCTTCTGATTTTCAGCACTCTAATGGGTTATACGATGCTGTGAGTTTAATTTGCATTTCTCTAATGACCAATGACGTTGAGCACTTTCCATGTGTGTAAGAGCCATTTGCATATCCTCTTTGGTGATGTGTCTGCTGAAATTTTTGGACTATTTTCTTACATCTTCATAATTGTTTATAGAGACTGTCTCCACTGTCCTTCCTTCATGCCTTCATCAAAATCAGTTGTTCACACGTATGTTCATCTCTTGATTTTCTACCCTATTCCATTTATCTATTCATCTATGTTTACTGTTTTATTACTACAGCTTATAATGTCTTTACATTTTCATTCAGTTTAAAATTCTTTCTGATCTTCCTTTTGATTTGTTTTGACCCACGAGTTATTTAGATGTGCATTATTTAATTTCCAAACACTTGGGGATTTTCCAGATATCTTTCTAATGCTGATTCCTAATTTAATTCCATTTTGGCCAGAGAACAGGCTCACTATGACAGAAATCCTTTCACATTTACTAAAGCTTATTCTGTGGCCCAGAGAATACTTTATCTTGGTAAATGTTTCACGTGCACTTGAAAAAACGTGCATTCTGCTAAACACAGGAGGGTTCTATAAATGTGAGTTAGGTCACATTTGGTTTCCAGTTTTGTTTCTGTATTCTTACTGATTTTTCATCTACTTATTTTCTCTGTGTGTCACCTAGGTTGGAGTGCAGTGGTGCAATCAAAGCTCCATAAGCTCAAACTCCTGGGCGCAAGTGATTATCCCTCCTCAGCCTTCCGAATAGCTGAAACCACAGGAATGTGCCACCAGGAAAGTTTTTTTGTTTTTTTTTTTAGAGACAATGTCTCACCATATTGCCCAGGCCGGTCTTGAACTCCTGGGCTTAAGCAAAATAGCCGCCTTGGCCTCCCAAAGCGCTGGGATTACAGATGTGAGCCACTGCACCCAGCCCTGTGTACTTATTTTCAACAATTATTTAGAGAAGAGTGTTGAATTGTCTAACTATATTTTTTGATGACCTTCTCTGTCCATGGTAACATTTTTGCTCTGAAATCCACTTTACTCGGTATCAAAATGGTGACTCCTGAATAGCACTGGTGTGAAGTGTGTTCCATTCTTTCACCTCTGATCCAATGTTGCATGTTGCATGTGTGCACACTTGTGTGGTTGGCAGTTGCTTTTTAATCCAATTGAAGCAATCTCTAACCTTTAATTAGGCTATAGTTTAGGTTTGTTTCATTTAATATAATTATTGATTTGGTTAGGTTTAAAGCTAGTGTCTTGTCATTTGTTTTATCTTAATCCAATCTGTCACTTGTTTTCTGTTTCTTTTTTGGCATTTTTGATTAATTAAGGATTTCTTACATTTTCACATTATTTCTTTTATTGGATTATCAGCTACAACTGTTGTCTTATTTCAGTGGTTGTGTTAGGGCTTACCCTATACTTCTTTCCACAGTCTATACGCTAAAGTGATATTATATCACCTCAACTGCAACACAGGTCGGGTATCCCTTATCCAAAATCTTGAGACCAGAGGTGTTTCAGATTTCAGGTTTTTTCAGATTTTTGAATATTTTGAAATATTATACTTACTGGTTGGGCATCCCTAGCCTGAAAATTTGAAATCAAAAATTCTTCAATGAGCATTTCCTTTGAGCATCATGGCAGCATTCCAAAAGTTCTGGATTTTTTTTAGATCATTTTGGATTTCAGACTCTTGGGTTAGGAATGCTTGCCCTGTCTATGACCCTTATAACAATATACTGTGTTTTCTCTCCTGCATTTGTGCTAGTGTCTCACAGTTTACCTGTCCATATTTTACAAATCCCCAATGCACTGTTATTTTGTTTTAAAAAGTTGATTCTCTCTTTTAAATAACATTTCTATTGCTTTTCATTCCTTTGTGTGGACACATTTCCATCTCGTGTCACTTTCCATCTGCCTAAAGGACCTCCCTTCACATTTCTTGTAATGCAGGTCTGAGGCTCATCAGTTCTTTCCGTTTTTGTGTGTTAGGGGGAGGAAGGTCTTTATTTCATTAAGTGAAAGATATTTTCTCTAGGTAAATGTTTTCTTTCAGCACTTTAAAGATGTTGTTCTGTTGTCTTCTCATTGCATTGTTTTTAATGAGAAATTTGCTATCATCCTTATATCTGTTCCTTTGTACCTAATGTTTCTTGTGTATCTGACTACTTTTAAGATTTTCCCTTATCACTGGATTTGAGCAACTTGATTATGATGTGTCTTGGTGCTATTTTCTTTATATTTCTTATGCTTGGGGTTTGTTGAGCTTCTTGAGTCTATGGGATATAATTTTTAACAAATTTGGAAAATTCAAAGAAAACTGTATTCCTTAAAATATGTTTTCTGTCTCCCTCTCCTTCTACAACTATAATTACTCATGTATTTGGATATTCAACTGCTTAAAGTTAACCCACAGCTCACTACTATTTTTTTAGTCTTCTTGTTTCTCTATTTTTCATTTCTCTGTTTTGTATTTCTTGATAGTTTCTTTCCTTGTCTTTAACTTCTCTAATCATTTTCTCTGAATTGTCTAAACCGTCCTATGTATTTTTGTCTCACGCATTGTGGCTTTCATCTTGAGAAGTGTGTTTTGGATCTTTTCTAAATCTTCCTTGTATCTAGTTAACATGATCAACCTCTTCCTCTATTATACTAAATATATGAAACATTCCTATAATACTTGCTTTGATGTCCTTGTCTACCAGTTCTATTATATCATTTGTCATTTCCGGATCACTGTTGGTTGATTGATATTCATCCTCATTGTGGGTCATTTTTTCTTCTTCACATGCTAGTAACTTTTGATTGAGTGCCGTGCGTTGTGAATTTTACTTTGTCAGATGCTGTATATTTTATATTCCTGTAAATAGCTTTGAACTTTGTTCTGAGTTTGATCTTTTTGATCTTGCTTTTATGCTTTGCTAAGTGGGGTCACAGCAGCATTTAGCCTAAGGCTAATTTCATCCTCCACTGAAGGAAACCCCTTCTAAGTACTCTACCCAGAGCGCCCTGAATTTGTTTTCTACTCTGGCTGAGGGGAAGAGGCACTAGTCCCAGCCCTGTTTGATCTATGGAGAATGCTCCCTGTAATGCCATGTGTAGCTCTTTCTCTTTCCCATCCTCTGACCAGTATAGCTGAGCGGTGGGGGAGGATCCTCTGCAGACCTCCACAGCTCTCACTGTGTACCCCTCTCTCCTGTGAATTCCAGCTGCCTTGGATTTCCTAACTTCAGCTCTGGTTTTTCATCTTAGTGAGCATACCGAGCTTTGCCTGGCCTCTTCCTTTTACCACCTGTGTCGTGCACTGGGGCTAGCGCAGGGCTCCACTCACCTGCTTCCCTGTTCTCATGGATCATTCCCCTTCATTTCCTGGTACCCAATAGCTTGACAACTGTTATTTCAATAATGATGTGTCCCATATTTTTACATTTATCAAACAGGAGGTAAATCTGGTCCTTATTACTCTATCTTTTTCAGAAGTAGAAGCAATAGAAATGTTTGTGTCTTCCAAGAGTCACACAGATGAATGCTGGCCATGCCATTCACACACCATCTCCAGGAGGTGACGCTCTGTCAGCTGGCAAGAGTCTGGCTTGACAGGCAACCTCAGCCCTGATGTGCAGATGAGGACCTCAGCTCTCTGACTTGATGTCATTAAACATCAGGTCAGTCACACCCTTTGGAAGTCATCTGTAACTTAACTGCAAGGAGGGAATCCACAACTCAGATAGAGGTGAGTGTCTGGTAATTGCATTCCCCATGGGGCACCAGTAAATTGGCAAGTCTGTGATGCCAGGCTCTCCTGTGAGCTTCGTGAGCCCAACTCAACCTTGGGAATGTAAGGATGTAGGCTTTCTGAGTCCCCAGGCTCTGGGTAGATTATCAAGGTGAGAGCAGCTGTCAGAAACTGGCCCAACTGCTGTTCCTCATGCAATACCCAAAACACACTGCATGTCGTCATGCCTAACATTCTGCAAGCCGCTGCATATAATAGGGTTACCCAAACAGTTGGACCTTGTATCTCTAAAGATCCAAAAACTTCATGTTAACCGTTTTGATGGAGTTTATGCTAATGTGTCTATTTTAAATATTTTAACAATAACAGGCCTAAATAAATGAGCAACTAAAGTCACACACTATTGTCAGCACAGTAAAGAGAACATAACATAACCCCTGCATGGTCATGCATCAGGATCGCAAGCACCCCTTCTGGGAGAGGGTGTTAGCTCTGAGGACCTGGGAGGGTGACAGCAATTGGAAGATGTCAGTTCCTTCCCATTTCTATGAATACCAATGAGCTGCATGGCATACAGCCAAGTCTGTGGCCCCCTCTGTCTCCACTTCGTCATCTGAAACAATGGCAGTAGAACCTTCCCTTCCTGGGTTGTCAAAGTCCACGGAGAAGCATAAACCGTGATTCACATGTGAGGAAGTACGCAGGTTTCAAAGGCCCTGGTCTTTGTATATCAGCAGAACCAGTCATCAGTTTCCACCATGTCAGATAAAACACTTCCCGCCTGAGGCCTTTGCCTCTGACAGTGTGTTTTCTTAGGAGAGACATTCTGTTAAATTATAAAGCATATTGCTTAGAGGGGCAGTCTGCAAAGGCTCTTGTTTTTCTAGACAAGCTATCCTTAAAGGGACAATCTGGGATTTCAGAAAATGGGACTAAGCCAGTAAGTGTTAGGTATTATAAAGAGAATTGAGCAAACAGGGCCTTCAGCAACACTGCCCTGCAAGTGGTAACCAAGCCACCTTTAATGGAGACATTTTATGGGGAATTCTTTGCATCAGCATGAGAGGTCAGGTCAGTGTTGGTCCCTCAGAAAACTAAAACCCATCAGCTTCCCATAGAAATACGATCTCCCTCCCCAATGTCCCAGTGGGAAGGCGGGGTCATCCTGGGTGCAGCCTCACAGGAAGTGAGTCTGGAAGCTTGCAGGTGTGCCCCGACCCTCCCCTTTGCTCAGGCCTCTTCCTCCCCTCCCACACCTGCCCACACACAGGCCAGTGCCCTCTCACCTCCCTTCTGCCCAGGCCTCTTCCCCGCCCCCCACACCTGCCGGTGCCCTCTCACCACCACTCTGCCAACTGCCAATTGTTGGCCAGTCCGTCTCCCTCACTGTCCCAGACTCCTTATCCCATTCACCCCCTGATATCCCCACGGCACCTAGAGTACACTGGCCATCCAGGACATGCTGCTCAATGAAACTGACCTGACTCTCCTCTCATCCCTCAGATCCCAGTTCCTGTGGCTTCCAGAACGAAAATTTGACTGCATCATCCATGTTTAGCCCTTCCATGGATTCCCTCAGGCCTTTGGGGGTGCCTACAGCCTCCCGTGCCTGGGCCCCACCTCCCACACCAGCTGCATCTCTTACTATGTCCTCCTTGAGCTTTCCCCGTTCCTGACCACCTGCAGTTCTGCAAAGATGTCCTGGACACAGCAGACACAGAGCATGGGGAGAAACAGCCCAATCTACATAGAGGAGGGGTGGGTAGTAGGGGAAGGAAAAGCCTTAAGATAGGCAGAGGGGACCACACTTCCTTCTAATCACAGTCAGATCCACTATAGCAGTTTTTTCTGAATGGCTTATTTCACAAGCACTTACTGAGCACCTAAAATGTGCTAGTACCTAGCCTACAAGGTGAGTAGTAACCTGTGTCACCCTCTAAAGGACAGCATTCAGCATAGGGCAGACACTGAGTGCAACAACACAGTAATGGGATTCTCAGAACATAGGGCGCTCAGGGAGAGGGGAAGTTAAGTATGCCGTGGTCTGGGCAAGGAACGGTGATATGGTTTGGATCTGTGTCCCTGCCCAAATCTCATGTTGAATTGTAATCCCCAGTGCTGGAGGTGGGGCCTAGTGGGAGTTGATTGGAGCATGGGGACAGATGTCAACCTTGGTACTGTCATGAGTTCTCATGAGATCTGGTTATTTGAAAATGTGTGGCACCTCCCCTCTCTTTCTGTCTTCCTCCTGCTTTGGCCATGTGAAGTAGCAGCTCCCCATTCACCTTCCACCATGATTGTAAGTTTCCTGTGGCCTCCCCAGAAGCTGATGCTGCCACGCTTCCTGTACAGCCTACAGAACCATAAGCCAATTCATCCTCTTTTCTTCATAAATTTTCCTGTGCTAGGTATTTCTTTACAGCAGTGCAAGAATGGACTAATACAGAAAATTGGTACCAAGGAGAGGGACACTGCTATAAAGATTCCTTAAAATGCAAAAGTGGCTTTGGAACTGGGTAACAGGCAGAGGTTGGAAGAGTTTGGAGGGCTCTGAAGAAGACAGGAAGATGAGGGAAAGTTTGAAACTGTTGACGAAAAGAGTCAAACTCTGTAAAATATTTGAAGAAATTTCTGAGCCAAATATGAGTGACCATGGCCTGTGACAGCCCTCAGGAGGTCCTGAGAACATGTGCCCAGGGTGGTGGTGGTACAGCTTGGTTTTATGTATTTTAGGAAGGCATGACACATCAATCCAATACATTTAAGAAATACATTGGTTTGGTTTAGAAAGGCAGGACAACTCAAAGAGGGGCCTTCCAGGCTATAGGTAAATTTAAACATTTTCTGGTTGACAATTGATTGAGGTTGTCTGAAGACCTGGGATGGATAGAAAGGAATGTTCAGGTTAAAGATAAAGGATTGTGGAGACCAAGTTTTATTGTGCAGAGGAAGCTGTTAGATAGCAGACTTTAGAGAGAGCAGGTTGTAAATTGTTTTTTATTGGACTAAAAGGTTTCCTGGCTCTTAGTTGATTATCGCCTGGATCTGGGAAGGAAGGAAGGAAAACAAAGTCGGAAGGGGATTCTCTATAGAATGTGGATTTTTCCCAGAAGAGACTTTGCAGGGCAATTTTAAGGTATGGCAAGGAAATATATTTTGGGGTTAAATATTTTTTCCTTGTCTCATAATGTTATGCCAGAGTCAGATTGAAGAGCAAGACACAATATACATGGTCCAATGAAACCCTTCTGAAAAGAATATATGGTTTGTAGGGCATGACTCCCTAGACCCGTTAGGTAGGAATTTGGGTAAGATAAAAAATCAGAGCTTAGTCCTCAAAACTTCCTTGAGACTGCTTAAATTGTTGTGACCAAAATGCTGGTAGTGATGTGGACAATGAAGTCCAGGCTGAGGAGGTCTCAGATGAAAATGAGGAACTTACTGGGAACTGGTGTAAAGGTCACTTTTGTTAGGCTTTAGTGAAAAGCCTGCTTGCATTGTGCCCCTAATCTAGGGATCTATGGATTGAACTTGAGAGAGATGATTGAGGGTATCTGGTGGAAGACATTTCTAAGCAGCAAAGCATTCAAGAGTTACCCGGCTGCTTCTAACAATCTAAGCTCATATGCATGAGCAAAGAAATGACCCAAAATTGGAACTTATTTTTAAAAAGAAGAGCATAAAAGTTTGGAAAAATTGTAGCCTGGTCAAGTGGTAGAAAAGAAAAGCCCATTTTCAGGGGAGGAATTTAAGCAGGTCACAAAAATTTGCATGACTAAAAGGAAGGCAAATGCTGATAGCCAAGACAATGGGGAAAAGGCCTCAAAGGCATTTCAGAGACCTTTGCAGCAGCCCCTCCCATCACAGGCTCAGAGGCATAGGTGGGAAGGATGGTTTGGTGGGCCAGACTCAGGGCCCCACTGCCCCCCACAGCCTCAGGACATTGGATCCACAGCCTGATGGTGGATCCCTGAATGACTCTGTTGAGCAGGCCACCTTCAAGCCCACCCTGCCACTGATCAGACCTTTCGCGAGGCAGAAAAAAAAATGTGAACTGTGATAAGCCACAGAGACAGCAGGGTTTTCTGCCTATCAGCTACAATTATCTTAACAAAGATATGTGCAAGAAGTTCAAAAGCACATAGAAGAAAAGTATAAACTATGCAGAGAACGTATGGGGTGGGTATTAGGATAACTTCCAGTGAGTGTGTGTTATAGGACCACCAGGTTAATGTGCCTGATCCACAGTAACAGAGCAATACACTGAGACAGCAGGGATGCAGCAGAGAAAGAGTGTAATGATTGCAGGGCACCAAGCAAGGAGATGGGAAGAGTCCCTTAAATCCATCTCCCCAAGAAGTTCTGGGCTAGGGTTTTTAAGGGGAATATGGAGGGCGAGGAGCTGGAAAACTGGAATTGTTGATTGATCAGGGTAAGAGGGATGAAGTCATCAAGATGTGGAAACTACACTCTTTGGTGAGTCAGCTTTTTATAGGGTCTTTCAGTCAGCTTTTCACAGGGTCTTTCAGACCAGCTGGCACCAGTGGGGTCCTACAGACCAGCTGGCATCAGTAGTTTCACTGATATATAGGACCTGCAAGGATATCTCAGAGGGAAAACCTAACATTTCATAATGTTCAGGTGGTTATCTCTAGAGTGGTTAAGGGGAGCTCTAATCTTGTAACAGGATCCATGCAATTCTGAGGCAACAGACACCAAACAGCTATGAGGAAGCAGGTCAGAGAGGAGGCTGACCCAGTGATCAATGCTGAGCATGGAGCAAGCTGTGTTTAATTTTGTTTCTGACCCCCACCTTTTTTCTTGATTAATTTTATAAATGTTACAGGGACTGTTTCACATATACAAAATTGCTGCTTTGCATACATACATTTTTCTGAGGAGATGGTTGACCACGTTTATCAGATTTTTCAAAGGGGTCAGTGATATAAAACTGCTAGGATTCGCTGCCTTATGTTGTCTTATTTAACCATGTGAGTTAGGCATTATTGAAGCTCAGTGATCTAGGTTTACCAAGCCGGTGCATTCATCCGTTGGTGCACCACGCGTTTATTGGACATGCTGTCTGCTCCCTGCAGCCTCCAGGCCCTGGAGTGCACTAGAGAGCAAGGCAGCCCAGCCCTCGCTGTGGCAGGCTGGCATGGGAAATACGGCAGGCATCTAAGGAGCATGCCAACACTGTGGCAGCATCAGGAGGACCTGTTATCTGGCCTTGTGCCCTGTGGAAAGGCCCTTTTAGAGAGGAGGGCACAACAGGACTGGAAGGGTGCTGCCCACAGAAAGGGTCCCATGTGAACCCCCAGCAGCAGGGGGCAGGCCCAGGGCTGCCAGGAGGAGGCTCTGGAGCTCCAGGAAAGGGCAGAGGAGCTGGGGAGGCAGAGAGTTGAGCCACGAAGTCTCTGTGGAGAGACCCTTAGAGAGACCATAAACACGAGCACCTCCAACCCAAGCCCAGCGCCACCATCACCCCAATAGTTTTCTCAGCAAACCACCTGTGAGCCCTCAGGCCCTGGGAGCGGCCAGAGGAAGCCATCTCCAGGTGACCCTCTGTCACCTGGCACTGGGCACCTTCCACCCTGGGAACCACCAGAGCCTGAGCCAGCCCGCCAGGGGCCGCCCCAAAGTGCCCCGTCAGCACAGTTCCCCAGGTCTGACACAGGCAGGCACAGGCACGGCGCTCACCGCATAATGGGCACCTTTGATCTCCACTCTCCTGATCACGCAGAGCCAACAGCAGCAGCCTCGCGGTACAGCGGCTGGCTCAATGTCAGGGCGGCTCTTGGCTGCTTTGATGTCTCAGTGCCTGCCTGTTTGAAATGGAAGGTTGTGACATTAAGAAGATTACGCAGAATCCATTTGTCACCACCCTTTTCCCACTGTGGTGAAGTCTACCCACCACCTGCCATTAAAGTCATAGCTGGAACAGACGAAGGTAATGGAAACAAGTTAAGGTGCCAGAGGCACTTGTGGTTACCAGAAATTTTATGAGGGGAGCAAGGTCCAGATTCTTAAAATGTTAATACAGTTGTCTCTTGGTATCCACAAGGGATTGATCCCAGGACCCACGGATAGCAAAATCTGCAGATGCTCAAGTCTCTGGAATACAATGGCATAGTGTTTGTATATAACCTACACACCTCCTCCCGTACGCCTCAAATCATCTCTAGATTACTTGTAATACCTGAAACAATGTAAATGCTATGGAAATAATTGTTTTACTGTATTGTTTAGAGAATAATGATAAAAAAACTCTGCACATGTTCATCACAGATGCAAATTATTTTCCAAATATTTTCAATCCCACAGTTAATTGAATTTTATGGATGCAGAACTCACATATTTGAAGGCCCAACTGTGCAGCAGCCTTCAAAACCCTGCCACAATCCAGGAATTCTGGCATTAATGTGCCAAGGCTTCCAGGTGAAACTGTCTAGTGACATTGATGAAAGGCAAATTTACGAAACATCCCCAGCCAAGCATGGTGCCTCATGCCTGTAATCCTAGCACTTTGGGAGGCCGAGGTGGGTGGATCAACTGAGGTCAGGAGTTTGAGACCAGCCTGGTCAACATGGCAAAACCTCATCTCTACTAAAAATACAAAATTAGCCGGGCATGGTGGCTTGCACCTATAATTTCAGCTACTTGGGAGCCTGAGGCAGGAGAATCACTTGAACCTGGGGGACGGAGGTCGCAGTGAGCCAAGATCGCGCCACTTCACTCCAGCCTGGGCAAAAGAGCAAAACTCTGTCTCAAAAAAAAAAAAAAAAAAAAAAAAAGCCATCCTCAAACAGCCGGGAAGCCATGCAGACTGCAATGTGTGAGGCATGGGCTCGGACACTGCCTCTGCATTCAGTCTGTGTGTTTTGTTGGCTTGGTCAGAGTATGAGAAGAATATTCCGCCTTGTGCAGATACAGAGTTCGAAAAAAAAGAGTCTTCCAGTAGACTTTCGGCTAACTGGATATTCTGTTTAGGTTTTACACCAAAATTTGACAAGTGGTACTTCCTTAAAGGTTGGTTGCAATTGTGGAACCTGAAACCATACCAGTAGAATTGTCATACTCGGATATGTTAAAATTCATTGGTTTGTCTCACTTTGAATGGCTCTTTTGACCATGCATGATTTTGTAACATTATGCATGGGCCATTTGGAAAATATTGGGTCCCTGAGTTGAGCAGAACTTCCAAACACACATCTGTGAGAAAATGACAGTGAAAAAGGTCAATAATGTGTCAGTATTATCATGAAAATAGTTTTGACCTGACGGCTCCCATGAATGCGTCTGGGAACCCAGGTGTTCCCAGACCAGCTTTGAGAACTACTGCCCTCCAGAATTCCTGGCACATGCACACGAGCGGGTACTGGAACATTCACAGCAGCTGTGTCATAATTGCAAACACGTGGCAACGGCCCGCATGCTCCCCACAACCAGAAGAGAAAAATCAATCATGGCAAATGCCCACCATCAAACACAACACAAGGTAAAACGAAGCAGACTCCTACAGCCATATCCATCATCACAGATGAATCTGCAGCACATAACAGGAGCGAAAGCAGTGAGCCACAGGATGAGGGAGGGTGGTCCCAGTCCCACACTGTCCAAACAAGGGGGAAAGTGAGCAGCAGATGACAGGGATGCACATGCTGGGAAAAATAAGGCTATTTTTTTTTCTTTGTAGAGATGGGGTCGCACTATATTGCCCAGTCTGGTCTTGAACTCCAGGGCTCAAGCAATCCTACCTCAGCCTCCGAAAACGCTGGGATTACAGGCGTGAGCCAGCACACCCAACCAGGCTATTATTAACACAAAATTCTAGACCATAGGCACCGCTGTCAAGGACGGAGGAATGGCAAGTGTTAGCAGTCTTGTCTCTTAACCTGGGGTAGGTACTCTACGGCCTGTGTTATTATTCTTGAAATGGCACAAATTTTACACTCTTTTATATAATGGGGACATTTCACAATAACAACTGCTGAGGATGAGAATAAAAAAGAATAAAAATGAGAATGGCTAGTCTGGTGAGGCCTGCTGTTTCTGAGCCGTGTCACTTTGCAAACTGTCATCATGAAAGCTGTCTCCTTCACTCACTGAAACACATAGAATCATGCTGTTTGAGAGTTACTCGAATCTTTCACAAAACTGAAGGTTTTTTTCACTGACCAGTGAGCACTCTTCAAAGCTAAGGGAGGAGCTGCCTCTCTGGGGAATCCTGCCCTGGCCACACTCTGGTCACCTCAGTCACAGCCTCTCACACCAAGACACGTGGGCACCTGAGTCCGCTGCCTCACCTGTGAGCTCCCAAGGGCAAGAACCATGGGTCACCATGGAGAACATGGGGCCGGGCAGCCCGAGGGGGCAGAGCTGCAGTCCCTCTCTCCCCGTGTGTGCTCCGTGCAGGTTGAGGTGATGAACACACCTGGGCTGCCCGTCCAGGGCACTCCCCTCCTTGTCAAGGGGTGACCACCCACCACCACCATGAGTGTCACCCTGGGTGTGCCACACTAATTCCACCCACTTCTGCCCACTGGGGAGGCCTATGGCAAGTCAAGGAGTTTCGTAATAACCACCAGCTACTGTATTCACGAGAAGCAAACCATAAGCACATGCAGTGCTGCGGAATCAGGAGGACCAGAGAAAGAGACCTTCGGGTGTATACAGGAGAATATCTTTATTCAGTGCACTCAGACCCAGCACACTTAACATCCAAAGACTGGGCCCAGAACAAAGACAGCACTTGACTTTTATACACCCTTCAAAAACGAGGTGGGTTAGCTTGAAGCAGGCTTACAGTGACAGTGGCATGAAAGCAAGGATACAGAGGCAGAACAATTCATCAAACTGTGACAGGTTCATAACTCAGGATTACACATGACCATTGCCAAGCAACCCAGATGTCTGTTTTCTAGGTTTTGCTCTAAACAGCCTTACACTGGTTTATCTCATAACCTTTACTATGGTGCCCAGACAGCCGTAGTTCAGGCCTGCTCAGGCTTCTCATGACCTTCGTTGTACTTCTTAGATACAACAGAATACTTGAAGTTACTAGTTGCAGAGAACAAGAATCTATAAACTCATAACATAAAACGAAGGAAAATTTGCTTTTCTTCTCCCTGTGTTGAGGGAGTCCTGGGAGAGTCTCCAGATCACATTCCTTTGTGTCCCGGCTTCTTAGATAGTATTATCAAGACTTTCCCTGGGTCTGGGCTGTGCCCGTTGCTGCCTCTGGGATAAGTCAGCCTAATACAGGAAAGCTTATTTCTTTCTCCTTTTAATTTTATTTTTCTTTATTTCTTTAATTTCCCACCTCACAGACACCTTTTCACCCATCAAGATGTCTCCGATGGCTTGCAGAGTGCCCAGGCACAACCCACTGCTCAGGATGCTTATTGAACACTGACATGTCAGGCCCTGTGCTGGTGAGAACTGTGCCCAGTGGGCAGCGTGCCACAGTGCCTGATGCCAGTGCTGAGCTGTGCCACATCCCCTTTCTAAGAGCCGAGCACCCTGCAGGGGCATGTCTGAACACTGGGATCCACTCAAGGTCTCCCTGAGAAAAGGCCTGTTGGGTGGCCTCCGTCCACCTCATCCCCAACTCCTGTGCTGTGAGCTGCTGGGCGCTCCCCAGCCTTGTCTTCACCTGCACTGGGCCTCTCACCTTCTCACCTGGGCCCAACCCTTCCCCTCATGCTCAGCCCGGCCTGGCTGCTTTCAGTGCTTAGTTAGCTGTCACCTCCTCCAGGCAGCCCTCCGCTGTGCACCGCCCTCCCCATGCTTCCATCTACCTCAGCACATTACACAAACCCTTTTCTGTTCCCTCTGTGCAGGGAGCTCCCTAGAGGCAGGAACAAGGCCCTCTGTGTCCCCAGGGCTAAGCACAGGTCTGGCTGGGTAGGTGTGACATCATTTTTGAATGAAATAAGGAATGCAGCAACTCTTATCTCCTCTGGGGCTTCCCAGGCCGAATCATGGCATGACGACAGTGGATTGCTCAATTCCCAGAGTGCTGGGGGAGCCCAATGGCAGGTCCAGGAGAGGACCCTGAGGAGTCCAAGCTATCCCCATTCCCTGCCACCTTGCGGAAGTTATGCAGGCTCTGGATAGTAGAGGCCACAAACCTAAAACTTGAGCTCAGACCCTCCCACAGATGCTGGAGAGGCCTGAGGGAACTGCCCAAACCCAGCTCGCTCCCTCTGAGCACAGCCAAGCCTGTGCTGGGAGGAAAACGGCCTCACCCCAGGTGCTCACTGCACACCTGTGCTGTGTCAGGGGACACTGGCGCAGGGACCAGCCCCAGGGTGGCAGGCGAAAAACACACCAAGGGACCTCATGAGTCCTTCCAGGGTCATGGCCAGAGCGCACAGATTGCACTGCACCATGTTAATTTAATGACTCTATGAGCTTTTTCTATTTTCCTTCTTCATAGTGTTTCCCCACACAGCTCAGAACATTAGCAGGGAGTTTCAGATGGAGAGACTCAGATGGCTAGTTTTATGTGTGACTTGGCTGAGCCATGGTGCTCACATATGTGACCAAACGTTATTCTAGGTGTTGCTAGGAGTGTTTGGAAGGAGATTAACATTTAAATCAGCAGAATCTGAGGAAAGCAAATTGGCCTCCCTAGCATGGGTGGGCCTCGTCCCATGCTCTAAGGCCTGAACGGAACAGAATGACCTCCCTCCAGCAAGAGGGGGCTCTGCAGCAGCCGCCACCAGCCTCCAGCCGCACCGTCGGCTCTTCCTGGCTCTCCAGCCTGCAGGTCCACCCTGCAGCTTTGGACCTGCCAGCCTGCATAACTGCATGAGCCAACTCCTTATCCATGTATGCCATAGTGTTCCATTATTGGAACGCTAAGCATGTGAGAGTTATTTCTATCCTACTGCTCAAGGTCGTTGCCAAGGCCTGATTGCAAAAATTCAAAATATCGCAACCTCAGGCATAAATGGGTGAAAACAAATCTCTCTCTGTATATCTGCACATTCTACTGGAGCTGTTTCTCTGGAGACCCTGACCAGTACAGAGCCCTCGTGCTAGGATCTCTGGGCAAGGGGCAGTCTCTCTGCACCTGAATTGGCTCACTTGGTACATGGGGTAGGAATTGCATGGCCTCATGGGGTTTCCTGAAAATTAAATGAGGTTGAGGGTGTAAAGTGGTATGGCTCTTCGGGAGCCTGCAGTAAATGTTACGGACTGTGGGGAAGCAGGAGAGATGTGTGAGAAGGAAAAAATAGGTAGAGGGAAGAAGAAAGGGGAGCAGGAGGGAGGAAAGCAGAGGGAACCCCTCTCAGACCTGAGGAACCATGCTGAGGGGTCCCCACCTCGTGCTCGCAGTAGCTGCTCTCACCTCCCAGCATTGGACAATCATCCTCCTTCCCCAAGAAGACCAAAGTGGCCTGGCTTCCCCTTGGGAGGTGTGAAGGGAATTCCTCACTTCTGTGGCTGATGTCAATGAAAGACCCAGGCCCCGCACGATGTCTTCATGGCTAGCTGTTTTGCCTCCCCAGGTGAGCAGCCAAGGACACCTGACTCAGTCCCTCCGCGGCACCTCCAGAGGGCGCTGGGAAATGGTTTCAACACGAGCCAAATCTTGCAGCAGCAGGAGTGGTGAGAGGAGCAGGAGGCCAGGCTGACAACGTCAGCCACAGGCAGGCACAGCAGTGTCGCCAGTAGGCATGATCAAGTGAGCGTATGCCCATCGGAGCCTGCGTCTAGCCCCCTGCCCTGTACCCTTGCCCTGTGTATGTCTACATCTTTTAATTTCCATTTTAGCATGGTCACTTTGCGTGTCATTAACTATTCATGAAAAACTTGATCACGATGGCTGCATAACTAATCCTCATAGAGAGGTGGCATAACTAACACAACCATTTCTCTATAGTTGATTCCATCTTTCACATTTTTTTGCTATTATAGATAATGCTACAGTGAAAATCCATGCCCATAATCTTTATTTCTTTAGGATAGAGACCCAAACCCAAAGTTTATACTCTTGAGTCCACTAGTATAAAGTTCTTGAAACATACGTCAAGCTTAAAAGAAAAGGTTATTATCAATTTAAACTCTCATAGTTGTGTTTGAGAATATATATATATATATACGCAACAGTTCCCTGTTGAAAACGAACTCTGAGAATCCAGATTTGCACTTTTTTTTTTTTAACACTACCCTCGGCTCATACCTGCAGAATTGCACTCTTGAGACATTTTGGACACAGAGTGTGGCCAAGGGCATTCTTTAAAAGAAGGGTCTTGAGGATGCTAAAATTAGACATTGATTTTTAAAATCCACTTACAAGCAAGTTTATGCCAGGAAAACATCTATTTTCTTAAATTAATACCACTCTTTGGCCGGGCATGGTGGCTCATGCCTGTGATCCCAGCACTTTGGGAGGCCGAGGTGGGCAGATCATGAGGTCAGGAGATCAAGACCATCCTGGCTAACATGGTGAAACCCTGTATCTACTAAAAATACAAAAAATTAGCCAGGCATGGTGGCGGGTGCCTGTAGTCCCAGCTATTTGGGAGGCTGAGGCAGGACAACAGCTTGAACCTGGGAGGTGGAGGTTGCAGTGAGCCGAGATCGCACCACCGCACTCCAGCCAGACTCCATCTCAAGAAAATAAAAAATAAAAATAATAGCACTCTTCTGAAAAACAGAATTTTCTATGATTTCTACAACTGAAACTAAGGGGCCCTGTGTATGAACACTATGCAGAACTCTCACTCTCTCTCTCTCTCTCCTGTTTTTCTTTCTTCTTCATTTCCTCCCTTTATCAAATATTTGTTGTCAAACATTTTCAGGGACACAGGACATGGCTTTTGTTCTCACAATAGTCATAATCCAGTGTGAACAATATGCAAAAAGTAGTCAACTAGAACATCAAGTAGCTGGCTTCTGTCTCAAAAGGTAGTCATTCTAACAGCCTGATTTGCCTTCTCCTTATTGGAACTTCAATTCCCACAAAAGCCAAGTCATAATATCGGTCAACAACCCAATGGATACCAGGTAAACTCTCCACTAGCCAGAGCACAGAGGTGGCCCTGCAAATTGTTATAATAATTTATAGATACTATGATTGCCTACTGAGCAAGCCAAGATAATCAGTTGAATAAGTTATTAGAAATAGCCACATTTAATAACATGTTTGTTATAAGGCAAGGCAGGTTAGGTTTTCTGAGGGTAGCAGAAAACTCCCAAACAGTGGCTTAAACAAGATAGAGAATTATACAGGATTTATATGAAGAAAGCCACAAACTTGACCAGGGGACATCAAAAGAGATTTGAGTAAACTGATGTTCCTCAACAGTCATGTTTCTCAGAGAGCAGAATAGATATTGAGGAGACACTGAATTTAATAACTAAATCTATCACAATTTCAAACTAAATATTGCTGGGATGTTTTTTGTATTTGAAAATATGAGTTCATCTGGAGAAACTGACAAAAGAAAATAAGACAATGTTGGGAAAATATTTTATGAGGGAGATACATCTTCTTAGATACTGAAATGCTTTATAAAGCTACAATCAATAAAATGGTGTTACTGCAACAGTAATAGACTGATAGACTGAAAAACTCTTAAGATGACTGACTAAAAGTCCATAAACACATGTGCATTATATAAAATATAAACTTATTTGTTATGTACGTGTACAGACACATACTTAGTTTATGATAAAGCTGGCACTTCAGACCAGTGGGTGAAGCATAGATTGTCCTGTAAATGACGGTATTGGGAAAATTGGCTAACTGCTGGAATGAATAAAGACAAAGCCATACATCACAGCATATACCCAAATGAATTCTAGAAGGAATTAAGGTTTATGTATAAAAAATGAAAACGTGAGCATGGGAAGAGATTACATAGGTGAATATTTGACTTACTCTGTGGCAGGGTGAGTTTTTCTAGCACAGTGTCAAAGTCATAAAAACATGGTATGATTTAAGTACGGAAAAATTAAAAGAAAATTTTGTTTCAAAAAAGTGGCCGGAGGGAGGAGGAAACAAGAGGGGTGCTGGAGGCTGCAGTCAGGGTCATGAGCAACTTGTCCACTAGCATCCTTCATTCCTGGGCCTGCCGTGCTGGTGGAAAGGGCTCCAGACTGCCGTCTGGGAAGCCCCACTCTGGCCCATGAAAAGGCCCATGTAAAAGACCCAGGACAGCCTGGCATCTGAAAGGCCCCGACTGTAGGGGTGGTGTTAAAGATACTGCCTCACAGGTATCAGAGGAACCCAGGCCACAGGGCTGCCATCCATCAGTGTTACTTCAAGTAATTCTTTGGACACATGAGGAGGAAATGACCTCCAACACCAGCGTGAGGCAGGCACACGCGTCTGTCCGTCCCCGTGGGCAGCTCGCAGGCTGTGTTAGGAGCACCTTCAGGGCCGACCTCAGCTGGCCACTGCCACTCGCCCCCGCGGTCGGTCATCCCAAGCTTTTCTCCCCACACTGTGACAAAAGTTGGGCTCAATGTTAGAAGGATGAGGCCTGCAGTAAGGGAGGGCCACAGGCTGTTTAATGAATACAGCAGGACAGCCAGCTAGGAGGAGGAAGTTCTCATGTCCTATAGTGCCATAGGGGATTATAATTAACAACAATTTGTCATGTATTTTCAAGTAGCTGGAAGAGTGGACTTTTAATGTTCCCAACAGAAAGAAGTGATACATGTTTTTAGTGATGGATATGCTAACTACCCTGATTTGATCATTACACATTGTACAGATGTATTGAAATATCACACTGTACCCTATAAATATGTACAATTATCATGTGCCAATTAAAAATACAAAAAGAATGAAATTGGCCGGGTGCAGTGGCTCACACCTGTAATCCCAGCACTTCGGGAGGCTGAGGCGGGCAGATCCCCTGAGGAAAGGGGTTCGAGACCAGTCTGGCCAACATGGCAAAACCCTGTCTCTACTAAAAATACAACAATTAGCCAGGCGTGGTGGTGGGTGCCTATAATCCCAGCTACTAGGGAGGCAAAGGTAGGAGAATAGCTTGAACCCAGTAGGCCGAGGTCGCATTGAGCCGAGATCACACCATTGCACTCCAGCCTGATCAATAAGAGCGAGACTCCATCTCAAAAAAAAAAAAAAAAAGAAAAGAAATCATGTCATTTGCAGCAACATGGATGCAACTGGAAGCCATTATCCTACATGGATTAATGCAGGAACAGAAAACCAAATACTGCATGTTATCACTTATAAGTGAGTGCTAAACATGAGCACACATGAGCACAGGAGGGGAACAACAGACACCGGGACCTACATGAGGGTCGGGGCTGGGAGAAGCAAGAGGATCAAAAAACTACCTATAAGGTACTATGTTCACCACCTGCATGAGGAAATCATCTGTACACCAAACCCCAGAGACATGCAATTTACCCATGTAAGGAACCTGCACAGGTACCCCTGAACCTAAAATAAAAGTGGAAGAAAAAAATAGAGTTGACATTATTTAAAAATATACAATAATATTTAGAGCAGAAAAAGAAAAAGATTAGGCCTGTAGAAATGATTTAATTCGAAAATGTCTCTGTATTCTAATCCGGTGGGCTTGGATTTGTTTCTGTCCACTTTTCTGCTGTGCCTGTCACAAAAGCCCTGCACCTTAAGCACGAGCTGGGGCCTCGGAGCGTGGGGCTTGCTCTGGCCTCCTGAACCCCACTGGCGTAGCCAGAAGCCCTGGGATCAGCCCCCACTGCTGCGTGCTGGGCGCGGTGTGTCTTGGGCCGGACCCTGGCCTGTGCTGTCATGGTAAGTGCGGGAGGTGAGGGAAGGGCAGGAGGTGAGGGAGCGTGGGCGGGCGGGGCCGGCTGCAGGGGGCCCCCACTCTGAGAGCCACCAGCACAGCAGTGAAGTAGGGGGATGAGGAACAGGGCTGAGCTCCATGGCGGTCAGGGACACTCCCCAGGACGGGGCCTGAAAATCAAAGGAGGATTCCCCGCCCACAGCCAGCAGAGGAGCACTCCCCAGGAGCAAACCGCCGGCAAACGTGCTGGGGCGCCCCCGGGTTGGGCTCAGGCCGGGAGAGGCAGAGGGTGCGAGGTGCAGGCAGGGCCCTGCTGGGTCAGAGGCCAGGCCAGATCCCGCACAGAAGCAGGCGTGGCTCAGCACCTTGAAGCCGAGAGGCTTTGTGATCCGATTTACATTTTCCACAGGTGACTTTGTCAGGTGCCTGGAAGCGGATTAGGGCAGGCCATGGATTAGGGCAGGCCCTGAGGACAGAGCGCTGAGGGTCTGCTGCCTCCAGGCAGGGAGAAATGAGGAGGCCTCAAACCACAGGCAGAGAGAACAAAGCTCCCACCCCCATCTGTGTGGCAGATGAAAGAATCTGCCTCCGACTGCAATCAAAAAGCAGCACCAGATAGTATGTAATAAAACATATTTGTAGGCAATGTGAACTTAAATGAAAAGTAAGCGAATCCTCAGAAACAAAAGCAGTCGCTGAAAATTGAATGGACAGCCTGTGACATGATGCCCTGCGCCCAGGGCCAGGAGCAGCAGGGGTGGGAGACGGTGGCCCTCTGGTAGCCCAGAAGATTGGGTTTCTACAAACAGGAATGGATGGGGCAGATTGACAGGATGGGATAGAGAGGAGCTGAGAACTGCTGCGTGAAGTTAGGACTCTCCAGGGGCCATTGCCTCAGAAAACAAAAGACCAATAACTGGAAAAATATTTACCTGCACGTATCAAATGACAACATGAAATGTTGTTATCTTGGCCTAAACATTTCCTTGACAATTTCTAATCATTTCCCTGCTTTTATGCAGGTTTGAACTTGAAATGTATACTATTTAAGCCAAGAAGTTAACCTTAAACTGTCCCCAAAATATTATATTCCTGGAAACCAACACAGAAACAAGGGCTAATTTCTCTGGACAAATACACCATCAACCGAGGCTTTTCAGAATCCCTGTGGCAGGCGGAACTCTAAGATGCCCCCGGGATTCCGGTCCCTGTGTGTGTTCACACCTTCTCCTAGTTAGGCACTCATCTGCATGCTGCGCTGAAGAGACTTTTCAGATGTAACCAATGTCCCTATTCAGCTGAGTTCAGAAAAAGGCTATCCTAGGTAGATCCCCTAATCCGGTGATCCCTTATTAAGGAATAGGGTTCTTCCCGGAAGAAGGGATTTGAAAAGAAAGAGACTCCATGGCCGAGAAATTATCCATTGTTGGTGTTGAAGGAGGAGAGAGCCATCGGCCAGCCACATGGGCAGCCTGCAGATGCTGGGGGGCCTCCAGCTGGCAGGCAGTGAAGAGGCAGGGACCTCAGCCCTGCAACCAGGACTGCCGGGCAACCTGAATGAGCTTCAAAGCATATTCTTCCCCAGAGCCTGCAGACGCAAACTCAGCCAGCACCCTGATTTCAGCCTGGTGAGACTGAGCAGAGAGCGCAGACGCATTACATCATCATCCCTCTCGCCTACAGAGCGGCACACTGATGGACACACTGTTCCAGCCTCTATGTTTGTGGTCATTTGTTATGCACCAATACACATTTTGTTACCTAAAAGTGGGGTGTACTGTAACAAATACCTAAAAATGTGGCTGTGCCAGTGGAAGCTGACAGCAAGCAGAGGCATTCTTCTAAGAATGCTGAGGAGCGTGGCAGAAAAAGCCTGAAGTGCAGTGGACAGACTATTAGTAGAAATCTGTACTTGGAGGATCCTAGTGGTGAGACCTCAGAAGAAGAGGGACATGTCATTGGAAACTGAAAGAAGGGGAATCTTTACTGTTTATTGGCAGAAACTTAGCAAATTGTGCCCTGCAGTTAGGCAGAAAGCAGAAGTTATACATGACGGACTTGAATAAATTGCTAAGGAGATTTCCCAGCAAAGTGTTGAAGATGGGGCTGAGTTTATTGTTGCTGCTTATAGTAAAATGTGAGAGGAGGGAGATAACTTGAGAAAAGCACTATTAAACAAAAAGCAACCAGGACTGGATGATTTGGGGAATTGTCAGCCCATCCATATAGCTACAGACAATAAAATTAGGAGATTGCTTTCAAAGGCATGGCAGAGAAAAGAAGGTGAGGGTGTGACTGTACAACCTTTTGCTAAAACCTCAGAAGGATCAATGAGTCAGAGAATTCAGTCGTACAAAGGGCTCTTTCAAGAGATAGCACATGTGCCTCACAGGTCTTCTCAACCAAACCAGAGGACCACAGCCCTGTAGCATCTGGTCCTCAGCTGCATCAGCAAGAGCCAAATATAGCAAAGGGATTATCTCAAAAAGATCTGTGCTGCAGTAAACTTACAAGTGCTGATATTTCTTTGACACACTGATTTCATTTCCTTTGGTTTATATTCCCAAGAGTGGAATTGCTGGATCATATGGTAATTCTATTTTTATTTTTTGAGGTATCTCCATACTGCTTTCCACAGTGGCTGTACCAATTTACATTCCCACCAAGAGTGTACAAGGGTTCCCATTTCTCTACACCCCTTGACTTGTTTTCTTATGTCTTTCTGATAACAGCCATTCTAAATGGAATGAGGTGGTATCTCATTATGGTTTTGATTTGCATTTCCCTGATGAATGTTGAGCATTTTTTCCTAGACCTGTTGGCCATGACATGTCTTTTCATTAAAGGTAGCAGCATTTGCAACTTCCTAGACATGTCTTCCAAGATATGGAATCAATCCAAGTGTCAGCAGACAAACGGATAAAGAAAATGTCATATATATACACAATGGAGTACTAATCAGCCATGCAAAGGATGGAATCCTGTCATTTGCAACAACCTGGATGAACCCAGAGGACATCATCTTAAGTGAAATAAGCCAAACACAGAAACACAAATAAATACCACATGATTTCACTCATACGGAATCTTAAAAAAAAAAAAAAAAAAAAAAGTTGACATCACAGAAGCAGAGGTAGAACACTGGTTACCAGAGACGGGATAAGCAGGGTAGAAGGGAGGATGAGGAGAGTTTATTCAATGGATACAAAGTTACAGTTATGCAGGAGGAGTAAGTTCTATTGCACTGTGGAGTGATGAGGATTGACAGTACAGTACTGTGTATTATAAAATAGCTAGAAGAAAGAATTTTGAATGTTCTCACCACAGAGCAATGATAAATGCATGAGGTGATGGATATGCTAAATACCCTAATTTGATCAGCATACAATATATGTTTATCAAAACATCAGACTGTACCCCATAAATATGTACAATTGCAATAAAATAGTGACCACTAAAAGGAGATCTGTGGGCATGGCTTTTGCTTAATGGTCTGAATCCCAGTGCAATTCATGCAAACCCCACAAGGTTCTTGACTAAAATTGGGAAGAAATACTGCCAGCTTGGACTAAAAGGAACAGAGAGACTCTAAAATTAAAAAGACAGTCAGACCCTTAGGATTCCAGCAGCAGGAAGCGGGTTGATGAAACTTCAGCTGCAAATGCTCCTACCTTTAATGAAAAGGAAGAATGACTCAGAGCTCAGAGAACAGAACCAACAAGAGCCCAGAGGGTGAGCAAGATAACTGAGGAGCAAGGAAGGATAATTCCCAGGCATGGAAACCTAATCAAGGATCTCTGGCTGGAAGTCATCCAGCTAGATTTCACAACTGCTTTGGAGCAGTGACTCCTTTCTGTTTCACCTTCCATTTTCCTCCTTTTTAAACTGAAACATCTATAACTGTCACTCTATGTCTGTCCCACCATCATATACTGGGAGTGTTGGGGAGATCACCTCTCTCTTGGATGGAGAGGAAATGTGTCTCAAAAAATTATACCCAGAAGCCTCATCCAAATCTGGGCCTGATTTACCTGATGAGATTTTAAACTTGGAATGATGTCTGAATGGGATTAGATTCTAGGGAATGTTTGGAACGGCTATAAATTATTGGGGTCCAGGCCAGGCACAGTGGCTCATGCCTGTAATCCTAGCACTTAGGGAGGCCAAGGCAGGTGGCTCACTTGAGGTCAGGAGTTCAAGACTAGCCTGGCCAACATGGCAAAACCCCATCTCTACTAAAAATACAAAAATTAGCCAGACATGGCGGTGCACATCTGTAATTCCAGCTACTCGGGAGGCTAAGGCAAGATAATTGCTTGAACCAGAGAGGCAGAGGTTGCAGTGAGCCAAGACTGTGCTACTGCACTCCAACCTGGGTGACAGAGTGAGACTCTGTCTCAAAAAAAAATTACTGAAATGTGGTAGGCAGAATTCAAAGATGGCCCTCAAGATTCACATCCCCTGATGTACACACCTTGCATGATTCCCTCCCTATGAGTGTGAACAGAACCTGTGAGTATTACGGAATATCACCCCATGATTATGTGTCATTATATGGCAAATTGGGTTTTGCCAGTGTAGCTAAGAAGTCTAATCAGTTGACTTTGAGTCAGTCAAAAGAAAGATTTTCCTGTGGGCCTAATCTAATAACAAGAGCACAATACAGCTGGTTCAGAGACAGAGAAAATCAGAGATTCTAAATAGCAGAGACATTTCTGCTGTCCTTGAAAGAGAAACTCCCATGTTGTGGAGGGGGCAATAGGGAAGGAAAAGGCAGGCAACTTCTAGGGGCTGAGAGTAGTCCCAGTAAACATGGAGAAACCCTGCCTCTACTAAAAATACAAAATTAGCCTGGCGTGATGGCGCATGCCTGTAATCCCAGCTGCTCAGGAGGCTGAGGCAGGAGAATTGCTTGAACCTGGGAGGTGGAGGTTGCAGTGAGCAGAGATCGTGCCATTCCACTCCAGCCTGGGCAACAAAAGCAAAACTCCGTCTCAAAAAAAAAAAGAAAGAAAATTGGGAAAACAGACTTTTATCTCACTCCTTATACAAGAATCAACTCAAAATAAAGACTTAATTTTAAGACCTGAAACAATAAAACGAAATGCCAATACACCTAATAACAAAATTTCAAAATACATGGTGCCAAAACTGATAGAATTCCAAGGAGAGATAGACAATCCACCATTGTAGTCAGAGATTTTAATGCCCCACTCTTAATAATTGATAGAACACAGAGACAGAAAATCAGTAAGGTATCTGGAAGATTTTCACACACTATCAACCAACCTGACCTAAAAGATGTTTATAGAGCACTTCACACAATGAGAGCTGAATGCAGTTTTTTAGTGTACACAGGACACTTACTAAGATAAAAAACATATTCTGGACTATTAAACAAGTATACAAAAAGCAGGACTGATAAGCAAATTCAGTGGAGTTGCAGGATACAATACCAACTTGCAAAAATCAACAGCACTTCTCTACACTAACAACAAATGCCTGTAATCCCAGCACTTTGGGAGGCCAAGGCGGGTGGATCATGAGGTCAGGAGATTGAGACCATCCTGGCTAACACGGTGAAACCCCGTCTCTACTAAAAATACAAAAAAAAAGGCTCTCCCTCCTCCCCCTCCCCCTCCCCTTCCCCTCCCCCTTCCCCCTCCCCCCCCCCCCCCCCCCCCTCCACGGTCTCCCTCTGATGCTGAGCCTAGTCTAGACTGTGCTGCTGCCATCTCGGCTCACTGCAACCTCCCTGCCTGATTCACCTGCCTCAGCCTGCCGAGTGCCTGGGATTGCAGGTGCCCACCGCCACTCCTGACTGGTTTTTGTATTTTTTGGTGGAGACGGGGTTTCGCCGTGTTGGCTGGGCTGGTCTCCAGCTCCTGACCACGAGTGATCTGCCCGCCTGGGCCTCCCGAGGTGCCGGGATTGCAGCCTGTGCCCGGCCACCACCCTGTCTGGGAAGTGAGGAGCATCTCTGCCTGGCCGCCCATCGTCTGGGAAGTGAGGAGCGCCTCTTCCCGGCCGCCATCCCGTCTAGGAAGTGAGGAGTGTCTCTGCCCGGCCACCCATCGTCTGAGATGTGGGGAGCGCCTCTGCCCCGCCACCCCTTCTGGGATGTGAGGAGCGCCTCTGCCCGGCTGTGACCCTGTCTGGGATCTGAGGAGTGTCTCTGCCCGACTGCCACCCCGTCTGGGAGGTGAGGAGCATCTCTGCCCGGCCGCCCCATCTGAGAAGTGAGGAGCCCCTCCTTCGGCAGCCGCCCCATCTGGGAAGTGAGGAGCGACTCTGCCCGGCAGCCGCCCTATCCAGGAGGTGGCGGGCAGCCCCCGCCCGGCCAGCTGCCCCGTCCGGGAGGGCGGTGGGGGGCGCCTCCGCCCTGCTGCCGCCCAGTCCGGGACTGCCCGGCCCGCCCCATCTGGGAAGTGAGGAGCCCCTCTGCCTGGCCGCCACCCTGTCTGGGAGGTGTACACAACAGCTCATTGAGAACGGGCCATGATGACAATGAGGGTTTTGTCGAATAGAAAAGGGGGAAATGTGGGGAAAAGAAAGAGAGATCAGATTGTTACTGTGTCTGTGTAGAAAGAAGTAGACACAGGAGACTCCATTTTGTTCTGTACTAAGAAAAATTCTTCTGCCTTGGGATGCTGTTAATCTATAACCTTACCTCCAACCCCGTGCTCTCTGAAACATGTGCTGTGTCCACTCAGGGTTAAATGGATTAAGGGCGGTGCAAGATGTGGTTTGTTAAACAGATGCTTGAAGGCAGCATGCTCGTTAAGAGTCATCACCACTCCCTAATCTCAAGTACCCAGGGACACAAACACTGCGGAAGGCCACAGGGTCCTCTGCCTAGGAAAACCACAGACCCTTGTTCACATGTTTATCTGCTGACCTTCCCTCCACTATTGTCCTATGACCCTGCCAAATCCCCCTCTCCGAGAAACACCCAAGGATGATCAATAAATAGTAAAAAAAAAAAAAAAAAAAAAGAAAAGAAAACTTGTAAAAACCAAACCTTTCACATTTGTGCATTTCTGAAACTGGCACTGGGCAGATGTTTTGCATTTTTAATACACATGAAAGACCCTTTAATAAAACCACGGAAGAAAGAGATTGAAGAAAAAAGAAAAAAAAGCCAGGTGTGGTGGCAGGCGCCTGTAGTCCCAGCTACTAGGGAGGCTGAGGCAGGAGAACCCAGGAGGCGGAGCTTGCAGTGAGCCAAGATCACACCACTGCACTCCAGCCTGGGTGACACAGCGAGACTCCATCTCAAAAAAAAAAAAAAAAAAAAAAAATTCACAATCATCAAAAAATAAAATGAAATACTTAGGAGTAAATTTCAACAAAGAAGTGAAAAAATCTGTATGCTGAAAACTATAAAACATGAATGAGAAAATTAAGATGACACAAATAAATGGAAAGATATCTCATGTTCATGGATTGGAAGAATTCATATTGTTAAAATGTTTATGCTACCCAAAATAATCCACAGATTTAATGCAACCTCTATCAAAATTCCAATGTCACCCTTCACAGAATAGAAAAATTAGTCCTAAAATGTGCATGGAGCCACAAGAAACTCTGAAGAGCCAAAGCAATCTGGACCAAAAAGAACAAAGCTAGAGGCAAAACACTACCAGATTTCAAAATCTATTACAAAGCAAAAGTAATCGAAACTGCATGGTACTAACATAAAAACAGGCACATCAACCAATGAAATAGAATGAAGAGCCCAGAAATAAACTCATACATCAACAGCTAATTGATTTTCAACCAAATTGCCAAGAGCACACAATGGGGAAAGAACAGTCTCTTCAATAAATGGTGTAATTGTATATTCAAAACAGAAGAATGAAAATGGACTCTCGTCTCACTCCTTATACAAGAATCATCTCAAAATAAATTAAGGACTTAAATGTGAGACCCAAAGCTACAAAACTGCTAGAAGAAAGCATAGGGGGAAAGCTCCATGACATTGGTTTGGACAGAAATTTCTGCATAATTCCAAAAGCATAGTAAACAAAAGCAAAAATAGACAAATAGGATTACATTAAACTAAAAAACTTCTGCACAGCAAGGAAAACAATTCATAGAGTGAAGACACAGCCGACAGACTGGGAGAAGATATTTGCAAATCATACAGCAGATAAAGGGTTAATATCCAAAATATACAAGGAACTCAAAGTAGTCAACAAGCAAATGAATAATTCTATTAAAAAATGGGCAAAGGCAAAAAGAACAAAACTGGAGGAATCACATTACCTGACTTCAAATTATACTATAAGCTATAGTAACCAAAACAGCATGGTACTGGTAAAAAAAAAAAACAGACATCTAGACCAATGGAACAGAATAGAGAACCCAGAAATAAATTCATAAACACGCAGTAAACACATTTTTGACAAAGGTGCCAAGAATATACACTGCGGAAAAGACAGTCTCTTCAGTAAATGGTGCTGGGAAACTTGGATATCCATATGCAGAAGAATGAAACTAGACCCCTGTCTCTCACCATATACAAAAATCAAATCAAAATGGATTAAAAAGAATTTAAATTGGCTGGGTGGGGTCTCATGCCGGTAATCCCAGCCAGCACTTTGGGAGGCCCAGGTGGGCAGATCACTTGAGGTCAAGAGTTGGAGACCAGCCTGGCCAACAATTTGAAAGCCTGTCTCTACTAAAAATACAAAAATTAGCTGGGCATGGTGGTGTGCACCTGTAAGTTCAGCTACTCGGGAGGTTGAGGCACAAGAATGGCTTGAATCTGGGAGGCAGATATTGCAATGAGCCAAGATGGTGCCACTACTCTCCAGCCTGGGTAACACAGTGAGACCCTGTCTCAAAAAAAAAAAAAAGAGCTAAATCGAAGACATTAAACTATAAAACTGCCACAAGAAAATATTGAGGAAACGCTCCAGGACATTGGTCTGGGCAAAATTTTCTTGAGCAACACTTCATAAGTACAAGCAGGCAACCAAAGCAAAAATGGACAAATAGGGTTACATCAAGTTAAAAAGCCTCTGCACAGCAAAGGAAACAATCAACAAAGTGAAGAGACAAACTGCAGAATGGAAGAAAATACTTGCAAACTACCCATCTAACAAGGTATTAATAACCAGAATACATAAGGAGCTCAAACAAGTCTACAGAAAAAAAAATCTAGTAATCCAATCAAAAAATGGGCAAAAGATTTGAATAGACATTTCTAAAAAGAAGACATACAGTGGCAGACAGGCATATGAAAGGGGCTCAACATCATTGATTATCAGAGAAATACAAATCAAAACTACAATGAGATACCATGTCACCCCAGTTAAAATGGCTTTTATCCAAGAGACAGGAAATAGCAAATGCTGGTGAGGATAGGGAGAAAAGGGAAGTCTCGTATACTGCTGGTGGGAATGTAAATTAGTACAACCACCAAGAAGAAGAGTTTGGAAGTTCCTCAAAAAAATAAAAATAGAGCTATCATATAATCTAGCAATCCCACTGCTGGATACATACTCCCAAAAAAAGGAAATCAGGGTATCAAAGGGATATCTGCACTCCCAGGTTTGTTGCAGCTCTGTTCACAGTAGCTAAGATTTGGAAGCAACCTAAGTGTCCATTGACAGATGAATGGATAAAGAAAATGTGATACATACACACTGTGGAGTACTATTCAGCCATAAGGGTAGTAGAGGTGTGGGTAGGAGGTGAGGATGACTAATGCGTACAAAAAAAAATAGAAGAACAAATAAGACCTAACACTTGATAGCACAACAGGGGGACTATAGTCAATAATAGTTTAATTGTAATTTTTAAAATAACTAAAAGAGTATAATTGGATTGTTGGTAACACAAAGAATAAACGCTTGAGGGGATGGATACCCCACTCTCCATGATGTGATTATTTCACATTGTAGGCCTGTATTAAAACATCTCATGCAACTCATAAATATATACACCTACTATGTAGCTACAGAAATTAAAAATTAATTTTTTTAATTTAAAGACAAAAAAAGTAGCAAAGGAATTGAATAGACATTTCTCAAAAGAAGACATACAAATGGTCATCAGATATATCAAAAATGTTGCCTGGGCATGGTGGCTCACACCTGTAATCCCAGCACTTTGGGAGGCCAAGGCAGGCAGATCACCTGAGGTCAGGAGTTCAAGACCAGCCTGGCCAACATGGTGAAACCCCATCTCTACTAAAAATACAAATATTAGCTGGGCGTGGTGGGATGCACCTATAGTCCCAGCTACTGGGGAGGCTGAGGCAGGAGAATCGCTTGAACCTGGGAGGTGGAGGTTGCAGTGATCCGAGATCACACCATTGCACTCCAGCCTGGGCAACAGAGCGAGATTCCATCTCAGAAAACAAACAAACAAAAAAATGCTTATCTCTAGCCATCAGAGAAATACAAAGGAAAACCACAATGAGATATCACCTCACACTGTTAGAATGGCTATTACCAAAAAAATGAAAGATAACATGTGTTGGCAAGGATATGGAGAAAATGTACAGATTGTACATTGTTGGTGGCATTATAAATTAGTATAGACGTTTTGAAAAACAGTATGGAGGTCCCTCAAAAACCTAAAAATAAAATTGCTATGTGATCCAGCAATCCCACTATTGATTGGGTACACACCCAAAGAAATTGAACTCAGTATGCCGAAGAGATGTCTGCACTCCATGTTCATTGCAGCACTAGTAAGAATAGCCTAGCTATGGAAACAACCTCAGTGTCCGTCAACGAATGAATGGTTTTTTTTAATGTGGTAAATGTTCACAATGGAATGCTATTCAGCCTAAAAAAAAAAAAACAAAACCAGAATTCTGTCATTTGGGACAACATGCATGAACCTGGAGATTATGTTAAGTGAAATAAGCCAGGCACAGAAAGCCAAATGCCATATAATCTCACTTTTATGTGGAATATAAAAATGTCAAACACACAGAAATAGAGAGTAGAATGGTGGTTACCAGAGGCTGGTGGTCTGGGGGTCAGTGGACAGGGAAAGAGAAGACATTAGTCAACAGGTACAAAGTTACAGTCAGATAGGAGAAATACATTCTGGTGTTCTATTGCACAGTAGAGTGACTATAGTTAATAATAATGCATTTCCAAATAGCTAAAAGAGAGACTTTTAAATATCCTCACCACAGAGAAATGATAAACATTTGAGGTGAAGTACATGCTAATTGGCCTGATTTGATGGTCCCACATCATACACATAATGGGAAACATCACATTGTACCCCCAAAATATATACAACTATTGTTTGTTTAAAATTATACTTTTCATTGAAATAAAATAAAAGTTTTCAAGTGATTTATGTTCTCTCTCCATAATAAATCAATATATAAAAATCAAATTCATTTGTACCTACAAGTGACAAACAATTGTAAATTCATATTTTAAAATATCATTTATAATAGCATCAAAAATCATGAAACACTTAGGGATAAACCTACAAGGGTCAGCAAACTACTTGCTTATCGGCCAGATCTAGCCTGCAGCAACTATGAAATAAGTGAGTTTGCATATTTAAAGGATTGGGGAAAAGGTGTTTAATAAAATAAATTTTTTAAAAAATGCTGAGACTATATATGTCCCACAGAGCCTATTTATTTTCTGGCTCTTTGTAGAAAAGTTTTATCAACCTCTGTTTTAAACAAATATGTTCCAGATATTAAACCAAAACAATGACTCATAAATTTAAAAACTGATAATTTGGACCTCATCAGAATAAAGTCTGCTCATTGAAAGACTGTTAAAAGAATGAAAGGACATACCACAGATTAGAAGAAAATATTTGTAAATCATGTATCTGATATAAGATTTGTCTCTGGCATATATAGGGAACTCTCAAAATTCAGTAATAAGAAGTCACAACCCAATTAGCAAAATATTAATTAAACAAATAAATATTTACTCAATTTTTTAAGGAAACAAAACTCAACGAGGACTAGAATCAATGTCATGGAGAACATCTGTGCAAACACTAAGGTAAGCATCATGCAATGACCACAGCCACAGAGCTTTCTCATTTCACGTGGGGAGCAGGAGCTTTCAGCATTCTAATGGGAGTCTTAACAAATAGGTCCGATAACAATGGGAAATCAGGTGTGTACAAGCTGTCTAAAGATAAACTGTCCTTGTATGAAGACTCCACAAACCATCAGAATTAATAAGAGAATGTAGCAAGACTTTTGATACAAAGTCTACAAAAATCAATAGCATTCCTATACACTACCAATAATCCATTAAAAATGTAAAAATAAAAATATCCTATTTACAAAAAGAAATTTTAAATAAGAAACTAGGAATAAATCTAACAAGGTATAAGCTCTCCATGGAGAAAATTACAAAATCTATTTGATTGGTGATAGAACAACTAAATGGAGATGTATGCCTGGTTCATGAACTGTATACCTCAATATTGTAAAGATGTCTGGGCCAGGGGCGGTGGCTCACGCCTGTAATACCAGCACTTTAGGATGCTGAGGTAGGCAGAGCACCTGAGGTCAGGAGTTCAAGACCAGCCTGGCCAATATGGTGAAACCCTGTCTCTACTAAAAATACAAAAATTAGCTGGGCGTGGTGGCAGATGCCTGTAAAGAATCGCTTGAATCTGGGAGGTGGACGTTGCAGTGAGCCAATATCTCACCATTGCACTCCAGCCTGGGCAACAGAGTGAGACTCCATCTCGAAAAAAAAAAAAAAAGTCTCTTCTGCCCCAAACTCAGTACAATTCCCATCGAAATCCTACTCAGGTGATTCTGAATTTAAGATAATATATTCGTCATAAGATAAGCAAATGAAAAGGGGGGAGGGGACAAATTAGAAAGCCCAGAAACATCTTTTGAAACTTGTTAAAGACAGAGAAAACATTTCAAATAAATGAGGAAGAATATTTTCAATAGGTGATACTGTGACAATTGTTTAACTTTATTCCTCCAATAAATAGAATAATCTACCTAATTTACACTCAACAAAGATTGAAAGTGGAGTTAATGCGAATAACAAACCCTTAAAATTGTATTTTAAAATACACAGAATACCTTTACAACCTTACAGTAAGGAAGGATATCTTAAACAAGAGCTAAATCATATACTATTTAAAGGAGAAAATTGTTAATTTTGACCATATTAATATTAAAATCTCTGCACAAAATAAAACCATAAACCAAACAGTAGCAGTAGTCACAGAAAGATTTGCAGTGCACATCACAAAGGATTCATTTCTATAATATGAAAATTCTTCCAAATCAATTTTTAAAAGACACAAAACAATAAAAATGGATGAAGAATATGAACAGACATTTCCAGAAGGGAAAAAACCCAAATGGCCAGTAAATATTTGGTAAGATGCTCAGCCTCATGAAACATTCAGAAATCCAATTTCAAAAACCATAATATTTGCAGGGATTTTTTACTACTAAAATGCATTATTTGGATGCAATATTTGATTATGCAAAAATATATTCTGGACGGGATGCAGTAGCTCACACCTGTAATCCCAGCACTTTGGGAGGCCGAGGGAGGTGAATCACTTGAGCCCAGGAGCTCAAGACCAGCCTGGGCAACATGGCAAAACCCCATCTCTACCAAAAATACAAAAAATTAGCCAGGAATGGTGGTGCACGCCTGTGCTCCTAGGTACTCGGGAGGCTGAGGTGGGAGGATGACTTAAGCCTGAGAGGCAGAGGTTAGAGTGAGCCCAGATTGCACCCCTGCACTCCAGCCTGGGCAATGGGAGTGAGACCCCATCAAAAAAAGAGAGAGAGAGAGAGATTCTGTACACTGCTATTTTTGCCACTTGTATATATGTATGTGTCACTGTCTGTTTTTATGAAAAAATGTTATTGAAGGATAACATACATATTCAACAGAGTGCACAAATCATCAGTGTACAAGATGACTTTTCACAAAGTGAACACCTCATAGAGCAGAACAAGATATTAGCATCCCCCCAGAAACCGTCCCTAGCACACAAGGAGAACAATTAACCCTGACTTCTAACACCACAGATTTGTTTGGCCAGCACTTAACTTTATATCAATGGGATTGTACAATACATAATCTCTTTTGCCTGCTCTTTTTCAAGGTTTTGTGAGATTAGTGTTGCATAAATCACATGCTCAAGATTCAGTCTCACTTCCAAATAGAATTTTGTCACATATGCAAACTACAATGTATTTATTCATTTTACTATTGATTGATATGGGTTGTGTTCAGTTTTTGAATGTTGCTTTGACATTCTTTTTTTATATATACTTTAAGTTCTAGGGTACACGTGCACAACGTGCAGGTTTGTTACATAGGTATACATGTGCCATGTTGGTAAGTTCTAGGGTACATGTGCACAACGTGCAGATTTGTTACATAGGTATACATGTGCCATGTTGGTTGGCTGCACCCATCAACTCATCATTTACATTAGGTATTTCTCTTAATGCTATCCCTCTCCCATCCCCCTACCCCATGACAGGCCCTGGTGTGTGATGTTCCCCGCCTTGTGTCCAAGTGTTCTCATTGTTCAATTCCCACCTATAAGTGAGAACATGCAGTGTTTGGTTTTCTGTCCTTGTGATAGTTTGCTAAGAATGATGGTTTCCAGCTTCATTCATGTTCCTGCAAAGCACATTAACTCGTCCTTTTTTATGGCTGCATAATATTCCTTGGTACATATGTGCCACATTTTCTTAATCCAGTCTATGATTGATGGACATTTGGGTTGGTTCCAAGTCTTTGCTATTGTGAATAGTGCCACAATAAACACGCATGTGCATGTGTCTTCATAGTAGCATGATTTATAATCCTTTGGGTATATACCCAGTAATGGGATCACTGGGTCAAAAGGTATTTCTAGTTCTAGATTCTTGAGGAATCGCCACACTGTCTTCCACAATGGTTGAACTAATTTACACTCCCACCAACAGTGTAAAGGCATTCCTATTTCTCCACATCCTCTCCAGCATCCATAGTTTCCTGACTTTTTAATGATCGCCATTCTAACTGGCATGAAATGGTATCTCATTGTGGTTTTCATTTGCCTTTCTCTGATGACTAGTGACAATGAGCATTTTTTCATCTATCTGTTGGCTGCATGAATGTCTTCTTTTGAGAAGTGTCTGTTCATATCCTTTGCCCACTTTTTGTTGGGGCTGTTTGTTTTTTTCTTGTAAATGTGTTTAAGTTCTTTGTAGATTCTGGATATTAGCCCTTTGTCAGATGGGTAGATTGCAAAGATTTTCTCCCATTCTGTAGGTTGCCTGTTCACTCTGATGGTAGCATCTTTTGCTGTGCAGAAGCTCTTTAGTTTAATTAGATCCCATTTGTCTATTCTGGCTTTTGTTGCCATTGCTTTTGGTGTTTTAGTCATGAAGTCCTTGCCCATGCCTATGTCCTGAATGGTATTGCCTAGGTTTTCTTCTAGGGGTTTTATGGTTTTAGGTCTAACATTTAAGTCTTTAACCCATCTTGAATTAATTTTTGTATAAGGTGTAAGGAAGGGATCCAGTTTCAGCTTTCTACATATGGCTAGCCAGTTTTCCCATCACCATTTATTAAATATGTCATCCTTTCCCCATTTCTTGTTTTTGTCAGGTTTGTCAAAGTCAGATGTTTGTAGAAGTGTGGTATTATTTCTGAGGCCTCTATTCTGTTCCATTGGTCTATATCTCTGTTTTGGTACCAGTACCATGCTGTTTTGGTTACTGTAGCCCTGTAGTATAGTTTGAAGTCAGGTAGCATGATGCCTCCAGCTTTGTTCTTTTTGCTTAGGATTGTCTTGGCAATATGGGCTCTTTTTTGGTTCCATATGAAACTTTAAAGTAGTTTTTTTTCCAGTTCTGTGAAGAAAGTCATTGGTAGCTTGATGGGAATGGCATTGAATCTATAAATTACCTTGGGCAGTATGGCCATTTTCATGATATTGATTCTTCCTATCCATGAGCATAGAATGTTCTTCCATTTGTTTGTGTCCTCTTTTATTTCGTTGAGCAGTGGTTGGTAGTTCTCCTTAAAGAGGTCCTTCACATCCCTTGTAAGTTGGAGTCCTAAGTATTTTATTCTCTTTGAAGCAATTGTGAATGGGAGTTCACTCATGATTTGGCTCTCTGTTTGTCTGTTGTTGGTGTATAAGAATGCTTGTGATTTTTGCACATTGATTTTGTAGCCTGAGACTTTGCTGAAGTTGCTTATCAGCTTAAGGAGATTTTGGGCTGAGACAATGTGGTTTTCTAAATATACAATCATGTCATCTGCAAACAGGGACAATTTGACTTCCTCTTTTCCTAATTGAATACCCTTTATTTCTTTCTCTTTCCTGATTTCCCTGGCCAGAACTTCCAACACTATGTTGAATAGGAGTGATGACAGAGGGCATCTTTGTCTTGTGCCGGTTTTCAAAGGGAATGCTTCCACTTTTTGCCCATTCAGTATGATATTGGCTGTGGGTTTGTCATAAATAGCTTTTATTATTTTGAAATACGTTCCATCAATACCTAGTTTATTGAGAGTTTTTAGCATGAAGGGCTGTTGAATTTTTTCAAAGGCCTTTTCTGCATCTATAGCATTCTTTTTTTTTCTGCATGTATAGCATTGTTTTTTTGTTTTGTTTCGTTTTGTTTTGTTTAGATGGAGTCTCGCTCTGTCACCCAGGCTGGAGTGCATTGGCGCTATCTCAGCTCACTGCAACCTCTGCTTCCTGGGTTCAAGCAATTCTCCTGCCTCAGCCTCCCAAGTAGCTGGGATTACAGGCGCCCACCACCACACTCAGCTAATTACTGTATTTTTAGTAGAGACAGGGTTTCGCCATGTTGGCCAGGCTGGTCTTGAACTCCTGACCTCAGGTGATCCACACGCCTTGGACTCCCAAAGTGCTGGGATTATAGGCATGAGCGACCGTGCCCAGCCTGCTTCAACATTCATTGAGGCACAGTGGGATGAAGTGATGTTGAGTAGATTGCCTAGATGTGGAACTACTGAGCAGTTGTAGGCTCAGCTTTAGCAAATAAAGCTGAACTGTTTTCTAAGAGATTATACCATTTGCACCTCCACCAGCTGTGCAGAAGTGTCTCTGTTGTTCGACATCTTCACCAGCAGTGTAGCTTTTAAAGGTAATGTAGAGGTAGACATCACACCATAGTTTAATTTGAATCTAATAACTTATGAGGTTGAGCATCATATCAAATGTTTATTGGCCATTTGGACGTCTCTTTTGTGAAGTACCTAGTCAATTTTTGATTTTTGGTTTGTTTTTCCCCTCATTTTGTTATTGGGTTATTGTTCTTTTCTTACTGATTTGTAGGAGTTCTTTATATAGTCTAGATCCTAGCTCTTTGTTATATTATGTCTATTAAAATACATTCTCCCATTTTCGGGGCTGACTTTTCACTCTCTTAAAGGTATCTTTTGATTTCTTTAAAAGGTCTTAATTTTAATATAGTCCATTTGATCAATCTTTTCCTTTGTGTCTACCATCTTTGTTTCTTATTTAGAGAAGCCTCTGCTTATTCAAGTTCATGTAGACAATTGTGCTATTCTTCTACAACTTTTGTTTAGATCTGCGATCCTACTGAGATGTATTTAGATCTGCAATCTATTTGAAATTCAGGTCTTTTTTGCTTGTGGGATTATTTTTGTATGTTATGCAGAGGGCAAGATGGTTTTCCCATATGGACACTAGTATCTTTGATAGAAGCCTCCATCCTTTCCCAAGGCACTGCAGTGTTATCTGTAGAGAAATCAAGTGACTGTTACATATGGGGCTGTTTCTGGACTCTGTTCTGTTCCACTGGTCTCACTGTCCATTCTTGAATGCTACCACATTGTTTCAAGAAATCAGATACCTGATAGTCACAAGAGTTTGTGTGTGCGCGTCTGTGTGTGTGTGTGTGTGTTTGGGGTTTTATTTTGTGTGTTGGGCTTTCTGTTTGTTTTTTCAAGGCTGTCTTTGGTCTCTGGACGCTTCATTTCCACACAAATTTTAAATCTCCCACTCTATGAATAGGACATAGCTCTCAATTTATTTAGATCTTATTTAATTTTTCTCAATAATGTTTTCAAATTTTCTATGCAGAGTTTTGCAAATTTTTAAAAATTTCTTTGTAGGATTTTTATTATTTTGTCACTATTATAAATAGCATCTTTTTAAATTTCAATTTTTAATTGTTAATTGCTGGTATATAGAAATAAAATTAATTTTCATACAAGCCTTGTATTGCCTACATTGTTAATTTCACTTATTCATTCTAATTCTCTTAACTAGAGATTCGTTTTGATTTACTATACATACAATCATGTCATCTGCAAATAATGATAGTCTTATTTATTATCTTTATATCTTAATTACTTTTATTGCTAATTTTTTTCTTGCCTTATTGCACTGTCTAGAATGTCCAGAACAACACCCAGTAAAGGCACTGACAGAGGCATTTCTTTCTTGTCATCAATCCCAGGAGGAAATCCCTTTCAATATGCCACAATGAAGAATGATTTTGCCAGAGTTATCTTTAAAGGTATTTTTTACTATATTAAGGAACTTGCCACTTATTTCCAGTTTACTGAACCCTTTGTTATGAATGAGTTATTGAAACTCTATCAAGTGATTTTTCTCCATCTCTTCTTCATTCTGATAATGTGGTGAATTGCATTAATTTCCTAAAGTTATACCAATTTTACAATCCTGGGTAAAAAATTAAAATGGTATCGCTTCCTTTTCTGAAAATATTTTGTTTAGGACTTTTTACAACTATCTTCATAAGTGAAATTTACTTGTTGTATTAGTTTGTTTTCACATTGCTAATAAAGACATATCCAAGACTGGATAATTTATAAAGAAAAAGAGGTTTAATGGGCTCACAGTTCCACATGCCTGGGGAGGCCTCACAGTCATGGCGAAAGGCAAAGGAGGAGCAAAGGCACACCTTATATGGTGGCAGGCAAGAGAGCGTGTGCAGGGGAACTGCCCTTTATAAAACCATCAGATCTCGTGAGACTTATTCACCATCAGGGAAACGGCAAGGGAAAAACCCATCCCTATAATTCAGTTACCTCCTACCGGGTCCCTCCCACAACAGGTGGGGATTATGGGAACTACAATTCAAGATGACGTTTGGGTGGGGGCACAGCCAAACCATATGACTTGTGATTTTTCTTTCTGTTACTATCCAGTATTTGTATGATGCTTATTCTAATCTCATGGTACTAATTAAGCATATTCTCACTTCTTCTATTTTCTAGAAGAGTTTGTGTAATAACTGTCTTATTTCTTCTGAATAACAAATGTTCTGAAGAATTCACCAGAAAAGCCTCTTTGTGAGAAAGATTTTAAGAAAAATTTCACTGTTCATATTTTTGTGTCATTTTCAATGTCTTTCAGAAATTTATGTCATCTAAATTATAAAATTTATTGGCATAAAATTATTCATAATATTTATGACAATTTTTTTTTGAGACAAGGTTTTGCTCTGTCACCCAGGATAGAGTGCAGTGATGCAATCTCAGCTCACTGCAAACTCAACCTCCCAAGCTTAAGTGATCTTCCTACCTCAGCCTACCAAGTACCTGGGACTACAGGCACATGCCCCCACACCTGGCTAATTTTTGTATTTTTGATAGAGATGACAGGGTTGCACCATGTTGCCCAGGCTGGTCTTAAACTCCTGAGCCCAAGCAATCTGCCCACCTCAGCCTCCTAAAGTGCTGGGGTCACAGCATGAGCCACCATGCCCAGCTGTTTATGATCTTTTTGATGGCATTAAAACCTGTAATTATGTTCCATTCCCAATACTAGCTATGATTCATATATGACTCCATTCCTGATATTGGCCAAACAAGTCACATGGCCATGCTTAGCTTCAAGGAGGCTAAGAAGTACAATTGCCCCATATGCCCAGAAGTAGGGAGAGTCAGCCATCAGGGAACATAAATAATGTTTCTCATACTTTATTTCCAAGAGCACAAAGGTTATTAGATGAAGACAGGACTCAAACTCGTGGCCATGCATGAAGCAGGGCACTGCCTCCCAGGGGAGTAAGCAGCTCCTCCAGTTGGACCTGACAGCTGCCTTTCCATCCTGCTGAGGAACACACACCCTGAGCGGGGCACCTGCAGTCCTGTGGGCCCTGCCCCAGCCCTGAGCAGGCACAGACTGCCAGACCTAAGCACACAATGACTTTTAGAATAGACAGCTCTTGGAATAGGTTACAGCCTTCTTTATTGTGTTTGAAAAGTAACAATTTTCCCTGGCAAAGTTTTGCATTGAGCAAGTAGGTGTTAAACTTATTATAAGAAAATTACCCTTGGTAATGATCTGAACTTTTAAAAATCCATTTCCCATTTCTGAAATGAGAGCTCAGTTTCTCCCCACATTTTATTTGTTTCACGGCACAGATTGGAAATAGTATCAATTTTCTGCCAGCATATTAAAACATGTTTTTATTAACTAGTAATTGCAGTGAGACTGGGAAATCAGGAACAAAATGCTTCTGGAGAATTGAAAATATATATTTCTGATTTCCTTAATAAAAATTATAACTCTACAGTTACTGTAGTTTCTTATGTTTGCCCATCTTGATATAGCAGCTCACAATGGGAATTTTCTCTATTTTTTTGCCACACATGAATATTGAGAAGCTCAAGGTCATACATAGGTAACTCTGAAGACCACACATTAGCCTCACTATACTGTGCAGTCACTTTGGCAGAGTTTCATAAATAAAGCAGATAGCATAAGATGGTGCTGGCTTATGGAAACCTAATCAGAACATCTCAGCCTGGGAAACACAGTGGAGACATGGAAAGTCAGATGCACCATATCCGACTGAACACCAGCCTCACCCATGTGTGCTGTGGAATCTCAATCTTGGTGGGCACTGGTTGCCGTATCTGGATAGTGAGAAGACTGAAGGCCAGCTTGCAAATTGCCATCAGGATTAATTGTGAAAAATATAAGTTGAATGCTTAGCAGCATTCCTGGAATGTGGGTGGCACTCCCATGGAGAAACTGAACAACACCTTGACCAGGTGATGAAAATTAATATCACCACTGAGAAACAGACAGGCACCATATGCCTCGAGATGGGCTGCCCTGAGGGGGACACAGCATCGCCTCTCTAGCATTCTGGCCTAGGATACATAACCCAAATCTAGCCATGAGGAAACATCAGGCATCATTCTATTTAAAAAGTTGGGGGGAGAGGGAAAGTGACTACATTCTTCAAAAATACCGAAGTTATAAGAGACAAGGAAAGGCTATGGCAATGTTCCAGATTAAAGGAGAGTAGAATGACAGAGCAGCAAATGCAATACCTGATCCTAGACGGGTTCTCTATAGGAGCAGGAGAAATGCTGTAAAGGACATTATTGGGACAATTGGCAAAACTGGAATATGGTCAACAGATTAGAAAAAAAGTTACTGAAGTTGTTATTTGCTTGTTCATTTGTTTGTCTGTTTGAGAGGGAGTCTCGCTCTGTCACCCAGGCTGGAGTGTAATGGCTCGACCTCAGCTCACCGCAACCTCCACCTCCCGGGTTCAAGCAATTCTCCTGCCTCAGCCTCCCAAGTAGCTGGGATTACAGGCACACGCCATCCCGCCTGGCTAATTTTTGTATTTTTAGTAGAGACGAGGGTTTAACCATGCTGACCAGCCTGGTCTCGAACTCCTGACCTCAGGTGATCTACCCGCCTCGGCCTCCCAAAGTGCTGGGATTACAGGTGTGAGCCACCATGCCTGGCCTGAAGTTGTTATTTGAACCAAAGAGTGTGTGAGAATGCTTTTTCTTAGGAAATACTTACCAACGTATTTAGTGATAACTAAATGGATATATATAGATATAGATAGATATAGATATAGGTACACAGATATAGCACAGAGAGAGGGAAAGAGAAAACAAGATAAAGCAAATGAACAAAATGTTAACAAAAGGTGAATGTGGGAAAAGTGTATATGAATATTCCATGTTCTATTCTTATTCTTGCAACTTTCCTGTAAGTTTGAAAGTATTTCCAAATAAAAGGTTTTTAAGTGTCTCTAGTGACAATAAAGACACTTACGAAAGATAAGCATGTAAGGAACTTTCATAAAGTTGTTCCATGAAATATGAATGACAATAAAGTGATATTTACAAATTAATGTGATTCTATATATTATTTCAAATATGTATATGTAACTAAATGAATTAATTAAATATTATGAGTAGATATTGACTATCTCTTTCTCACCTTCAAAGTTTTTATATATAAATTGGCCAAAACTACGTTTTTCTTTCTCTTTTTGATTCACTGAGAAAACGGAAGGTTCGCCATTATTCCAAGTTACCATATATTCAGCATGTATAAACCACATGTTACAGTGACATCTTCTGGTGGAGTATAATATTGCAGGATAGTTCATTACATCTTCAAATAAACTGTACTAAGGTGATTCCACAGAAGCCTGCAGGAAAGGAGCAAGAAGCAAGCATGGGGGCTCCAAGCTTCACCCTTACTTCAAGCAAAACAGTTCAGTTTTTAAAGTGGCTTATGCAGGCCTGGAAGCTGCGACAGTAAGACTTGAGTAACTTATGGTCAAGTACAGGTTGATGAGTAAACCTACCAAGGGTGGGCAAAGGTGTTGAAAAGTGCATTTTTTATAAAAAGAGTCATATCATTACCTGCTCTTTCTGAAAAAAAAAGTGTTGATCCTTCAAAAGCATTTGATAAATTAATGCTATGAATGAATGCTTAAACGGTGCATGAGTGAAGATCAGCTTCAGGGACTTCAGGAGCACCATTTACTTAGCACTAACCAAGATGCAAACTACAAATAAGTGAGGAGGACTTCGCAACCTCTTTTTACACATCCTCAAAAGACTATTGGGCATCTTGATTGTGCCACACAAGATCTAGCAACAATATTAATTTGAATACATGTCTGGCAAGAAAGGAAGAATGTTTTCATCAAGAGGCAACCAGGGATGATGTCACAGAAAATGATGGTATAGGTTGCTTAAAGAATTGATCCCTCTGTTGAAACAATCATAAGCTGTCAAAGACTGATATAATCAACGTTTTTAAACATTGAGCTCTAATCTCAAATGTACAGCCACAAAGGGGTGGCTTAATAAAGAAAAGGGAAGCTAGCTTTGGTAAGAAAGCCTAGTGGCATTTTTGCTCATCCACCTTCCTTCCATTCCCTAGCACAGCAGCATCAGCCATGATGACAGAAGACTGCATTCTCTGTGTGGCTTTCTGGTGCCAGGGGTTAATACAGAGTTTGTTCTTAAAGTTTTGTGGTACTGTGTATTCATCTGTCTGATGGTTCCCTGGAAGACTAAATTGACCTTTTTCTTGATGTTTTCTTTCCACCTGGTGTAGGGAACTGTGCTCAGGCAACTGGCAGACCAAAAGCCAAAAAGAAGAAGGCCAAAAAGGAAGGTTGTTGGAAGAATAAGAGCCCAGAAGGGCTACTGTGTATGCTGGCAAAGATAGAAGATAACACACAGGCCCGGAACAGGACACATATGAGAAAACATCTAAAAGGACCCCAGGCTTGTACCTCTGACAGATCTGTGGGCTCCAGGCAAGCAAGAGGCAAAAGCTAAGGCATAGTTGCAGGAAGCCTGGCTTAGCACTGAAGGAATTCCTGTCCCAGCTCAGAGCCAAGCTGCAAAAGTCAAAACACTAGTATCTTCTCTCTTTCTTGTTTTCTCGTTTCATTCATGTATTTATTTATTTCTCCCTTTCTTTTTTTCTTTCACTCCAGATACTTAAGGAAATCTCTGGAAGGTCACTGTTGACCACTGAGATAATGAAACAGAGACTTCAGTGACCACAAATGACAAAGAATCCAGTCTTTGCAAAATTAGTTTGGAGAAATCACTAAAGAAATAGAGGACAACATTCATCAAGAAGAAAAAATAATAACAAACTCTAGGGAATGGAGATAATCTGATTTCCAGGGTAACCACATTGTAATATTCAAAATGCCCAATTTTCAACAACAACAACAAAAATCACAAGATATACAAAGGAATAGGAAAGTGTGGCCCAATCCTAGAAAAAAAATATATAAACCATCCATGAGGAAATCTTAGTATTGGACTTACTGGACAAAATTTTTATATCAATCATCCTAAAATGTTTAAAGAACTAAAGAAAACCATGAACAACAAACTAAATAAAACCAGGAAAACAGTGCACATACAAAATGAGAAGATCAATAAACAGATATAAATTATAAAATAAACCAAACAGAAATTCTGGAACTGAAAAGTTAAATCACCGAAATGAAAAATTTGGCCAGGCATGGTGGCTCATGCCTGTAATCCTAGCATTTTGGGAAGCCGAGACAAGTGGATCACCTGAGGTCAGGAATTCGAGACCAACTTGGCCAATATGGTGAAACCCGTCTCTACCAATAACACAAAAATTAGCTTGGTGTGGTGGTGCACACCTGTAATCCCAGCTACTCGGGAAGCCAAGGCAGGAGAATCACTTGAACCCAGGAGGCAGAGGTTGCAGTGAGCCAAAATCATGCCACCACACTCCTGCCTGGGTGACAGAGCAAGATTCCATCTCAAAAAAATAAAAAGAAAAAGAAAAGAGAAAGAAAAATTCACCAGAGGGGTTAAACAGCAGATTTGAACACACTGAAAAATGAATCAGAGAAATCAATGATAGGATAATTGGAATTGTCTGATATAAAGAGTAGAAGAAAAAAAGAGAACAAGACACTATCAAGCAGGACAACATATGCAGTATGGAAGTCCCAGAAGGAAAACAGAAAGAAAGGGGCAGAAAGAACTGTTGATGAAATAATGAATGAAAACTGTCTAAGTTTAATGAAAGATATTAAACTCCAAGTAGGATAAATTCAAAGAGATCCACACTTAGACACATTACAATCAAACAGTTCAAAGACAAAGATAAAGAGAAACTCTTCTAGTGGCAAGACAGAAGCAAGTCATTACGTACAACAGATTCTCAATAAGATTAACTGTAATTTTCCCATCACAAACCATGGAGAACAGAAAGCAGTGAGACAATATTTTTAAACCACCAAAGAAAAGAAAAAAAAAACTGTAAACCAAGATTAAATAACCAGAAAAACTAATCTTGAAAAATGAAGAAGTTAATACATTCCCAACCATCAAAACCTGAGCGAGTTTGTTACTAGTATATCTGCCCTACAGCAAATTCTAAAGGGAGTCCTTTACACTGAAATGGAAGGACACTAAACAGTAACACAAAGCGACATAAAGAAATAGAGAGGTTTCTAAACATAAAAGCCAGTATTACATTTTTTAAATTTGTAACTCCTTTTTTATTCCCTAAATAGTGTAAAAGATAAATGCATACCAAATTGAAATCCATGTAAATGGGCCCACAATGCATAAAGATGTAATTTGCAACACCGACAATTTAAGGTGGGGATGGAGCTGTATAGGAGCAGAGTTTTCGTATGTTAGTAAGACTGAGTTGGTATCAGTTGAAACTAGATGGTTATAAATTTAGGATGTTCATTGTAATCCTCATTGTAATCATTAAGAAAATATGTTTTTAAAATACACAAAAGGAAATGAGACATCAAAATGGTTCACTACCAAAAAAAATTTAAAAAGAAGTTAGTAATGGAGGAAATGAGGAACAAAAAGTATAAGACATAGAGAAAACAGACAGAAAAATGGCAGAAATAAATCCCATTTTATCAGTTACTACTTTAAATGTAAGTAGTTTAAACTCTCCAATCAAACGGTGAATAGTAACAGAAAGGATTCTTTTCAACATAGTCTAACTGTATATTGTCTAAGATATTTTAGATTCAAATATTTAAAAAGTGAAAGTATAGAAAAGATACTCCATGCAAATAGTAACCAAAAGAGAGCTGGGGTAGCTATGTAAAGATCAGACAATACACACTTTAAGTCAAAAGGTATTACTAGGCCGGGTGTGGTGGCTCACACCTGTAATCCCAGCACTTTGGGAGGCTGAGGCAGGCGGATCACGAGGTCAGGAGATCGAGACCATCCTAGCTAACACGGTGAAACCCCATCTCTACTAAAAAAATACAAAAAATTAGCCGGGCGTGGTGGCGGGTGCCTGTAGTCCCAGCTATTCAGGAGGCTGAGGCAGAAGAATGGCGTGAACCCGGAAGGTGAAGCTCGCAGTGAGCCGAGATGGCGCCACTGCACTTCAGCCTGGGCAACAGAGTAAGACTTCGTCTCAAAAAAAAAAAAAGCTGTTACAAGAGGCTGGACATGGTGGCTCACATATGTAATCCTAGCACTTTGGGAGACTGAGGCAGGAGGATCGCTTGAAGCCAGGAGTTCAAGAACAGACCGAACAACAAAGCAAGACCCCACCTCTACCAAAAAAAGTTTTTTAATTAGCCAAGCATGGTGGCACACACCTATAGTCCTACCTACTTGGGAGGCATAAGTCGGAGGACTGCTTGAGCCCAGGAGTTGGAGGTCACGGTGAGCTATGATTGCACCACTGCACTCCTGCTTGAGCAACAGAGTGAGACTCTGTCTTAAAAAAAACAAAAGAAAAGCTGTTGCAAGAGACAAAAAGAACACTATGTAGTAATTAAAAGACCATCAGAAGATACAATTACAAACATATACACACGAAGCAACACAGTCCCAAATATGTGAAGCATACATTGACAAAATTAAAGGGAAAAGTAGTTCTATAGCTGGAGACTTCAATACCTCATTCTCAACAACGAATCGAACATATAGTCAAAAGATCAATAAGAAAATAGAGGGTTTGCACAACATCACACACCAACTAGACCTAAGAGACATATATAGAAAACTCCACCCCAAAAAGAGCAGAATACACATTTTTCTCAAGTGTGCATGGGACATTCTTTGGGGTAGACCATATATCAGACCACAAAACAAGTCTCAATAAATTTTAAAAATTAAAATTATGTAAAGTATCTTCTCTAACCACAATGGAATAAAGCTAGAAATCAACATCAGAAGGAAACTGAAAAATTTGCAAATATGTAAACATTACATTTAAATAACCAATGGGTCAAAGAAGAAATCACAAAAAAATTAGAAAATATCTTCCTACAAAGGAAAATAAAAACCCAACATACCTAAATATATGAGATATAGCAAAAGCAGTAATCAGGGCAAAATTTATAGCTGTCAATGCCTACATTTAAAACAAGAGAAAAAAACTCACATTAATAACCTAACTTTACAACTTAAAAAAACTAGAAAAACAAGAGCAAACTAAATTTAAACCTAGCAGGAAGAAGGAAATAATGAAGATTAGAGTGGAGATTTATGAAATACAAAATAGAAAAATAACAGGAAGAATCACAAAACCAAAACATTGTTCTTTGAAAAGATCAACAAAATGACAAACTTTTAGCTAGACTGACAAAGAAAAAAAGAGAAAGATGCAAAAAACTGAATCAGAAATGAAAGTGGAAACATTACTACGAACCTGACAGAAATTTAAAGGGTTATAAGAAAATACTGTAAACAATTACACACCAACAAATTAGATAACCTAGGTAAAATGAAAAAAATTCCCAGAAACACACAAATTACCAAAACTATCTTAGCCTGCTAGGGCTGACATAACAGAGTACCACAGACTAGGTGGCATAAACAACAGAAACTTATTTTCTCACAGTTCTGTAGGCCAGAAGCCCAAGGTCAACGTGTCAGCAGGTTTAGCTTCTTCGGAGGCCCCTCTCCTTGGCTTCCAGACAGCTGACATTTCACTGTGTGCCCACATGGCCTTTTCCTTGTGTGCACACATCCCTGGTGTCTGTTCCTCTTCTTATTAAGGACACCAGTCATATCGGATTAGGGCACCACATTTTTGGCATTATTTAGTCTTAATTAGCTCTTTAAAGGCCCCATTTCCAAATACAGTTACATTGGGGTTCAGGGTCAATATATGAATTGGGAAAAGGACACAATTTTGTCCATAGCACTGATTTAAGGAGAAATAGAAAAATCTAAACAGATATATAACAAGTAAAGAGATTAAATTAGTATCAAAAGCCTCCCAACAGAGAAAAGCCCAGGACCAGATGGATTCCCTGGTAAATTATACCAAATGTTTAAATAAAAATTAATGCAATTCTTGTCAAAATCTTCCAAAAAATACAAGAGGGGAGACTTCCTAATGTATTCTATGAGGTCAGAATTACCTTATACCAAAGCCAAAGACACAAAAAGCAAAGAAATTACAGATCAATATTTCTAATGAATAGAGATGCAGAATCCTCAACAAAATACTATATATCCAAATGCAACAACATATGAAAAGGATTATACATGACGGCCAAGTGGGATTTATCCCGGGAATGCAAAGGTGGTTCAATATATGAAAATTAATCAGCGTAATATGCATTTCTAGAACAAAAGGAAACACAATTATCTCAATGCAGAAATGAGCATTTGATGAAATCTAATACCTTTTATGATTAAGAAATAGTCAGAAAACAAGAATAGAAGTAAACTTTCTCAATCTGGTGAAGAATTTTTATGAAAAACTCACAGCTAACAGCATATCCAAGAGACATATTCTGTAGGCATATTCAAAAGGCTAAAAGATTTCCCCCTTACATCAGGACCTTAAGATCAAGGATGCCTACTTTCACTATTTATTTAACATTGTACTGGAGATGCCAGCCAGAGCAATTAGGCAAGGAAAAGAAATTTAAAATATCCAAATTGGAGAGGAAAAAGTAAAACTATCTCTATTCAAAGAATACATGATCCTACATAGTAAATCCCAAAGAGTCCACACAGAAACTACTAGAACTAATCAACAAAGTTGCAGGGTAAAAGATCAACGTGCAAAAATCAGTTATGTATCTATATGTCAGCAATAAATAATCTGTAAGGGAAATTAAGAAGTCAATTCTATTTACAATAACATCAAAAACAATAAAATACCCAGGAATAAATTTAACAAAGGATATGAAAGACTTGTGTACTAAAAACTATAAAACACTGCTGAAAGAAATTTAAAAGACCTAAATAAATGGAAAACTATCTCATCTTTCTGGATTGGAGGACTTAACAATGTTTAGATGACAATACTACTCAAAGTGATCTACAAATTCTATGCAATCCCTGTCAAAGTCAATGGTCTGTTTTTCAGAAATGGAGAAGCCAATTCTCAAATTTGCATGGAATTTTAAGAGGCCATGAAAAGCTAAAACAATCTTGAAAAAGAAGAAGAAACTTGGAGTACTCTGCTTGCCATTTTCAAAACTTACTACAAAGCTACAGTAGTCAAAACAGTGTAGTGCTAGTATAAGAATAAACATACAGACCAATAGAATAGAACTGAGAGTCCAGAAATAAACCCACCGTCTATGGACAATTGCTTTTCTACAAGGGCATCAAGAACATTCAAAAGAGAAAGGACAGCCTTTCAACAAATGGTGCTGAGAAAACTGGATATCCACATGCCACATGCAAAAGAATGAAATTGGACCCCCTACCTCATACCATATACAAATATTCACTCAGAATAGATCCATGAACCTAAATACAGTAAAGGAGCTAAAACCACTTTTTCAAATCTTAGGATAAAACATAGGGATAAATATTCATGACCTTGAAACATGTTGGAACTAGATAGAGGTAGTGTTGCATAACATTTTAAATGTACAAAATGCCATTGAATTGCTCAGTGTAAAATGGTTAAATTTATGTTATATGGACTTCCCCTCAATAAAAAAGAAATTAAAGAAATGAACAGGACTGAGAGTCAGATTAAAAGTTCCAATTTCTTTTTTGCAATGTTTGATCTTGTGGCGGAATGCCCTTAACCTCTGTCTCACTGAAAAATTAGAGATGAGAGTTCCTGCTCTGTGTATGTTACAGGATTCTTAAAAAGGTCAAAAGAAGTGTTGTACTGAAACAGTCCTTTGATACTGCTAGGTGCTCTGCCAACACAAGCTGCCATGGCGATTCCTGCCCAGTCCTGTCAGTGCCGTGCCAGGCGCCTGGGCTGGTGTGTGCATTTGTAGTTTCATTCTCACAGTGTGGGTGTGGTTACAGAGGGGGAAACTGGGAATTGGAGAGGTGGAAGGACCTGCCTCGTGGCACAGGACTGGAGCTCAGATTTCTAATTCCAGACACACAAAGCTCTTTCCACCACAACCTACTGGCCCCTGCAGCAGACTCTCCCAGCTCTTTGCCTTCAGAGTTGCCTGTTTTAGTGGGAATCCTGTGCAAATGGCAGTAATTATTGAAACTTTTCTAAATAACTCTTCTGTCAGCCTCACTCCATCACTTGGTTTCTATCCCTAATTCAGATGCCACTCCCGGTCAAGACCACACTCTCAACAGCCACCAAAGGGCTTGGAAAGAACAAGAAATACCCGCAGCAGCTGCTCCATTATGAGAGATGGTACTTTGTGCTGAAGAAAAGCCTCCACATGAGCTGGAAAGCTTGCATGCACAGACCACGATGCCCCCAGCCTCCCACCCACCCACCACCCCTCCACAGCGGGCTGCATACACTGGAAGAGCGGGTGCATAGGAAGAGGAAGTTAATAGGCAGTGTGGAAAGGCAGGGGGGTCCCGGGTGGCCACTGTGCCTCTCTATGAACTAAGAGAGTGATAGTAGCAGCAGGTATTTGCTGTGAGCCTTCCTGTTGCAGGCATGGTCCTTAGGAGAGATTCACTATTCTCAATAACAACCATACCAGGTGGGGACTGTTTCCCCATATTCAGAAACAATGACTGAGACTCTGGTGATGTCCCCCATTCTTCCAACTGACAGGGTCTGGGGTAGGTGCTGGCAGGGAGCTGGGCAGTGAGGGCAACAGGCACATTCCTGCCTCAAGCAGCTGACAGTCTTGTGGGGTTAGGGGCTGGGGAGACCCTGACCTCCTGCAAAGCGCTTGGTGTTGGTATGTTGCCATGATAGGCCTCAGTAAGAGGCAGCCTGGACAGGAACAACTGCACAGAGAACAGGAGGAGAGGTCAGGGGAGCCGGGCGTGGGGTCCCAGGTGGAGGGAAGCAAAGGCAGGAGAGAGCCTGCCAGGGCCCTGCAGGGTGGCAGGAAGACCCAATCTCACCCCTCACTCAGCTGTGCCCTCTGGAGATGAGGTTCCGGGCTGCCAGCCCAGCAGCCGGCCACCTTTCCCAAGCTCAGAGGCCCAGCTGGGAGCTGGGAGCAGGAGTGTTGTCATGCGTGAGGAAACCTCCAGAGGAGAGCATCAGGCACCCAGCCTGGAGGCTTGTGGGACCTCTCTCCTCCCAGCACCAGGACACCTCTCCATACCTGGGGTTCCAGGCCACACTTAGTGACCTCTTTAGGGGTGCCCCGAGCCCAGCAAGTCTGTCTCTCCAAACTGAAACGTCCCTGTCTGAACAACAGAGAGCACCTCCCGTAGGGCAGCAGGGGTGAGTAAGGCAGGCTTTGGGGCAGGCATGGGGGTGACCCTTCCTGTACACGGAGCACAGTCATAACCCCTCTAATCCTTGTGACACCCTGGGAGGTAGCAACTATTAGACATTTGACAGCCTAGGGAACTGAAGCACAGCAAGGTTATGAAGCCTGTGAGGTCACAGAGCCAATGGGTGTGGGGTTGGAGTTCCACCTGCAGACCCTGGCTCTGAGTGCCCGCCAACCCCAAATGAGGGCCCACACCCGCCTATGCCTCCACCTGCCTGGGATCTGGACGGCAGATGCCCCACATCTCCTGGCAGAGGTCAAAGAAACAGACACCCTGATGGAGCTGGGCAGAGGACACTGAAGGCAGGGGCGCCACTGAAGATTCCAAGCAGTGGCAGTTGCAGACATGTCACAGGCGCATGGCAGAAAGCACCAGGCTAACCAGGGAGGAGCTGTCAGCGTCTCCTGAAAAGCAGTAGAGATAAGGAAAGGCACAGCCTGAGGCCCGGAGCTGTGAGCTCCGTCTTCACCTAACGGAGGGCTTTCAGGGCTCATCAGGTCCAGAGAACCATTAGGTGGAGCTGCTGATGTCCGAGACTAGAGGATGGAACGTGGTTTTGCCATATTAGACTCCACGCCTCTGTGGTTCACGTGATTTCAATTAGTCTCTCTGATCTTACTGAACACTCTTTATACATACAATTCATGTCGTCAAAAATCAATGTGTCTGAAGGTATTGAAGTCTTTTAAAATAAAGTCAATATTTCTCACAGACTCCAGTCCCCCAGTGGATAAGTGGTCAGGCTTCCTCAAAGATCACTTTATGCTTACTAATATCACATCAACCAGATGCAGGGTGACCATATAGGGTGATCCAAAAGTGGACATTTTTGAGAGTGAATGGGGGCCCTATTATGACGCTATAACAACAGGCAAAACTGGATGTGGTCAGCAACCTGGGGCATGTGGTCAACCTGGACAGAGAGGACACGAGCAGTGCCACCATCAACCAGATGTGCCCCAGTGGAAAGACATCTGGCTTCTTGCAGAGTGGCATATATTTTCTTGAAGAACAATAGTTTCCAAACACAGGACTATGGTTTCTGTGTCTTCAAATACCTGCCGTATTATGACTAGTTTATGCCATTAAGCTGATCTAAGATGAACAGAAAAGGGGAGTAAAAAGACAGGTTGCAAAGTTTAAACTTTAAGTGTCCTTCATCCAAGGAAGTCCTTTAAATGTGGATTAAGTTATCACTTAGGCAGAATTTAAGTATGTTTTTCAGATTTAGTTACAATTTAGGGCAGAGTTATAAGTACATTTTTAGAAATAATGACAAATCATTCTCAAAATAGATGGTTTAGGCCATGCAGAACAGTCATTTTAATAAAATTTAACCCAAGCATCAAAAATGGGCTAATCTATCTTGTTCCATTTCTTTCCATCATTCTTTTATCTGGCTCCCTACAGGGAGCTAATTTAATTTGAAAAGACTGGAGATATTGGCTCCAATGCGTGTTCCCAGGGACATCAGAGCAGAATGAGATCACTCAGAAGGAAACTTCTCTCTCATATCTGTAAATGGTGAGGTCTACAAAGTCTTCTTCATGAGGAAGCTCTTATAAACCAGAGCAGTCTTCAAAATCTGATTTTCATCAAAAACCCTTGGTCAGGATCTAGTTGTATTGTGGGGGAAAAATCCTGAGCCTGGTGTTTTGTCAGTGTCCTGAGCCAGACACAGTGGCCACAGGTCCCTGCCAAGGGAGAAATCACAAGGTGCAACAAACACCTTGCAAATATCTGTAGACATCCCACTATTTATTACTGGGAAGAAAATCTCATTTGATACAAGTTGGGAATTTGGACTCTGACCTGAGAAAGGCAGGTTCTCTGATTCAGTAGATAGAAAAAAAAAAAAATAGATGCTCTGTCTGGACAGGAGTACCAGCTGGAGGAAAACCCAGCTTGTAGCAGTCATGACACCTGACCTGTGTGAAAACCAGTCCCTTCATGCATTTGATTTCAATTGTCACAGCAGCGCTGTGGTGGAACTGGTAAACTCCCACCAAACCCCTTCCGTTGCTCTGGGCACACAGTATGGAACACACTTCCCGGCAGCCTTTGCAGCCCTGTGACTGCTCCAGGGCTATGCTCCAACCATGTGACTACGCTCCAGCCGTGGACTGGGAATGAAGTTGACGCATGCTGAGTGAGCTCAGGCAGGTCTTCTACTCTCTCTCTCTTCCACTGTCTGCAGCCACATGTCAATGCCAAGGGTATCCAGGACCGGACCTTGGGGATGGCAGGGACTCTGTCAGCCTGGGTCTGTGAGAAGTGCAGAGAGCACCCTCCACTTCTCACCTCTATGGACTGGGCTTCCCTGAGTAAGGAATTAAATTCTAAGGTGTTAAGTCATGCCACCGAGAAGCTGAGGTTGATCTGTTATAGCAGCTAGCTTTATCTTAGCTGATAAAAACAGCACGTGGTTAGGTGGCACTGGGCTGGTGGAGGGAGGGGATGCAAACGTGCGTGGCCTGCCTTGAACCTAGGATGCCCCTAGGCCTCCTGCCTGCACCTACCATGTAGGGGCACGGCCATCCTACTGGGGAGCTATCTGACTCCATTTCACCACCAAGGAAAACATGGCTGAGAGGCCAAGTAATTTGCCTATGATTAAGCAGCTGGCAAGGGTTACAAGCAGGATTTGTATCTGGATCCACCCAGGGCCAAAACTGAATTATCTTATTAAAACAGAGCCCTGGCTGCCCTGGCCCCACACACAGTGCTACACTCATGTGGCAGCCACATCCTGGTGCTTCTCACCCTCAGTTCAAGAATGAGCATGATGGAAGTCGTGACCCCAGCAGTTTGTTGGGGTGCTCCTACCTGCTCCCTCCCATCCTGAATCAGGATGCCCTCCCCCAGGATGACTGCACCCTCCCTAATGAGTAGCAGCTGCTGCAGAGGACCACTCACCCCTCAGACCCACCACACAGCGGCTCAGCCTGCCCCCTACCCCAATGCAGTCTCTGCATCTCCACACCGCCATCCTGCCCTCCCTGCGGCCACTGGCGGGAGCCCCAGGGCAGCGCCCCTGAGAGTTGGTATGTCTGCACCAGCCCAGCGTTTCCAGCTTCCCACCAGGGTAGCTGGCTCCCCTGCTGGCAGCCCTGCCTGCTCTCCCTGCTCCTCTCCTGCACCTCCCAGGTAAGCGACTTGTGCTGGCCCTGGGCCTGATGGGCACCAAGCCTGACCTATCTCCCCTCATCCAGGTTCACCTGTTGACATCCCAGCTGCTCAGATCTGTTCAACTTAGTTCAAGGAACATTCCTGAGCCCCTGCTGGTGGCCAGCCCTGGAAACACAGAAGCGGCTCAGAGGGTTCTGTGGCTGCGAACAGCCCAGGGCTAATGGGAGAGGCAGGCCCAGGGAGAAAAGATTCTGACTTAAGGCAGTGAGTGTAGGAATCGTTGTTTTCTCTTAAACTCACCGAGCTCCTGATCTGCGCCACGGTCACACAGTGTCTCCACACACAGGCAGGAAAACCAAGAAACACACCCTGCCCTCCAGAGCTATGATTGCACTGGGGGACAGCCAGCCACACAACATGTCAGATGGGGTCACTGCTGCAGGACATGCGGGAAATTCAGGAGGAGTCCAGGTGACTACCAGGATTGAGGCCTGAGCAAGCGGAAAGATATAGGCAGCAAGATGCCTTCATATCTGAGTAAGACGCAAAGTGCACAGTCGGGAACTCAGAGAAGAGCCGGGAAGGAAAGTCTCGATGAATTTAAATTTTTTTAAAGTTATAACAAGATTTAAAACACTAATTTTATTACTCAATTCAATTGCTCAGAATTCTCCATGAGCCAGTCTGTGAAACGGAACTTTTACATTTCTCTCCGTCCCCGCTGCTACAGAAAGTGCAGGGGCTTCCCTCTTGGAGGTGGGTGGAATGCGCGGCCTCTTCCCTCAGAGGTTTGGAGGCATCACTTCGCTTCTTCCTTGCTTTACCTCTGCCATGGCAGTTTTAGTAACCACCTCTCTGGGTGGCTGCAGGACCATGCTAAGTCCTGATGGAAACATACTAGTTACGCAAGAAATGTTAGCTCCTCCCTCTTCTCTCTCTCTGCACTGTGGGAGACTCCCTAACGCGACTTCTAACAAAAATGTGAGCCTGGCTGAGCGCAGTAGCTCACACCTGTAATCCCAACACTTTGGGAGGCCGAGGCAGGCGGATCACCTGAGGTCAGGAGTTTGAGACCAGCCTGGCCAACATGGCGAAACCCCATCTCTACTAAAAAAATTGCAAAAATTAGCTGGGCGTGGTGGTGCACACCTATAATCCCAGCTAGTCGGGAGGCTGAGGTGGAAGGATCACTTGAACCCAGGAGGCGAGGAGGCGGAGGTTGCAGCGAGTCAAGATCGCGCCACTGCACTCCAGCCTGTGAGACAGAGTGAGACTCCGTCTCATAAAAAAAAAAAAAGTGAACCTGAAAGACCCACTGTGTTTGAGGATGAGGCATCCTCCCTGCAACGCCCTGTCCCGTCACCTACTAGACTCAGGACCCACTGATGCACATGGTCTCAGACACCCAGCATATTAGGCTGTGTGTGCTCTCCCATGGGTGGGTGGGGTGCCCCAATCTGGCCCACTGGCTGTGTGCGAGCTGGCTGTGATAGCCTGAGCACCAGTCTGAATGTGTGCTCCCAGGTGTCCCCTCCTCAGGGCCCAGCCTCATTCTAGGCTTATTAAGAATGAGGGCAAGACAGTTCCAGCCCCTGAGGACATCAGGATTGAATAGGACAAGTACACGGAGGACACTCACAGAGACCCCCAGGCTGAGTGAGTGGTGTTCCAGGCCACTCCCTCTTCCTGACCCAATCCCCTCCTCCCTGCTTGCTGATGGGACACTGAAGCAGAGTTGAGAGAGGCTCTCCCTGAGGCTGTGTTGGCGCAGGAGCACTCTGCCCCACACAAACACTCACAGCCCCCAGATGTGTCATCAAGGACCGCATTCAGCTGCAAGCAAAAGAAAACCCAACTGACAGTGGTCTCCACATATCCGGGAGAGGGTATCTTAAATGCAGCAAATGCCAAAGGAGGCAGTCCCAGGAGGGTGTTCACCCTGGCTTCACTCCCCCATTCTTTGGCCACAGATGGCTGATACCCTGGCCTCTTGTTTGTCTACCGAGAGAAGGAAGCAAAGAAGGAACATGCCTAGGCCACAAAAGCAAAAGCTTTGCCCGAAACCATCAGATGGTAACTCATCACCAGACTGTGTCACCTGGCAATGTGCAGATGGACCAGAGGCTGAGGAAGGGAGGTTTCTGTCTGGGCACGTTAACACCCAAACAAAATCAGGATTCCATTCTTAAAGAAGAAGGGAGATGGATGTTAGAAGGTCAAATAGCCGAGCTAGGAGTTTAAAGTTTTATGTTATACCAGATGGGTCTGAGAGGGACTGGGAAAATATTGGAGTCTGCCCGAAACACCCAGAGAGACCATTAAAGGGGCAGAGGGAAGGTTGTAGATCCGATGTGGGGCCTGCTTGCCCAACACAGTAAGACCGGGTATCCACATGGGTTTTGCCGTGGCAGAAAGGAAGGCATTTATTTGCAAGGCACAAAGCAGGACGACCAGCAGCGAATGTTTAAATTCTGACTTCCCCAATGGCTTGCCCAAAAGGTTTCTAAAGGCAAGGGTAAATCTCATGAAAGCAAAGGTGATAGGCAAAATCTAAGTCAGTACATGGGAGTTACACATTGGTTTTGGCCCAGAAAGACGGGATATCTTAAAACAACGGGCTTACATGTCACAGGTAAATTCAAAGATTTTCTGATTTACAATTAGTTAATGAAAAGAAGCTTTGTTTACAAATTTGAGGTCATCAGACAAGAATGTTAGCTCTGGCTGGTGGGTGTGACTCCTCCAGGCCCTTCAAGAAGAAATTTAGAACAAATAATTCAGGTCTAGAATTCAGTCTTCGGGTCCCCCTTCCCAGAGGCCTATGTGCCACAGATCTGTTTGGTGGGGGTCCGGGTTTCTGAAAAACAACTCCGGGACATACGTTAAGATGTTATCTTTAGTTTCTTTAGGGAACCAAGCATCTGACTCTAACTTCCTTGGCGGTTGTTTTAGACTACTACTATCTTTTTACTTATCAAGTTGCTCATTTACTTCTCAGGGCTAGCTGGGTACCTGGAATTTCCCTTAAAGGAACTCAAGATTTTCCTCTATTTCCATGCTTGGGAGGCCACGGGCCCTAAAATGGGGTCCCTGCTCTGTCTCAGGAAAATGAAAAAATGTGTGGCTTGCTTTTATCCTACCACGTATAGTCAGTATAACAAAATGGTTAAATAATATTCACTAGAAACATTTTTCTGGAATCCAACGAAGATCATCAGGCTGAAAAAAATCCCCAAACCAAAAGATATGTCTGAATAGAAGCATGTGAAAACTGCCCCATTTATAGCCCTCGAATTCATTCTTCAATTTTAAGTGTTTTACTTTCACAGCCTTCAAAAGCCACTTTCCCATTTAGAGAAGAAACTCTCTTAAAGGGAGTATTTTTTTTGCCCAAGATCTCTCTCCTGATAAAGTGCCCCACGGAGATCTTATGCCACTTTTCATCTTTCACAAGAGGTCAAGAAACTCCCAGGAAGAGCTGGCTCTCAACCGTGGGCCCACGCTTTCAGTATGTGCAGCCCCCACACGCGTGAACTTGCCTGCTCCCCTGCACCAGGGGTCTCCCCTCCAGAAACAGAAGGGAGGTTTCCTCATCAACCCTGCTTTTAAAAAAGAAAAAGGTGGGGGGCGGGGAATCACTTAGTTGGACCTGACTTTCTTTTCTTTCTTTTTTTTTTTTTTTGACATGGAGTTTCACTCTTGTCGCCCAGGCTGGAGTGTAATGACAGGATCTCAGCGCACTGCAACCTCTGCCTCCCAGGTTCAAGTGATTCTCCTGTCCCAGCTGCCCAAGTAGCTGGGATTACAGGCACCTGTCACCATGCCCAGCTAATTTTTATATTTTTTTTTTAGTAGAGATGGGGTTTCACCATGTTGGCCAGGCTGGTCTCGAACTCTTGACCTCAGATGATCCGCCCATCTCGGCCTCCCAAAGTGCTGGGATTACAGGCATGAGCCACCGTGCCCAGCCCCCAGACCTGACTTTCTAAATAAATCATTCCTGTTAGCAGGCCTCAGAACCATGCCATGCACCCAGTCACCCATCTGTTCAAAGTGAAGTGCAGAAATCCTGAGCACGGCATCAATGCTCCGCACCTCGAAGCGTCATTCCTAACCCACACAGCCAGGAAAATGAAAATGAGGCTTCTTTCCCCATTGTACCATGAGACAGCTGAAGCTAAGGTGGGTTACCTCATCCAAGGTCATCCAGACAAGCAAAGGGAGGCAACGGTCCACATTCCTTCCACTGCCCCACACACTTCCCTACACATCACGTATGATTTCCTGGGGGGAAACAAAGAAAAATAAAAGAAAATATTGCATCTATCTTATGCTAATAAATGCCCAGTATACCACTGCATCTCCTCCTCTTCATGAATACCAGTTCCCAATAGTAGCCCCTATTACAGCAGCTCCTAGGTTCTTGTGTCTGGTGAAGCTAGTAAAAATCTTACACACTTAAAAGATGCAGAAGCAGAATCCCAAAATTGTCACTGAGAGAAAAATTGAATTTTTAGAGCCAGGTTAGTTTTTTGTTCATTTGCGTTTTGAGACATAGTCTCTACTCCACCCAGGCTAGAGTACGGTGACACAATCTCAGCTAACTGCAACCTCCGCCTCCTGGGCTCAAGCGATCCTCCCACCTAAGCCTTCCAAGCAACTGGGACTACAGCTATGCACTATCAATCACACCTGGCTAATTTTTTCTTTCTTCTTCTTTTTTTTTTTTTTTTTTTGTAGAGATGGGGCTTACAGGTCATAGGTAGATTAAAAGATTTTCTGATTTGCAATTTGTTAATGAAAAGAAGCTTTGTTTATAAATTTAGGGTCCATCAGGAAAGAATGTTAGCTCTGGCTCACGTGTGTGACTCCCTCCAGGCCCTTCAAGAAGAAATTTAGAACAAAGGATGGTAGTCCAGAATTCAGTCTTCAGTTCCCCCTTATCAGAGGTCTATGTGCCACAGATCTGTTCGGTGAGGGTCTGGGTTTCTGAAAATCAACTCAGGAACGTATGTCAAGATGTTATCTTCAGTTTCTATAGGGGAACCAAGCATCTGACTCTAACTTCCACTTCCTTGGCCTGTTGTTTTAGACTACTATTACCTTCTTGCTTATCAAGTTGCTCATTTACTTCTCAGGGCTAGCTGGGTGCTAGCTTAGGCTAGACTTGAACTCCTGAGCTCAGGTGATCCACCTGCCTCAGCTTCCCGAAGTGCTGGGATTGCAGGTGTGAGCCACTGCACCCGGCCTAGCCAGGTTTTTTTGTTTTTGGGTTTTTGTTTTTGTTTTTTTTTTTTGAGATGGAGTCTCACTCTGTTGCCCAGGCTAGAGTGCAGTGGCATGATCTCTGCTCACTGCAACCTCCACCTCCCGAGTTCAAGCAATTCTCCTGCCTTAGCCTCCCAAGTAGCTGGGACTACAGGCACCCACCACAACGCCTGGCTAATTTTTGTATTTTTAGTAGAGACAGGGCTTTACCATGTTGGCCAGGCTGGTCTCGAACCCCTGACCTCAGGGGATCTGCTCACCTTGGCCTCCCAAAGTGCTGGGATTACAGGCGTGAGCCACCACACCTGCCCACCAGGTTAGTTTTTAATTAATCAGCCCATAATAGAAGAAGGAAAGAACATACCTAAGACAGATTGGCATATTAGTCATTCAGTTCCATTGCTGATACACACATGGCTACACAACCATATACATACATGTGCACACACATCTGACACTCACCTACACACACACACACACATACACATGAGCACATATCTCTAAGGCAATTCACATATTCTAAAATACTCAGAGTAATTGATCATAAAGTGCTATTTATCCATCAACTGTAATCATCATTGTTGTGTCTAAAACCCCCACTGTTTCACCTAAAATGTTAAATACTGCCTTTTGTTTTCTTGCTGTCTCTTTCACCAAGTAAGTTTAATTCCCGCTGGCAAAGGAAAAAGTTACACACACATGCATGCACGCACACACACACACATACACATAGAATTTCTCCAAGAATATTGTTAGGATTATCTCACCTGAGAAGGGAGAGTGAGAATCATGAGAAAGCTGAAAATGTTAAGATTGGATTTATTGTTTTGCGGAAAGGGAGTAGCTGAAACTCCCTAGTAATGAGCAGAAGCTTTGTTTTCAGTTCTGTGATATTAACCTTTATTTCACTAAGATAAAGCTGACAAAATTAGAACCCCTCACTTGCATTACAACTACACAGGGGTGGTGGGTCCATGAGGAGCAGACCCCGTACGTGACCACAGGAGCAGCAGCAGGACAGAGGACCTGCCAGGGTCGCCAACAGGGACATCTTGGCCCAGATATCATGGACAGGGTCCCCCTTGGCTCACCCAACCAGGCAGGTAAGACTGTGGGGCCAGCAAAGCTCGCCACCTCACTCAGGGACAAAGATATCCTGCCCAAGCATGGGAGTTGGAAGTGAGGATGAGTGCCAGGTGCCTTCTTTGCCCCCTGTACCCCTAACAAATAACTTTCTAATGCAAAGACCCAGGCCTTAGAGGTGCTCGTGGTGATCAGCATGTGGGGGATTGTGGGAAGGACTGGGTTAGGACACACACAGACACATACCTAAGGCAACACTGAAAGAGCTCTCCTCCCCACCCCTGAGGCCACAACTGGGGCTCTTGTTGACAGGGGCACCCACAGCATCTAAAAGGAAACCATCGCTGCCTTCTGCTCAGCAAAGATGACCCCATCCTCCCTCCAGAAGGAGAACGGTTTCTGGAGAGGCCCTCCCAGGACCCTGCCCTTGCTGCACTCAGGTCCCTGGTGTTTGGATTTCTGCTTCCAAATTGTTTAAGCACAGGGCCTCTCATCTTTTCCCCCAAAGTGAAAGAAACCTCAGTGGATGCTTGGAAACCACATCAGGAGGCACAGGCGATTACATGTCCCAGAGCCAACACTTGTACATTCCCAAGCAGAGACCAGCTGCTAGAATGGCTTCTAAGGAGCCTGGTATCCCTGGAGCAACAGAATCCAGTGGCACATAAAAAGTAAACCAAAGGCTAGTGTTGGAGGAAGCACACCCACCACTAACAAAGGATGCACAGTGGATCCTTTAAGACGCTTAAAGGACTCTTGGCCTCTAAACCTCACTTCCACAAAAGCTTATTTTTCTTCTCACAAGGTTTGTGTGTCCCTCCCCCAGCGTTTCTAAGACCTGGCTGACGTTTATAGTTCACTGCCATGTGTCTCTCACTTTCATCTGTATGAATTTCCCCAGTGTTAAAGAATCTATCGCGCCCCCCAACCAACTCAAGCACAGAGGTCATTCCTTCTGGAAAGAGTCCCAATCCCAGCCTTGAGGATGAGGCTGGCATCCTCCCGCTGGCCGGGTCTTCTCCGCGAATTGGGATCTGCCTCCCGGGAGGATGATACCTGTGGCTGCTGCTCTGCGTGGCTCACCTTGGCCAGGAGCTAGATTCCTGCTGGTGGGAAATGCATAGCCTACTTGCTGCACCCAAGCCCCTGGAGCTTTCATTCTGCAGCAGTTTCTTCAGGAAAAAGGTCATCCCTAAAGGTCAAAGGATACCAAGTTTATAACTTGAGTTTATAATGTATTTCAAACTTTTTTTTTTTTTTTTCAGGTGGAGTCTCATTCTGTCACACAGGCTGGAGTGCAGTGGCGCAATCTCCGGTCACTGCAAGCTCTGCTTCCCATGTTCCTGCCATTCTCCTGCCTCAGCCTCCCGAGTAGCTGGGATTACAGACACCCGTCACCATGCCCGCCTAATTTTTGTATTTTTAGTAAAGACAGGGTTTCACTTTGTTGGCCAGGCTACTCTCGAACTCCTGACCTAAAGTGATCCCCCAACCTCAGACTCCCAAAGTGCTGGGATTACAGGCGTGAGCCACCATGCCTGGCCTTAAACTTTTTAATTATGAAAATGACACACATAGAAAAGTGCATAAAACATATATTTATAATTCACCCAATAATAGTAAAAGTCATGCCCAACCACACCGAGGTGAAGACCTAGAGTCTGCCAAGGCCAAGGTTCTCTCCCTGACCCCTGCCTCAACCCCCATGGTGCCCACCATCTTAACTTTTACCATAGTCAATTCCTTGCTGTGTTTCATTTGTTCACCTGCATATGCATCCCTACACAACGTACGGTATTCATAACATCTGTAAATTTTTTTTTCTTTCTTTTTTTCTCTGAGATGGAGTCTCCCTTTGTCGCCCAGGCTGGAGTACAGTGGCGCGATCTCGGCTCACTACTGCCTCTGCCTCCTGGGTTCAAGTGATTCTCCTGCCTCAGCTTCCCGAGTAGCTGGGACTACAGGCATGCACCAATATGCCCGGCTAATTTTTGTATTTTTAGTAGAGACAGGGTTTCACCATATTGGCCAGGATGATCTCGATCTCTTGACCTCATGATCCACCCACCTCGGCCTCCCAAAGTGCTGGGATTACAGGCGTGAGCTGACGAATAAAATCTTAAGTCCCCTGCCAACTGAATGTACCCCCGTCTTGGGCAAAAGGACCCCAGAAAAACCTTAAAAACTGAGTTCTCAGCCATGATAGGATGGGAGGTCAGACATGCCTCATTATCCCCCCTCCCTTTTACTTGCAGTATACACACAACAACTGACCAGCATTCGTGTTAAAATAGAGGCCGTATGACTGACAGAACAGGCTCTGTGGCAATAAAATGCCACATTATAAACAGGACCCAAGGCCATGTCAGGCAAGGGTTAAGTCCCACACCCCTAAGCTTTAAAGAATAAACTATTTTCTAACTGTCATAAGGTTCTTCTTTTTCTCTAGCAGCAAAACAAGCACTGGCCATGAGATAAACAATGTTAAAGCAATTTGTAGCTCACCACTAGACAATGACTAAGCCCGCTGTTTCATCAGCCATAACTACAGCTTCGATTGGACAAGAAATGGATTTCAGTAACTTTCTCCAGGTAAGAAGACCAACCACCACAGACTGGTTCTGGCCAGTTTACAGAGGCTGCCTTCAGGTCCTGAAAAGATCTTTTCATGTATAGAGCTTAATTGTAATAGATTTAAATGTTAAGTCTCCTCCCCAGGGTGGATATAGGTCATAGGTTACATACATGTGTGTTCAATACGCCTGCATCAGGACCACCTTCATGAATATTCATAGCTCCTCCTGTAAGCTGTTGAATATGTATGTTCAGCCAAACTCTTCAGCACAAAGCTCAGCCCCTCCTCTTTGAAAATGCCTGTCTGTGGGCTTTGCCAGAGGCTACACTTCCCAGCCTGAGGAATGGCCACCTTGTAGACTCTAACCCTTATAAGAAATAAAGTCTCCTCTCAACATTTATAAATTTGTGATTTTTTTTTAGTTAACACATTTAAACTCTATTGAATATGAAGTATACAATCATCTTACATACAGATAATGAAAAATGATGCAGTTAAATAAAAAAACTTTCTTGATTAGAATTTTCATTTTATGCTTATTAAAAAGAAAATTTATGATGTGTATGCACATAGATTTTAATATATATATATTTATTATATATCATGCATGCATTAAAAAAGAAAAATTAAGCAAAATATTCTGGTTCAAGTAGTCTGAAAATCTCTTCCTAATTGGGCTCCACATTCTCCACATCACTTTTGACCCAGATTGTCTGTGTCTGCATTTCCCTTGCTGTATCATTCTCTATGCAAAAAGAGTGCTGGCCATTGAGAATTTCTTACCATAGTGCAGCTCCACTCTTTCTGGGCTTTCTTACAGACCGCTGGCAGTCTTAGCATCATAATTACCATGAAAGTCAAGACCATTTGACCTCATTAGCTAATAGATGACATCATCTTCAAACTTCCAGAGCCTCATCATAGCTCATATAGAGGAGCTGCTGGTGCCACTGCTGAGTGTCTGGCTGAGTCCAACTGCACAGCTGGCCTTTTTGGCAGTTTGAGCCGCTTAAGAATTTTTAATTTGTTTTCGTGTATGTGTGAGGCATCAGCCTGAGTTAGTAAGTTACAAGTGAAGTGATAAGTATTCTTTTTAATAAGCATAAAATGAAAATTTTAATCAAGAAAGTGTCAGTTTCATTGCATCATTTTTCCTTATTGGTACATAAGATAATGGCACACTTCACAATCAATAAGGTTTTAAATGTTAAGGATACAGTATGTTGTTTAGGGACGCATATGCAGTATTTAGGAGTGCACTGTGCTACAGATCATGAAGGTGAAGATAGCAGGTTGGCAGGGCACGGTGGCTCACACCTGTAATCCCAGCACTTTGGGAGGCCAAGGCCGGCAGATCACGAGGTCAGGAGACCGAGACCATCCTGGCTAACATGGTGAAACTCTGTCTCCACTAAAAATACAAAAACTTAGCTCGGCGTGGTGGTGGGCACCTGTAGTCCCAGCTACTCGGGAGGCTGAGGAAGGAGAATGGTGTGAACCCAGGAGGCGGAGCATGCAGTGAGCCGAGATCGCGCCACTGCACTCCAGCCTGGGCGACAGAGCAAGACTCCGTCTCAAAAAAAAAAGATAGCAAGTGCCTTTGGAGGTGAGGCAGGGGTGGGAGAAACAGACCCCTGGGCTTCTGTCTAGGTCTTTACCCAGGTGTGGCTGGGTATTCACTTTCACTTACACCATGAGTTATGAGTCAGACATTCAGGCAGGGCACAGCTAGGCAGTTCTCTGGCTCCCAGTGGTATCATCTGAGGTGACTGAGCAGTAATCAGCTGATGGACGAACTGGAGGTTAGATGAGCTCAGGGCTCCCAGAAAGAATATCCTAGCAACAAGCAAGTCAAGAGATTTCACCTGAGTTTTTAACCTTGGTTTCTTCTAAAAGTTCTGTTGTTTTTTTTCAATACTACTATATAACTTTATACACTTTCCTATTCCCCACAAATATTTTCAAGTCTTGATAAAACATAGTAAGATTTGTTTTATATGCTATATCTGATTATTTCAACATTTAAGTCTTTGAGAATCCATTGTTAATTTTTTTGGGAGGTGGGGTGGTGCTGCTGATTTTCATTCACGGTATCTTACTTCTTTGTACTTGACCATCTTTGACTATGTGCAGTTATTGTACTTGGGAAGTTATTAAAAGAGTAATCTTTGAAGGCCTAGATGAAGGTATCATCCTTCAGAGAAAACTGGAAATACCTCTTAGGATACCATTTCATGTCCCCACAACTTCCACCTAACCCATAATATAATCACCTTCTGCTCTCCTCTCCCTGAAGTCTGGTTCTCTTGTGAGGCCATGTTAATGAGAGCCTTCTCCTTCATCTTGAACACCTTGGGGTCAACAGGTAGAGTTGGCTATTTCCTCACTTGTCAGTGCATAGCTACTGCCATTTTTTAAATTCCTCATTAAAAAAATACTTGTTCCATCTTTATTCATAGCATTCAGCTAAGTAACACCCTACACCTCAGAGATTTCATCTCTTGAGCTATATTGGTACAAGATTTTTGCACCTGGTTCACGACGTTCCTTTGCATCCAATTTCTGTCATCACTCAGAATGACATCAACATGTATTATTACATCCACTTTAAATTCAACGTGACCATAGATGAGTCCTGCAAATCTGCACCCTCTCTTCCTGTATTTCCAGTAATAGTGAATGTGCGAATGTCTCAGCTACTCACCTAATCACCCAACCCAGAGGCCCAGACACTTTCCTAGACAACTCTGCCTTCCAGTGAGCACCAAGTGCTTCCTTAATATTTTTTCCAACTACCTCTGTTCCTGTCCCCACTGCCCCTGCCTACATTCAGCCTCACTAATCCCCAGGCTTGGATGCTGATAAATGACTTGAGTGGCACCTACAAAACAGCTAATGAAGCTCCCCACATCATCCCACCAGGGCCTCCACAGAGCTGGTATGAACTACAGAAAGGGGCAGTTACTTTCCCCATGACGCTGTCATTCCCATTCGTATTGCAAAGCCTCTATTTTTTAATTTGTCCCACAGCATGACAGACCCCAAACGCACATTTACTACTGGTATAGATACACATATTAAGACCAGTGGTGACTGTTACAGCTCACATAAAAGCTGAGTTCCATTGCTTGGGCTGACTTTATGTGTGGGGGGAATGCAAGCCTCTAGAATCCCATGAGAACTGACTTCTATATTGGGTGCTTTTCTGTCTCCTCCTGTGTCTCTCACATAAGACCCATCAATGAATGCTATTAAGTTAACATGGGAACAAGACTATATGATGAATCAGATGGAGGCCACGCATCTTCATTGAGGGCTGCGAGGTGGTTGTGCTGCTGTCCAGTCAGGATCTGGCAACAGAGTCACTGGGCTCAAAGTTCACACCTTCCTAGAATCCCACTAGGGTCAGCCAGTAACGCTTACAGAGCACTGACAAGTGCTGTGTCATAGGAACTTCAAAAAGCAGCAGCAACAGGCCAGGTGTGGTGGCTCACACCTGTAATCCCAGCACTTTGGGAGGCCAAGGTGGGTGGATCACTTGAGGTCAGGAGTTCAAGACCAGCCTGACCAACATGGTGAAACCCTGTCTCTACTACAAATATAAAAATTAGCCGGGCATGATGGTGCACACCTGTAATCCTAGCTTGGGAGGCTAAGGCAGAAGAATCGCTTGAACCCAGGAGGTGGAGGTTGCAGTGAGCACCACTGTACTCCAGCCTGGGCAACAGTTAGACTCTGTCTCAAAAAAAAAAAAAAAAAAAAAGCAGCAGCAACGTCACAAGGCCCAAACAATTACATCCCCGAGCCAAGGCCTGCACCTTCCCAAGCAGAGACCCAATGTTGGAATGACTTCTAAACAGCCTGGCATCCCTGGAGCAACAGAATCCAGTGGTACATAAAAGCCAACCAAAGGCTAGTGTTTGAGGAAGCACACCCATCACTAACAGCACCCTTGTTCTCCTTACAGAAAAGGGAGAAGAGATGACCAGCTAGGAACTGACTCCAAGTACAGGCAGGAAAACAATGGCTACTTAAGCATTCGAAGACTTCTTTAGCTTCTCCTAGCTATTGCAAAAATGCACCTAGCGATGCTTCATGTAGCACCACCATGAGTGGCTTGCCTCTCAGAAGAGACAGGGACCCGTTGCCTGCGATGCACACCAACCTCAAAAGGGTGGAGCTATTTCTTCGCGGTGACAGAGCTATTGCTACATGGAGCTATTGCTTCATTTGTAAAAGAGGTGGCTTTGGGGACGGAACTATTTCCCATCCATCAGCCAATAACAAATATTCCAAATACTTGACCTCGGTCTAACGATGTTAGAAATTATCTAAGGGAGCTTTATGCCCTTAAGAAGCTAGAATTTTCGTAAAGCTAATGTATCTTGTTTTTGTTTTGAGGACAGGGTCTCAGTCTGTCACCCAGACTAGAGTGCAGTGGTGCGAGCTCGGCTCACTGTAACCTCCACCTCCCAGGCTCAAGTGATCCTCCCACCTCAGCCTCTCAAGTAACTGGGACTACAGGCACCCACCAGCAGGCCTGGCTCATTTTTATATGTTTTTGTAGAGATAGGGTTTCACCATGTTGCCCAAGCTGGTCTCGAACTCTAAGCTCAAGCAATCTGCCCACCTCAGCCTCCCAAAGTGCTGGTTTTGCAGGAATGAGCCACTATGTCCGGCCTAATATATCTTGTTAGCACGTGAGGTGTTACCTATCAATAAATCATCCATATATATCCATATATGGACTCCTGAGGTGGGGGAAGTTTCTTTAAGTTCTTTTGTAAATGCCTAGAGATTATAGTTGGCAAATCTCTGAATCCCTGGGGGATGCATTGCCACCAATATGGAAAGCCTTCATAGGTAAACACAAAGAGATACCTTGGTTCCTCTGCTGAAGGTATAGAAAAGAAAGTTCAACATAAGTTTATTACTAAAATTAGTTAGGTCACACAATAGGAGGCTAAGAGGTTGAGTACTACAACTGTCAGACATACCAAAAATATATTTCTATCAGATTTTGTAAAAATATGTAAGCAAGCTAAACTTCTTTGTCAGTTTCCCTTCCTTTTTCATAGGTAATATAGGAAGACTATTACAAGGCAAATGTCCTTTCTTTATGATTCTCTTTCTAGCTCTCTAATTACAGGTTCTATTCCCTGTATTTGAGCTAAGGAGAGGATATAGCTTTACACATGACCATAATTTTTCTTTGGTGTAAGCTACGACAGTAGGGTCAATCAAATGATAAACTTACTGAGTCAATGTGTTTAAGAAAGACTTCAGCAAACAAGGCCTCTTGTCTGACCGAAGATGGCTACACATCCTCCAATTTGCCCAGTGGAAAGGCTCACTCAAGGTGTCCCATCCTTGTCACCAAACTTGTGGGGGCAGAAAAGAAACCAACACCCAAAGGAACATGCCAATTCAAAAATAGAGAATGATTAGATAATTCTATTATTTAGAAAAAACCTGAATGCATTCAGGTAGTCAGCAAGTGTCTACACAGCTATGGTAGATTTTTAGCTCTATTGTTATGGAATTAAAGCTACAGTTACTATCCCTCATTCCATTTTTAGTAAACAGCCAGAAGCTATTCAATTTGCATCAGTAGTTACGTTGAGTTTACCCTGATGGCCTGATTTTTATAATTCTTTATCAGGCTTACCCTGATGTTCTGTTATTATCATTCGTTACCACTACCTCCTGTAACCGCCCAAAAGTGTACCCCCACACACGAGGGCATGTTCAGTTTCCCACACTCCACCTCAACAACTGGCACCAGAATCTGCCCAGTTGCTCAAGCCAAAATCTCAGGAGTCATCCTGGTTTTCTCTCTTGCCACCCTGTGGCCCCACATCCAATCCATCCGCAAAAAAAGAGCTGGGAGCTGGAAAGGCAAGACTCTCTTCCTGTGAGTCCTTCACTCCGCCTGCACCTGTCTGAGCCACCATTCCACTCCCTCTCCCACCTACAGCCTGGTGATGTCTCCCTTCTCCTCTGCCTTCCCTCTTTGCAGCTCAATCTTTCTTTCCCTAGGTTATCAATTGTATAATAAAGATTATAAAATCACTCTATCCCAATAAATATAGCTTCTATCAGTCTTAATGATTGAAGCACCGCAGAATTCTCGGTTTGGAAGGGGGTTTTGCTGCTTAAAAAGTTTCAAAATCACTGCCAGAGGGAACCAGCAGCCCTTTTGTTGATAGCAGAGCCGGCTCCTCTCGCACGTGAATAAACAACCATAAATGAGACACAGCACATTTGAGCAGTCTTTTAAAATCATTTAAGCTTTAAAAATCATTTAAGATACGTTTGTTTTAAAAAAGTAATTCAAATCAAGCATTTGCAACATACCTACGATACCTCTATGGAGACTTAGCATCTACAAGACCCAGTTTGACAACTGCCAGCGCCAGGGAATAAGTGAAGTTTCTCAGCCCAAGTCACACAAGGCCCTAGCCAACCCACCTCTGCCTGCTCCCTGGGGCTCTCCTCTACCCCAGCCCTCTCTCCCTAAAGCCAGCGAGAGGCTCCGCGATTGTCCACCCCAAATCCTTTCCCCCTTTTCGGGAATAGCAAGTGAGTCCAAGAGATGCGGTCACGTGATGCCGTCCGACCAATCTGGTGTGAGCAGAGGCCCCCATTCTTCCGGGGACCGGGGCGGGGGCGGGGCGGGGCCGGGCCGGGAGCAGAAGGGGCAGCGGTGGACAGAACAGAGTGGGGAGGGGGCGGGGACAGGGCGAAGCAGGGAAGGGAGGGGGCGGGAACAGGGCCAGGTGGGGTGGACGCGCGTGTCGGGGGGCGGGCGCGAGGGCGAGCACAGCAGGCGCAGGGTCTTTCCCACATGCTGGGCTGCAGGGTGAGGAAAACCCATCCCGGAGGAAGCTGGCGGTTAGGCTGGCTGAAGGCATTCTGCATGATGAACACAACAGTTCTCAAAAAAGTAATGATGTCATACCAGAGCAGCAGGAGGGGGTGGTCTGTGACCATGTATGCTTGATAAATTGTGGATTAAGCAAAGCAGGCCGGCTTCTTTGTCAACAGACGTATTGGGTTATTCCCGGGGGGCTGCAGCCGGAGCACCTCCAACTCCTTCGCAGGGGTTATTTCTGAAGACCCCCTTTTGGAGGAGCTCTGCTAGGGCCCTGCGTGCACCTGCTGCCCTGGCCAGCAGCTCCGCCAGGCTCTAGTGTGTATGGCCTGGGCTACCTCCCGGTACTGTCGCCGCAGGCCTTGGGACGCGTTCCCGCCGCGAGGCTCCCGAGGTAGCCCCGGCCTCCGGTTCTTCTCAGCTAGCCCCGTCGTCCAGCCCAGAGCCGGGCACTAATGCCTTCCCTGAACGCTGAAAGTTGTCGAATGGATATGGACAATGATTAGAATCATGTAGAAAACATTAAGTGATGGTCAGTATGTTCTGTTTGGGAAATACTGAAATGTGCAACACAAGCTAGAAATAACAACATGCAGAACAGCACAACTTTATAAGACCCGCGCTGAAGGAGGCAGCATTTGTGTGAGAGCGCCCGGCGCTGCCCAGAAGAGCTGGAACGCCCAAGGAAGGCCGCAGCTCAGCGCAGGACCCCTGGGCTCCCGGAAACGGGATAGCGTTGCTTATCTTTAAGGTAGGCTTGGGAAATACCTTGTTTCTCCGTAGTTTTGTGGGTGTATATACAGATACTCCTTGACTTACCATGGGGGTTACATCCCAGTAAACCCATCGTAAGTTGAAAATACCATAGTCAAAGATGCATTTAATACACTTGACCTACCGAACATCATAGCTTAGCGTAGCCTGCTTTTAACGTGCTCAGAGCACTTACAGTTGGGCAAAATCCTAGTTTATAGTTAAGTGTTGAATATCTCATGTCATTTATTGAATACTGTATTGAGAGTGAAAAAGAGAATGGTTGTATGAGTACTCAAAGTAGAGTTTGTATTGAATGTGTATCACTATCACACCAGTAAAAAGTCAAAACATCTTACGTCGAACCATCCTAAATTGGAAATTGTGTGTGTGTGTGTGTGTCTCTGTGTGTGTGTGTGTGTGTGTGGTTTTTAACTGATAGGCAAGAGACACTTCCTAATGGCCTGTTTAATGACTCCAAATTACCTTGCGTCTCTTCATTGAGAAGGTGGTTTAGTTTTCCCTAGGTGGTGAGGCACTATTTAAAAATTAATTTCAGCAACAACTCCAATAAACGTGGGTTCATCTTTCAGCCTCTTATTAATCATATTCCAGAAAGAATTGAAGTTCTCTACCTGAGGCGTTTTGAAATTTTTTTCAATGTGGTTTTATGATAGTTATTTGAAATTACTTGACAGAGAGAAGACCATTTGTTATAGTTTGTGTACCAAGAGAAGTTCCAAGTGTGCCCCTGTTAAATTCCTTGAAAAGTTTTCACCCCTTGGGACAGACACAAAAGAAACTGAATTGGGCTCTGATCAGTAATCAATTTAAAAAGCTCTAGTAACTGAGAAAGTAAAATTCCATTTGCTCGTATGCCTGTCTTGCAAAGATCTATCAAAACTCCATGTCCTATTGCCTTTCTTTGGAATGAGAGCTGGAGCAGCTGACAGGGAAATCAATTGGTCCCCACCCTATTAATGCTTAATTAACATCGAGCTTGCTAGCATGTGAGCGCTCCCACAGGAAGGAGGCCTTGTATCAAGAGGAGGGAGCTGTGAGCACTGGCTGCTGGGGGGCTTTTGCAAGCAGCCCCCATGGATGGAGCCCAAAGGTGGAACACAGTTGCCAGTACTTTCTTGCTGACCGTGACCCCTGCAGTGTCAGGATGAGCCATATCACACCACCAGTGTCACACCAGAAGGGCACGAGGCAGCAATTCATGTGTGGTTGCACCTGCCCACCTCCCCGAGGTGGTCAAGGAAGGGGCAACATCAGAGGACCACCACTGTGAAGTCTCTGAGAAACCATTTTTACTTCCTGCCACTGCAAAGCTCAGAATCGTGAGAGAGCCAGAGAAACTGCTGTCACCGCACACCCCATCAGAAGTGACCATAAGGGTGTTGTCTCTGCTCCAGGACAGGAGGCCCCCACGATGTGGTTGCAATAAGTGGGTGGTCCCTATGGTTGATGGTCCCTAAGTGGTGAGGTTCTATTTAAAAATTAGTTAAAGCGATAACTCCAATTAAAGTGGATTCGTTTTCAGCCTGTTATTATATTCTTATTGAATATGATTTATTATTTCAATGTGATTCAATATTTCAACAATGGTAGTGTCTCACCAACCACAACATGGTTGAGCCCCTTCTGGAGGGACCTCAAGGGTGTTACCATAACCAGTGTCCCACTCCAGCTGATTGGGCCCCATCCTCAGTCCCTGCTCAAGGAGGCAGCACGGCTATTTGTTGCCCAGGAGAAGCAGCTTTGTGCACCTGAGTGGGCATTATCCCCAAAAGTGGCCCATAAAGTCAGCGCCCCCCAACTCCGGCCCCGTGATGGTGAGCTCCTAAGGGCGTGAGCCTCTCATGCCACTGGAGGGCCTGAACAGAGGCTTAGCTGAATGGGCCTTTTCTGTGGCAACAAAGGGCCAGAGAAGGGCCATCAGGCTTGGAGAGGGCTTACATTAGACAGCTGAGATGAGACCAAAGGAAGTGGGGGGTGCACGCAGCCCTGACACTGTGGGCCTTTGCCTGCATGCATCCTCTGCCCTGCAAGGGACAGCAGCTTCCTCCACCTACAATTCCTGCAAGCCTCCCATTCTCATGGGGTGCTTCCTTTGGCTTTTTGCTTTTAGGTTTGTTGTGTTGTGTTGTGTTTTTTAATTTTAAGAAAAACCTGTTCAGAGCGTGGGTTAATTTGCTAAAGCAATCAGGATGATTCCTTCTGAGATTCAGGGTGGAGGAGGTCATAGAAAGCATGGGCCATTCAGAGGCAAGAGAACAGGAAGTGGGCACCATGACAGATGGAGGGAGGGGCTCCTCCTGAACATGTTCCAGCCCCAGCCCACAACATTCCTGCAAAACCCTTCCTGGAATAGGGGCCACCCTAAGCCTCTGTTCCTTGCCCCACATAAGCTCAACCTTTACCAGAAGGACCACCAGATCCACGTTTGCTGGAGGGGGAGACCTACTGTTGGCTTGGACTCCAAGCAGGATGGAGGTCTTCCTGCCAACAATGCCCACGGCACAGAAAGCAGAGATGGCGGGGCCAGGTCGTGATGCTGAGGGGACAGAGATCCTACAGTGTTCACTGTGCAGAGGGCATGGAGCTCCAGTGAGGACTGGGCCCCTAGAGGCCACGCAGGGGCAGGTGCCAAAGTAAAGAACGCTGAGACATAGGTGGTCCTGCAGTGGGAAGCTGGCATCCGGCACCTCCACCAGGTAGGGTGTGGGGCATGAAAGAACCCAAGGAGCCGATGCAAGGACAAAGTCAATTCCAAACAGGCCACAGCTACTCCTCTTGTTCCATGTTCTGATTTCCCAGGAATGGTCCAAGTTAACATCTGTCTTCCCAGTGTGATTTCATTTGCAGAATTGTCCTGGTTAAGATGATTAATCATATGGTCTCTCTATTTAAGGGAGATTGGCAGGTTCTTCATAGGGAAGGTATTAGTTACTTATTGCCGCCTAAATAATTATCCCAAAATACCACAGCTTAAGGTCAGGCGTGGCTTAGCTGGGCAGCTTAAGTTCAAGGTGCCTCATGAGATCACAGTGACACTATCAGTCTCACTGAAGGCTCAGCTGTGGCAGAGGGTAGGGACCACTTCCACGGGGTACTCCCATGGACTGCTGGACTGAGGGCCTCAGCTTTATACCATGGCAGTGGGCCTCTACACTTTGAGCCACTTTGGTGCCCTAGCACAGTGATCAGGAAGGGAGAGGGAGAACAGGAGAGCCCAAGACAGCCACAGTCTACTTATTACCCAATCTTGGGAGGGACATCCCATCATTTTGCCATATTCTATTCACTGGATGTGAGTCTCTAGGTCCAACCCACACTCAAAGGGAGGAGATTACATGAGGGCCGAGAAGGTGGGATCATTGGGGGGTATGTTAGAAACCACCAACCACCATGAGTAAATGGGCTCTGGGCTCAGAACTTACCCATGGCAGTGCTTTGTGCCATCTTGCACTGATCCCCCTTGATGCTTCTCACTCATTTCTGCTCCAGCTCGTTGCTGTTCCTCCTAGAGTTGCAGATTCAGGGAGCCTCACCAGTGACTGTGATGACTGTAAAATCCAGGCTTGTGGGTGCTATCTGGACACCAAGGAGACAGAGGCACATGGCACCACCCAGGACAAGCACTGAAGTTGGACTACCAGGTTCAAATCCCAGCTCCCCACCTTTAACTGTGTGACCAGGCCTTGGGCAAGTTATTTCAATTTTCTCTGCCCCCTGTCTATCAAGCATGGTGGTTAATAACACCTATTTTTCAGAACCACAGTGAGAATTGTGGAGATGCTCTATTTGAGATGTACAGAGTCCTCAGCTTACAGGCAGCACTCAGCGAATGTTAATTATCATTATCCAAAACAGGGATCCCCAGCAGGAGCAGCCCCAGCGCTCCCATGAGGCTTGGTTCGACCTGAATGATTGACACTGCCAAGAGCAGCATCACCTTCCCTCTCCGAGCCTGATGGCCCCTTCTCTGGGTCTCCGTCATGACAGAAATGGCCCAGCCAGCTAACCCTCTGTCCAGGCCCTCCAGTGGCATGAGAGGTCCACTTTCCTGAGACGAGCCTCCAGCCACCTGGAACTAGCCTGTTCCTCGCTCCCTCTGTTCCTGCCCTCCCGAAGCCCACAGTCCCTCAGACCCGCAGTTTGGTCCCAGCTCCCTCGCTGCACCCCACCTGATGCCGTCTTTCCCAGCCGTGCAGAGCAGAGCCCTGATGCCTGACCCAGAGCTGATGTTCCTTTCCAGGATGATATGAAGCATCAGAGAGGATATTCTAGCCCTGGGGAGGCCCAGCATGATTGGTTCTTCCTCTAACAATATTTACACACTTGACATCATCCACTTAACATTTTATCGGTAAAGGAGCTATGGCAACATGAGCTCACCTGACTGAGAAGGAAACTGATTCCACTTATAAAAGGGAACTTGTAACAGCAACATGTGTTCCAAACCCAGGAGCACCTGGGCCCAAATCCTGCTCTCCTTCTTACTCCAGGCATAAGGAAGCCTGGCTGTCGCCAGCCTCTCCCCTGCAGAAGATGCACCTCACAGCACCCTGGACAGGTGAACCAAGACACATCACTGAAGTGCCAATACATGCACCCCTGAGGGCCCAAAGCCAACCTGAGGGCTCTGCCTGCCTGGCTCCCTGCACCCAAGTCCCTAGAAACGTGCTCACAGCACAGGGAGCTCCAGAGCCCAAGCCTCGGAGTGTTGGAAAACAACATCAACATGAGAAATGGGTGCTAGGAGTACCTTTGTAGGTCACATTAAAATGCTTACATTAGATAGCAGAGATGAGACCAAAGAAACTGGGGGAGGGGGTGCACCCAGCCCTGACACTGTGGGCCTTTGCCTGTATGCAGCCTTTGCCCTGCAAGGGACAGCAGCTTCCTCTGCCTATAATACCTGCAAGCCTCCCATTCTCATGGAGTGCTTCCTTTTGGCTTTTTGCTTTTAGGTTTCTTTTGTTTGTTTTTAATTTTAAGAATAACCTGTTTGGAGAGCTGGGCATGGGGGCTTGTTCCTATAGTCCCAGCTTCTCAGAAGGCTGAGGCAGAAGGATCACTTAAGCCTAAGAGTTTGAGACCAGCTCTCATATAGTGAGACCTTGTCTCTAAAGAAAAGAAAGAAAAAGAACCTGTTTGGACACACAAAATCTAACTTTTCCCCCCTCTCTTCCTGATCCCTTTCCAGCAGTGCTTTGGGGCTGGGCAGTAAAACCCAAAAGAGATTCAGTTGGGTAAAATACTAAAATCTAGCCCGGCACAGTGGCTTGCACCTGTAACCCCAGCACTTTGGGAGGCTAAGGCGGGAGGATCACTTGAGCCCAGGAGTTTGAGACCAGCCTGGGCAAAATAGTGAGACCGTGTCTCTATAAAAAAATTTAAAAATTAGCAAGGCATGGTAGCATGTACCTGTAGTCCCAGCTACCTGGGAGGCTGAGGTGAGAGGATCGCTTCAGCCTGAGAGGTCAAGGCTGCAGTGAGCTGTGGTTATGCCTCTGTACTCTAGCCTGGGAGACAGCGCAAGACCCCGTCTCAGAAAAAAAAAAAAAAAAAGTCTGCTCTCCCTGCAAATCGCGTGTGCTGGTGATGAGGGAGGCATGTGCAGTTCGTGAAAAAATAGGGTTTCTGATTTTCCACTCCTCAGGTACAGGGTGGGAGGGCCTGGGACTCCTGGTGAAGCCCTCTACAGGCAAGGTCATATCCTACCCTCAGGCTGGTGGGCAGGGCACACTCCACCCTCAGGCTGGTGGGCAGGGCACACTCCACCCTCAGGCTGGTGGGCAGGGCACACTCCACCCTCAGGCTGGTGGGCAGGGCACACTCCACCCTCAGGCTGGTGGACAGGGTGGCCCTCAGTCTCAGGATGGTGGATGGGGGCAGACCCCCACCATTAGGCAGCGAACATGTGGGAAGACAGAAGAAAGAGGAAGGAAAGGCACTGAACATGTCCACCAGGGTATTGCCCAGGCCAGCATATTTGCAGGGTTAGTTTGTCCCCTCTGTCAGGAGGGGTCTTCAGCCCCTGGGGAAGTAAGGTGCCTAAGCTCGCACAGCTGATAAGTGGCAGTTCTTGCAGATGAGTCTGAGCTAGGTGCTAATGCCTCAGTGCTCATTTTTCCAGGCTCTGCACCACCAAGACCTTACTCAGGTGTGTCCAGGCCAGCATTTCCCAAGGGCATCTAGAGATCACTGTGATCACTGGTTGTTGATGTTCATTTCCCCCACTAGTGTCTAAGCCATATGAAATTCATATTATTTCTCAAATCTGGCTCTCCCACCTACTGCCTGTGTGACTGCGGGGACATCCCAGAGCCTCTCCAAGCCTCTTTTCTTATCTATAAAATGAGGTGCTAATAATAACATTGACCTCGGCCGGGCGCGGTGGCTCACGCCTGTAATCCCAGCACTTTGGGAGGCTGAGGAAGTTGGATCACCTGAGATCAGGAGTTCCGAGACCAGTCTGGCCATATGGTGAAACCCCTTTTCTACTAAAAATACAAAAAATTAGCCAGACGTGGTGGCAGGCATCTGTAATCCCAGCTACTCCAGAGGCTGAGGCAGGAGAATCACTTGAACCCGGGAGGCAGAGGTTGCAGTGAGCCAAGGTCGCACCACTGCACTCCAGCCTGGGTGACAAGGGCAAAACTCCATGACCTCACAAGGCTGTTGTGAGCATTAAATGTCTCCATCCACGTAAAGCACTTATAAAACTGTCAAGCCCATAATAAGTACTCAATAAATGTCAGCTGTTAATATTGTTATCTGAAAATTCTGCCTCTAACCTGAGTTCTTAATTGGGTTTACTTTTAAAGGGATCAAATCTAGCTCTCCTTGAGCACTTCATATACAAAGAATGCAGAATGAAAGGGCCCATGAGAACACGTGGTCAAACCTTTTCCTCTGGAGGACAAAGGTGCTTGACTGAAGCCACACAGCCAGTTGTCCACTCTCTGGGCTCCCAGGAACTTGCAAGCCTTACTGCCTGGGGCATCCTTTCCCTGAGAAGGACAAAGGCAGCTCTCTTAGCAGTGTGTAGAATTTATTACTTTTTTGTTTTACTTGGTTTGTTTAGGGTTTATATCTTTTCTCTTCTTACTCCAGACAAAAGTTGCTTGAGAAGGCAGAAAAGAGATGGAGAAAGTTGGGGCCAACCAGTCCGAGCTTCTGCCAGTTCAGGCTCAGGCAGACAGTTGTTGGCCTGGATAGGGAAGCCAGCAGCCATAGAGCCCTCAGAAGCAGCAAGAAGTAAGAGAAGCGTGAGGGCTTCGGGGTTTGGTAGACCTAGGCACAGACCCTCCAGCGCATGTGAGCTGTGTGATTATGGCACCATCCAGAGGCTGCCTGGGGTTTTACTCCCCAGGGTTCCTCATACCCTCTGGCCTGGCTGTTAGCCCCACAACTGAGGAAAGCATTGTCACAGGTACCAGGAGTTAAATTCTTGGCTTTTACATTTTGGAAGTTTAAGCTCAGGGAAGGAACAAGAGATTTGGAAGATATGAGAAAGACTAGAGCAAATTCTCTCTTCTCTCCCTGCAATAGAAATTATTTCCTAAACTGAGGAAAGAGAGGAAACCAGAGGAAAAAAAGAAGAGAAAATTTAAGCAATAAGAAAATGTAATTTTTAAAAAATATATGCCATTTGTTAGAGATAAAACAAGTAAGTGTTGACAAAGAAGAGTCAGACTCTAAAATATTCGAAGAGATTTATTCTGAGCCAAATATGAGTGGCCAATGACCTGTGACACAGCCCTCAGGAGATCTGAGAACATGTGCCCAAAGTGGTTGGATTACATCTTGGTTTTATATAATTTAGAGAGACAAAAGACATCAGTCAGTACATGTAAGATGTACACTGTTCGGTCCAGAAATGTGGAACAACTCAAAGCAAGGGCTTCCAGGTCATAGGCAGATTTAAAGGTTTTCTGATTGGCAGTTGGTTGAGTTATTATCTAAAGACCTGGAATCAATAGAAAGGAATGTCTGTCTTGTGATAAGGGGTTGTGGAGATCAAAGTTTTATCATGCACATGAAGCCACCAGGTAGGAGGCTTCAGAAAGAATAGACTGTAGCTGTTTCTTTCAAATGTTAAAAGCCTGGCCAGGCACGGTGGGTCATGCCCATAATCCTAACACTTTGGGAGGCCAAGGCGGGTGGATCATCTGAGGTCAGGAGTTTGAGATCAGCCTGGCCAGCATGGTGAAACCTCGTCTCTACTAAAAATACAAAACTTAGCCAGGTGTGGTGGTGCACACCTGTAATCCCAACTACTCAGGAGGCTGAGGAAGAAGAATTGCCTGAACCCAGGAAGTGGAGGTTGCAGTGAGCAGAGATGGCACCACTGCACTCCAGCCTGTGTGATAGGAACAAGACTCCATCTCAAAAAAAAAAAAAGCATCTGTTTTATCAGTCTTAAGATCTCTGTTTTAATGTTAATGCTGGTGAGTTGGGCCTGAATTCCAAAATGGATGAGGGTATAATGAGGCATCTCCAACTCACCATTCCCATCATGGCCTGAACTAGTTTTTCAGGTTAACTTTGGAGTGCCGTTGGCCAAGACAAGGGGTCCGCTTAGATGGTTGGGGGTCTTAGAATTTTATTTTTGGTTTATATAAGGTACATAGGAATTAACCTAAAACATAATATTCAAGACATATATAAAGAAAATTACTAAAAATGGTGAGAGAAAATAATGAACTAAATGGAGAACTGTATACCAAGTTCATGAATAGAAAGACTCACTATTATAGAGGTCAGTCCTGTCCAAACTGAACTATAGATTCCATAAGTCACAATCAAAATTCCAATTGGATTTTGAAGGAATTTGACAAGTTGGTTCTAAAACTTATAGATAGAAGAGGAAAGGCCAAAGAGGAAAGGCCAAAGAATTCATAAAGACTTTTGCGCAACCAGGCAGCTACACAGCTTCACGCCACAAGCCATCCCCTCCCCCACTTCCTTCCATGGTAGGCACTCATTCCTTACTCGCCTGGATCAGCAGCCTCTCAGGTCACAACACACTCTCAGGCCCCATGCACCTGTCCTTGCAACTATCTCTCCTATGGGGCCATTCTGGTCCCTCCATTGAACATGCCCTCTAAGCCTTGGCTGTGGAGGGTGAAGGATCTCACTTCACTCCATCTCTGGGCAGGCTGTCTATAGGCCAGGCACACTCATCCTGAAGGAGCTCACAATGTGGGAGCACATCACCACACCTAGAGTAGGGAGGTGAATGGCAAGAGCACAGGCTGAACACAGCCCCAGGAGATGCTCCTGGGGACAGGCCAGCCCAAGGAGGAAGTTATCCTAAGAGCAGTGGGGGGTCCAGGGAAGGATTTTCAGGAAGGTGGTGATGGGTCAAATGTTTAAAGATGCTGGGCATGGAAGGCTCACTGTCGTCATCAGCAGTAGAAGCAGGCAGGTGTCTGGGACCATGCATAGCCAGTAGGACAGACATGGGCATCTGCAGGCCCTCTGAATGCCCCCTTGGCACCAGGAGATCTGTGGATGAGACCAGCAGGCAACCAGACCCTAGGTAGGCATGCCAAGGCACAGCCCCAGCCCACCCAGGAGGAAGCTCCGGGAGGAGGCTCTTCCCTCCACCTGGACAGAGTGGGTGTGGCTCTGCTACTGTTCTGTTGACAGGCGCCTCTCAAATTTGAAAGGGCAGAGGTTGGAGAAATAAATTATACAGAATATCACCATGTGCTCCCAGATTGGAAGCATTCAGAGGTTGCTAATCATAATAAATTAATATAAAAAAAAAATCTCAGTGGGGTCCTATAGGCTGCTTCAAACACAGCCTTGTCCTCAGTGTGGGTGCCTGGGTTTTCCTGTGGCTGTGACATCCAAGTGATGTTTAGCAATAATATGCAATGTAAGATTTTGTTTATGTAGAGGGAATTTTGTTTCAGAGGCCTGAATACTCCCTTGACCCCACAGCAGGGCCCATGGGGCTCCGTTCACATAGGGTGAAGCCAGCATCCTGTGTGCACAACCAGCAAAACACACTCAGACCTGTGGACAACTCACCTCCTGATTCCCAGAGACAATTCCAGGAGACCTGGCAGCCCTCCAGGCATGGTTGGTGACGGTGTGCATGGAAGCTTCTGAGCCCATGAAGAGTGATAGAGGGGGGGTCTGGCCAATCTGATCCCACACCCAAGCATTCAGTGATCAATGAGTGCTTGACCTCTCTGAGTCTGTGACTCCCTGCATTTCAGGGATGTGCCTATGTACCTCCCAGGGCCGTTGTGAGGACTCAATGTCGATGTTGCTGGAAGCAGCTGCCTGAGACATGCTCAGCAAAGGTCCACACTGCCTCTTTCCTTCCACTCCCCACTGCTTTGACACACTTAGCACATCTCGTTCCTCTGAGTGGTCCCAGGAAGATACCCAGAGCAGTGGGGGCTGTTCCTGCAGGGCAGGCTCTGATCCTTGTCATCACTGTCTCCAGAGGAGCTCAAGTACTGAGTGAAGGCTAGGGTGAAGCTGATCTCACCCCATCTCCTCAGTCCTCACACACAAGTCAGTAGGACATGCAGATTCCAAAGGCCTGATGTCATCTAACAAGCTGAAGTTTCCCCTGGGATTCAGCAATCCAAGGCTCTTCCTGAACAAAGCCCTCCCATTCAGTCTATAACACTCTGCCTCTGTCCTCTCAAACTTTAGGTCCTTCTCACATTCAAAATACATTCATTTTATCCCCATAGCCCCAAAAGTCTTAGCTTGTTCCAGCATCAATGTCAAGGTCCAAAATCTCATCTAAATGTCATCTAAATCAGATATGGGTGAGACTGAAGGTGCAATTGATCCTGAGGGAAAATTCCTCTTCAGCCATGAACCTGTGAAACGAGACAAGTTATGTGCTTCCAAAATACAATAGTAGGGCAGGCGGAAGATAGACATTCCCATTCCCAAAGGGAAGAAAAGAAAAGAAGGAAGGGTGACAGGTCCCAGGCAAGTCCAAAACCTAGCAAGGCAAGTATCATTAGATCTTAAGGCTCAAGAATCATCTTATTCGGCTGGATTCTTTGCCCTCCAGACCTCCTGGGACAGCAGTCCCGCCTCTGCAGCTCTGCCATTTGGGGATCATGCCTCCCAGACTCTATAAGGTGGTGCCAAGGCTTTGGTCAGAGGCCACCTGGCCTATTCAAACTGAACTGGTGGTGTCCCTGTGATCTCTGAATCACCTTCAGGTTCTGTCTTCCCCTTCCTTGAAGAAGAGTGCACATGCGTAGCCAAATCACTCTATGGTCTGGTCCAGTCAGATCTAAGAATTCTGACAGCCTTCCATCACTTCATCTATTTTTTTCTGCCCCCTTTAGTTCAAATTAGCAGCGTCTCTGCTGGTATAATTCCATCTCTATTCCTGGCTTCCACTGAGATGGCTGAAGAAGTCCATGAGTCACACCCATGATTTCTTTATCAAATGGCTGTACAGCCACACCTGTAGTGTTTCCTTCAGAACAAGATTTCTCACTTTTTGAAATAGAGAGAAGCTGAGAACTTCTCAGATATTCAAGTTCTGGTTCCTTTTTGTTTAAGAGTTTCTTCTTCAATTCCTCTGTCTTCTTTTGCCTTTTACTATAAGCAGTCAGGAGGAACCAAGCTGCTCCTTCAGCTCTATGCTTAGAAATCTCCTCGGCTAGATATCCAACTCATCACTCACAAGCTCCGTCTTCTACAAAACACTAGAACACAGTTCAGCCAAGCTCTGTGCCACGTTATAACCAGAATCACTATTCTTCCAATTTGCAATAACATGTTCCTCATTTCCAACTGAGACATCACCAGAATCACCCTAAATGTCCATATTTCTAGCACATACCTCAAAACTCTTCCAGCCTCTACCCATCACCCAGTTCCGAAGACACTTTCACATTATCTATGTATTTGTTATAGTCAGGTAGAGTAGAGATTCCCCGTCTTTTTAGGGACCTGTGTATCCCCAAGCATGAAATAAAGAAAAATCCCAAGGTCCCTTAAAAAAATTTCCGGGCATCTGGCTAGTCCCAGAGGTAATTAAGTCCTTGTTTAAGAAAAGGTAATAATAGCCTAAGAACGATAGTCAAGGAAGTTAAAGCTCCAGAAATGTTTGATTTCCCCATAGAAACTAAAGATAAAATCTTAACATATGTCCCTAACCTGCCTTTGAGAGGCTGGGACCCCTACTGAGGACCCCCTCCCCCTCCTACTAAAGATCCACTGGCACACAGACCCCAGATGAGAGAGAAACTAAGATGAAAGTTTAACTATTGTCTTTGTTCCAAGTTTCTTCCTGAGGGGCTGTGAGAAACTCACTCCCCCTAGCAAGTTAACATTTTTCTACTGACCCCCTAAATTTTAAACAAAGCTTTTCTTCCTTACCAATTGCAAATCAGAAGATCTTTAAGTCCACCCATGATCTGTGAGCCCCCATTCAAGATGTCTCATCCTTTCAAGCTTAAACTAATGTGTAACCTCTGTGTATTGATTTAGGATTTTGCCTGTAGCTTCTGCTTTCCTGCAACTTACCCCTGCCTGTGAGACATGGGGGAGGCCAGATCTTGAGCATTTAGCTGCCTGGTCCTCCTCTCTTAGCGCTCTGCAGTAAACACCTTCCTTTCTACCACTGCAGAAACCCCGGTATGGGTATTTGGTGTTATTGTGCACAGAGAGTGGCCCCCAGTTTGGTTCTGTAACAATAGTTAGCACCTCACTTCTTAGTCCTGAAATCTGTATTCATCTGCTCAGCTGCCATCACAAAATTCCACAGACCAGGTGGCTCAAACAACAGAAACGTATTTCTCACAGTTTTGGAGGTGTGAGATCAGTGCCACCGCGGTGAGACCCTGGTGAGCACTCTTCTTGCCTGCCTTCTCAAAAGCCCTCTGTGACTCGTCTCATAAGGATGCCAATCCCATCACGAGGGCCCCACCCTCAGGACCTCATCTAAACCTAATCACTTCCCAAAGGCCCCAACTCCTCACACCAACCTGGGAGTCAGGGCTTCCGCATGTGAATTTTAAGGAGACACAGCTCAGTCCATAGCCTCTCCCCTGGTGGCTTGGGAGTATACTGTGGCACCAAGGTAACATCCAGCCCAGGCCCTGGAGTGAGGAATCTTGGATTCTCAGCACAGAGAAAAGCTGATGGGGCCAGACTGCACGCCCCTGCTCCACATCCATCCTCCTCCTGCTGCTGCTGTGCTGGCAGCAACTCAAGGAAGCTTGCATTCCAGGGACACACCTGTGTGAGCTGACTACAAGGAACAAAGCCTTTGTTCAGACTGGAAGATGCTGGGAGCTGTAGTCTGGAGGAGAAAAGCTGACCCCTGCCTTAAGCTGCCTGCATCTCCCTGCAGCCCCACCAGAGCGTCCCACTCTCAGCCTCAACCTCAGCCTGGCCCCTGTGGACAGCACCACCCACTCTGCCCCTGCCCTGGCCATGTGGAGCCCGAGGACACTGCAGGGGTCAGCCTCCAGCCTCCCCGCCAGCCTGGCCCTCCTGTATATCTGCTGGGTCCCTCACTGGGACCCAAATGCCCACTTCCCTGACTTCAGGTCCTGGGTCCCTTTCTCTGTGTTCTTCGTCTGCCTCCTCCCTCCCAAATGAGGTGCCCTCACTGCACCTCAGGGGGAAATGGGGCCAGAGCCTGTGGAGCAGGAAGACCCCTCAGGGTGCTCAGGGCCCTGCTGCTGCCTGCTCCATCCCCAGGATGTCATCTCTGTGGAGAGAAAGATGAGAGAAAAAAGGAGGGATGGGCACGTGGGAGATGACAAAGGGTCCTGGAAAGGCAGGGATGGAAGGAGGGGATCCAAGGATTACGTTCAGAAAGAAAGAAGCCCATCTCGGGAGGGGTTCAGCTTCCAGGGAGAGGCAGAGTGGACACTCCCTCCCACACTGCACCCCAGGGCCTGGAGGAGGTGCTGGAGACCTAAAGAGGTTGGTCAGAGAGCCCAGGTCCCAGGACGCACCAGCTCCACAGTGCGAGGGCCACCTGCCCCGACCTGGGTCTCCTTGGTGGTATGGTTGGCAGACTCTAGCTCGGGGGCAGAAATCCTGTGCCCAGGAGGGACGGGGCCTGAGGCCTCCTTGGCCCCTTTGTCACAGGAGCTTGGCAGGTACCAGGCATTCATGTGACTAACGCGTGAAGGAATGAGTGAATGAAGACAGATGATTCACAAGAAACCTGCTGGAGAAGGCAGAGCACTGTCCAGATGCCATCATTCCTTTTTTTCATTTCTGCAATTCTGCCTTGCCTTTTGGGTCCCTTCCATTCAGCACTTGGCCCAGCTTCTCACCTCTACCCAAGCAGCTTGTCTCCCAAGGTGTTCGGATGCTCTTATGCCCACTCAACCTGCTCCTCCTCGCTTCTCTAAGCTGACTGTCAGCAAAACGCAGGGCCCCAGAAACCCAGGCCCCTCCTCTACAGAGCACCTCCTGGGTCTCCATGGGTGCTGCATTCACCGAGAAGGATCAGGCAGGAACACAATTTACCCTTTGCAAGTGTTCCCATTGGGTTTGCTAGTCACTTTGCAGTATTTCTGCAGGGTGATGATGAGAGGCTAGCGGGCTCCCCAGCGCTTGCCGCCACACTCTCAGAAGTACATCCCCCATAGGAAACTGGCCCATGGTGGGGACAAATAATAGACCTGCAAAAATGTCCACAGCCCGATCCCCCAAACGTTACCATGTGGGGAAAGCCTTAGTAAATGTGATTATGTTAAGGATGTTGAGAACATTTTCTAAATTATAGAACATTTTCTAAATTATAAAGGAATACATTAAATCAGTCATACTCATGTCCCAAAGCTGACCACTGGCCATTCTGGGTGTTTCCTTCCAGTCTTTACTCTTGTCTGTAAGCAGTCTTTTGCTTGCAGTGATTCCACCATGCCTTTGTATTGGTCTTCTCCCACTTCACATCAAGGCACGAGCATTTTCCCTCCAGTTAAAGACCGCTCTTTCCCATGAGTGGTCACACACCGTCATCAAGCCCGACCCTTAGCCTCCTCTCTGCAACCACTGATAGTCTCAGATGTACAGCATTCTAAACAGTGCCAGGTGTTTCTGCTGTGGCTTTGTTTGGCTTTCTTACTGCTTCTTAGAACTAATTCCTAAAATCAGAATTACAACATCAAAACTATATAGATGTGAACCAAGTCAGAAAAGCACTTTCCAGCAAGATTGTCCCAGTGACCAACCTAATCACCGTGTGTCTCCTTTCACACTTGCCAGAACGGCAGAATGGCTTTCATTAAATTCTAACTGGTGTGATTGCTCCCCATGGTTGTATCGTTTCTATTTTTCATGCCTGGGGCAGCTGGGAAATGGATAACTCAGACCACAGTGGTTTGCACTCTCTTCTGTGGGTGTTTTCTCAATGCCTTGTGCATGCTAGTGTGTGGGCACCTAGAATTTCAGAGGAAAATGAAAACAGACCCTGATATCAGGGAGCTTTCAAAGCACTTGAAAAGATAAAACTAGACACAAAGAGCAGGTATACCACACCCTGGCCCGCCGCCGACATCTGCCATCACGCCCTTCCTGACACAAGCATGACAAAAACTCCTCTGCAGAGCTATGCCACATCGAAAACAGCCGACCCTCCCTCAGCACCCTCACCACACAAACACAGCCAACCCTCCCTCAGCACCCTCACCCCAAACACAGCCAACCCTCCCTCAGCACCCTCACCACAAACACAGCCGACCCTCCCTCAGCACCCTCACCACAAACACAGCCAACCCTCCCTCAGCACCCTCACCCCAACACAGCCGACCCTCCCTCAGCACCCTCACCACAAACACAGCCGACCCTCCCTCAGCACCCTCACCCCAAACACAGCCAACCCTCCCTCACCACTCTCACCCCAACACAGCCGACCCTCCCTCAGCACCCTCACCACAAACACAGCCGACCCTCCCCTGGGCATCCTGACCCCAAACACAGCCAACTCTCCCCTGGGCACCCTGACCCCAAACAGAGCCAACCCTCCTCTGAGACCCTTACCCCTGGCAGGATTAACCACTCCTCTGAGCCCCCTGACCCCGGGAAGGCCTGGCCCCTCCTCTAAGCCCCCTGAACCAGGACAAGGCTGAACCTTCCTCTGAGCTCCCTAAACCAGGACAGGACTAACCTTTCCACTGAGCCCCCTAACCCCTGGCAGGGCTGACCCCTCCTCTGAGTCTTGCTGGAATCCTGTGCCAAGAAGGGCTTAAGTGTGCCAATGAGCCATCCCAGGGCAGTCAGCATTTTACTGTTCTCAGTTCTGAGTATGGTGCACGGGAAAGAACAGGACCTCTGCAAATGATTTTAAAGAATGAATAAAACTGAGTACATATCCAAATGTGGCACAGACTATCAAATATTGAAACTGTGGAAGGAGAGATTGGTGGGGACCAGAGCAGCTGGGTTTAGGAGCTTTGGTGCCAGACAGAGCTGGGCTTGATATCACCTGTGCCATTTGCAAGCTGTGTGATGTGGCTGAGTCCCCAACCACCTGAGCCTCCATAACCTCATCCAAAAAGTACAGGACTGACAAGACAATGACCTCATGCACTGCTGTGCCCATCACAGCATCCAGTGATCGGCCATGGCATGGGGGCCTGTCTGGGGAGGACAGGGCACATGGAGGAAGGAAGGATGGATCTCAGGTGGGCTGACACCTGGGAAAAGGGTAGACAATCTGGGGAACAGGTCAGGGGAAGTGTAGCTGGACCTCTTTCCCTGGGTTACCAACTTCAAATTCCCAGCATGACCATTGCCCTGCCCTGCACCCCCACCCCACAGCCACACATACTCTCTGACTTCAGAATGCCCTATGACTGGTGCAAGTAACTTTTTATAATTTAACTGCAAATGTCTTCAATTAAAAAAAAAACTATTGCATTTGTGTAAGCCAAACTCTAGAGGTACACATTTGTTTGCACCCCAACAAGATTAGCATAGGAGGAGCACTGAGTTGGGAAGATGGGGTACTTTTCCTCACCCTACTCATTGGAAAACCACATGATTGGAACCTCCAGGACACTTGACAGCTTTGCCCAGTTGGCCTCAAGCTCCAGGACTGAAGGGCTGGAGTCAGCTATAGTCCTGTCCCCGTCAGCACCTGACCTGAGCTCAGCCTTGGGAGTGCTGCATTCCAAGGCCTGTCCAAGGAGGGTTCAGCTTGGGTGGGATAGACCCCTTGTGTTCATGACTGGCCTCGCTGAGGTTTCTGTGAAAAGGCGCGAATAGGGGCCCATGAGTTATCACACCCTCATGTTTGTGTACTCCTACTCTTCCCACAGACCACCAAGGTGACATAAGCAGGTCCTTCTCTCTCCTTCCCTATCAAAGTCCTGGGCCTTCAGACCAGCAGCACTGGTCACACCTGGGAGCTGGTCAGGAATGCAAAATCCCTGATCCCACCCAGATCTGGTGAGTCAGCATCTGCACCTCAACAAGATCCCCAGAGATGTGTGGGCACCTTCGGTCTGATGCCATGCCCATTGCCCACAGCTGGCTCCATGTATCTCTTGGCCCCTTCACGCCCAGGAGAGCTATTTTCTGACAACCCACAGCACGACTGCAAGACCTGGTTTCTCCTAGCATGACCATGACCATGACCATGGCACCACCATGAGCATCAAATCCTCCCTGCCCTCACAAGATGGCCTCTTCTCAGTGCCATAGGGAGGGGAAAGAGCTTGATGAGTTGGTTGGATTTGCAGCAACTCAGAGGCAGGGGAAATTGACATCAAAAGATAACAGAGCTGTCAACCACCTAAGAGTTTTTCTTCCAATTCCATTAAAAATGTATTTCATAAAAACAGAGGCCACTTAAATAAATCCATATCAGGGAATGAGAGATTTTGGAGAGACTCACCCATGTTTCCACAGGAAAGGGCTCCATCCAAAGGCAGGTTCAACTCCCAGGAGAAGCACCTTAATGGCATTCAGGAAACATTGCATTTCAGGAAACGGAATCCCAGAAATGTCTGACTTCATGACTGCAGGAAATTGGAGGAATGAGGTCTATTTAAAAGATCAGCCTGTGAGATGGAACTCAGAGAAAAGGTGTCCTAGAAATGATGATGGAAACATGGTGTTAGAGAAGTTAAATTAAAATGGAATCTCCCTCTGGGCTGTTGTCATCACCTGGGAATTCTCAGCGAATCCTCAGGAACCCTAGAATACTGCAGTGCTATAATTATGGTGTGCAATCCACTCGTATCTAGTATGAAGCCTAAATGACAAGTCTATCAAAACAATAATAGCTTAATAGCAACCATTAAGAGATGGGCAATATAAAAATAATTAAATCGAGACAACCAAAAGTAAAAACATGGATAGGAGGGAGTTAAACTGTAGAGGATTTTTTGGTTTTTTTAATTTCCATTTTATGTGATCTAAGTTGTCATCCCTTTAAAATAACTCTTTATATCTATAAAATGTGTTTTATAAGCCTCATGGTAACGGCAAAGCAAAAACATGTAATAGATTACTAAAAAAAAATGAATTAAAACATGCTACCAGAGAAAAATTACTTAGTCACAAAAGGAAGACAGGAAGAAAGGAAGAGAGAAATTACAAAACAACCAGACAACAAGCAGCAAAGTGGCAGTAGTAAATCCTTACTTATCAATGATAGCACTGAATGTAAATGGACTCAGTTCTCTAATTAAGACGCAGACTTCACACTGGAGAGAAGCCTCCAAATGCAAAATTTTTTAAAAGACACAAAATGGCTGAACAAATAAAGAAACAATATCCAACTATATGCTGTATAGAAGGAACCCCCCTCTGCTATAAAGACACACATAGACTGGAAGTGAAGGGATAGAAAAATTTAATCCATAAAATTAGAAACCAGAAAAGAGCAGGAATAGCTACATTTATATCAGATAAAAATAGACTACAAGTCAAAGGCTGTAAGAAGAAACAAAAAAGATCACTATACAATGGTAAAGGGGTCAATTCATCGAGATGATATAATAATTATAAATATCTATGCACCTAACACTAAAGCACCCAATTATATAAACCAAACGCTAATAGATCTAAAGGGAAAGAGAGACTGCAATACAGTAGCAGTAGGGGACTTCAGCCTCCCACTCTCAGTAATGGACAGACATCCAGACAGAAAATCAGCAAAGAAACATCAGAGTTAAACTACACACTAGACCAAGTAAGCCTAACTGACATTCATAGAACATTTTACCCAATTGCTGCAGAATACACATTCTTTTCATCACACATAGAACATTTTCCAGAATGGACCATATTTTAGCCCAGAAAACACATCTATACAAACTCAAAAATCTAGAAATCACATCAAGTATCTTTTTTTTTTTCCTGAGACAGAGTCTTGCTCTGTTGCCCAGGCTGGAATGCAGTGGCATGATCTCAGCTCACTGCAACCTTCACCTCCCGGGTTCAAGCTGTTCTCCTGTGTCAGCCTCCTGAGTAGCTGGGATTACAGATGTGTGCCACCACACCCCGGCCATAGCAAGTATCTTTTTCACCACAGTGGAATAAAACTGGAAATCCATGCCCAGAGGAACCTCGGAAAAGATACAAACACATAAAAATAAACAACATGCTCCTGAATGGCCAATGGGTCAGCAAGGAAATCAAGAGGGAAAGTAAAAAATTTCCAAGGGCCAGGTGCGGTGGCTCACGCCTGTAATCCCAGCACTTTGGGAGGCCAAGGAGGGCAGATCACCTGAGGTCAGGAGTGTGAGACAAGCCTGGCCAACATGGTGAAACCCCGTCTCTACTAAAAATAGAAAAATTAGCTGGGTGTGGTGGCAGGCACCTGTAATCCCAGCTACTCGGGAGGCTGAGGCAGGAGAATCATTTGAACATGGGAGGTGGAGGTTGCAGTGAGCTGAGATCGTGCCATTGCACTCCAGCCTGGGGGACAAGAGTAAGACTTCATCTCAAAAAAAAAAGAAAAATTTCCAGAAAACAAATGACAATGGAAATACACCAAAATCTGTGGGAGACAGCAAAGCTGTACAAAGAGGGAAATGTATAGCAATAAACACCTACATCAAAAATGTAAACAAGCATCAAATAAGCAACCTAATGATGCACCTCAAGAAACTAGAATCACAAAAACAAAACAAACCCAAAATTAGTAGAAGGAAAGAAATAATAAAGATCAGAGCAGAAATAACTGGAAGTGAAACTTTAAAAATTATAAAAGATCAATGAAATAATGTGAAATATCTATGCAAGAAAAACTATAAAACATTGATTAAAGAAATTGAATATGACAGAAAAAAGTGGAAAGATATTCCATGATCAGGGATTGAAAGAATTAATGTTGTTAAAACAACAATATTACCCAAAACAATTTACAGATTCAATGCAATGTCTATCAAAATACCAATGGCATTCTTCACAGAAATAGAGAAAGCAATCCTATATTGGTAATCCTAAAATCTATATGGAACCACAAAAGACCCTGAATAGCCACAGCAATCCTGAGGGGGGAAAAAAAAGGCTGGAGGCATCACATTACCTGACTTCAAATTATACTACAAAGCTATAGTAACCAAATCAGCATGGTAGTGGCATTAAAACAGACACAGAAATCAATGGAATAGAATAGAGAACCATGATATAAATCCACACATTTACAGCCAATTCATTTTTTGATAAAGGCACTAAGAACATATAGTGAGAAAAGAGCAGTCTCTTCAATAAATGGTGCTGGGAAAACTGGATATCCATATGCAGAAGAATGAAACTAGAATCCTATCTCTCACTACATACAAAAATCAAATCAAAATGGATTAAAGGCTTACATCTGAGACCTGAAACTATGAAACTACTAAAAGAAAATTTTGTAGAAATGCTCCAGGACATTGATCTGGAGCTCAAAAACACAGGCAACAAAAACAAAAATGGACAAATGGGATTATATCAAGTTAAAATCCTCTGTACATCAAAGGAAACAATTAACAAAGTGAAGAGACAACCTACAGAATGGGAGAAAATATTTGCAAACTATCCATCTGACAATGGATTAATAACCAGAATATATAAGGTACTCAAACAACAGTAAAAAAAAAAGTAAAAATGGGCAAAAGATCTGAAATAGACATTTCTCAAAAGAAGACATTTGTTTAACGGCCACTACACGTATGAAAAATGCTCGATATCAGTAATCATCAGAGAAATGCAAACCAAAACCACAATGAGACATCATCTCACCCCAGTTAGAATGGCTTATTATCAAAAAGACAAAAAATAACATGCTGGCAAGGTTGTGGAGAAAGGAGAACCCTCGTATGCTGCTGTGGGAGTGTAAATTAGTACAGCCACTGTGGTAAACAGTATGGCAGTTTCTCAAAAAATTAAAAATAGAACTACCATATGATCCAGCAATTCCACTACTGTGTATACATCCAAAAGAAAGGAAATCAATATCTGCACTCCCATGTTTATTGCAGCACAACTCACAATAGCCAAAACATGTAATCAACCTAAATGTCCATCAATAGGTGAATATGTAAAGAAAATGTGATATATAAACACAATGGAATATTATTCAGTCATTAAAAATAATGAAATCCTGTCATTTGCAGCAACATAGATGGAACTGGAGGTCAGTATGTTAAGTGAACTAAGTCAGGCACAGAAAGACAAATATCACATGTTCTCACCCATATGTGGGAGCTAAAAAAAATAAACAGGGAGGGTCTCATGAAGATGAAGTATATTGGTAGTTATCAGAGGCCAGGAATGGTAGAGGGCAGCAGGGATTAAGTGAGGTTGATTAATGGCTGCAAATATATATTTAGATAAATGAAGTGAGACCTGGTGTTCAATAGATCAGTAAGATGACTATACTTAACACTAATCAATTATACATTTCAAAATAACCAGAAGATAATTTGAATGTTCTTAGCATTAAAAAAAGATAAATATTTAAGATGATGAATAGCCCAATTACCCTTATCTGGTTATAGAAATGAATCAAACTATCACATGCACCCCAAAAATATGTACATCTGATGTATCAATAAAAATAAAAAAGTGTCAGGCAGAGAGGGAGAGAATTCTCCCTTACTCCACACTTTCGTTCTATCTGGAACCTCAACTGATTAGACAAGATCCGCCCACATAGGGGAGGCCATCTGCTTTATTCAGTCTATGAATTCAAATTAATCTCATCCAGAATCACCCTCCCAGAATAATGTTTGAGCAAATATCTGGGCACCCCATGGCCTAGTCAAGTTGACATATAAAATTAATCACAGAGACTAAACTATTTTCCAACTCTAGACCCCAGAATCATGACTTATAGATCCAGGAAGTCTCCAGAATGTCTAGCTCCTCATACACAAGTATAATTAGAGGGATCTTAAACTTGGAATTGTATGAAGACCACACAGGGATTTGCTGGACCATCTGAGCCCACATTCTGGAATAAAAACTATGTATCGCATCATGAGTGAAGCAAACTTAAATCAATTCCACTGTAAAGATACCCAGTGCAGACCTGGGGCTGTCTCGGTGAGGGTAGAGTGACTTCAGCAGAGAGCCACAGCACAGCAAAGTCCAACCTCACCACTAACAGCAAGGGCGAGGGCATTGGTAAGCTCCTATAAACCAGGCCTCCATGGCTGGCTGGAGCACAGCCCTCCTGCTACACCTCTTCCTACTCCCACTGTCACCCCTCTTGTGCTCTTAGCTGTGCCTACTGCTGAGTGTGGCATTGTCAGGTAGGAGCTGGCCACATCTAGACATGGAAATACCCTGAGGCAGAGAGGCTGCCCTCTTCCTTGAGACCTTTGCTCAGAGCTAAGGTCTCTTGCTCAAAGCTAAGAACTTTCCCAAAGCCCCAGCAGCCACCCCAGGTCTCCTTGGCCAGAGTTGATTGCAGGCTGGACCCTAACCCAGCCAGATGCAAGAGGCACTGACCAAGCCACCCAGAGTGGGGCTGGGGCTAGGGATGGGGCAAGACCTGCACAGCATGGAGCTAGGTGAGGAAGTGCAGCCCAGCATCAGTGGTACAAACTAATGCCTGAGTTTCTGCTCACACAGTGAGGACAGCAGAGGGGAGGGGAGGCCACAGGACAGGTGCCCAATGCTGCCAGCAAGAATTGGCTCTGACCAGCTAGGATCAGGCTATGGCTTGGGCTCACAAGTCTTCTCCTTCATCAGGAAGATAAGCATTTTTGGTATCAATTGAGATACTTCAGGGAAACTGCTAGTCCATGGTAAGCATCCATGGAGCATGGTTTCAAGATCATTAGTTATGCTGCAGTTTTGAAATGACCAAGAAGGCCTCATTCAAAAAGTGTATGCTGTTGCCCTCATCCCTCCATCATTCCCCTACTTGCTGGCTGAGTCCTGGAAACCCTTTACCAAGGGACAAGGTTTTCCCTAATCTAATAAAGCACGAGGCTGGAAATAGAAATCCCTGCAGTGAGAGCCTGCCGTGGCCACACGCACCCAGAGTAAACCAAGCCGATGACAATAAGGCCAGAGCCAGCCCTCAAGGGCCCAGCCTTCCCCACTAACAGGCCTGCTCATGTCCCAGACATGGTGACATCAGACCCTGGCCTGGACACGGATTTGTAACTGGGGGTTAGGGTGGGCCTAACCAGACACAGGCACAGGAGCACTCCCAGAATCCTAAGGAGGAAGGACAATGTCAGGGGGACTGAGGACCCACCCTGCCCAGCCCTAGGCAGCTGTTTGCGCACTAGGCAACATGGTGGGCCTTGTCCCTGCCCTGGGCCCTCCCTCCCTGAGGCTGAACTTGGTGTGTCCTTGTCCTATTGCACCAGTGTCTGCTCCTATCTGTCCTCGCCCCTTCCCTCTGGGACCCACCAGACACATGTGATGTGGCTACAGTCGCCCCCTCCCCCCCTATACCCGCATTCTCTCCCCAGAGCCTGCCTGTCACCTGCCCCAGCACCAGGGCCTTGTCTCTGGAAAGGTCTCTGCTGGTTCCTGTGGAAGGGCCAGTCCCGGGCCAGGGTCCACGCAATGAGCACTGGACACAGGAGTCTGGGACCAAACCCACCTGCTCCCTGGCAACCCGAATCCTGGGCCCCTCACTCCCACCTAAATCCTCTAAGCCTTGGCTTCTGCTTATGTAAAATGGAGAGTCACAGTCTCTTCCGCCAGGCTCTGGCATGAAGCTTTCTGAAATAGCAATGGCGATGTGCTTTGTTGGTGCTGGGCACTGCACAGCGCTTGCCACACAGCGGCCCTGGGCTGCTCCCTGACTCACCCACATCCTCCCATTGCCATTGCGGCCTCCGCCTGAGAGCTGGGCTTCCCGGTCAGTCTCTCTGGACCCTGGGCCCTAATTCTTCTGCATCCTGGTGACCTGTGGGACCTGCTTCCAGCAGAAAACCACCCACAAAGCCCAGGTGCCACAAGCTGGGACTCCCATCACAGCAGCTGCAGGCCACAGTCGGGGGGAGGGGTGGGCAGTACCCTCTGCAGGCCTGTTCCTCAGGAAAAAGCTGGAGTTGTCATCAGCCCGGTGGGGCAAAGCCAACTTTTCCCCAGGGCTTTGCAGCCAGCGCCTCCTCGTGTCCATTCAGCCATGCCAGCCATGTGCTTCCCCCGGCCCCCGACACTGCCTCCTCGTTGGTTGAACGAATAAACAAGCAAAGATGGTCCTGGTGTTGGCCGGTGGAGTCAAAGCATCAGGGGCACACTCCCTCCACGGCCTTCCCAGGGCAGCGAGGGTGCCTGGATGCCAAGGCAGGGGCCTGGGTGGATCAGAACCCCTCAGGACCTACCCCTCATCCTCCCCCAGAGGCCTAGGGGTGCGGGGTGAGCCCACCCTCTCCTTTCCATGAGAATCAGAGCAGAAACTTGGGATCTTCCAGAGCAAACAAGTGTGAGGTGCAGGAGGACGCCAGGTGTCTGCAGCTGGGCCTGCCCCACCGATGACTAATTTGGTTCCTCCAGGCTGCCACAGGGCTCCCTAATCAGCCCAACACAAAAATCAATACACACTCACCAGATCCATTACAGAGACGTGAGGGGGGGACGTGCTTTCACGCCTGCTTTTTGTAAATCAGCATATAATCTTCTGTCATTTTTCTGATTATAAATCTGTATTCATTGCAGAAAATTAGCAAATAGAGGAAAGGATGAAAAAGAAATAAAAGCTCTCCATAATTTTCCTACCCAGAGAAAACCATGGTGAGCAACTCAGTACATTTCTTTATTTTTTAAGTGAAATTATATGGAATATTCAGTTTTGTAACCTGATTTTTCAGTTAGTCGTTTATAATACCATATTCCTACTTCCTTAAAAATTCTCAAAACCCAGGAATCTTTCTTCCAGTCATTCGCTGCTAGATGTGACGTCGTTTCCCAAGTTGCACCATCATAAACAGCAACACAATGGCAATTCCTACCCCACATCTCTAAAGAGGCCACTGCGGTCATCCCTCCCCACGTACTCCTCCTGGGCATGCAGCCAGGCTGTGTCCCAGCCTCCCTGCAGGTGAGAGTGAGTGACTGAGCTTGGACGGGCCCTGGAAGCCTCCCACACACTCTTCCCCTTGGAAGCCAATGCTTATAATGCCAGAGCCTTCATCAGCATGGGTCCCTGAACGACCCCATGGAAAAGAGCGGCCCTACAGATCTGGTCCGCAGCCCAGGAGAGCCAGGTGACCAAGAAATGAACTTCTGTTTTATTAAGGCACCACCTGTTTGGGTCTACCTATGACTATGCCACTCTCACCAGTCCAGATACATTCCCAGAACATCTTACCAAACTTTGAGTGTGGCCCATAACCCCCAGCCCCTGAGTGTTAAGAGGCCACTGTAACGACCCTCATAGGAGGTGCACAATGGGAGTCTGCAGGGAGAATGCTAACTCAGGGCAAAGACAGCGCGGGCCAGTGCCGCGTGAGCTCACCTTGATGCTGTGAAGCTGTCCTCAAAGAAAGGCACCCTCCTACCTTCCAGCCGCCTTTGGGCTAGGTCATCAGCGCTCTCACCATCTGCAAGAGAAGACAGACATGGAGCAAGTGCACAAAGGCAGGACTTGGGTTTCAAGAGGCAAGCACCCCGCATGGGAGCACCTGGCAGGGGAAAAATCTACCCCCAGGAAGGGCAAAGCTGGAGGGTCTCCCTGAGGAATTGACCTCCACGCTGAAATCTGAAGGATGAGATGACAGAATTAACCTGGTAAAGGGGAGAGAGACTCAGAAGAACTTCCCAGGCAAAAGAAAGAATGGCTGAAAATTTCCCACCAAATAATGGTCTTCTTCCACATTCCCCACCTTAGCAAATCACCCCATCAGGCAACCAGCACCTCCAAACAAAGAGGCAGGAGCAATTCCACACACTCTCCCACCCACCCCAGTCCAAAGTCCATCTCTGCAGCCACCCCCACCCTGGGTGCCTTCACCCATGGCCCCCAGCCCAGACTCTACCCTCAACGGAGGGTCCTTTCATGACCACTCTGGTCACAGCATCCCAGCTTCAATCCCTGCATCCAGTCCCCACTCTTCTGAGGGCAAGACCAAAGCCACCACCTCCATGCGACCTCCTGCTTTCTCCACTATGGAAGGTGTATCCAACCCTCCTTGCTCCAGGGACCAGGTCCAGCCGGGGGAGCTGAGATGCCGAGGCTGCCTGCTTGTCTAGCAGAAAGACAGGTCTGTGCTATTTGGTGTACAAGTGCTCAAGATAGAAGCAAGCCCAGGGTCCATGACACCCAGAGGAGAGTTACCTCCGGGGCTCAGGCTGGAATCAGGGATGGCTTCCTGGAGGAGGTGGCACCTTTCCCAAGTCCCAAGTAGCAAGTGGGAGTTACCTGGGAAGAGGAGGAGGAGAATCGGGAAGACGTGAATGGTAGTCCTGAGGCCCCGGCTTTTTCAGAGAAGGCTAACAGGCCCCTGAGGGTGGGAGTCAGGGAAACACTCTAGCTTTCAAAACCACAACCCCCTGAGTCCCTCAGAGGACCGCCCAGGCCAGATGTTGCTTCCACTGGAAGCTGTCAGAAACTTTGGGTCACCTCAATTTACACCAGGGTCCCCATGTGAGGGCAATGCTTGCGCTGTTTGCCGCTCTCCTGTGCTGTTTGCTGCTAGGCTCAGGGGTCGGCCTTGCTGGGTGTCCGGCGCTCTGGCCCCTGCCCGGATACATGGGTCTTCCTCAGTTTCCCAGGGAATTCTCATTTCACATGAACTCAGTCATATGCAGGCTGCCCATTCCACAGGAGCCTTGCGTTGAGCTGGCCAGGGCGCTGGGCTGCGGAGGAAACAACTCCTCTCCTGCTGTCATTGCCCTGCCAAGTCCTGTTCACCCTTCCTGACAACAGTGATATTTTCACATTTGCATTCCCGGCCACTGGCCTTGTGTTGTCTGTGAGCATGTACTGAATAAATAAATGAGACCCTAGTGTCACACCAGGAGGCCCCAGCCGGCAGGAGAGCCTGGCATTGCAGGGCTTTGCCACGCTGTGCTTCCCTCCCCCGTGCCTGCCCAAGGGGAAGAGCTTGGGCAGCTTCTGCATCTCCCTAAGCATCATCCTCACTCCTGAGACACCAGAGTGGGCCCATAGTTACTGTGGTTACCCAGGCTGGTGAGCGCCCCCGCCTCCACATGCATCTGTCTTCCCAGGGCCATCCCCACGGTGGAGGTTCCTGCAAGGCCTCAGGACCAAAGCCCCGCACTGAGATGGGCCAGTCCAGAGCCCCCTGAGTCCCCTGGACTCCCTGTCTCTGCCCTTCTCCTGTCTGTGCCTGTCGTAGGTCCGAGGGATGCAACAGTGGGCAGAGCCCGCAGGAGGGGCAGGCAGGCTGGAAAGACAGTTGGTAAACAAGGAAGTATATCATCTCCTGTCTGGTGGTGATAAACGAGCAGGGTGGAGAAAGACGGAGGCATCTGTAGATCGGTGCTCTCTGACAAGGTGACATTGAGCCAAGATCGGAGCAGAGAGTGTGAGAGAATGCAGGGGTGGGAAGGGTTGGTGGACACAGAGCAAGGACAAAGGCCTGGGGGACAGCAGGCGTGTGCCCCCGCATGAGTGACTGAGAAGGGACCACAGTGGCTGGAGGTGAGAGGGGCACACTGGGGCAGGAGGCAAAGTGGGGAGGCAGATTTGCGGGGAGGCAGATCCAGGGGGCCAGGGCAGACCTGACGCAAGGGCTTACCCCCACAGACTCTTGGGGCAGAGCGGGAGGCAGAGGAGAGGGTGGACCAGGGGATGCTGGGGGGCAGCTGAGCAGCCAGGGTACAAAATCCATTTGGAAGACAAAGGCCTTTGCCTCTAGGAAAGGGGGCTCCCTCAAAAGGGGTCAGCCAGAGAGAGGAGCCACCATCTGCATGAGGGCATGAGCCATTCCTTGAAATGGCCAGTGGACACTCAGCTTCTCCCCCGCATGTGAGACAGCCTCCCACAAAATCATCACTACCCTTGGTTGCTTGACAAACAAGGCCCAGGTTAACACAAACATGTCTGTTCATCACGTGTGTGCTTTTCCCTGAGCACAGGACATGAATCCACCCCGCCTCCCCGGACAGAGATGGACAGCCGCAAGGATGTTAGCAGGTTAATAATGACAGTCACTTTCCTTCCTCCTAATCACTAGAGCTCATTGCCTCCAGGCAAGTGTGAGAGATGGCAGGACCTGGCCTCTTCGAGACCCCGAAAATGAGTCTTTATCCCCCAAAGAGAAGTGCAAAGCACCACGCTGTGCTTATTATGTGCCCTAAAGTGTGTCTTTCATTTCAGACCCAACAAGCCAGATGGTCACTGGTAATGCTACTTTAACACACATGGAATGCAACCTCAATTTATATCAATTTAAAAAGGTCCTAACTCCTACCGTGTGCAAGAGAGGCAGTTATACAACGCGGTATAATGCAACACAACAGCACAGTACAATGTAGTACAACACAACACAGTGTAACATAATATAATGCAGTGCAGTGCAACATAGCACAACACAGCGAGTACAACATGGTCCAGTGCAACACAGTGCAATGTAATAGCATACAGTGCAGTACCGGAAAACACTATGTAAGCAGGAAGTACACTACAGCACGGCACAGGACAATATACAAGTAATGCAGGACAATACAAGTTATTCATATGGAAAACGAGAAAACAGTCCCCTTCACAGGTTTGTGGCAGAAATGGGATGAAATCACGGGTAAAGCTCCAGCCCCCAGCACGTTCACCACCATGCCCCACCCCAGGTAAGCATGCACAGAGAGCAGTGTGGGCGCCTGAAGAGGGTCAGGGTCAGAGGAGTCCAAGTCAGACCCCGAAGGACACCTGGGAGGCCAGGGAGGAGGCCAGAGGGGCACAGCAGGACCACCCAGCTGCAGCAGCAGCTGCAGGTGTTCAGGTGAGTGGCTCCTACTCCCTCGGTGTCAAGTGGTTGGAACCACCTCCTTGAGCTCTCCAGCAACCCTAGAAGGAACACACAGGTGATCAAGCTGCGATAGCTCAGAGCAGTGGCTCAGTGCCTTGGCCTCATGGCCCCAAGTGAAGCCTGAGTGCAGCCCGGTGCCCTGAGGAAACCTGCCGTGCCCAGCAGCAGCCTCCTCTCTGCTCCTCGGGGAGGGCCAGCTGCGAGCAGCACTCACACCCGGGGCCATCTGGCTCTGCTGAACTCCCAGCTGCTCTCGCATGGGGTCACCCGGCCTGATACCCAGCCACCTCCAGCCCCTGCCTCACCTCTGTGAGATGAAGATGGTGAAGGCCCGGTGCCCACTGAGGGGTGCCAGAGGTGCCCTGGGGGAGCCTCGCAGCCGCCAGATGAAGCTTGACCACCCATCTCCAGAGCTCAGCCTGGCCCTCCGCAACCCCCACCAGGCTCAGCGAGCCCCTCCCCAGGGCTAGCCTTGGCCCCTCGGCCTGCTCACGCTCCACCCCTGCTGTCTGTACTTGTCCAGGGCAGGACCATTTGCCACAGTGGAAAGGATTTTCAGAGGCAAGCCGCCATCCTTCAACAATATTTATGAGGTTGTCACAAGGTGATACAGAAATATTCACAAATGTAAAAAGCCCTGCCTCCTGATACCTATATTTTACAGTAAGCTCTGGATGCAAACGGTTTTGGCTACACAGAAAAATGATTCTGATATGATTATTAAACTCATTAAACAACTTTTTCCACGTTTATCCACAGATGGGGCCTCAAAGTTCCTCCAAAGAAAGGTTCTCTACAATGTTCAAATCCAAGCCCCACTGTCCACCCCCGCCCCATGAGGGTCCTCCCGAAGCCCACCCCACTGTGGGGCTGCAGGACAGGAAGGGCGAGAGATGGCGGAGAAGTGGGAACTCCAGCCCGGGCCAGCCAGAGCCCGAGATGCTGAGCTTCAGATTCTTGCCCTCAGGGCAACGTGGCCCAGGAGGCGCATGGAGTGTGGCCAGGAGAAGGGACACCATGCCAAAAAGCAGGCTACAGCCTTCCCGGGGTCCACAGTGTTCCCAGGTGCTTTTAGCTGTGGACTCCTTTTCCAAATGAAGTCTGAAAAGGAAACACCCCATATCAAACATGTGAAAGCAGCACGGGCCTGGATGACGTGGGCGTGGAAGGCTCAGAGCCCCGACTGCCCTCCTGCCAGTCTGGGGACCCCTAAGGCACAGCCTGCAAGTTCCGCACAGAAAATCCTTCTCCGGCTCCTGAGACCAGGCCCACAGGCATTGTCTGAGGCTCTGTGAATTGTGCAGCAGGGTAAGGCCTTTCCAGGAGTGACAGGCGAGACCCCTGAGGGGTGTTGGAGGTGGCACAGTCCACAGGGCCCCACCGGACCAACTGCTCAGCACCTCAGCTTTCACTCCTTGGATACCATAGCAGGTCTGGACCCACTGGGCCTTGGGACCCCCCATGGGGGTGACGTCTTTCCAGCTCAGAGGCACCCCAAGCCCCCCTGTGCCACTGAGGCCTACCAGCACCACAGGGACAAACTGGGAGTCCTATGCCTTGACCAAAGGGGTATGATCTAAGGATTACAAAGGCAAAAATGCCCTCTCCCGTCACCATGTCATAATCTCTGGATCCAGCGTAGCTTCTTTCTGTCCCTAATGTTCATCATCACAACTCATCGCATGGTGAGCAGGGACAGGTGGCCAGGGACAGAGGAGGCAGTGCTGCCGTGGGATGGGGAGGTCTCAGTCTCGAGGGCTCCTGGCCCCAGGTGACACAGGCACTGCTCAGGAAGGGGGCCTCTCCTGCCCCCTGAAGTCCTCCCCCAGGTCTGATCTCAGTCTCAGTTATCACAGCCAAACACATGCAAACAAACCTCATGCTAAGATGAAGAGAAACAAGAAACCTGGGGAGGCAGGAGCCCGTGGCCTTGCTAGGGCCTGTTTAATGTGCCTCAGGCAAGCAATGGGAAGCCATGGCTGTCCCAGGCCTGGCCCTGTGGAGATGCCCAATGGAGATGCCCCGTCCTGGTGCCACCGCTGAGGTGGGCCCCCTCAATTGCCCGGGAATCCCAGACCACATATACCCTCCTTCCTCTGGTTGGAAGGAAACTCCAACTCCACAGGCCAGGTCCTGGGCTGTGCATGGCATGTGCGGCACCCCCCACTGCACTGACGCTGGGGTCACCTTATGTTCCCTTTGCCCGCATGTGGTGTCTGTCTGTCCATTGAGTGAGAAGCACCCCCCTACAGGGTGCCTTGGATCCAAGGCATGAGTTCAGTCAGGACCCTGTAGCTGAGCACTGGGAGGAAGTGTGGCATGGGCTGGAGCCCTGGCTGGGGTCCTGTACTCACAGGTCCTGAGAGGACTGGGAAGGAAGTCCCGAAGGCCCCACTTGTTGTGCTGGGCTGGGTTCTGCCCCCAGGAAGGTCTGAAGGGCCAGGAAAGAAGGGACTGGGCTTGCTCTGTGGCAGGACCAATCCTAACAAGGAAGGCGGTGGGAGAATCCCTGCAGGAGATGGACCAGTGTCCCCAGGAGCAGAGGGAGTCCCACTGGAAGTGTTCAAGCAGAGGGGTCTCCCACAGTGGGATCTGTCTTCCCTCTGCCAGAGAAGCAACTGGAATCCGAACAGGGTGCCCCTTGTCCAACCTTGCAGTAAGTCGTGGCAACTGGAATCCGAACAGGGTGTCACTTGTCCACACCTTGCAGCAAGTTGTGGTCCCTGGCCATCACCCAGCCCTCCCATTGACAGCACGCAGCATGGCTGGGGTCTGCGGTGGACAGATCTGGCCTCCATGGTACTGCCTGGGCTTCTCATAGCTTCTTATAGCCTCCTGCCCCATCCAGAAAAAGCATAGGGGCCAGTGTGAGGATAACTCGGGGATGTCTGTCATGCCCCATTGCTGTGCCTGGAATACAGGGGAAGCTGAGAAGACATCAATCTTCTTTTCTGACCCCCACCGCAGCCGGGTCATTGAGGATCACTCCCCTTCCCAGGCCCCAGCCTCCCTGCCGGAGCTCCCGCTCTCTGGGCACACCCAGCATTCAGCGTCCCCACAGGAAACAGAATTCATCCTGGTTGGCTTAAGTGAAAGGCTCAAGTGAAAGGCTGACACTGAGGCATGAGTGGACCCTGGGGGGCCAGCCACAGTGGGGGCCTCTTACCACCCTCTTACCACCTTACCTTACCACCTGGGGAGGGTCCAGGCAAGTAGCACCAAGAAACGGAGCCCAGCAGTAAGGGGGCAGGGAAGGAATGCCCATCCTCAACCCCGTGCCTGTGCCTCCCACCAGCCAGACCTAGCAGGAAGCCAATGCGCAAGGGAGCCCCAGGGCGTGTGCAGAGGGTCTCTCCCTAGGGCAGGGCAGGGCAAGGGAGGAGAGAAGCAGGGCAAAGGGGACAGCCCAGCATCCCACAAAGAGCAGCATGGAGGAGGCAGGGACCTCGGCCCTGCAACCAAGACTGCAGGGCAACCTGAATGAGCTTCAAAGCATATTCTTCCCCAGAGCCTGCAGACGCAAACTCAGCCAGCACCCTGATTTCAGCCTGGCGAGACTGAGCAGAGAGCACAGACGCATTACATCATCATCCCTCTCGCCTACAGAGCGGCACACTGACGGGCCGCACTGTTCCAGCCTCTATGTTTGTGGTCAAAGAACAGCACCTTCCTGAGGCCTGAGGCCTAGCAGGCGTGTATGGTTTGCCACATCATTGTTTCAGGTCAGTCCCGCTGATGGAGGGTCACTAACTCCTTCTTACAGGAAGTTAAACTGAAGCAGAGTGGGACAACGACCTACCCCGGGCTCAGTCACCCCAGTCAGGCCAGTCCTATCTGCAGGAAAGGGACAGCACCACAGACAGCAGGGCGCCTTCTCCAAAGGGCACAGTACAGCCCAGGACACATGTAGGGTAGGCCCAGGGTGAGGGCACAGAGGAGGGGCTGACGGATGCGCAGGCTGTGCTGGTGGGAAGGGGGCACAGCTGGGCAGGATGCAGCAGGAGTGCGGAGAGCTGGGCGGCAAGAGCAGGAGCGGAGGCCCCGACACCACAGAGGAGACTTGGCGAGGCAGCACCTGGGGTCTCTCCCAGACAAGGCCGAGTCCACTTGTGTGCCCAGAGTTCAGTGGAGTTTTGTTCAGTTGCTCATCAAATAAAGTGTGATCTATTTCCACGGGGAAGGAATCAAGTAGCAGGTAAGGGCGTTTCCATGCAGTGCCCCTGTTGCCACACGTCCATGTGGCTGTGTGGGTGTGTGGGTGTGTGCCACACAGGAAATCTGAGCATGGGTTTGATCATAGGGGTATATGTGTCTCCGTGTGGGCATGTGTGCACATGGATTCATACATGTGTGTTGTCCATTTCTTCGAGCTCTCCAGCTCACTCCGTGGGCATTTACCCCCTTCTGTGCCGAGGGCAGGCTGCAGCAGGGGACGAGCTGGCCCATGGCTCTGTTCCCGCAGCCAGACCTCCATTCCCCACGGTGCCAAGGCCGGCTGAGGCTACGGCCCCAAACTACCAGAGGCCAGTCACAGGACAGCAGGGCGCATGTGGCGGCTGCACAGGGACACTGGTCATGGGGTGCAAGGCAGAGAGTAAGGTGGGCTCCCTGGTTTTCTCACAGCCATGGTGGGTGGTGCGAGGTGACCCAGGCAGACTAGGGTAGCAGAATCTCAGGCTCCAGCACAAGAGATCAAGTGATGTGAAAACTCTGGAAGCCACAAGCTCTCTGGGAACCACCAAAGACAGTGGAAGTGCAGCAGGCAGGCCCCATACAGAAGCCGCTTGGGGCAGGGGCCTGACACACCAGGCCTATACCTCTCACTGTGAGAGCCGGAACACGTGGCCTGCATGTCTGAGCCCCAGCTGTAAACACAGTCAGGACCAAGGGAGAGGGCACCAGAAGAGCACCCAGCCCAGAGCAGACCCCCGACAGAGGCCACTCCTTCCATTTCCCCTGCTGTCCGGCGAAGGCCTTGACTACCTGTCAGTCCAGACTCCAAGTAGCCTGGAGGCCTCTGGAGGTAGCCCAGGGGTGGGTTCAGGATCTCTCTCCCTTATACTCAACCCAACAAGATTGCATAGCAACTTAGAGGAGTCTGGACAGACGGGAATGGCTGCTTTGGGAGTCAAAACCTGGCATTACATCTGCCATTTGGAAGCCACATAACTTTGAGGAAATTATCCAGTGCCCTGTGCCTCGCTTTCCACGGTGTAAAATGTGGTGCAACAAGCAGGATTTTCCTAAACTGACCCTGGGATTCCCTCCAGTTTGCCTGGACAATGAGCCACATGGGACCAGGCACCCCCTGATCCCAGTGGGAGTGGGTTAGCCAAGCTCAGCTTCTTCCCAGACCACACAGTCTCCAGGGGAGGGGCAGCTGAAGCTCCCAGACAGCTCCTACAAACATTGGGCACCCCAAACCAGACCATGCCGGACGTGTCTGCTTGAGCCCACTGAGAAGACTGCTCTCACACTTGCCCTGAAGGAGGGAAGTCAGCAGAGCAGGGCCACACACAGCGACACAGCAGTTCTCTGGCCTCAGAGTGGGAGCAGACATGGCAAGATAGGCACAATGACAGACTGAACAACCAGGCACAGTTACAGACACACAGGGCAACCAGGTACGGTGACAGACAGCAGGGCAACCAGGCACAGTGACAGACAGCAGGGCAACCAGGCACAGTGACAGACAGGGCAACGAGGCACGGTGACAGACACACAGGGCAACCAGGCACAGTGACAGACAGCAGTGAAACCAGGCACAGTGACAGACAGGGCAACCAGGCACAGTGGCAGACACACAGGGCAACCAGGCACAGTGACAGACAGACAGGGCAACCAGGTACAGTGACAGACAGACAGGGCAACCGGGCACAGTGACAGACAGACAGGGCAACCGGGCACAGTGACAGACACACAGGGCAACCGGGCACAGTGACAGACACACAGGGCAACCGGGCACAGTGACAGACACACAGGGCAACCGGGCACAGTGACAGACACACAGGGCAACCGGGCGCAGTGACGGACACACAGGGCAACCGGGCACAGTGACGGACACACAGGGCAACCGGGCACAGTGACGGACAGACAGGGCAACCGGGCACAGTGACGGACAGACAGGGCAACCGGGCACAGTGACAGACACACAGGGCAACTGGGCACAGTGACAGACAGGGCAACTGGGCACAGTGACAGACAGAACAACCGGACACAGTAACAGACACATGGAGCAACCAGACACGGTGACGGACAGACAGGGCAGCCAGGCACAGTGACAGACACACAGGGCAACCGGGCACAGTGACAGACACACAGGGCAACCGGGCACAGTGACAGACACACAGGGCAACCGGGCACAGTGACAGACACACAGGGCAACCGGGCACAGTGGCAGACACGCAGGGCAACCAGGTACAGTGACAGACAGAACAACCAGGCACAGTGACAGACAGGGCAGGCAGACACAGTGGCAGACAGACAGGGCAGGCAGACACAGTGGCAGACAGACAGGACAACCAGACACAGTGACAGATACACAGGGCAGCCAGGCACAGTGACAAACAGGGCTACCAGGCACAGTGACAGACACACACGGCAGCCAGGCACAGTGACAGACACACAGGACAGCCAGGCACAGTGACAGACACACACGGCAGCCAGGCACAGTGACAGACACACACGGCAGCCAGGCACAGTGACAGACAGGGCAGGCAGACACAGTGGCAGACAGACAGGACAACCAGACACAGTGACAGATACACAGGGCAGCCAGGCACAGTGACAAACAGGGCTACCAGGCACAGTGAGAGACACACACGGTAGCCAGGCACAGTGACAGACACACACGGCAGCCAGGCACAGTGACAGACACACAGGGCAACCAGGCACAGTGACAGACACGGCAGCCAGGCACAGTGACAGACACACAGGGCAACCAGGCACAGTGACAGACACACAGGGCAGCCAGGCACAGTGACAAACAGGGCTACCAGACACAGTGACAGACAGACAGGGCAGCCAGGCACAGTGACAGACACACAGGGCAGCCAGGCACAGTGACAGACAGAGCAGCCAAGCACAGTGACAGACACACAGGGCAGCCAGGCACAGTGACAGACAGGGCAGCCAGGCACAGTGACAGACACACAGGGCAGCCAGACACAATGCAGACAGACAGGGCAACCAGGCATAGTGACAGACAGGGCAACCAGGCACAGTGACAGATACACAGGGCAGCCAGGCACAGTGACAGACAGGGCAGCCAGACACAATGCAGACAGACAGGGCAGCCAGGCACAGTGACAGACACACAGGGCAGCCAGGCACAGTGACAGACAGAGCAGCCAAGCACAGTGACAGACACACAGGGCAGCCAGGCACAGTGACAGACAGGGCAGCCAGGCACAGTGACAGACAGGGCAGCCAGACACAATGCAGACAGACAGGGCAACCAGGCACAGTGACAGACACACAGGGCAACCGGGCATAGTGACAGATACACAGGGCAGCCAGGCACAGTGACAGATACACAGGGCAGCCAGGCACAGTGACAGAACAATCAGGAACAGTGACAGACAGAACAACCAGACACAGTGACAGAGCAACCAGGTACAGTGACAGACAGAACAGGCAGGCACAATGACACACACACAGGGCAGCCAGGCACAGTAACAGATGGCAGGTCTCACCAGCCTGAAACAGAGCTTAGTCATTCTATCAATAAACGCTCATGGAACATCTACCTGTGGCACATTATTCTAGGGCGGTTGGCAGAGCAGGGTATGAAGCAGACAAAAGCTTGTCCCTCACAGAGCTTACATTCTACTAACAGGAGACAGATAATAGATTAATTAGCAGACTAGCATGTTAGAGCATCTTAAGTTTTGGGTGGAAAAGGCAGAGGGGACGTTGGCACAGGGAGAGGTGCATATGTAAACCCCCATCTACCACCAGGCCTCTCTGTGGACTCACGCACTGAAATAACACCTCTGGGAGCCCTGCTATTACCTGGCCTGCACATCTCACTGTCCAGAGCACAGTCTCCCATCATTTCAGAACAAGAAAACTGAGAAGTGTAGGACCTCACCAGATTCTACATTCAGACAAGTGCCAAAGAACACTCTTTCTCATAGGACTCCTCTAATTTGGTAGCACATGGAAGCACTCCGATGTCTCAGCCATTCCCCTTCCTATTTATAAATCAGCATCCTAAATGGTGCTGCCTCAGTGAGCTGGTGACAAATGCGCTTGAAATGCATTCTCCTGCACACCCATAAAGTTGATTTAATATTTCAATTAGTCTTCCCTCTTCCTTTTTGACAATTTATGTGGCTGCTTTTTAAGCAAGTCTTCCTTGGAGCTTAAATGAGCACAAGCGTAAACATCAGTTAATTTATCTGTTTCACTAGACATAATTTCATATCCCTGAAGCACCTCTCCATCCCCTTTATGGGCTGGCAGAAGGGCTCCCCTGGCCAGCACATGGAGTGACAGTCTCTAATTGCATTGCCAGTGAGGGCATCTATCATGTTGTGTCTTGCCCACTTTGAGAGGCCATAAATTCAGATGCCCAAGTAAATAAGGAGCAGGTATTCCCCCCACAGAAGAAGACACTGAGCAAGACAGCCATGGCATGGAGGCTGGAAGAGACCAAAGAGAGTCTTCTGGCAGGAGCAGAGGCAGGCAGCCAACAGCTCTCTCTCTGATGCCATCACCACCCAGCCGGTCTAAAAGGTTCATGTCAGCCTTTAGCACTGAACTAAGCTCAGCTCAGAGACTTGTTTTGTGTTCTGCAGGGAAAGCATCCAAAATCAGCACCTTAACCACTTTCTAGTATCCTGGGGGATACCTTGAGGCAAGGTGTTCATGTAGGTTAATGAGGAGAATTGCATTGCTTATTTCTGGCTTGGTAGGGAAGCATAGGAGGGCGATGCTGGCAGGATAGGGACCTCGATCATCCTGACAGGCCCACTATATTAGGCGATATGAGCTCTTATTCAAACTCTGTAACTGAAGTGCTAGTTGGTCTTGGCCAAGCCATTTTCCCACTATGGCCTAAGTTTCCTCACATGAATAGAATAAACTGATTTCCAGGTCCTATAAGATGGTGGACTTAGCCATGTGCAGTGGCTCATACCTATAATCCCAGCACTTTAGGAGGCCAAGGTGGGAGGAACACTTGAGGTCAGGAGTTCAAGACCAGCCTGGCCAACATAGTAAAATCCCATCTCTACTAAAAACACAAAAAATTAGCCAGGCTTGGTGGCATGTGCCTGTAATCCTAGACACTCAGGAGGATGAGGCAGGAGAATTGCTTGAACCCAGCAGACAGAGGTTGCAATGAGCCAAGATCACACCGCTACACTCCAGCCTGGGCGACAGAGTGAGACTCCATTTCAAAAAACAACAACAAAAAAGATGGTGGACTAAAATGACCCCAAACCTCTTCAAATAGAGACACCAAGAAATACTGAATTAAGTATAACAAATATTACATGCATAGCTAAGCTCATAAGAAATTTTTTAAAATCTTTGGACAGAAACAAAGAAAAAACTAAATTCTACACTCTGAAGTATATAAGCTGCTGCCATGATGCCAATAGTAGAGTGGGAAGGTATTAGTACCAGTTAATTAGAGGGCTAAGTGTTAACATTTACATAGGACCAGGCAACAAGAATTCAAGAACATAAAGATGGCACAATTTTATAAAAGTATATGCAGTTTTGAAATATATTCAAATATAACTTTCTGAAATTAAAAACATAGTTTTTGGATTAAAAATCCAAAAAGATGGGTTTAATAGCAAATTATATATGTTTGAAGAAAGAAACAGTAAACAGGAAGACCTGAAAAACTCAATGAGAATAGAGATCAAGAGATGAAAAATATAAAAGAAAGGTTAAGAAATGTAAGGTAGTGATGTCAATAATATGGTGAAATAGGAGGTCCCAGTCCTCATCCTCCCATACAAGCACCAACTTAACAATGATATACAAAGCAAAATACCTTTATGACAAGCCCATAATTTGAAAAAAAAAAAAAGAGAGAGAGCAGCCACATTGAAATGGGTGACAAGAGCAATTTTATCTCACTAGCATAGCTCAGGGCCTGCAGAAAGTATCTCAGTCCATGACTTCTCCATCAGTGAGAAACAAAAAGTGAGTGGAGTATATATTTATTGTTCCCAGTATTTTGGGGTGCTGCCCAAGGAATCACTTTCTATCCCACCTCACCCAGAGCTCTGGAAGAACTGGCATAATTTAAACACGTGATTGAAGCTAAAAGCAAATGAATGGAGTGGGCAGCTAATTGCAACTAGCATGGCTTTGTAAGACTGGGAGAAAGTGCACAATCCAGAGACTTCTCTACCAGGAAGGAAGGAGAGGAGTGGAGCATACACATTCTTACACAAGGTTCGAGAAGTTCCTGGAATCTGTAGCCAGGCTGATTGGCAGAGTTCTTTCCCTCTCAAAGCCAGTCCACAAAGACTGGGAAAGGTGTCTGTGTCTTCAAATGCACAAAACCAAGACAAAACTACAAGGAACATGAAGAATCAGGGAAATATGACACAACCAAAAGGAAAAAATTAATATCCAGTAACCAACCCTGAAGAAATGGAGATCTATGAATTGTCTAACAAAGAATTCAAAATAATCACCATACAGAATGTCAATGAATTAAGCAAAATCAAGAAAATAATACATGCGCAGATAGCCTGTTCTCTGCTGTGCTGCCTGTTGCACCCTTGCAAGTGAAAGAAACGAAAGAAAGAAAAAAGAGAAAAGAGGAAGGAAGGAAGGAAGGCAGGAAGGAAGGAAGGAAAGAAGGAAGGAAAGAAGGGAGGGAGGGAGGAAAGGAAAGGAAAGGAAAGGAAAGAAAGAAAAGAAAGAAAGAAAAAGAAAGAAAGAAGAAAAGAAAAAAGAAAAGAGGGAGGGAGGGAAGGAGGGAGGGGAGGAAGGAAGGAAGGAAGGAAGGAAGGGAAAACAATGTATGAACAAAATGAAAATTTCCACAAAGAGACAGAGCCATAAAAAAGAACCAAACAGAAATTCTGGAGCTGAAGAATACATTAACTAAACTGAAAATTCAAGAGAATGTTTCAACATCAGCCTTGATCACAGACGAATAAAGAGAAAAAGAATGAAAAAGTTAAGAAAGCCTAAGGAAATTAAGGGACACCTTCAAGTGAACTAATGTATACATTATGGAAGTCCCAGAAGTGGAGAGAGAGACCCAGAAGTGGAGAGAGAGAAATGGGCAGAAAACTTGTTTAAAGAAATAATGGCTGACAGCCAGGCACAGTGGCTCATGCCCGTAATCCCAGCACTTTGGGAGGCCAAGGCCGGTGGATCACTTAAGGTCAGTAATTCAAGACCAGCCTGGCCAACATGGTGAAACTCCATCTCTACTAAAAATACAAAAATTAGCTGGGCATGGTGGCAGGCTCCTGGAATCCCAGCTACTCGGGAGGCTGAGGTAAGAAAATGGCTTGAATGTGGGAGGCGGAGGCTGCAATAAGCCAAGATCATGCCACTGTGCTCTAGCCTGGGCAACAGAGTGAGACTCCATCAAAAAAAAAAAGAAAAGAGAGATGAAAGAAAAGAAAGAAAGAAAAAAGAAAGAAAGAAAGAAAGAAGGAAAGAAAGGAAGGAAGGAAGGAAGGAAGGAAGGAAGGAAGGAAGGAAGGAAGGAAGGAAAGAAGGAAGGAAGGAAGGAAGGAAGGAAGGAAGGAAGGAAGGAAAGAAGGAAGGAAGGAAGGAAGGAAGGAAGGAAGGAAGGAAGGAAGGAAAGAGAGAGAAAGAAAGGAAAGAAAGAGAAAGGTTGAAAACTCCTCAAAAGAGAAATGGACCTCCAGATTCATGAATCCCAAAGGATCCAAAATAGGAAGAACCCAAAGAAATCTGAGATAAATTTATAATCAAATTTTCAAAATTCAAAGACAAAGAGAATTTTGAAAGCAGTAAGGAAAAAGCAACTCATCATATACAAGGGAACCTTTAGGAGCCTATCAGTGGGTCTCTCAGCACAAACCTAGCAGGTCAGAAAGAAGTAAGGTAATATATTTAAAACATTGAAAGAAAAATGGTGCCCACTGAAAATATTATATCCAGAAAACTTATCTTTCAAAAATGAACAGGAGATACTCACTGGCAAACAAAAGCTGAAGGAATCCATCACCACTAGATCTGCCTTACAAGAAATGCTTAAAGAAACTCTTCAAGTTGAAAAAAAAAAGAATGCTAAACAGCAACATAAAGCAAATAAAAGCATAAAACTCCCTGGAAAAAGCAAATACATAGACAAATACAGAATGTTGTAATACTATAAAGGTGGTATAAAAATCACATTTAATTCCAGTACAAAAATTAGACAAAACTATTAGGAGTAACTATAACTACAAAAAGTGTGAGTAGAGACAATATAAATGTATAAATTACGACATCAAAAACAAAGTATGGGGTGGGGAGAAGTAAACATACAGGGTTTTTAATGCAAGCAAAATTGAGTTGTTATCAGCTTAAAATAGACTGTTATAACTATGTTTTATACAAGCCTCATGATAATCATAAAAGAAATACCTATCGAAGATACACAATAGAAAAGAGAAAGGGTTTCTAAGTCTTTATAGCTGGGACATCATGATACCTACTTCAACAGGACTTTCAAAGAGTTAAATTAGGCTTTTTAATAATCATCATAATGACTGTCATGAGATGGCATCTCATTGTGGTTTTGATTTACATTTTTCTAATGATCAGTAAAGTCTAGCTTTCTTTTCAAAAAAAAAAAAAAGAAAAGAGAAAGGAATCAAAACATATCACTACAAAAAACCAATGAAACACAAAGGCAACAACAGAGAAAAAAAGAAACAGAAGAACCACACAGACTAAAAAATGTTTAACAAAATGTCAATAGTAAGTCCTTCCCTAGGAATAATTATTTTAAATATAAGTGCACTAAATATAAGTGCATACAAATGCTAAATAAAACAGAGTGGGGATGGACATACTTATAGCAGACAAAATACACTCTAAGCCTAAAACTATCACAAGAGACAAAGAAAGACATTTTAAAATGATAGAAGGATAAATTCATCAGGAAGATATAACAATCATAAATATATGCACCTGACATCAGCACATTTAAATATGTAAAGCAAACATTGACAGAAATGAAAAGAAAAATAAACATAAATACAATGATGGTAGAAAAACTTTAATATTCCCCTGTCAATAATGGATAGAAGACATCCAGACAGAAAATCAATAAGTAAACAGTGCACCTGAACAAAGCTATAGACTTAGAGAACCTAACAAACATTTACAGAATATTCCACTCAACAGCAGCAGAGTACATGTTCTTCTCAAGCACACATGGAACATTCTCCAATATTCATAATAGCCAAAAAGTCCAAACGACCGAAGTGTCCATCAATTGACGAATAAATGAATAAAATGTGGGCCAGGTGCGGTGGCTCACGCCTGTAATTCCAGCACTTTGGGAGGACGAGGCGGGTGGATCAAGAAGCCAGGAGTTCGAGATCAGCCTGACCAACATGGTGAAACCCTGTCTCTACCAAAAATACAAAATGTAGCCAGGCGTGGTGGTGCACACCTATAATTCTAGCTACTCGGGAGGCTGAGGCAGGATAATCACCTGAACCCAGGAGGCAGAGGTTGCAATGAGCCGAGATCATGACACTGCACTCCAGCATGGGTGACAGAGTGAGATTCTGTCTAAAAAAAAAAATAGAATGTTGTATATTCATACAATGAAACATTATTCATCCATAAGAAGGAATGAAGTACTGATACATGCTAGAATACAGATGGCCCTTGAAAACATTATGCTCAGAGGAAAAAGCCAGATACAGCTAGGCTACGTATTGTTTGATTCTATTTACTGTGGTACCCCCTTACCTTCAGGAGATAGATTTCAACACCACTAGTGGATGCCTGAAACTACAATAGTATCTACTTCTATGATACTATGTTTTTTCCTATGCGTGCATACCTATGAAATTTAATTTATAAATTAGGCACCATAAGAGATTAGTAACAATAGCTAAGGATAAAATAGAAAAATTAGAACAATATGCCAGCTTCTGTGAAGGGAGAGTTACGTGAAAAACAACCACCATATGCCAGAAACACTGCTCTTGCACTTTGGGTCTTGATTAAGTGAATGAAGTGTTGCTGGAACACAAGCACTGTGATACTGTGGCCGTTAACCTGGTAACGGAGAAGGCTGCTAAATGACTAACAGGCAGGAAGTGTAGACAGCGTGGACCATGCTGGACAAAGGGAGCGTTCATGTCCGGGGTGAACATGTCCGGTGGGATGGCGAGAGATTTCATCACGCCACTTAGAATGATGTGCAATTGAAAACTCATATATTGTTTATTTCTGGAGTTTAGTCTTTTAGGACTGTGGTTGACTTCAGGTAACTGAAACCATGGAAGGTGAAACCACAGATGAAGCAGGACTACTGTATTTAAAATGTCCAGAGGAGGCAAGTTCATGGAGACAGAGATCAGTGGTTTCCAGGGGGGGTGGGGGCAGCAGGAATGGGATGTGACTGCTTGATAGGTACAGAGTTTCTTTCTGGAACTGGTGGTGATGACTGCACAACTTCTGAATGTACTGGATGCCACTGCATTTGTACAATTTATTTATTTTATTATCATTATTTTTTTAAGACAAGGTCTCACTCTGTCACCCAGGCTGGAGTGCAGTGGCACAATCATGGCTCACCGCAGCCTTGGTCTCCGGGACTCAGGTGATCCTCTCACCCCAGCCTCCTGAGTAGCTGGGACTACAGGCATGCACCACCATGCCACCATGCCAGGCTAATTTTTGTATTTTTTGTAGGGATGGGGTTTCACCATGATGTCCAGGCTGGTCTCAAACTCCTGGGCTCAAGTGATCCTCCTACCTTGGCCTCCCAAAATGCTAGGATTATAGGCGTAAGCCACTACCCCCAGCCTTACACAATTTAAAATGGTTAGAATGATGAATTTTACATTGAATTTCACTTCATAGGAAATTTTTTTAAAAACAACAACAAACCTCTTTAATGGACACATAAATTCCCTGGGGGTCTGATTGCAATGCAGATTTGGATTAAGGAGTCCAGGTGGGTCCTGAGACCCTGATCCCCTTGCTTCTCACCTATGGCCACATTTTGAGACGCAAGGCCACTCGAAGGGCCCCCACCTCTGTGAATCAACCCCTGCTCCATCTGCCCCTATAAATAAGGGACTGCTAAAGCACAGATGGCGGGAGTGGGCGTGTCCCCAGGTCTGAGCCTCGAGGGGGTGGCCGGCCTCCCCCAGGCATGGAAGTGGAGGGAGAGGGGGCTGTAAACGGGTTACTCTGTCAGCAGACACAGAGGAGACCAAAAACAGTAGCTTTTATTTCACACGAAGCTGAGGAAGAAGGCGAGAGGACAGCGCTGGCTCTCAGAGGGTGCTGCCTGGCAGGTGCACCACCTCCAGCTGCTGGGCTCCAGCTCCGGGGCTCAGAAGCCATCTGAAAGAAAGCAGCGGCCTCCACTGAGCAAGCTGGGGTGCTGCAGGGTACCCGCCCCCGTGGTGCTCAGCAGTGCCTTCCCTCCCCTTCCCAGCCCCCGGGAACTCCTGCGCCAGGGACACAGGGATCAAGGAGAGAACAGAGTGCAACCCCATCCCTGCCTGATCAGTGGGGGTGCCCGTCTTCCCTGCGACAGTTTTGGGGTGGAACAGGAGTGGCTCCTCAGGGGGAAGTGAAAGGAACTGAAGAGCTCCAGTCGTGAGAAGGCCAATGAAGCAGGTAGCTTCTCTGCGCCGGGGTTGTGCTGAGATGTCATCTAGGGCCGGCTCTTCCAGAACCTCATTTGACACTGGGAGGCAGCGACAGGGTGTGGGGGCGGGGTGGTAGGGGAGGAGAGCAGGGATGATGCGGTCCCGATTCCGTCCCCAGGGGGCGCTGGGACCCTCCCTGCTATCCAGGCTACACCTGTGCGGTGTAGCAGCCATCCCCGTCTCGCCTGCACAGCGCCAGATGACAGCAGCCCAGAGGCTGTCCTCTGCCACCTGCACTGCTCACCTTTTCCGAGGAGGTCGGGGACGGGGCTGAAGGGTCCCCCGGGCAGGTTCCAGGCCAGCTCCTCTAGGAGGCCCAGCAGGCCTTTCACCTGTGTCCCCAGGTGATCCACGGTCTTCTCTACCATCTAGAGTGAGAAGGTGGGTAACGTCCAGGACAGGAGTGGTGCCACGTTCTGCTTCATTAGCCAGGTCCTAAGGAGCAGCTGGCGGTCCAGTGGGGTGCAGTGGGAAAGGACTGGGAGCTGCGGGACCTGGGTTTTCCTCACTCAGGCTCTGCCCCTACCTGCCTCAATCTCCCCAGATGACAATATCCTATGGGGCTCGCTCTCTAAGGCTCCTTCCTTTTTGGCACTCAGTCACAGGTTTGGATAAAGCGCGTGTGGATTACCTTCTCCCTTTTGGACTTTGCAGCCTGGAGCTCACATTCCTTTTGTTATTCTGCTCCCTGGTGGTGTCTCTGCCAAATGACAGGTCTGGGATTTTGAAATTTACTCAGGGTTCTTAATGGTTTTTCCCTGTGTATGCCATGGACCCCATTGGCAGTGTGGTGAAGCCTACAGACCTCTTCTCAGAATAAAGCCTTAAATGCAAAAAATAAAACATATAGAATTACCAAGAGCACCAATTGCTTTAAAATATTATTCAAGTATTAGGCCGGGCGTGATGGCTCACACCTATAATCCCAACACTTTGGGAGGCCGAGGTGGACGGATCACCAGAGGTCAGGAGTTCGAGATCAGCCTGGCCAATGTGGCAAAACCGTCTCTACTAAAAATACAAAAAGAACACGGGCACGGTGATGCACATCTGTAGTCCCAGCTACTCGGGAGGCCAAAGCAAGAGAATCGCTTGAACCGGGAGGTGGAGGTTGCAGTGAGCCGAGATCATGCCATTGCACTCCAGCCTGGGCGACAGAGAGAGACTCTGCCAAAAAAAAAAAAAAAAAAAAAAAAAAAAAAAATCAAATATTTAAAATTAAACTTTTTGGCCCAGCACGATGGCTCACGCCTGTAATCCCAGCACTTTGGGAGGCTGAAGCGGGCAAATCACTTGAGATCAGGAGTTTGAGACAAGCCTGGCCATATGGTGAAACCCCATCTCTACCAAAAATACAAAAAATTAGCCGGGCATGGTGGTGCATGCCTGTAGTCCCAGCTACTCAGGAGGTTGAGGCATGAGAATCACTGGAACCTGGGAGGCGGAGATGGCAGTGAGCCGAGATTGTACCATGCACTTTAGCCTGGGTGACAGAGCAAGACTCCGTCAAAAACAAAATTTAAAAATTTGGATATATGTATTGGCCGGGCACAGTGGCTCATACCTGTAATCCCAGCACTTTGGGAGGCTGAGGTGGGTGGATGGCTTGAGCTTAGGAGTTCGAGACCAGCCTGGGCAACATAGCAAAACCTTGCCTCTACAAAAAAACACAAAAATTAGCCAGGCATGGTGGCACATACGCCTGTAGTCCCAGCTACTTGGGAGGCTGAGGTGGAAGGATTGCTTGAGCCTGGGAGGTGGAAGTTGCAGTGAACCGAGACTGCACCACTGCACTCCAGCCTTGTCGGCAGACAGAGACCCTGCCTCAAAAAAAAAAAAATGTATTTATTAACTCACTAACTCACATGATCTAACATCAGGCATAACAACAACTGAAATTTTGACATAATGAATGATATAAATGTTATGTTGAGATATTCATAACTAGAAGAAGATGAAATTATCTGGATTTCTATTGATGACAAAGTTATAGTACTATTAACACCACAGCTTGCTGTCTGTATTTATGATGAATGGGAATGCTCAATTTCAGTTAAAGGCTTGTGACAATAAAGATGTAAACTTTTCCCCATACAAGTTAGGAATCGTGGCTATATAACAAAACAGTGACTGGATTTCCACCTTCCCATCCAGTAATGATGCTGAAATGTCCTGGTGGGGGTAAGTAAGGCCTTAGGGGAGGCAGGGTCCATTGGGGGCTCGCCAGCCTGGCAGCCTAGATGGGAGGGTGATGTTGGACAAGGTGGCCCCAGGGCAGGATTGGCCTGATGTCCTGACATTCCAAAGCAAGCTTGCATCTGCCCATAAAAACATCATCCTAGAAGGTGGTCCTGAAACCACATGTCCTTCCAAAGCACCCTGTTACCTCCTCTATGACATCTAGATGGCATTGCATAGCCATGTGTCTGTCGCATGCTGTGCTCTGAGCTGAGTCTCCTCAGGGAGCGGTGAAGGGTTCTGCAGCTGTGGGAAAACAAGTCTTGTCACTGTGGGACCCTTAGTTTTCCATAATGCCAGAGACTTCTGTAAACACTGGGCTCAAGTGAGGTCAGTCCTCAAAGCAAACTCAAGAGCAAGCAGAGGATGGCCCAGGTGGGTGTCAGTGTGTGACTGTCAGTTATCTCAATCCCACCAGTCTCTACAGCCACAGTCACCTACAGACCCAGATGGACTTCCTCAAGGAGGTGAAGCCCAGGGAGGAAGGGAAGGCGGGCTTCAGCCAGGAAGAATGGCACCTGCAATGATGGAGAGGCCTGAAAGAGCATGGCTCACTGTGCAAACCCTGCAGGGAGACCGCAGTGGCTGGAGATACAGGGTGGGTGGGAGAGAGACTGGAGAGGGAAGTCCTGGAAATGAAGCCAAGGGGACAGAGCTTTAACCAACAGGCTTTCATAAACCAGTTCTGATGCTTGTTTTTGTTGTTGTTGTTGTTTTGTTTTGTTTTTGATGGAGTCTAGCTCTGTTGCCCAGGCTGGAGTGCAATGGCGCAATCTCAGCTCACTCCAACCTCTGCCTCCCCGGTTCAAGCGATTCTCCTGCCTCAGCCTCCCGAGTAGCTGTAGGAATAGTGAGGAAGAAAATGAGAGGAGGTATTTCAGTAGCAGCATTGACACTGGGAACCCATTAGTAACAGCTGTCATGTGATGAGTGCTTACCATGCACCATGTAGTGTGCTCACTTAACCTCTCCAACAACCTGTTCTTATGCCCAATCTACATGTAGGAAAACTGATGCACAGAAGGGTGAAAATATGTGTCCAGAGTCACTACTCATAAGCAGAGGATCTGCCATTCAACCCGCTCAACTCTTGATTGAGCATTGTTCTCCTTGAGTTAGCTCTTCCAGGCACCATCAACCTTCACAGCAGAAGTCTGAGATCCCTGATTCCAAGCTCGGATTTCAGAGTTGGTAACCCTGAGATGCCTGTGGGGCATCAGGGTTGGCTGGAACCTTGGAGAACACTGACACTCAGGAAGGAGAGTGCTGCCCCAGCAGTCAAGAGAAGCCAAGAGCTTTACGGATTCTACAGGGGACGAAAAGTCAACGTTGGCATAGCCGAAAGCAGCGGGGAGGTCTAGAAAAATAAGGACTGGAAACACAGCATGGGAAAGGCCCTGCTAAATTTCACCCCAGCACTTTTAGGAGTGGAGGAAAAGCAGAGTTTGGATTACCATGACATGAGAAGGGAAGGTGAGGTTGGGAGTGGAAACTTGGATTCTGGAAAATTTCATGAAGCTTGGCTGTGAAGGAAGGGAGATTGGATCGCAAGGTCTAGAGAAGTATTTATGGTTGTCATTTGTTTTTGTTTTTGTTTTAAACACTGGAAAACACAACCATGCTTACAGCCTGAAGGACAGGAGGAAGACAAGAGAACCCAAGGAATGCACTTCCTGAATTGATGGGAGGCCCTGGATCCAGAGCGGGTGGGAACACATCTGGAAGGAAGACGGAGGGAATGAAGCAAAAATGGGCAAAGGTAAACCATCTAACTAGAGGGCCAAAAAGTGGAGTGAGCTCCCACCTGATAGCCTCTATTTACTCGGTGCAGTAAGATGGAGATCACGCAGGGAGGAGAGCTAGATGTTAAAATTTCAAGAATTCTATGAGTAGGTTGCTAAAAACAGACATTAAAATAGTGACCATGGTGTCTGGAAATGGTAGCTCATGCCTGCAATCTTAGGACTTTGGGAGGCCGAGTGGGAGGATCACTTGAGGCCAGGAGTTAGAGACCAGGCTGATCAACATAGTTAGACCCCTATCTCTAAAAAGAAAAAGTTTTTAAGTAAAAAAAGAAAAAAAAATTGTGGCCATGATGAGAACATTTACATCACAGAAATCAACACCCCCCCCCTCCTTTTTTTTTTTTTTTTTGAGAGCCAGTCCATCAGTGTACCACTAGGTAAGGGACTTGAATACAAAGAGGGCTTCAAAAGGGGATGTGCAGAATAAGGGATGCAGTGGAGGAGGACCATGAAGAATGAGCTGGCATCAACAAGGAATCCTGGAAGCACAAGTCCTCCCCCAGCAGTGCTCCACAGTCTGGGTGCAAAGACAGATGGCTGGATGGAGCTGAAACCTAGGAGTCTGCAGGATGGATGTGGTGGAAGCAAGGGGCCAAGGAACTGAGATTTGGCCAGCCAGGGGTTTAGGAGAGGAGCCCTGGAATCCAGCTGGGATAAGGAAAGAAATGAGGCCAATAAGAGGGCCAATAAATTGGGAGAAATGGGGGCTGAAGAGACTGGAGGTCTTAGGAATCACAGGAGGAAAAAGAGGTAAAGAATATTGCAATTTTAGCTTTTAGAGTTAGGGCAGCTTCAGATAGTGACAATATTAAGGCTGTGGCCATGGATGTGGGCATCCAAAGCTCATCTGGGGGAGAGAGTTATGGAACGGATCTCTGTACGTGCAGTGTTTGTAGCTGTAAGGCCTTGGTGTTGGATGGGTTGGCCAAGGGGTCATCTGCAGTTGTCTAGAAGTGGGGCAGGTCTTGAGATAGGATGGAGCTGGTGATGGATGTGTAACTCTGAGAGGCCGAGTGATTTGTCTAAGGTCACACCATCTGCAAATGCCTGGAACTCAGGCACCCTCACCTCCAGGCCTCATCTCAGCAAGATGGGGCCCCCTGCCCTGTGATTTTCTGATTTCAACTCTATCTAGCTCTCAGCTCTTCCACTCAGGGATGAGAACAAGACCAGGAACAAAACGTCCTTCCACTCTGAGCATCTTTTGTGGAGAACAATCTGTTTTTCAAATTCTCCTTTTCATTATTTCCCTCCACTGAACTTAGAAAAGACTCTTCAAAAGATAATGGTGTTATTGCTGAATATGGGGAGGGAGGAGGACATTATAATGGCGCTTTGGTTATTTTTTTAAGGTGAGTCCTTTAAAGACCTATACTGAAATATTTACAGATGAAATGCTATACTGTCTGGGATTTACTTCCAAATAATCCAGGCCTGGGTGAGGATGGGGGAGAGGCATGCATGGATATTTAGAGCAAAGAGGATGGGCTGACAGTTGCTAATTGCTGAAGCTGGGTGATGAGCACACGGGGGCGCATTCAGCAATTCTCTCTACTTTTGTGTGCATGGTTTGAAATGTTCCATAACAAAAGCTGGCTGTCTGGCAGGGTTGTCAGCAGAAAGCAGCAGCCATGGTGGGCTGCAGGCATCCATGTAAAATATTCAGAGAGGCCGCTGGGGACTATGCTCCATCCTGGCCCCACATTCTAAGAAGGCCCTTGAGAGGCAGGAGCAGGTCTAGGGAAGGCTATGGGAAGGGACTCCTTTTTTTTTTTTTTTTTACAGGGTCTCACTCTGTCACCCAGGCTGAAGTGCAGTGGCACGATCATGGCTTACTGCAACCTCTGCTTCCCAGGTTCAAGTAATTCTCCCACCTCAGCCTCCAGAATAGCTGGAACTATAGGCACACATTACTGAGCCTGGCTAAGTTTTGTATTTTTTGTAGAGATGGGGTTTCACTATGTTGCCCAGGCTAAGCTCGAATTCCTGGGCTCAAGTGATCCGCCCGCCTCAGCCTCCCAAACTGCTGGGATTATAGGCGTGAGCCACCGCACCCAGTCTGGGACTCCAAATTTTAACTCAATTGTCTCAGCTGAAACTGGGCTGCTCGGCTTGGAGAGGAAAAGCTCTGAGGAGGCCCGAAGAGCTGTTCTCACCCACAGAGTGGCCGACCTGGGAGAGGGCCTGTCATCATGAGTCTGTGGATACACACACCCCCTGCTGGCTCTGTCCAGAGGCCTTTGGCCAAGCCTTTCCCCGGAGGCTCACCTGCCCTCTCCCAGACCCTAGCCACTCTCCCCTCACACACCTCCCCCAAGCTCAGAGCAGGAGGACGCAATGTGACCCTGCCAGCCAAGTGGGAGTCTGGCTGCTTTGGAAGTCAGGAGCAACCAGAGCCTGCTCCTCTCCACTGGCCTAAAATACCCTGTTCTCTACGTGTCTGTGACAAGGTCTAACTTGGCTCCAAAACCCCTCCAGGGAAAAGACTGGGCTGAGCTCACTCCCCACATGGCTCAGCACTAATCCTTCACATCTGGACACAACTGTGCTCTGTGCACCCTGGAGCAACTGTCCATGAGGTCATCAAGGCCTCCACGGAGTGCATCTGAGAGAGCAAGCTTGGAGCAGGGCCTAACATTGTACTGCCTGCTCCCTCTGCACCAGAGTCCTCACCATGGCGCTGATTTGAACGCATCATGGCAGAAAACATGCTGGAGACCCCTGTTCTCAGCCTGGTTCAGCCACTAATGATTGTGGGATTGTGAGACAGTTCCTTCTCCTCCCTGAGCCTCTGCTGCCTCCTCCATAAAATGGGGGTAGGGTAGGCTTGAGGCCCTGACTCCCCCATGTAGCTCATCCTTAATTCTTCTCTGTCTTTCAGAGGCTGCAGAGAGGCCTCAAAAATTAGCTACAGGGGCTGGGCTCAGTGGTTCACACCTGTAATCCCAGAGCTTTAGGAGGCTGAGGCAGGAGGATCGCTTGAAAAGAAGTTTGAGGCCACCCTGGGCAACATAGTGAGACTCTGTTTCTACAAAAAAAAAAAAAAATTAAAAAATTAGCCAGGATTGGTGGCATATGCTTGTAGTCTCAGGTATTTGGAAAGCTGAGGTGGGAGAATCGCTTGAGCTCAGGAGTTTGAGACTACAGTCAGCTACGATTGCACCACTGCACTCCAGCCTGGGCAACAGAGAAAAACCCTGTCTTGTATTAAAAAAAAAAAAAAAAAATTAGTAGACACGCACATGCACCCACGGGGCTGTCCGTGGCTCAGACAAGGGGAGTGGAAAGGCTGAAGGATTATGATGATTAACCCTGAGCAGCCAAGGCTGTGGCTCCACAGGGCTCTCTTCCTTCCTTTCTTCCCGCTCTCCCAGGCACCGCCAGTTGGGAAATGGACCTCCTTGGATGCTGCATTGTTTTCTCTGGCCCAGCTCCTGCTCGGGGCCTGATGTACACCCTGGATGGTGGCTACAGGTGGGGCACCCTGTGCTGGTGAGTACAGGCTGCTATGGAGCCCAGAAGCCCCAGGGGATGGCTGGGCTGGGCTGGCTGCCCGTTAAAGAGACGTGGCCCCTGGGTCCCATCCTTTGAGGCAGAAGTACCGCTCCATCTACTTCCAGGCCTTATGGGGAGACCTTTTGTATCTGGACCCAAACAGTAAGAAAGTGCCACAACACAGATGATTTCTGCATGCTCGGTGATGAGAAATGTTTTCTCAGTGGCATCTGTGAAAGGTGCTGCTGTATCTTCCGAATTGTCAAAATCACACTCTGCTTTGAAAAGCAACCCTGACCACCTGGGGGTTAATTATATTTGACCACATTCAACACAATGCAATAATAAATTTACCATATCCAATATTTGTATTAAAATGTATGATTCATTCAAAATGATCCATGGGTTTTGATTATTTTTGAAAGCAGCAGAACACTATTCTTCAAGTGTTTCTATAAAAAACTCCAAAATGCGGGCCGGGCGTGGTGGCTCATGGTCTAAAAAGCCATCAGGGATAAAGGTTTCTCTGAGTGCTGCTAAAAGAAACCAAGACTGGGGCCCAGTGTGGTGGCTCATGCCTGTAATCCCAGCACTTTGGGAGGCCAAGGCAGGCTGATCACTTGATGTCAGGAGTTCAAGACGAGCCTGGCCAACATGGCGAAACCCCCTGCCCCCGTGTCTACTAAAAAATGCAAAAATTAGCCAGGCATGGTGGTGCACATCTGTAATCCCAGCACACTGGGAGGCCGAGGCAGGTGGATCACTTGAACCCAGGAGTTCGAGACCAGCCCGGCCAACATGGTGAAACCCTGTCTCTACTAAACATACCAAAATTAGTCAGGTGTGGTGGCATGTGTCTGTAGTCCTAGCTGCTCGGGAGGCTGAGGCAGAAAAATCACTTGAACTCGGGAGGCGGAGTCTGCAGTGAGCTGAGATTGCGCCACTGCATTCTAGCATGGGTGACAGAATGAGACCCTGTCTCAAAAAAAAAAAAAGAAAATATACAATGCCTGGATTTCCTTTAAAATAATCCAGGGAGGGGAGAAAGGGTGGAGACTATAGATAAGATAAAACTGCCCATGAACTGATACTTGTTGAAGCAGGGTTAATAGTACATTATATCATTATTTCATATACTATTATTTTGTATTTTTTGTATCCAAAAGTTTTCATAATCAAAAGTTAAGATATATCATCTAAAATCTGAAAGAATATGCACAAAAATGTAGGAAGTCAATGTGAAATTACACTAACACATGAATACTTTCCTCCTTTTCTTCTTCATTTTTTTTTTAGACGGAGTCTTGCTTTGTCACCCAGGCTGGAGTGTGGTGGCTTGATCTCGGCTCACTGCAAGCTCCGCCTCCCAGGTTCAAGTGATTCTCCTGCCTCAGCCTCCCAAGTAGCTGGGACTACAGGCTTGTGCCACCAGGTCTGGCTAATTTTTTGTATTTTTAGTAGAGACAGGGTTTCACTGTGTTAGCCAGGCTGATCTCCATCTCCTGACCTTGTGATCTGCCCGCCTCGGCCTCCCAAACTCCTTTTCTTCTTTATCTGTAGCAATGAGCATGCATAATCAGAAAGAAAAATAACGTTTAAAAGTGGGTTTAAAGTCTCTGTACAAGTTGTGGCTAAAAGGGGCACCAAAAGTAGCCACTTGTGGGCAGGCTGCTCCCTCCTCCCTCCGGGAGAAACACAGGTACTGCTTTGTGCCCTTAGCTCCTGGAGCCTGGGGCTGAGCTGGGAGGGAGTAAAGGAGAGGGGGGTGGCAGGGTGTGTACTGGGGCCTGTATTCTATGCTGAGCAGAGTCCCAGCCACTCCTTGTGCAGCTTGTGAGGAAGCCATTGGTGGTCATCTTTAACAGGTGGGTAAACTGAGGCTCAGAGAGATCAGTGGAGTCATCTGAGAGAATGTATGTTGATGCATGTTCCCTGCTGGGCACTTCCTCTCTCATCTAATCTCTGAGGCCAGCCCTGTGGGGTGGGTATCATTCTCCCCAATTTATAGAGGAAGAAACAGCACCAGAGAGGGGAAGGGACTCACCCAAGGCAGGGGATCCCGAGGGCTGCTCTGGATCCTTTCCCCAAGTGCTTAATCCCACAGTTCACCGGGCCCTGAAAGGCACTAGGGGCTTCTATCTTAGTACAGGACACTTCTGCCAAGGTCGGGGCAACGACCTGGGGGGGCAGGAGGCCTGGATGCTTTGTGAGGGCTCTGCATTGGCACCATCATGAGATCTGAGCTTTCCCCTCACCTGGGCAACTGGAATGAGCAATAGCCATCCCTGGCTAAGTGGGACTGTGGCTTGTAAACTGTAAAGTCCTGTGCAATGTGCAGGGTGGTGGAATGAGCATCTGTGTACCGCCCCAGACTGCAGTCTAGTAAGTCACTTGACATGAGTCACCCTGTCTGAGCCTCACCTGCGAAGAGGCAACATTAAGCTGAGGGGGGAGGTGGGGGGAGAAAGGGGACAGCGAAAGGCAAGGAACCCAGCTAATGGAGTACCGGGACAGCCTCTCCCTCCCGCACAGCTCTGCATCTCCATCCAGTCCCCCATCTCCACCCAAAACAGCTCAGTTCCCCAGAGAAGCTCCCTGGAAACCGGGAGGCTGACTTCTTCACCAACTGCAGAACCACCTGAGGCCACCTGGCAGGTGAATCGGTGGCCTTTCTCCTGGGCTCGCCTGCCTGGCTCCTTAAGGCTGTGCTGGGCTGGCCTGGGTCACTCACCCTTTGGAGTCTGGCTTCTTAAGCAATGTCCTATAAAGCCAGGCCTGAGCCTCCGCAGGCCCTCTGAGATGGAGCTGGCCTCCAGGGCTGCCCCACCCAGCAGCTGTGACCTCCCACCCCAGATCCTGGCTCCTTCTCTCTTGCCAGCTCTACTCCGGGCATCGAGCTTCCCTCTCTCTCTCCTTTTTGGTATCTCTCAAACCTTTCTCTTTTCTTATCCTCTCTCCCTCCACCCCTTGCCATTTTAGTCACTCTTTCTCTTTCCTTCTTCTCTTTTGTCTCTCAAACTCTTTTTTATTTCTATCTTGGTTCATATCTGTTCAGGGAAAGCCTCTTTCTGTCTCGGCCTCTCCTTTTTTCCTGTTCACTGTTTATTCTTCCCTCTCTCCTTTATCTCTCCGTTGCTCTACTTCTCTGCCTTTTTCTGAGTCTGTTTCCTCTCACCATCTCTCTCTCCATCCCTCCCTCCCTGTATCTGCCTCTCTCTCCATCTCGCTGCTGTGTCCAGCTCTATCTCTTGCTCATTCCTTCCTCACCATCTGCGGATCTCCCCGGCTCCGTGTCCCCTGCCGTGCCCCGCGCCCCGCGCCCCACTCACCGGCCAAAGCGCCCGCGGCACAGAGCAGGGCCAGCCCGGCCAGCGCGCAGAGCAGGGGCCGCATGGTGCCAGCCTGGCTGAAAGCAGCGCGGCGTGTGACCGCAGCCGCCCTTCCCGGATCGCGCCCAGAAGGAAATGCTCTCAGTCCGAGCCAAAATTCCTGGGCGACTCCGGGCTTTCTGGCTGGAGAGAACCCGCCCCCTCCAGAGGCTCCTGCGCACCCCATGGGCAGCGCAGAACCCAGAAACCCCCGGGACCTGAGGCACTGACGTGCCACCCGGGAGCCTCCGGAGGAAAGGGGGCCGCTCCCCCCCCCCCCCGAGTCCCCGCGCCTCCTGGGGGCACGGGAGGAAGGGGAGGGGTTGGGTGAGGTCATGGGCTCAAGGCGACTGAGCCTGGGATCAGGAGTTTGTTATAAGCCCATTTCACAGGCAGGCAGACTGAGACTAGAGAGAAGTGTCTTCCTCAGCATCACTCTCAGCCATGGCACAAGATCTGAACCCTTGTCTCCTGGGAGTGTGGAAGGTTTTCTCTGTCTACCGAGAACGAGAAATTAATTCTAATCACATGGAACAGTGTCTGCCCCTAAGAGGGAGACCCAGACACTCACTGCTCTGGTAAGGGAGTGATAGCAATGTGAAAAGGTACTTTTCAAAAAAAAAAAGGTAAAATCATGACTCTTGTAAAGATATGAAATTAGCATATACTAAAGATTTTATTTAATTCATTATTAATGAAGGGACAAGTAAGATGGTACAAGCAGTCCAAAGTTTAGAACACAGTAGTGGAAACTTCCCCTATGGGACATGCCCATCCAACAAGTGCAACAAGAAATTAAGTTTTAGTGAAAACACCAACGAAAAAAGCTACAGCTCTAACTTCTCTGCTGCAGAGCCCTGAGTGCCTTGCCTGGCTGTAAGAGGAATACTTTCATCACCAAGCCTAGGAGAATGCCTTTGTCCATCGAGGGTCCCCATTGGGGTTAACAGGAGTCCTTGCAGATCAAGGCTGCCTCTGCCTTCTGTGTTCCTGGCTGTGGCTGTGCAGTTGTCCATAACAGTCACCACCCTAACCAGTGATCCAGTTCTCACTCCCTCCTCCAGAGCAAGATAATAGCCTTACATGAAGAAATTCTGATTCTGAGCCCAAGAATCTGAGACAGACTCAGATCTAAATCTTTTTAAAGTCTTCAAGGAGTTTATGATGCCCAGTGAGCTGGCTCAGAAGAAGAATTTATTTCAGGAATGCCAAGAATTTCTCATGCTTGGTGGTAAGACATTCCTTGATAATTTAGCCAGGTGGGAAGTTGTCAAAGAACTGCCAAACCCATAAGGATTCTTGTAGCTTACAGCCAGGGGACGACCTTATATTTTGAATTTAAGATTAAGGGAAAAAAAAACACAAAAAAACATATACAGTACATTCTTGTTGTGGTAGAGCACAAAGTAATTAAGTATACAGAGAAAAACATGAAAGTCTTTTCTGTTACAAATTCCCTGTGTCCAACGATTCAGGACCAGTTCCCTCGGCTTGGTAGGCTCTGCCTGTTCCACATCTATGCATTCCCCGTCTATCTAATGTATATTCAGAGACAAATGTATCTACATGAGATCAAATCATAGATATTTTGGAGATTTGCTTTCATTCATGTTTACCTCAGTCATAACATTAAATCTTGCCTGGGTGCAGTGGCTCACACCTGTAATCCCAGCACTTTGGTAGGCCAAGGTGGGTGGATCACCTGAGGTCAGGAGTTCGAGACCAGCCTGGCCAACATGGTGAAACCCTGTCTCTACTAAAAATACAAAAATTAACCGGGTGTGGTTGTGGGTGCCTGTAGTCCCAGGTTCTTGGGAGGCTGAGGCAGGAGAATAGCTTGAAACCGGGAGGCTAAGGTTGCAGTGAGCCAAGATTGCACCACTGCACTCCAGCCTGGGCAACAGAGCAAGACTTCATATATATATAAAAAAAAAACAAACAAAAAAAAACTTGGAGATCAATCTATGTGAGTACAGATAAATCTAAAATATCTCATGAATAGATGCAAGCAGCATTATTTATCCAAACAGTCCCCTATTGACAGACATCTAGATTGCTTCTTTTTTCTCTCCAATATAAAATAAACTTTAATAAATATAGCTTTGCATATATTTTTATGTACATAGTACATATTCATGTATTTCTGAAACGCTGGGAGAGGAATTATTGGGTCAAAGGGCCTTTTACATTTTGCCAGATAGGCCAAAAACTGTTCCCCAAATTGTCACTAAACCCACAGAAGGGACAGGAGGGACAGGGGTCTTCCCGCGCGGTTCCAAGGTGCACTGGAGTACATGTTTGGTCTACGTAAGAATTGGGCTGCAGGGGGCGCCATTTACATAAAATACTTCTGGATTGGCGCTACCTGAAGTGTAAACCTAGCGGTCACCTACATTCTCCAACACTGGATATTTATCATTTAAAATTTTGACAGCTCGATGATGGAAAATTTACCTTGTTGTTATTTTTATTTACATGCTATTTATTATGAGTGAGGTTAAGCTTTATTTGCTTGATTACTTTTTTCTATTTTCCTCCTTTTCCTTTATATACTCTGATTATTAATGCAATGCCTGTTATATATGTTGGCAATGTCTTCTTCCAGCCTTCCATTATCTTTACGTTTCTTGGTGGTGTCTTTCATTATTCAGGAGTTTTAAATATTAGGTAGCCAAATCTAATATTTTCTTTTCTGGCTTATAGTGTTTACAACTTGCTTATGATTCCTTGAATCAAGGCTGTAAAGATATTTTTCTATGTTTTCTTCAAATTGTTTTCAGGTTTTCTCAAGGTCTAAAGTCTAATCCATCTAGAATTTTTATGTGGTTGCAAGGAAGGAATCAAACTTAAAATTTTCCCTAAATGGATATCTAAATGTCCTAATTCTCTGTATTGCGTGGTCCAAACTTTGCCACTACTTTGAACATAAAGTAGTTTGCTAGCTACTCATTTCCAAGGGGAGTTCTGGGAAAATCTCTGTACATCACGGCTGTCACAAGGTCAAGGAAACAAAAATGCAAAATAGACATAATTTCAATAAATACTGAAACCATATTTGATGAAATTAAACAACCCTCCCTAACTTAAAAACAGTAATAGCAACAAACTTACAATAAAAATAAAAGAAATAATGGGACGTTTCCTTAACAAGATAACTACTTTTTAATTTTTACACTTATAATTTTTCAAATTAAAAAAAATAGAGATGAGGGCTCTTGCTGTGTTGCCCAGGCTGGTCTTGAGCACCTGGGCTCAAGTGATCCTCCTGCCTCGGCTTCCCAAAGTGCTGGGATTACAGGAATGAGCCACCGTGCCCTGCCAACTACTTTTATCTTAAATAGTTCACATGTACATACAAGAAAAAGGAGAAATGTATTCTTTATTAAATCAGGAATGAGGTAAAGATGCCATATTGACCAGGCATGGTGGCTCATGCCTGTAATCCCAGCACTTTGGGAGGCCAAGGTGGGAGGATCACTTGAGCCCAGGAGTTCGAAACCAGTCTTGGCAACACAGCATGACCCCATCTCTACTAAAAATTAAAAAAAAATAATAAACATTAGCCGGGCTTTGTGGCATGTGCCTATTACTGGGGAGGCTGAAGCAAGAAGATCGCTTAAGCCTAGGAGTTTGAGGCTGCAGTGAGCTATGATCATACCACTGCACCCCAGCCTGGGTGACAGAGTGAGACACTGTTCTAAAAAATAAATAAATAATTAAAAAATTAAAAATTAAAAAAATTTAAAAAGATGCGACTATCAACAAGTGTTTGGCTGGGTGCAGTGGTTCATGCCTGTAATCCCAGCACTTTGGGAGGCAGAGGCAGGTGGATCAGTTGAGGTCAGGAGTTCAAGACCAGCCTGGCCAACATGGGGAAACCCTGTCTCCACTAAAAATACAGAAATTAGCTGGGCGTGGTAGCACACGCCTGTAATCCCAGCTACTAGGGAGGCTGAGGCAGGAGAATCACTTGAACCCAGAGGGCGGAGGTTTCAGTGAGCCAAGATCGGGAAACTCCTGGGCAAAATGATAGTATGGAGCCAGTGGACCCAGTTAACAAACCTCCTCCTTCCAATATTCTCTAAAGTGACCAGTGAAATTAAAGATAGGGGAGACTGGCATCAGTGGCAGGAACTAGAGAAATATGCCAACCATATGCCAAGCCTCAAAGCAAGGGGGTAGCCAGCTGGATCTAATAATACCTCTTATTATTTATTATTCTCTTATTTGCTAAACTGCTCTGAACCCGGTATTGTGCTGAGGCTGTATATGCATTATCCTATTTAATCCTTGCATCAGTAAACCTATCAAGTAGATATCCTTATCCCCATTTTAAAAAATAAGATCTATTAAATATATTTGATTCAAGGGTGGAGGGTGGCAGATCCCAGTTTGGAAGCTAGGTAGATCTGGTTCCAAAATTCATGGTCCTCAGCATGATCAGGCCCCTTGACTCTCAAGTCCCAGGAAGGGCACTAAATAGAGAATCTGGAGAAGAGTGGAGGTGAGAAAGGGACAAATGGGATATAGGGGCACAGAGGGGCAAGACCTGTGCAGTTAGGGGAAAACGCTCATAACCACCTGCATGAATGAAGTGTCCTAATGTGCAGACGTTTCTCTTTCACTTAATGCTCCCATGACCCTGGCAGGTAGCCTCATAATCCACGCAGATTGTGACGGTACCTGCCAGGGTCATGGGAGCATGTAGAATGTGAGGCTTGGAGAAGTTAGGAGGTGGCCCAGGGCACACAGGTACTATTTAGGAATTTGGGGATTTGCCTCCCAGGCGCCTGTGTTGCCTCCACAGGCAATGCTACAGGATGTGCACAGGTCCTCCCAGCCTGGCTAGGCCAGGGCACAAGTGGTGGGGAATCTGGCAGGGGCTTGCTCTCCCAACTCATACCCAAAGGCAAAGGGCAAAGGAAACAGGAAATAGGGGCTGGTCATCTCTCTGGGGAGAGAAGTACGGTGAGAGGACAGCCCAATTAAAAGAGCCTCAGTGGTTGGGAGGGTCTGAGCTGTACAAAGCCTCCTTGTCTTCTCCCCCTGGCACAAGAGAGGATTTCCAGAGATACCAGGAAGACCCACAATGGGAGAGTTCTCAGTGAGCACTGGGCAAGGCTAGCCCACTCTCTGCACAGATGGTCAGGGGCTACTAACCCAAGGCACAGAAGTTAAAGCCGGAGAAAGTGAGCCAGTGAAGTGTGAATGTGGATGTCTCTGTTGAGGGAAGGAAAAGGAGGGGGCGACTCGACAGGTTGAGATTTAAGTTTTTTTGAGGTTGGATGCAGTGGCTCACTCCTGTAATCCTAGCACTTTAGGAAGCTGAGGTGGGAAGGTGGCTTGAGTTCAGGAGTTCAAGACCAGCCTGGACAACATAGTAATACCCTGTCTCTACAAAAAAATTTAAAAATTAGCCGGGTGTAGTGGCACACACCTGTAGTCCCAGCTACTCAAGAGGCTGAGGTGGAAGGATGACAAGCTCAAGGCTGCAGCAAACTATGATTACAGCACTGCATGCCAGCCTAGGTGACAGAGTGAGACTCGTCTCAAAAAAAGAAAAAGAAGGTTTTTTGTTTGTTTGTTTGGTTTGCAAGTTTTATTCAAGAACTCATACAGAATATTCCAGATAAATGAAATTTCATCCCCATCTTCCTCCTCTTCCTCAACCTGGTTAATTTGGAAGTAACATAACTCTGTTTGCTGTTAGCAGCTACACAAACCAATCACATAGATGATTCTTCTTCAAAATTTTTTGGTGTGATATTTCAAATATCTTTTGGAAAAAGGCACCTCAGATGTCATGGTGATCTTGCTCTTGCTCCTTTCGGTGGTCACCACCCCTCCACCAGGTTTCCCAGCTTTTCAGTTCACTTTGATCCTCTCTCGGAAAGGCCGTTCAAAATTGGCAGCGTCCATGATTCCATCTTCCACGGGGTGGGTGCAATCAAGAGTGAAGTTCAGAACCTGCTTCTTTTTTTTTGCCCCCATTCACCACAAGCTTTTTCCCAGGCGCCATGGCGGCAGTGGAGGCAGAAAGAGAGCTGTTTCTTTTTAAATTGTTATTAATTTTGTAAAGTTTCAGTAGCTTTGGGGGTACAAGTTATATTTGGTTACATGAATGAATTGTAAAACGGTGAATTCTGAGATTTTAGTGCACGCACCACCCAAGCAGTGTTCATTGTACCCAATATGTAGCTTTTTATCGCACACTCCCCGCCCATCCTCCCCCTTCTGAGTTTCCAGGGTCTATTATATCACTCTGTATGTCTCTGTGTCCTCATAGCTCAGCTCTCACTTATAAGTAAGAACATATGGTATTTGGTTTTCCATTCCTGAGTTACTTCACTTAGAATAATGGTCTCCAACTCCATCCCGGTTGCTTCAAAAGACATTATTTCGTTCCTTTGTGTGGCTGAGTATTAGTCCATGGTGTACATATACCACATTTTATCCACTTATTGGTCAATGGGCACTTAAGGTGGTTCTGTGCCTCGGGAATTATTAACTGTGCTGCAATAAGCCGCCTTTCTTTTTTTTTTTTTTTTTCTTTTTTTAGATGGAGTCTCGCTCTGTCACCCAGGCTGGAGTGCAGTGGCGCAATCTCAGCTCACTGCAAGCTCCACCTCCCGGGTTCATGCCATTCTCCTGCCTCAGCCTCCCGAGTAGCTGGGACTACAGGCGCCCACCACCACACCCGGCTAATTTTTTGTATTTTTATTACAGACGGGGTTTCACTGTGTTAGCCAGGATGGTCTCGATCTCCTGACCTCATGATCCGCCCACCTCAGCCTCCCAAAGTGCTAGATTACAGGCGTAAGACACCGCACCCGGCTCTGCCCCCTTTCTTACTTGTGGCCCTGAATCCTCCCAGGTAGGATAAGCTGTAGGAAGATGGGGAGGTCTGCTTGGTACAGGGAGAAGCCAAGTGTAGTGTGAGGGTAGAGGTTTAATACTAAGAGTTATGGCTGGGCGTGGTGGCTCACACCTGTAATCCCAGCACTTCAGGAGGCCAAGGTGGGCAGATCACCTGAAATCAGGAGTTTGAGACCAGCCTGGCCAACATGGTGAAACCGCATCTCTACTAAAAATAATAATAATAATACAAAAAAATACAAAAATTAGCCATGTGTGGTGGCACACACCTGTAATCCCAGCTACTCAGGAGGCTGAGGCACGAGAATTGCTTAAACCCAGGAAGCGGAGGTTGCAGTGAGCTGAGATTGCACCACTGCACTCCAGCCTGGGTGACAGAGCAAGACTGTCTCAAAATAAATAAATAATAATAATATTGGCCGGGCGCAGTGGCTCATCTTGTAATCCCAGCACTTTGGGAGGCCAAAGTGGGTGGATCACTTCAGGTCAGGAGTTCGAGACCAGCCTGGCCAACATGGTGAAACCCTGTCTCTACCAAAAATATTTTTTAAAGTTAGCCAGATGTGGTAGCATGCACCTGTAATCCCAGCTACTCAGAAGGCCAAGGCAGGACAATTGCTTGAACCCGGGAGGCGGAGATTGCAGTGAGCCGAGATAGTGCCACTGCACTCCAGTCTGGGTGACAGAGCCAGACTCCATCTCAAAAATAATAATAATAATAATATTAACAGTTATAATACTAATAGTTAAAACAGCCAACATTAATGATTTTGACTTCATGTCCAACCTGGTGTGAAGTACTATATAGTCTGTTTTTTTTTTAATTTGTAAAAATTATATTATAGATTTATTTTTTCTGATTAAAATGTGTTTAATTTTTAATTTTTATGGGTATATAGTAGATATATCTATGTATGGGGCAGAAGCGATGTTTTGATGCGGCATACAATGTGTAATAATTACATCAGGGTAAATGGGGTATCTGTCACCTCAAGCATTTACCATTTCTTTGTGCTACAGATATTCCAGCTGTACTATTTTAGCTACTTTTAAATGTACATAGAAAAGGTACAGTAAAAAGAAAAAGAAAAAAACATAAAATGTGCAATAAATTATTGTTGACTGTAATTACCCTGTTTTGCCATCAAATAATAGATCTTATTCATTTTAACTATATGTATTTCAATAGTTTTTGGAACAGGTGGTTTTTGGTTACATAGATAAGTTCTTTTATATATATATATTTCAATAGTTTTTGGAACAGGTGGTTTTTGGTTACATAGATAAGTTCTTTTTTTTTAAATTATACTTTAAGTTCTGGGATACATGTGCAGAATGTACTGGTTTGTTACATAGGTATACACATGCCATGTTGGTTTGCTGTACCCATCAACCTGTCATCTACATTAGGTATTTCTCCTAATGCTGTCCCTCCCCCAGCACCTCACCCCCTGACAGGCCCCAGTGTGTGATGCTCCCCTCCACGTGTCCCTGTGTTCTCATTATTCAACTCCCATTTATGAGTGAGAATATGCAGTGTTTGGTTTTCTGTTCTTGTGTTAGTTTGCTGAGAATTATGGTTTCCAGCTTCATCCATGTCCCTGCAAAGGGTATGAAGTTGTTTTCTTTTCTTTCCTTCTTTTTTTTTTTTTTTTTTTTTGAGACAGGGTCTCACTCTGCCGCCCAGACTGGAGTGCAGTGGCACAATCTTGGCTCACCGCAACCTCCACCTCCCAGGCTCAAGTGATTCTCCTGCTTCAGCCTCCTGAGTAGCTGAGATTACAGGCATGCGCTACTACCACCCAGCTAACTTTTGTATTTTTTGTAGAGACAGAGTTTCACCATGTTGACCAGGCTGGTCTTGAACTCCTGATCTCGAATGATCCACCCACCTTGGCCTCCCAAAGTCCTGGGATTACAGGTGTGAGCCACCGCACCCGGCCAACATGCATGAGCTATTTAGTGGCAATTTCTGAGATTTTGGTGCACCCATCACCTGAGCAGTGTACACTGTATTCAATGTGTTGTATTCTATCCCTCGCCCCCTCCCACACTCCCTTTCCCCAGTCCCCAAGTCCATTATATCATTCCTATGCATTACATCCTCATAGCTTAGCCCCCAATGATAAGTGAGAACATACGATCTTCGGTTTTTCATTCCTGGTTACTTCACTTAGAATAATGTTCTCCACCTCCATCCAGGCTGCTGCTAATGCCATTATTTTATTCCTTTTTACGGCTGAGTAGTATTCAATGGCTACATAGTCTATTTTTCAGTTAATCTTGGCTGCTACCCTATGCAATGGGTTCTGTGATTCTCCCAGAGCTTAGCAATAGCAGTTTTCCAACCAGTGTCTTTTGAATTGATAAATCCACATTTAGAAGGGGAGGAAACTGGCCTAAATTGAGGGCCCAGCAAAAGAGCTCAGCCACTCACAGTGCCTGGTGTCCACGTAGTCGGTTTTGAGATGTTTTAGCAGCAGATTCACATTGCTAAGTGTCAATTCAGTTCACTGTGAAATCCGTGGCTATTTCCCGAAAAAGCATCAAGCTATGAATTCCCTGTGGGTTTGGCGGGTAGAAGTGGGTTGGCATTTCCCTCGAGCTCTTTGACAATTTTCTCTGCAATGCTCTCTAGGGAGATGATCTTATTTTGGCTCCTTGAGGTGAGAGTCAGAGTAAAATATAAACTGTCTGAAGACATTGCTTGGCTGACTGTTCAGAGCATTTCTGAGTTAGTATCTCTTAGTAAGGGAGGCAAAGGAATTGAGTTCAAATCGTGACTTTGTTCTTGCTAGTGGTGTAGCCTCAGGCAGTTCACCTCCTCTCCCTGAGCCTCACCAACAAAGAGGGAGTAATAATAACACCGATGATCACAGAAGAATGTGAATTCTCTTGCTCCCTGCCTCTAACCTGCTTTCCTGGGCCTGTCACTATGTTTTCTTTGCTGGGTGTACTTGCAGGTTATAAGTCTCCTGAGGGCAGAGAGGGTTGTGAGTAATGCCAGCTAGGCCTGCAGAGGCCCCGGAGGAGGATCAAGGTTTCCAGGAGAGATGACTAGTGACCAAGGAAGAGCTGGCAGCTAACTCTGCTTCCTGAAGGTGTAAAGTAAAGGCCCCCCGACAGGGTCTTTAAACATGAGTAGGAGTTTTCTAAGCAGTGCATCCTTCATGCCATGGAGATTAATGGAGGTGTGTGGGCGGCAGGAGAATGGGCAGTAAATCTGGGGGAAATTTCGGTCAGATTATGGGGGGCCTTGAATGCCACTCTCAAAAGAGTAACCCTTCATGCTGTAGGCAGAGGTGCCAGCAGGGTTTTTGGCTGAAGAATTACACAAACCCATCCAATTCCCTCTTTCTTTTTCTTTTTAAGTATTTTTCCTTGGAAATAATTTTGAGTTTACAAAAAGAGTACAGCAAATTCTTGTACAACCTTCATCAGCCTCCCCAAATATTAACATCTCACATAGCTACAGAATTATCAAAGCCAGGAAATGAACATTAATGCAATCCTGTCTGTGAATCTACAGACTTTATTCAGTGTTGCCAGTAGCCCCACTAACGTGCTTTTTCTCCTCCAGAATGCGATCCAGGACTGCACGTGGCATTCCGCTGCCGTGTCTCAGTGGGATCCTTCCATCCAGAACGGCTCCTCCGTCTTTCTCCTCCTCTCATAATTTTGACAGTTTTAAAGCATCCAGGCTATTTTTGTCTTTCATAACCTTGACACTCTTGAAGAGTACTGGCCAATTATTTTGTAGAATGTCCTCCAACTTGAGTTTGTCTAGTGCTTTCTCACAATGAGAATGAGGTTTTGTGTTTTTGGTGAGAACACCACAGAAGCAGGTTATACCCTTCCCCATGCGTTATATCAGGAGGCACATGTGATATTGCTGCATCCCATTACTGGAGACGTTAACTTTGAGAGATGATGTGGCAAAGATTTCTCCATTGTGAAGTCCTATTTTTCCTTCTGAACTTAATGAGTATCTTACGAGGAGCTGTCTTGGAGACTATGTAAATATCTTGTTTATCATCATACTTTCAGCAACCAATTTTGGCATTCATTGGTGATTCTTGTCTGCAATATTCATTACCACTGTGTTTTCCAACAGATGATTTTTCTACTTTCATAATTCCTTCTCCATTTATTAATTGTAATTCAGTGGTAAGGAAGAGCTGTCCCTTCTCTCCCAATTACTTATGCAATTATTTCTGTATAGACTCATGGATATTTAGTTTATTCTACCAGTGATAATCCATGACCAACATCATTTGTATCATTGTTCCAATTGTCCCAGGTATGGCCAATGTAAGCATCTTCAAGTCACCCCTTGTGTTTGTTTGAAATGCCCTTATTCTATTTTGAGCACTTCCTTTCTGACATAAGATGTTCCAGGATTATTTTATAATTTCACTGACCCCACCCTGTACTTAATCATTTCTCCAAAGAACTCTGCTTCCTTTATTGAGGGAATGTATTTAGAATCTAAGATCTGGGTGCTGGATGTCCTCATTGTTACTGAGGTGTCACTGTGTCTAGGACCTCTCAGCAGACAGAGCTAGGGAATATGGGTTACCAACTCTGAAACTATTTTATGGGTATTCTGAGATTGAGCAAATAAGTAAATATATTGTATTTAGTGGGAGGTAGGCATCTCACTGTCAAAGAAAGAACTACAAATAAAAAGGGAAGGGCAAAGTGAAAGCTATCGTGTTAGATTAGAATCGGAGGCATCAGCATGAGCTCCTGATTTTTAATGTATGTACAGATTGACAGATATAGAAATAAATATGACCTGGCAATTCCATTCCTAGGCATATACCTAGCAGAAATCCATGGTCATAAAAAAAACATGGACAAGAATGATCAAGCTGGGCGTGGTGGCTCACGCCTGTAATCCCAACACTTTGGGAGGCTGAGGCAAGCAGATTGCTTGAGTCCAGGAGTTTGAGACCAGCCTGGGCAACACGGTGAAACCCTGTCTCCACTAAAAATACAAAAATTAGCTGGGTGTGGTGGTGCATGCCTGTAGTTCCAGCTACTTGAGAGGCTGAGGTAGGAGGATGGCTTAAGCCTGGGAGTCAGAGACTGAAGGGAGCCAAGATTGTACCACTGCACTCCAACCTGGGGAACAGAGTGAGACCCTGAAGAAAGAAAGAGAGAAAGAGAAAAGAAAGAAGAAAGAAAGGAAGAAAGAAAGAAGAAAGAAAGAAAGAAAGAAAGAAAGAAAGAAAGAAAGAAAGCGGAAGAAAAAAAAAAGAATGATCATAGGATCATAGCTGCACTATTATAATAGTCCTAAGCTGCAAACTACGCAAATTCCCGTTGACATCAGACTAAAGAATGAATGACCGACCACTACATGCAACATTATGGATGAAAATACAATTGCGGAAAGACATTTTCTCAAAAAATGCTGTGTAATACCATTTATATAAAGCACAAACCAGGCAAATTAATCCATGTCACAAGAACTCAGTAGCAATTTTCTGCAAGAGAAACGAGGGGGTTTCTGAGCTGCTGGTAATGTTCTGTCATTTGGTCTGGGTGCTGGTTTCGTGGGTATGTTTAATTCTTAAAATGTATATACATTATTCATCAGTAAAAAGTTTTTTAAAATATTCATCTCCTGTCTCTAAGCTTCATTTTATCTTCATTTCAACTCAGCTACTGCAGGGACCCCATACAATGAATAGAGTAGGACTAACTTCTAAACCTGCTCTGCTTCTCTTCCCTGCCAGACTAGGATTGATATTTTCCCTCCAGGACTGAGACTCCTGTTAAATTTTCTTTTATTCCCCCTTCTTTTCTTTCTTTTATTTTATTTTATTTTATTTTATTTTTTGACGGAGTCTCACTCTGTTGCCCAGGCTGGAGTGTAATGGTGATCTCAGCTCACTGCAGCCTTCATCTCCTGGGTTCAAGCAATTCTCCTGCCTCAGCCTCCCAAGTAGTTGGGACCACAGGTGTGTGCCACCATGCTCAGCTAATTTTTGTATTTTTAGTAGAGACGGGGGTTTCACCATGTTGGCCAGGCTGGTCTCGAACTCCTGACCTAAAATGATCTACCCACCCTGGTCTCCCAAAGTGCTCATGATTAAAGGCGTGAGCCACCGTGCCTGGCTTCCCCCTTTTCACAAGTTTGATTTTTTTCTTTTTCCTGTTCTTTTTGTTTTGTTTCGTTTTTCTTTTTTTCTTCTCTTCCTTCTTTCTTTTTCTTTTTTCCTTCTTTCTTTGTTTCTTTTTTTTTTTTTTTCAGGCCTAGGACTCTTGATCCAGTCCCACCTGCTGGTGTAGGTCAGGAAGAGATTATTTTAGCCCCACCCAACTAGGAAGCTGTGTAGATGTAGGGGAGGAAAGTAACTTGCCAGGGGCTACCCTAGGTAGGAGATGGGGCTATATTCCAGAGTTGTTGAAGGTTAATACCAGCTAATGTTCTTTCAGTTACTGCCTTCCAAATTCACAACAAGGATTAAGGAAGAGAATTAAACTCTAATGCAATAGGCTTCCATCATTTGTAATGAATTAACTTCCATTGTCCTCATTGTTAAAAGATACATTTATTAAAAAGGATAAAAATCATCAGCCTGGAGTGGCTGCTCATGACTATAATAGCAGCATCTTGGGAGACTGAGGTGGGAAGATCGCTTAAGGCCAGGGGTTCAAGACCAGCTTGGGCAATATAGTGCAACCCCCCCTCTACAAAATAATAATAATAATAAGAAGAATAATAATAAGAATAATAATAATAATAATTAGCCAGGCGTGGTGGTTCAAGTGTATAGTTCTAGCTACTCAGGAGGCTGAGTCAGAGAATCACTTGAGCCCAGGAGGTCGAGGCTGCAGTGAGCCAAGCTTGCATCACTGCACTCAAGCCTGGGCAATAGAGCAAGAACCTGTCTCAAAAAAAATAAATAAATAAAATAAAATCATGACTCTCAAACAGCAGATTATAACTGACTCAAAGGAGAAGTCAAAAAAGCTAAATTTGTATGGAGCAAAGGAATGTTGAAACAAATGCACCAACAGAGCTCAAGCCAGCTTCTTCCAGGGTGGCAAAGGGAATTCCACTGAACCTCTACTGGTAGGACTACATGTACAGGTCTAGAGCCAAGATTTATTTTTCATTTCTATCAGTTATCTACATTTTACAAGCTGTAAAATAACTCCCATGGAGTCAAAAGCAGATAATGTGAAAGGGTGGACTATAGGCAATATTTAATTTTCCATTGAAAGGAAATTTTTCCTACACTTTCCCTCTGTTTTGATAAAAAATAACCTCATCTATTTCCGGGTAATTCAACAATAGTAACATATCAAATATACCTGTTTATTTCTGGCACCTCTCTTTTCATACGGAGAAGTAACAAATCTTTTGTGATTTTCAATGGTATTTCTGGGAAAGCTCAGCTATCATTCCTTTTATTTTATTTCACATTTAGGAATTTTGGGAATGCAAAATCCAAAATGGTCAGGAGATTTGAACACTTAATGTAGGATCATAGGTGTCTGAGAAATAATATTTGCCTACCCATTTGTAAGGGACAATACAAGATTTAAAAATAGGCCAGGCAGCCCAGTGCTGTGGCTCACACTTGTAATCCCAGCAGTCTTGGGGGCCAAGGTCATGAGGTCAGGAGTTCAAGACCATCCTGGCCAATATGGTGGAACCCCGTCTCTACTAAAAGTACAAAAATTAGCCGGGCGTGGCACACCTATAGTCCCAGCTACTCAGGAGGCTGAGACAGAAGAATTGCTTGAACCCGGGAGGCAGAGGTTGCAGTGAACCAAGATCATGCCACTGCACTCCAGCCTGGGCAACAGAGGGAGACTCCATCTCAAAAAATAAATTAATTAATTAAATTAAATTAAATAGGTGGGGCACAGTGGCTCACTCCTGTAATCCCAGCACTTTGGGAGGCCGAGGCAGGTGGATCACCTGAGGTCAGGAGTTCAAGACCAGCCTGGCCAACATGGTGAAACCCCGCCGTCTCTACTAAAAATACAAACAATTAGCTGGGCGTGGTGGCGGGCACCTATAATCCCAGCTACTCCGGAGGCTGAGGCAGGAGAATCACTTGAATCCAGGAGGCTGAGGTTGCAGTGAGCAGAGATCATGTCACTGCACTCCAGCCTGAGCAACAAGAGTGAAACTCTGTCTCAAAAAAAAAAAAGAAAAAGAAACCAAACTAAATAAAAATAAAGATAGAAAATAACATGATTGTAAAGAACTTTAGCCCTCTCCTAAATAACAAATGTTGTTTCTTTAAATAACAAGGGCATAATAAAATCAACATGAAAATCAAAAAATTATTCTGGTAAAACACTGAATCTTTGCTATCTAGGTAGATTTACATAGAAAAGAAGAATAACCCTTCATAGTATAGGTGAAGACGGCAAACAGTAAACCAGGGAAACAAGGCCATGAATATTAAACAAATTTTTTAAAGAATTTTAGTAAATTTAATAGTGTTAAAATGCATATGATGTATTTTATATGCATTACATATTATAAAATATTATATATTATATATGTTTTATATGATAAAGTGTATGTTGTTATAAAAGCAAACTTTTATAAGACCTTAAACACATTTCATAGTGTTTAACATATTTCAGACTAAAATATTTTATATATATATAAATACCAGTCTGGCCACCATGGTGAATCCTCATCTCTACTAAAAATACAAAAATTAGCTGGATATGGTGGTGCATGCCTGTAATCCCAGCTACTCAGGGGGCTGAGGCAGGAGAATTGTTTGAACAGGAGAAGTGGAGGTTGCAATGAGCCGAGATCGTGCCACTGCACTCCAGCCTGGGCAAGAGAGCTAGACTCCATCTCAAAAAAAAAAAAAAAAAATTCATGTCAGCATGCTCTTTTGCATTCTACAGTAAACTCACCCTTGACTTTAGGACCAAGCTCAAGGGGCCCATGAGGTCAGAACTAATTTCACAATGCTGCTGAGGTGTATTTATTGTACTTCATTCATTGTTGCTATTTTTAAATGAACCATTAAATAAGCTTTCTTAAAAGTTATGTTTTATAGTGTCCAGGCGTGGTGGCTCATGCCTGTAATCCCAGCACTTTGGGAGGCCCACATGGGTGGATCACTTGAGGTCAGGAGTTCAAGATCAGCCTGGCCAACATGGTGAAACCCCGTCTCTAATAAAAATACAAAAATTAGGCGGGTGTGGTGGCAGGTGCCTGTAGTCCCAGCTACTCAGGAGGCTGAGGCACGAGAAAAGCTTGGACAGGGGAGATCTCTAGTTCAGTGAGCCGAGATCGCACCACTGGACTCCAGCCTCAGTGACAGAGCGAGATGCCGTCTCAAAAAAAAAAAAATTATGTTTTATACGTATGTGCTGAGAGGAATGAAAAAATATTTTTTAGAAATTTATGTTTAAATGTTCAACAGTAAATACTAATAGCTATAATACACAAAAAAAGCTCTTTGGTGTCCTCATTATGTTGGAGGTGTGTAAAGAGGTTTCACCAAACAAACCAACTAAAAACAAACTCCCAAACCCATTGCCCCAAACCTAATCTGAGTATTGCAGCTTTAAGACAAAACCACAGTACTTTATTTTCCTTAAAAAACAGAAGTATACCCAGGGGCAGTGGCTCACGCCTGTATTCCCAACACTCTGGGAGGCCAAAGCGGGTGCATCACCTGGGATCAGAAGTACTGGACCAGCCTGGCCAACATGGTGAAACCCCATCTTTACTAAAAATTAGCCCTGTGTGGTAGTGGGCACCTCTCAGCTACTAGGAAGGCTGAGAGAGGAGAATCGCTTGAACCCACAAGGCAGAGGTTTCAGTGAGCTGAGATGGCGCCACTGCACTCCAGCCTTAGAGACAGAGTGAGACTCTGTCTCAAAAAAACAAAACAAAACAAAACAAAATGGAAACACATACACAGTTTTATTTCTCTGAAACTATTGCTCCAAAGCATAGTGTCAATCACTCACATTAATGATAACTTTTAAGTAAAGCAAATTCCATTTCACAGAGAACATGGGAAGTTGGACACTTATAACTGTGACTGTCACTTAACATATAGCAGACAAGCAAAGCTCATGAATGCACGTGACACAACTCTCTGCAGCCATATGAATCCCTTATAGTATAACTTCTCCAAGTGGCAAAAAGAAACACGTTCATTAACAGATCCAAAGATGTAAGCTCTTCGTAGCATATAAAAAAAGAAGCAAGGGCTGGGCCGGTGGCTCATGCCTGTAATCCCAGCACTTTGGGAGGCAGAAGCGGGTGGATCACTTGAGGTCATGAGTTGGAGACCAGCTAGGGCAACATGGCAAAACCCTGTCTCTGCTAAAAACACAAAAATTAGCCAGGTGTGATGGCACACGCCTGTAATCCCAGCTACTCGGGAGGCTGAGGCAGGAGAATCGCTTGAACCCAGGAGGTGGAGATTGGAGTGAGCTGAGATTGCTCCACTGCACTTTAGCCTGGGCAACAGAGCAAGACTCTGTCTCAAAAAATAAAAATAGGCCAGGTGCTATGGCTCACGCCTGTAATCCCAGCACTTTTGGAGGCCGAGGCAAGTGGATCACCTAAGGTCAGGAGTTCAAGACAAGCCTGGTCAACATGGCCAAACCCTGTCTCTACTAAAAATACAAAATTAGCCTGGCATGGTGGCAGGCACCTATAATCTCAGCTACTCTGGAGGCTGGGGCAGGAGAATCACTTAAACCCGGGAGGTGGAGGTTGCAGTGAGCCGAGATCCTGCCACTGCACTCCAGCCTGGCCAACCAAGAGTGAAACTCCATCTCAAAAAATAATAATAATAATAAGGCTGGGCAAGGTGGCTCATGCCTGTAATCCCAGCTCTTAGGAAGGCAGAGGTGGGAGGATAGCTTCAGCCCAGGAGTTCGAGACCTGACTGGACAATATAGCAAGACTCTGATCTCCACAAAAAGAAAAAAAAAAGTATAAAACATAAAATAAAAATAATAAATAAATAAAAATAAGCAAAAGTTTATACACTTAAATTATGCTTCATAATGCATATTTTAGTCTTTCATTTTTCCTAGAAATTATTTATATACCTAGCAAATATCCATCAATTAAATCAGTACAAGGTTTTAAGTTACCTAAAGATCTTTGAAATCTAAAGTGGACATACCATGAAAGATAACTTTTTTTTTTTTTGAGATGGAGTTTTGCTCTGTTGCCCAGGCTTGGAGTGCAGTGGCACAATCTCGGCTCACTGCAACCTCTGCCTCCCAGGTTCAAGCGATTCTCCTGTCTCAGCCTCCGAAGTAGCTGGCACTACAGGCCCACACCGTCACATCCGGCAAATTTTTATGTTTTTAGCAAAGACGGAATTTCATTATATTGGTCATGCTGGTCTCAAACTCCTGACCTCAGGTGACCCACCCACCTCGCCCTCCCACAGTGCTGGGATTACAGGTGTGAGCGACCTCGCCCAGCCAAAAGATAACTTTTGAAATAAAATTCATCAGTGCAATATATCAATTTTGTTAAACACAGATTGACATTTACATATTTAAACATTACGTAAAAGAAATGCTAGCTTATTTTATCAGTAAATATGTATAAGTTCAGGAAAAAACATATATAAGCAGAATAAAAATGCATGCTTCCATTATACAATAATATGGGCGTACATTTCCAGAGTTCTTGTATTCATACACTGTATAAGAAGATGACAAACAATTTTGCAATGAAAAATCTTGTCCATACATTTTTGGCATGCATCAGAATATATCTGTATTCCTGAGTCAAAGGGTTTGCGCATTTGTGATTTCGATTGATAATGCCAAATTGCCTCACAGAAGTGACTTTAATATACACTCTCATCCTCAGTGTATAGAAATGCTTTCTTCCTCACACAGCTCTAACAAGCATGTCATAAAACTTTTTTTTTATTTTTTTATTTTTTGAGATGGAGTTTCACTCTTGTTGCCCAAGCTGGAGTGCAATGGTGCAATCTCGGCTCACCTCAACCTCCGCCTCCCGGATTCAAGTGATTCTCCTGTCTCAACCTCCCAAGTAGATGGGATTAGAGGCATGCGCCACCACACCTGGCTAATTTTGTATTTTAAGTAGAAATGGGGTTTCTCCATGTTGGTCAGGCTGGTCTCAAACTCCCAAACTCAGATGATCCACCTGCCTTGGCCTCCCAAAGTGCTGGGATTATAGGTGTGAGCCACCACATCCAGCCATAAAACTCTTAAATATGTTCCTCAACATGATAGGTGGAAAATTGTTCTCTTAGTGCAGTATTTTTTTTTTGTTTTTTGTTTGTTCATTAGTTTTTGCTTGTTGTTGTTGTTGGTGTTTTGTTTTAGATGGAGTCTCACTCTGTCACCAGGCGGTAGTGCAGTGGTGCGATCTCGGCTCACTGCAACGTCCAGATCCAGGTTCAAGCGATTGTCCTGCCTTGGCCTCCCAAGTAACTGAGATTATAGGCACCCGCAACCATGCCCAGCTAATTTTTGTGTTTTTAGTAGAAACGAGGTTCCACAATATTGGCCAGGATGGTCTTGATCTCTTGACCTCGTGATCCGCCTGCCTCAGCCTCCCAAAGTATTGGGATTACAGGCATGAGCCGTTGTGCCTGGCAATTTTTTTAATTAAAAAAAATAAAATAAAACATCCAGAACTGTTTGTATTTCCTTTTCTGTGACTAAATGTTTATATCCTTTACTTCTGTTTATTCTTTTTGTGTTGGTAGGCTTCTTCCTATTGAATAGTAGAAGCTCTGTATGTATTAGGGAAGTTCACCTCTGCCTGTGATATGATTGCACATAATTTCTTCTTGCACGTATTTCTCCCAGTTTCATGATTGTTTTCTCAGTTTGCTTACAATAGTTTTAACACAGAACTTTTTTATATTTCCATATTGTAAGATTTGCCAGTATTTCCATTAATACCCCTTTATGACTTTTGTGGAGAACAGAGCTTTGGGCCCCAGCTGAGTGGCAAAGGGCACAGTCCCTCAGTGTGGAAGACCCACTGCAGATGACCTTGATGCCAACAGGCGGCGGGCCAGGGGGATGATGTTGATGACAATCTTCAACTACACTTGAGGATGAAGTGAGACATGGGGTATCACTTCGACAGGGTGAGAATGGATTGGCCCAGAAACCACTCGTTTCTCTTTTCAGCAAACATTCTTTGTGAGGTTGCCACAGTCTTTGCCTATGTTTTACAAATGTGATTGAGAACAGATGAAAGATCTGCCCAAGGTCACACTGGATTCTAAAATCTGTTTCTAACTGTGTCATCCTCCAGAACGTGAATGTGCATCTTGGAGGATGATCCCCAACCAACATGTGATCTGAAAGTACATATTGCCCATAAAAAAAAAAAAAAAAGGCCAGGTGCAGTGGCTCATGCCTGTAATCCCGACACTTTGGGAAGCCAAGATGGGTGGATTACTTGAGGTCAGGAGTTCGAGACCAGCCTGGCCAACATGGTGAAACCCTGTCTATACTAAAAAATACAAGAATTAGCCGGGCATGGTGGCGGGCCCATGTAATCCCAGCTACTCGGGAGGCTGAAGCAGGAGAATCACTTGAACCTGGGAGGCAGAGGTTGAAGTGAGTCAAGATGGCACTATTACACTCCAGCCTGGGTAACAGAGTGAAACTCCGTGTCCAAAAAATACTAATAATAATAGCTTATGTGGGGAATGGGGTTGCTTGTTTCTGACTGAGGTATAAGTTCATTTGTAATGCAGTGTCGAAATGATTGCTTCTCCTACAAGCAGATCTTGAGAAAAAAAAAAAAGAAGAAGAAGAAGAAAGAAACAGTTGTTGAATTCTCAGTGCTGTCTGATCGTGAGTTCCCAGCAGGCCAGATAAGCAGAGAGGACTGCAGAGGGAATTCTGCTGGGTGACAGCCGGGGTAAAGGTTAATATGTAATTGGGGGTCAATGTTAGTGGGGAAACTTGCCTCAAAGGAGCAGAAGTGTGGATTCAGGACCAACAAGAGATGAGTTTCTTGTGACACAGGGGTGAGGTTAGATTAGAATTTTTAGAATATCATAGGCAGAGAGTTTCGTTTTGAATAATTGCCACTCTTGGGAATCTCCAATTTGCTGTAGTTGATGCATAGGCCTTGATTAAAAAATACATATATTCAGAACAGAAAAATGAGGGACTGTCACATGTAAGCGAATACAGTAATGTGATTTAGTTAAAAACAAAACAGAAATCCGAGGCGGGTGGATCAAGAGGTCAGGAGATCGAGACCACGGTGAAACCCTGTCTCTACTAAAAATATGAAAAATTATCCAAGCGCGGTGGCGGGCGCCTGTAGCTACTCAGGAGGCTGAGGCAGGAGAATGGCGTGAACCCGGGAGGTGGAGCTTGCAGTGAGCCGAGATTGCGCCACTGCACACCAGCCTGGGCAACAGAGCGAGACTCCGTCTCAAAAAACAAAAAAACAAAAAAACAGAACATCAAGCACTGGCCTGGAAGTGAGGACTCCAGGCAGACTTTTCCCAACCGTGCCACTTGTTCGTTCTGTGACTTTGGGTAAGTAGCTTGCCGTTTCTGGGTGTTAGTTTTCGCCTTCCGTAAAATAAGGCTGCCGGTGAAGGGCTCAGAGCATTTGCAGCCCAAGCAGCGGAAAGCAGCCCCTTTCTGCTGCAGGCGGTGGGAAAGCGGCCTTGTTGGCAAGCCTGCCGTCCGCATTCCGTGCTCAATTTCCTGCCTCGGAGGGAGATGGGTAGGAGTAGCAATCTGATTTCCAATCTCATCTCTCTCTAGCTGTGAGCTCTCTGGTTAGTGCTGCGCCTGATCTGAGTATCCTCTGTACAATGGGGATAGTACCCACTCCCCTTGCAGTTACCGAAAAGATCAAATGAGACGTGTGTAAATGCTTAGAGCAGTGCTGGGCACATATTACATACTCAGTGCTATTTTTTATTATTGGCTTAATTATTGAAATCAAATATTAACCTCCTTACCTAATGTAGGAATTCTCTCTACAGCGTATCAGACAACTGGCTATTCTCACTCTGCTTGGATGCTTCCAGTGACAGGGGACTCACTACTTCTCCCAGCAAATTGTTTCACTAGTAGATAGTGCTTCTGGAATTTTACGGAATTTTAAAGCTGAGAGGAACGTTATAAATCAAGTGTAACTGCCTCACGAGAAAACCCAAGTTCAAGAGGTGAAATGAGGCCGGGCACGGTGGCTCACGTCTGTAATCTCAGCACTTTGGGAGGCTGAAGCAGGTGTTCGAGACCAGCCTGGGCAACATGGTTAAACCCTGTCTCTACTAAAAATACAAAAGTTAACCAGGCATGGTGGTGCATGCCTGTATTCCCAGCCACTTGGAAGCTGAGGCATGAGAATCACTTGAACCCAGGAGGTGGAGGTTGCTGTGAGCCAAGATTGCATCACTGCACTCCAGCCTGGACAACAGATCGAGACTCCGTCTCAAAAAATAAATAAATAAATAAATAAATAAATAAAATTCTACCTTCAAAATTACTGTCTCCTAATACTTTATAACTACTATTTAGTTTGAAGATGATCTGTTCTCTCTCTGGAAGCTTTTAGAGCTTTCTCTTTGTCATTATTATTATTATCATTATTTTGAGAGAGGGTCTTACTGTATGGCCCGGGCTGGAGTGCAGTGGTGCATGATCACAGCTCACTGAAGCCTTGACCTCCTGGGCTAAAGTGATCCTCCTGCCTCAGCCTCCCCAGTAGCTAGGACTACAGGCAAGTGCCACCATGACTAGCTAATTTTTTTTTTTAATTTTTTCGTAGCGATAGATAGGGTCTCAAAATGTTGTTCAGGCTTGTCTCGAACTCCTGGCCTCAAGTGATCCTCCTGCTTTGGCCTCCCAAAATGTGGGATTACAGGCATAAACCACTTTGCCCAGTCTCCTCATTATTTTTATTTATTATTATTTTTTGCTTATTATTTTTCAATTTTATACTTGTACCTAGGAATTGATTTTTCCTTATCTCTTGTTAGCTCTTTATAAGTCCTTTCAAATAAGGTCATTTTTTTGGAAATGTATCTCCATTATTTCTTCAAGTATTTCCTCCACTCTATTTTTACTTCTTACGCCAGCTGAATTTATTGCTCAGCTGTTCGCACTTTTATGTTTATCATCCACATTTCCAAGCTTTTCTTCTCTATTTCTTATGTTTTAGTCTTATTGTGAGACCGCCATCATCATCTGTTCATATATTCTTTCTTCAACTATATCCATTCTATTTCATTTGTCAAATTTGATTAATTTCCATTTATCAAATTCTTTGTTTTAACTATTTTATTTTTCCTACCTAATATTTTCACTTAGTTTTTTTTATGATATCTTGTTCTTGCTGCATATTGCTAACATTTTCTCTTGTCTCCTATTTAAGGAGCATTATTAGATTTTGGGACCTTCTGCTTCAACATGTGTGATCAGATGATATGTGCTGCTTGTGTAGACTTTTCCTCCTCAACTGTCCAGTTATTTGGCTGTGGGCTCATTTTCCTTTGGGAAAATGTTTGGTCATACGTACTGGGAGGGGCCAAGGCCAGCCTCATCTATGTTGGTCCCGGCCATGTGAGGACTGAGAATCCAGGGATCACAGACCCCTTAGTGAATCCCTGTCTGAGGCCAATCCACTAATCACTCCTTTGGCTGGAGTTTTCACTTTTAAACCCTTAGGAGGAAATAAGATAACCTATAGTCCTGGCAATTTGGTTGGAAGCACGGTGAAGGAACTACCTGAGGGCTGTCTGTGTCTATTTTTGTGAATTCTCTCCCATGCCCCCGCAGAGTTTGTGTTGCTGATATGAGTGGACAATGCTCCGGGCACTGTTAACCCTCTTGCTGAAGGAGTCAGGCTGACGACTATCTCTCTCAAGGCAACTTGAAGGAACAGAGCAGAATGTAAAGGCTGCCCAACCAGTTCTTCATGATGCCCAGGCTACACCCCCACACTAATTTCAGTAGTCTTCAGTCTCAGAGAGGGTAGTGAGAAATTCCCTAATTTCCCTGCTTAGTGTTAGGAATCCATGTGTCTCTCTCCTGTCCTTCCACTATCTGTTTAGGGTTGATTTTGAAGATCTTTGCAGGGATTCTCTACCATGTAGTATCTTATTTATGTATTTATATAGAATGAATGAATGAGGTGGTGTGTTATTGTCTTTTTCTTTTCCTTTTTTTTGAGACAGGGTGTCACTCTGTGGCCCATGCTGGAGAGCAGTGGCATAATCATGGCTCACTGCAGCCTGGACATCTCTGTGCTCAGGTGATCCTCCCACTTCAGCCTCCCCAGTAGCAGGGATCACAGGCATGTGCCACCAGGCCTGGCTAACTTTTTGTAGAGACTGGGTCTGGCCATGTTGCCCCAGGCTGTTCTTGAACTTCTGGGCTCAAGCCATCCTCCTGGCTTCCCGAAGTGCTGGGATTACAGGTGTGAGCCACTGTGCCCGGCCAGTATCTTCATCTTTATAATATTTTATAGTATCTTCAACTATAAAATGGGGATAATGGTCACCTCAAAGAGCAGTTGTGGATTTTGGATATTTTATATCAGTTTCCAGAAAAAAATAAATATTTGAAAAGTATTGAGTTTTTTTTTACTTTCAAAAGACCTAACGCCTAATTTTTCTTCTCCGGGAGGGAGGAGTATGCAGATAGGTCAGTTGGCTAATTCCATCAGCATTTTCAGCCCTGGAACAATGCTCTTTGCGGGATTGTGTTACGGCTCCAAATACTATTGACATTAACTACTAACCTCCCAGGAGCAGTGCCCAGCAGTTTTTCTTGTTGATGGTGTTGGTACATATAGAAACCAACGCTAAGCCTCAGAAATCAAGGCTGAACCATGTGATTTCTAGTTCTAAATTTTCTCTATTTTGCTATTCAAAGTGGTCTATCCATCCATGTGGTCAAGTTTGAGGAGCACAGGCTGCAATGTGGGCAATCACAAACCTTCCAGGAAAACTGTACTCGTGCTTTACATGTTATAGTTTACAAAGTTTCTTTTTTTCTTTGCTTTATTTTCCCTCCCTCCCTTCCTTCCTTCCTTCTTTCCTTCTTCCTTCCTTTCCCTTTCTCTTTCTCTGTCTCTCTCTCTTTCTTTTTTCTTTCTCCTTCTTTCCTTCCCTCCCTCCACCCTCCCGCCTTCCCTCCTCTCTTCTCTTCTCTTCTTTTTCTTTTCTTTCTCTCCCTCCACCTCCAGGGTTCAAGCGATTCTCCTGCCTCAGCCTCCCAAGGAGCTGGGATTACAAGCAGGCACCATCATGCCCGGCTAATTTTTGTATTTTTAGTAGAGACAGGGTTTCACCATGTTGGCCAGGTTGGTCTCAAACTCCTGACCTCAAGTGATCCGCCTGCTCCGGCCTCCCAAAGTGCCATACAAATTTTGGGATCTTTTTTTAATTTCTGAGAAAAAATATCGTTGGAATAATAATAATTATATTATTATTATTATTATTATTATTATTATTATTATTATTTTGAGAGGGAGTTTTGCTCTTGTTGCCCAGGCTGGAGTGCAATGGCACCATCTCGGCTCACCACAACCTCTGCCTCCTGGGTTCAAGCGATTCTCCTGCCTCAGCCTCCTGAGTAGCTGGGATTACAGGCATGGGCCACCACGCTTGGCTAATTTTGTATGTTTAGTAGAGACGGGGTTTCTCCATGTCGGTCAGGCTGGTCCCGAAATCCCGACCTCAGGTGACCCACCTGCCTTGGCCTCCCAAAATGCTGGGATTACAGGCGTGAGCCACTGAGCCCTGCTCTATCATTGGAATTATGATGGGGATGGCATTGAATCTGTAGATTGCTTTGGGTAGTATGGATATTTAAACAACGTTAAATCTTTCAATACATGAACATGGCATGACTTTCCATTTATTTGCATCTTCAGTTCCTTTCATCAATGTTTTAGAGTTTTCAGTGTAGAGATCTTTCACTTCCTTGGTTAAATGTACTCCTAGGTATTTAATTTCTTTTTAACTACTATAAATGGGATTGCTTGCTTGCTTGCTTTTTTTTTTTTTGATAGCTTGTTGTTAGTGTATGAAAATGCTACTGATTTTTGCATTTTGACTGCATCTTGCAACTTTACTGAATTTGTCTATTAGTTCTAACAGGTTTAGGGTGGTATTTCAATTCTTTCAATGATGAAACCAAGGTCTGGAAAGGTGCAAACTTGTCTAAAATCCTGTGGCTAGAGCCAGGTTAAATCCCATCTTCAATCTCAACTAGTAGGGTAATACTTTCTGATTTTTAAGTGTGTCAAATGTATCAACAGTATGCATGGTGATTTTAGGTAATAATTATCCTTTCTTTCCATATATATTAGAAAAAATATAATGAACAAACCAAGTCTGGAATTTCATAGTTATTCTTGTTTAGGAAATATTTTTTAAAAGTGAATTTCTGGCCAGGTGCAGTGGCTCATGCCTGTAATCCCAGCACTTTGGGAGGCTGAGGCCGGCAGATCATTTGTGGTCAGGAGTTTGAGACCAGCCTGGCCAACATGGTGAAAACCCATCTCTACTAAAAATACAAAAATTAGCCGGGCATGGTGGTGGGCACCTGTAATCCCAGCTACTTGGGAGGCTGAAGCAGGAGAATTGCTTGAACCTGGGAGGTGGAGATTGCAGTGAGCCAAGATTGCACCACTGCACTCTAGCCTGGGAAATAGAGTGAGACTCAGTCTCAAAAAAAAAAAAAAAGTGAATTGCTTGAAATCATAAATAATAAATTCAGCTGTATTGTAGACATGATTAAAGTTGTGGAGGTGACCCCATGTGCTTGAGATTTAGGTAACTCTTCCCTACCTTACATTATAGATGCCATTCCTCTCATTTATAACAATGTTAAGATTTCTTCAATATCATTCTGTGCAATGTATTAAAACAAGGAAAAAGTAAGTAAAAGTTCATTCATGAATATTTCCCTGAACAGCATTTTTATTGCTTTCTTACTTTTAAAAATTACTTTTCCATTTCCCACACAAATGTAACTGAACAGTATTCATTGTATACCAGGAGTATTTCCCTTAATCCAACATAATGACTTACTACAGATAGAAATGAGGCAATTGATGTACTTAATCCTTTATAAAAGCTTAGAAGCCATCTTAAAATACTTCGCAGAATTTGCAAATACAGTATTTTGAGTAGGATTTTCAAACGTTTACTGTGGAATCAGAGCACAAATCTCCTCTCCAAGAAGAGAAACGTGAATACTAAAGACTCCTATTGTGCAGTGTGGATGAAAATGGAAACATAATTCACAATTTGTTGTGGACAAGGAGCCTCACAGAGAGAATGTTTCCATGGTCTTCAAGTGTATTACTCAGCTATCCTACTAGCATTTTTTTCACTGTGCTGACAACAAAGGGAAGAAAAAATATTCACAACCCAGGTTGCTAAACTAAGAGCTTTAATTAATGAGACTCCAGAAAGGGCCCTAGCAAGATAAAAATGTGATTGCACTGTGCTCTCTGACCTCAGTTGCAGGTTCTTTGACTTCTCTTTCGTGTTCTCAGACCCTCAGTGTGAAGATATAAGGGCTCTCTGAGATTGCAAGTTGTTTTGCTAAAAAGCCTCTTTACACATCTGGAATATAACCTCTTAAACCTAACCCAGGCTTATGTTAACACCATGGCTTTAAACCATGCTTAGACTGCATGGAATCATAAAGATGTTGAATATAGGAAACGCTGTTAGTTTATAAATTGGGCCTACTATTAAGTTCTGAGGTCATTAGTTTGTTTTGTTTTGTTTTTGTTTTTGTTTTTTTGTGGGTTTTTTGTCCTTTTTTATTTTTCCAAACTATATGTGCTTTGGAAATCTAAGGGGTGGGTACAAAAACAGTTTAGCCTGGTTTTTTTCCATGGTTGCTTCCACCAAGATGCCTCTGGCCTTTTCTCATCCAAAATCAACATAAAGCTGTTTCTCCCATATCACCACCATGACTACCACACAAAGCCAAGATGCCTCCATTTTTAAATTTGTTGCTTCACAGACTTACTACTAAACTCCTGGATGATGGGGGAGGTGGGCAACACGAGGCCCAGAATCATGCCTCTCTGTGTGATACTGGGCAAGTTACTTCACCTCGCTGAGATGTTTATGGGTCTATGAAAGGAATGATCTGCACCATTTGCTCACTAGATCCCCCTTTGCATCTAAGCCATGATAATATCCCAAATAAGATGAAAGGATTTTATACAGGCGTGCCTGCATATTGACGTTTTGATCAATGACACACAGCACATATGACACTGGTTCCATAGAATTAAAACACCACATTTTTACTGTACCTTTTTTATGTTTGGCTATTTTTTTGTTGTTTTGTTTTTTGAGATGGAGTCTCGCTCTGTTGCCCAGGCTGGAGTGAAGTGGCACAATCTCGGCTCACTGCAAGCTCCGCCTTCCGGGTTCAAGCCATTCTCCTGCCTCAGTCTCCTAAGTAGCTGGGATTACAGGTGCCCACCACCATGCCCGGCTGTTTTGTATTTTTAGTAGAGACAGGGCTTCACCATCTTGGCCAGGCTGGTCTTGAGCTCCTGACCTCAGGTGATCAGAAATGACATCAGAAAGTAATTGGGCTAGAAGAACTTTAATTTGGAAGCGAAATACAGAATCCAGGTGAGTGGGCTTACTGGGAAAGGGTCGTGCCACGTTGCTCCCACAATGGAGGGCCTTATGATGGCGATGGTTAGGTTTCTGCTCTCCTGCTGCACCACCATTTCTCCCAAGGCCTTGCTGTAGGTGCAAGAATTGGGCAGATCTCTGATCAGCTTGAGTGTGATCTTGTCAATAACAGCGTCATCTAACCACCTAAAAAGTAGTCAGAGTAAAAAGAATTCTAGCAGCATATGTTAGACAATAGACCAAAAGGAAAATGTGACACACAAATAGTCAAACAAAACTTCCACCTTTTAGCCTTGGTTCTGGAATTCAGAACAGTCACACGATACCAAGTTTGAGTGCGTACCTGTTCAAAGCATGCATGAGCTCTTTGCTCTCCACTGCTAAGCCCAATCTCATCAGCCAAATCCTATGCCCTCCCATCTAGAGAGATAGGTAGGTAGACAGACCAATAGAATCAATAGCAATACCACTTTATTGTTACTACTAGTATAGGGCTATTAGTACTACTTGATTAGTATGACTTTAGCACTCTATTACTTTATCAATTACTTTATCAATATTATTACTTTATCTGTAGTAGTGCTAATTTGAGGTAATTACATACAACCTCTTTACTTCCTCTCCAAGAAGCTCATAAATAAATTCATTGCATGAATTTTTGAGTCCCAGTCATTCTCTCAGTAGTGTGCTAGATGCTATATGTTCAGGGAGTTTGAGGCTCTCATCCAAGGTGTTTCAGTGGCAGCCCTGTTCAGTGTTGTCCCATAGAAACCAGTGCAGTGATCCTGATGAGTTTAGCTTTACATTTGAAAAATTTCATTCAATGCAAATCAAACCAAAGTGACTATGTTTGGCAGACTGACAATCTCTTTTAGCAAATCTATGTAATGTATTTTGAAGGTCTGTTTAGAGTCTGGGCTAATAACTTGCTAGTTATTTCCAGAGATTTCCAATGAATTCTGAAGTCTGTGAAGTGGGGTGATTATAGTACTCTGAAATTGCTTCAAAATCATGAATATTGAATTCTCCTACTTATAATATGACATGTATCATGAATAACTGAGTTACCATAGCATTTGCCTAATCTTTCTAAAAATATGTCAGAACTGGCCTGGCAGAGTGGCTCACACCTGTAATCCCAGCACTTTGGGAGGCCGAGGCGGGTGGATCTTGAGGTCAGGAAATTGAGACCATCCTGGCCAACATGGTGAAACCCCGTCTCTACTAAAAATACAAAAATTAGCTGGGCGTGGTGGCACATGCCTGTAATCCCAGCTACCTGAGAGGCTGAAGCAGGAGAATCGCTTGAACCCAGGAGTCAGAGGTTGTAATCAGCCAAGATCGCACCACTGCTCACCAGCCTGGTGACACAGAGAGACTCCATCTCAAAGAAAAAAAAAGAACCATTTGATAAACCCAAAGTGTATCTACACGTCTCTAAGAGAGCAAAAATTATTGTCAATTAAATATGTAACATTTATTCTAACTGACAGATCTATGTGGTTAAATTATTGATATAGCGTTTTAAAAATTAAGCTGCCATTCTAGCTGCTGTGTGATGGTATCTCATTGTGGTTTTGATTTGCATTTCTCTGATGGCCAGTGATGGTGAGCATTTTTTCATGTGTCTGTTGGCTGCATAAATGTTTTCTTTTGAGAAGTGTCTGTTCATATCCTTTGCCCACTTTTTGTTGGGGTTGTTTGTTTTTTTCTTGTAAATTTGTTTAAGTTATTTGTAGATTCTGGATATTAGCCTTTTGTCAGATGGGTAGATTGCAAAAATGTTCTCCCATTCTGTAGGTTGCCTGTTCACTCTGACGGTAGTTTCTTTTGCTGTGCAGAAGCTCTTTAGTTTAATTAGATCCCATTTGTCTATTTTGGCCTTTGTTGCCATTGCTTGACATAGGAACGCTTTTACACTTTTGGTGGGAGTGTAAACTAGTTCAACCATTGTGGAAGACAGTGTGGCGATTCCTCAAGGATCTAGAACTAGAAATACCATTTGACCCAGCGAATCCATTACTGGGTATATACCCAAAGGATTATAAATCATGCTACTATAAAGACACATGCACACGTATGTTTATTGCGGCACTATTCACAATAGCAAAAACTTGGAACCAACGCAAATATCCATCAGCCATAGACTGGATTAAGAAAATGTGACACATGAGACCAGCGGCGGCAGCGGCGGCAGCGGTGCTGGGGGCGCAGAGGGCCGCGCAGGCGGAACCGGGCGAGCACGCGAGCTAGCGGAGAGCGGGCGGCCTTGCGGGAGGCGGCGGCGGCACCCCAGGCCCAGCCGGCGGGGGAGGAGTTCCAGGGCGATGGGGCCGCGGCCGGGCCTGATGCTTTGACAGCTGGAAAGAGCGCGGAGCCAGCGCCTGGTCGTGAGGGAGGGGAGCGCTGCTAGGAGAGCGCCAGCCAGCGAGAGAGGGAGGGAGCGCCTGGGAGGGGGCCGGGAGCGAGGGACAGCTCGGGAGAGCCGGAGCGGTGGCGGCTGTGGGGAGGCTGGGCGCCCTCTTCCCTGCAAACCATGTTTGCCAAAGGCAAAGGCTCGTTGGTGCCCTGGGACGGGCAGGCTGGGGAAAAGTTAGCTTTATACGTCTACGAATATTTACTGCAGGTAGGAGCACAGAAATCTGCACAGACCTTCTTATCGGAGATTCGCTGGGAAAAAAACATCGCCTTGGGAGAACCGCCTGGGTTTTTGCACTCGTGGTGGTGTGTATTTTGGGACCTTTACTGTGCAGCTCCTAAAAGGAGAGATACTTGTGAACATTCAAGTGAAGCAAAAGCCTTTCATGATTATAGTGGAGCAGCTGCCCTGAGCCCCGTGCTTGGCAACATTCCCCCCAACAATAGGATGCGGGGAGGCCGAGTCCCGCCAGGTTTCTTTCAGGGTCCTCCGGGGTCACTGCCCTCGCCGCACGCACAGCCTCCACCTCACAATCCTAGCAGCATGATGGGACCCCACAGTCAGCCTTTCATGTCACCGCGATACGCAGGCGGCCCCAGGCCTCCCGATCAGAATGGGAAACCAGCCTCCGGGAGGAGTTCCTGGGACACAGCCATTGCTGCCCAATTCCATGGATCCCGCACTACAACAAGGCCACCCCCACATGGGAGGATCAATGCAGAGAATGAACCCTCCCCGAGGCATGGGGCCTACGGGTCCCAGCCCACAGAATTACGGCAGCGGCATGAGACCACCACGCAATTCCCTCGGCCCCCCATGCCCGGGATTAACATGGGCCCGGGAGCCGGCAGACCCTGGCCCAATCCTAACAGTGCTAACTCAATTCCATACTCCTCCTCATCACCTGGTACCTATGTGGGACCCCCTGGTGGTGGCGGCCCTCCAGGAACACCCACTATGCCCAGTCCCTCAGATTCAACAAATTCCAGCGACATCTACACAATGATTAATCCGGTGCCGCCTGGAGGCAGCCGGTCCAACTTCCCGATGGGTCCCGGCTCAGACGGTCGGATGGGCAGCATGGGCGGCATGGAGCCACACCACATGAACGGATTGTTAGGGTCCGGCGACATAGATGGCTTCCAAAAAATTCTCCTAACAACGTAAATAGTATTAGCAATCCTCCAGGCACCCCTCGAGATGACGGAGAGTTAGGAGGGAACTTCCTCCACTCCCTTCAGAATGACAATTATTCTCCAAGCATGACGATGAGTGTGTGATCCCCCCTTCTCCAAGACGCTGAGAGAGCCGGCATTGCAGGCGGGAAGATGCCAGAAATTATGCAAGAAGTGAGGTGTCATTATCCAGGAGCTGGTAGGGAGGGCATCTCCTGCTCCCCTCAAACCCTCCCACCCCATTCACTCCCACCTTTCCCAATTTTAGTTTCATGCAATAAAAAGGCTGAACTTTTTATTCCATAAAAGAAAACAAAAAGAAAGAAAGAAAGAAAATGTGGCACTTATACACCATGGAATACTATGCAGCCATAAAAAAGGATGAGTTTGTGTCCTTTGCAGGGACATGGATGAAGCTGGAAACCATCATTCTGAGCAAACTATCATAAGGACAGAAAACCAAACACCACATGTTCTCACTCATAGGTGGGAATTGAACAATGAGAACACTTGGACACAGGGCGGGGAACATCACACACAGGGGCCTGTCCTAGCGTGGAGGCTAGGGGAGGGATAGCATTAGGAGAAATACCTAATGTAAATGACGAGTAAATGGGTGCAGCAAACCGACATGGCACATATATACCTATGTAACAAACCTGCACGTTGTGCACATGTGCCCTAGAACTTAAAGTATAATAATAAAAAAATTAAGCTGCCAGAATATGCTAGTGTGATTTTTCTGACCAATGTGGTACATTTATTTCTATTTTATACAACAGAACATAACAATACTATTTTGATTGTAGAAAATCTTCACTGTTACCACCTTGCTGACATGACACATTTTTGAACAACTAAGATGTGCATGAGGTTAAGACTTATTCAGAATCACAACTCTCAGTATTAATGCCTCATTTCATCCTGGGGTAGAACATGGGCATTGACTATAATGTTTCCGTTTTTCTTGCTTTGCTTCTGAGTGCTGAGTGTGTTCTGGATACTCAAATGCCTTTTCATTTAAATTGAATGGAGAAAGATTGAGGGCTTCTAGAATTAAAAGCAACTTAAACTACATAGAAATATCAAGGATACTTTAATTATATGGTCACCTGGAGGCTGGGAAAAAGTGTAGGATGATGCAGACACCTCTCCGTCTTAACAATAATCCTACCTCATTTCATTTGTGGGTCAACAGCGAATTGACTGACCTGAGATCATTTTCCCTCAACCGCAAAAATATACAGTTTATAAAAACCAGGTCTTCAGAAAATAGAGCTTAATATCAATAAGGCTGTAAAGAAAAAATTCCTAGAAAACATCAGAGCCCAACAATGTGCTGGGATTGTATGTCACATGGCTAGTACCAGTTGCGGTCATTAATGTTGGGGTACCTGGAAAGGATAATACTTGGGGGGATGGGGGCCTTATAAAGCTTAGTAGGTTTGCTTGTCTTAGAAAATGATGTTTTTGGTTGTTGTTGTTTTGGTTTGGTTTGGTTTATTTGGGTTTTTTTTTTGAGACGGAGTCTCGCTCTCGTCCCCCAGGCTGGAGTGCAATGGTGTGATCTCGGCTCACTGCAACCTCTGCCTCCCAGGTTCAAGCAATTCTCCTGCCTCAGCCTTTTGAGTAGCTGGGATTATAGGTGCCTGCCACCATGCCTGGCTAATCTTTGTACTTTTAGTAGACACGGGGTTTCACCATGTTGGCCAGGCTAGTCTCGAACTACTGACCACAGGTGATCCACCCACCTCAGCCTCCCAAAGTGCTGGGATTTCAGGCATGAGAAAATGTTGGTAACATGCATGCAAGAAATTTTAATATTCTATAGATGGCTTGCCTCTGCTGTTCTTAGTTACACCTGTATTCCACTGTTTTATCTTCTCATTCCAATTTTACTTGTGAAAATAGCAATAATTATATTCATTCTAAATTCTCAGGCTATTATGAGGGTAAACAAAAATATTCACAACTGCATTTAAGATCTTTGATAAAACAAAATGAGCCAAAAACCTAAGGCATTCCTATTTTGAAACAAAACAACAAGGGAGCATCATACATCTGTGTAGGTAATAGTTGGTTTTAAAATGTCATTTCTGGCCAGGTGTGGTGGCTCAAACCTATAATCCCAGCACTTTGAGAGGCCAAGGAAGGAGGATTGCTTGAGTCCAGGAGTTTGAGACCAGCCTGGGCAACATAATAAGACCCTGTCTCTACAAAAAAGTTTTTAAAACTTAGCTGGGCATGGTGGCATGCACCTGTAGTCCTACTCAGGAGGCTGAGGCAGGAGGATTGCTTGAGCCTGGGAGTTGAAGGCTGCAGTGAGCTGTGATTCTGCCACCCTACTCTAGCCTGGGTGAAAGAGCAAGACCCTGTCTCAAAATAAATGAATGAATGAATGAATTAATTAATTAATAAAACAAATAAAAATAAATTATTATTTATAATACAGCCAAAGAGACCATCTGCTAGCTCATTCAGCCAGTTCCTAGGTTCAGACAGGAGATTAGTGTAAACAAGCACATGCACCGATTGGGCAAAGCCCTTCTCAGGACGTTCACTCAATTCAGGGTTGCTGCTGTTGTTTGTTCTCAGTATGTTTTTAAACAGTAAATAAGTTACCATGGATAAAAAACACTATATAAACCAAAATACATGTCTGGAATTAATCCAAATGTTCTTCAGTATACTCAAGAAGATGTTTTGACCCATGGGTCTCAAATTCTAAACTCGAATTGCTTCAGAAGAAGCATAAAGTCATTGAAAATTTCAGAAAGCAATAAGTATATGTCTATGCGTGTACATGCATAGACACATACACAATTTCTTCTAAAGATTACTATCAATTTTGGGATTTCAAACTTATTGAATCAACATGATGATATCATTAATAGTTTCATTATTTATGTATTTATGGAATGAAATACTAAGAAGCATATGTACTTCCCCTCCCCTGACCCTCCAATTTTCTTATTCAACAAGTTGGCAAGCCTAGTGGTTTATGAGGAAATCTGTTAGAGAGTAAGTAGTGGACACACTGTCTTATGATAACATTTGTTATCTCTTTCTCCCATCTAAATTATATAATTCACTTGATTGTTGTAGTTATCAAGTTGTATTTGTTCATCTACCTGTCTCCCCACTGGACAGTGAGTCCAGGAGAGCAGGGATTATGATTTTTATCTCTGTGTCCAATCACTTTTCTGCCCCGAGGAGCCAGCTGCCTTATTCAGTAAATGGATGCTCTTCCACATGGTAATCTTAATTGATCAATTTCTGTTCTATATAAGGTTTTGGGAAACAAAGATGGACAATAATGAGACAGAGTGGATGAAAGGAAGATGAGGTTATAGGGAGAATGTGAGAAAGGAAGGAAGGGGGTATCTTCGCAGAGCAGGAAGCAAAATTGGAAGTCAAAGTGTGCAGTGGCAGTGGTGAAAAGTGTTGACCAACCTCGGTTTGGTGAAGGTGGCATCAAATCAATTTAAACTTTTCACGGGGAAGCAGGGTATTTCTGAGCCTAATGGTTATGGAGAATTGGCCTCTGTATTTCCCTCCAGACTTTCATGGACTACTCAGCCTAGCACAAACATGAGCCAGATGCCGAATGGACTGCCAATGTGAAAATTATTCGATTTGATTAAGAAACAATTTAATCTTACTCTGGTTTGTATTTAAAGCCTGCTAATATCAAAGCACACAGAATTTTCATTTTTATATCAGCAACTTAGATGCCATTTAGAAGCTGTGCCATCCTGAAATTAAAAGCACAAGTTGTAGAGTCAGCTTTCCCCATTCCCCTAGAAGAGATCAGCTTTTTTGGTGTTAACAATGTGTTCTATAGCAGGAAGGCAAGACTACTGTCCAACGTCTGACCTCCTTTCATATCTCCTGGAGGACTGTGATGAGGGCCACTGCTGCTGGCTGTGGGGGTCTCCATTCCCCTGCCTGTCACCTCTGCACCCTCAGTGCACACACAACCTTTCCTTTTTTACATGGCAGACTAGCTGTGTCTTCTGGTGGCCACGTAGCTTCAGAAGTGTGGGTTTTAGTAGGTACAGATCTACTAGGAACTTCCATTCAATTAAAGTTTCTAAGAACTGAAAGACAACAGGAGGTGAGGAAGGCAGGAGAAAGAGGAAGCATGGGGTATTAGAAGATAAATGATCCTCATTTCAAATGAAGACTGCTTAATGAAAAATCTCTTTAAGGCACTATTTCCCAAACTTGCCTGTTTACCAATGTGAATTACACAAGGCCCCTGGGAAAAATCCAGACTCCTGGGTGCCATTTTAGAACCACTAAATACATCTGCAGAGGTAAGAGCCTGGATAATCTGTATTTTCAAAATGCCCTGGAAATTCCAGCAGTCAGGCAAATTAGGGAATCCCTAATTTAAAGAAATCCACTCCATCAACTTAAGTCATTAAGATTTGAATAGATCAGGATCAGCTCTCAAAAACGCATTGCTTCTTGAAGTAAACATTTCAAAAGAATTGAATTTTAAAAGAATTAAATCCCCTGAGGGTGGAGCCAAGATGGCCGAATACGAAGAGCTCCGGTCTACAGCTCCCAGCATGAGCGACGCAGAAGACGGGTGATTTCTGCATTTCCATCTGAGGTACCGGGTTCATCTCACTAGGGAGTGCCAGACAGTGGGTGCAGGACAGTGGGTGCAGCACACTGTGCATGACCCAAAGCAGGGCAAGGGATTGCCTCACTCAAGAAGCACAAGGGGTCAGGGAGTTCCCTTTCCTAGTCAAAGAAAGGGGTGACAGACGGCACCTGGAAAATCGGGTCACTTCCACCCTAATACTGCGCTTTTCCAACAGGCTTAAAAAATGGCACACCAGGAGATTATATCCCGCACCTGGCTCGGAGGGTCCTACGCCCACAGAGTCTGGCTGATTGCTAGCACAGCAGTCTGAGATCAAACTGCAAGGCAGCAGCGAGGCTGGGGGAGAGGCGCCTGCCATTGCCTAGGCTTGATTAGGTAAACAAAGTGGCAGGGAAGCTTGAACTAGGTGGAGCCCACCACAGCTTAAGGAGGCCTGCCTGCCTCTGTAGGCTCCACCTCTGGTGGCGGGGTACAGACAAACAAAAAGACAGCAGTAACCTCTGAAGACTTAAATGTCCCTGTCTGACAGCTTTGAAGAGAGTAGTGGTTCTCCCAGCACACAGCTCGAGATCTGAGAACAGGCAGACTGCCTCCTCAAGTGGGTCGTTGACCCCCAAGCAGCCTAACTGGGAGGCACCCCCCAGTAGGGGCAGACTGACACCTCACACGGCCGGGTACTCCTCTGTGATAAAACTTCCAGAGGAACAATCAGGCAGCAGCATTAGTGGTTCACCAAGATCCGCTGTTCTACAGCCACTGCTCTTCTACAGCCACCACTGTTCTGCAGTCACCACTGCTGATACCCAGGCAAACAGAGTCTGGAGTGGACTTCTAGCAAACTCCAACAGACCTGCAGCTGAGGGTCCTGTCTGTTAGAAGGAAAACTAACAAACAGAAAGGACATCCACACCAAAAACTCTTCTGTACATCACCATCATCAAGGACCAAAAGTAGATAAAACCACAAAGACAGGGAAAAAACAGCAGAAAAACTGGAAACTCTAAAAAGCAGAGCGCCTCTCCTCCTCCAAAGGAATGCAGCTCCTCACCAGCAACGGAACAAAGCTGGATGGAGAATGACTTTGACAAGCTGAGAGAAGAAGGCTTCAGACAATCAAACTACTCCAAGCTACAGGAGGAAATTCAAACCAATGGCAAAGAAGTTAAAAACTGTGAAAAAAAATTAGTCGAATCGATAACTAGAATAACCAATGCAGAGAAGTCCTTAAAGGAGCTGATGGAGCTGAAAGTCAAGGCTCGAGAACTACGTGAAGAATGCAGAAGCCTCAGGAGCTGATGCGATCAACTGGAATAAAGGGTATCAGTGATGGAAGACAAAATGAATGAAATGAAGCGAGAAGGGAAGTTTAGAGAAAAAAGAATAAAAAGAAATGAACAAAGCCTCCAAGAAATATGGGACTATGTGAAAAGACCAAATCTACATCTGATTGGTGTACCTGAAAGTGACAGGGAGAATGGAACCAAGTTGGAAAACACTCTGCAGGATATTATCCAGGAGAACTTCCCCAATCTAGCAAGGCAGGCCAACATTCAGATTCAGGAAATACAGAGAATGCCACAAAGATACTCCTCGAGCAGAGCAACTCCAAGACACATAATTGTCAGATTCACCAAAGTTGAAATGGAGGAAAAAATGTTAAGGGCACCCAGAGAGAAAGGTTGGGTTACCCACAAAGGGAAGTCCATCAGACTAACAGTGGGTCTCTTGGCAGAAACTCTACAAGCCAGAAGAGAGTGGAGGCCAATATTCAACATTCTTAAAGAAAAGAATTTTCGACCCAGAATTTCATATCCAGCCAAACTCAGCTTCATAAGTGAAGGAGAAATAAAATCCTTTAAAGACAAGCAAATGCTGAGAGATTTTGTCACTACCAGGCTTGCCCTAAAAGAGCTCCTGAAGGAAGCACTAAACATGGAAAGGAAGAACTGGTACCAGCCACTGCAAAAACATTCCAAAATGTAAAGACCATCAAGGCTGGGAAGAAACTGCATCAACTAACGAGCAAAATAACCAGCTAACATCATAATGACAGGACCAAATACACATATAACAATATTAACTTTAAATGTAAATGGGCTAAATGCTCCAATTAAAAGACACAGACTGGCAAATTGGATAAAGAGTCAAGACCCATCAGTGTGCTGTATTCAGGAAACCCATCTCACATGCAGAGACACACATAGGCTCAAAATAAAGGGATGGAGGAAGATCTACCAAGCAAATGGAAAACAAAAATGGGCAGGAGTTGCAATCCTAGTCTTTGATAAAACAGACTTTAAACCAACAAAGATCAAAAGAGACAAAGAAGGCCATTACATAATGGTAAAGGGATCAATTCAACAAGAAGAGCTAACTATCCTAAATATATCTGCACTCAATACAGGAGCACCCAGATTCATAAAGCAAGTCCTTAGTGATCTACAAAGAGACGTAGACTCCCACACAATAATAATGGGAGACTTTAACACCCCACTGTCAACATTAGACAGATCAATGAGACAGAAAGTTAAGAAGGATACCCAGGAATTGAACTCAGCTCTGCACCAAGCGGATCTAATAGACATCTACAGAACTCTATACCCCAAATCAACAGAATGTACATTTTTTTCAGCACCACACCACACCTATTCCAAAATTGACCACATAGTTAGAAGTAAAGCACTCCTCAGCAAATATAAAAGAACAGAAATTATAACAAACTGTCTCTCAGACCACAGTGCAATCAAACTAGAACTCAGCATTAAGAAACTCACTCAAAACCACTCAACTACATGGAAACTGAACAACCTGCTCCGGAATGACTACTGGGTACATAACGAAATGAAGGCAGAAATAAAGATGTTCTTGAAACCAATGAGAACAAAGACACAACATACCAGAATCTCTGGGACACATTCAAAGCAGTGTGTAGAGGGAAATTTATAGCACTAAATGCCCATGAGAGAAAGCAGGAAAGATCCAAAATTGACACCCTAAAGTCACAATTAAAAGAACTAGAAAAGGAAGAGCAAACACATTCAAAAGCTAGTAGAAGGCAAGAAATAACTAAAATCAGAGCAGAACTGAAGGAAATAGAGACGCAGAAAACCCTTCAAAAAATTAACGAATCCAGGAGCTGGTTTTTCTAAAAGATCAACAAAATCGATAGACCACTAGCAAGACTAATAAAGAAGAAAAGAGAGAAGAATCAAATAGACACAATAAAAAATGATAAAGGGGATATCACCACTGATCCCACAGAAATACAAACTACTATCAGAGAATACTACAAACACCTCTACATAAATAAACTAGAAAATCTAGAAGAAATGGATAAATTCCTCGACACATACACCCTCCCAAGACTAAACCAGGAAGAAGTTGAATCTCTGAATAGACCAATAACAGGAGCTGAAATTGTGGCAATAATCAATAGCTTACCAACCAAAAAAAGTCTAAGACCAGATGGATTCACAGCCGAATTCTACCAGAGGTACAAGGAGGAACTGGTACCATTCCTTCTGAAACTATTCCAATCAATAGAAAAAGAGGGAATCCTCCCTAACTCATTTTATGAGGCCAGCATCATCCTGATACCAAAGCCTGGCAGAGACACAACCAAAAAAGAGAATTGTAGACCAATATCCTTGATGAACATTGATGCAAAAATCCTCAATAAAATACTGGCAAACCAAATCCAGCAGCACATCAAAAAGCTTATCCACCATGATCAAGTGGGCTTCATCCCTGGGATGCAAGGCTGGTTCAACATACGCAAATCAATAAATGTAATCCAGCATATAAACAGAACCAAAGACAAAAACCACATGATTATCTCAATAGATGCAGAAAAGGCCTTTGACAAAATTCAACAACACTTCATGCTAAAAACTCTTAATAAATTAGGTATTCATGGAATGTATCTCAAAATACTAAGAGCTATCTATGACAAACCCACAGCCAATATCATACTGAATGGGCAAAAACTGGAAGCATTCCCTTTGAAAACTGGCACAAGACAGGGATGCCCTCTCTCACCACTCCTATTCAACATAGTGTTGGAAGTTCTGGCCAGGGCAATTAGGCAGGAGAAGGAAATAAAGGGTATTCAATTAGGAAAAGAGGAAGTCAAATTGTCCCTGTTTGCAGATGACATGATTGTATATCTAGAAAACCCCATTGTCTCAGCCCAAAATCTCCTTAAGCTGATAAGCAACTTCAGCAAAGTCTCAGGATACAAAATCAATGTACAAAAATCATAATCATTCTTATACACCAATAACAGATAAACAGAGAGCCAAATCATGAGTGAAATTCTATTCACAATTGCTTCAAAGAGAATAACATACCTAGGAATCCAACTTACAAGTAATGTGAAGGACCTCTTCAAGGAGAACTACAAACCACTGCTCAATGAAATAAAAGAGGATACAAACAAATGGAAGAACATTTCATGCTCATGGGTAGGAAGAATCAATATCATGAAAATGGCCATACTGCCCAAGGTAATTTATACATTCAATGCCATCCTCATCAAGCTACCAATGACTTTCTTCATAGAATTGGAAAAAACTACTTTAAAGTTCATAATGGAACCAAAAAAGAGCCCTCATCGCCAAGTCAATCCTAAGCCAAAAGAACAAAGCCAGAGGCATCACGCTACGTGACTTCAAACTATACTACAAGGTTACAGTAACAAAAACAGCATGGTACTGGTGCCAAAACAGAGATATAGATCAATGGAACAGAACAGAGCCCTCAGAAATAATGCCGCATATCTACAACCATCTGATCTTTGACAAACCTGACAAAAACAAGCAATGGGGAAAGGATTCCCTATTTAATAAATGGTGCTGGGAAAACTGGCTAGCCATATGTAGAAAGCTGAAACTGGATCCCTTCCTTACACCTTATACAAAAATTAATTCAACATGGATTAAAGACTTACATGTTAGACCTAAAACCATAAAAACCCTAGAAGAAAACCTAGGCAATACGATTCAGGACATAGGCATGGGCAAGGTCTTCATGGCTAAAACACCAAAAGCAACGGAAACAAAAGCCAAAATTGACAAATGGGATCTAATTAAACTAAAGAGCTTCTGCACAGAAAAAGAAACTACCATCAGAGTGAACAGGCAACCTACAGAATGGGAGAAAATTTTCACAACCTACCATCTGACAAATGGCTAATATCCAGAATCTACAAAGCACTCAAACAAATTTACAAGAAAAAAACAACCCCATCAAAAAGTGGGCAAAGGATATGAACAGACACTTCTCAAAAGAAGACATTTATGCAGCAAACAAATACATGAAAAAATGCTTATCATCACTGGCCATCAGAGAAATGCAAATCAAAACCACAATGAGATGCCATCTCACACCAGTTAGAATGGCCATCATTAAAAAGTCAGGAAACAACAGGTGCTGGAGAGGATGTGGAGACATAGGAACACTTTTACACTGTTGGTGGGACTGTAAACTAGTTCAAACATTGTGGAAGTCAGTGTGGTGATTCCTCAGGGATCTAGAACTAGAAATACCATTTGACCCAGCCATCCCATTACTGGGTATATACCCAAAGGATTATAAATCATGCTGCTATAAAGACACGTGCACACATATGTTTATTGCGGCTCTATTCACAACAGCAAAGACTTGGAACCAACCCAAATGTCCAACAACGATAGATTGGATTAAGAAAATGTGGTACATATACACCATGGAATACTATGCAGCCATAAAAAATGAAGAGTTCATGTCCTTTGTAGGGACATGGATGAAACTGGGAGCCATCATTCTCAGCAAACTATCGCAAGGATGAAAAACCAAACACTCCATGTTCTCACTCATAGGTGGGAATTGAACAATGAGAACACATGGACACAGGAAGGGGAACATCACATTCCGGGGACTGTTGTGGGGTGGGAGGAGGTGGGAGGGATAGCATTAGGAGATATACCTAATGCTAAATGACGAGTTAATGGGTGCAGCACACCAACATGGCACATGTATACATATGTAACAAACCCGCACATTGTGCACATGTACCCTAAAGCTTAAAGTATAATAATAAAAAAAAAGAATTAAATCCCCTAATGCTATCCCTTCCCTAGCTCCCCACCGCTCAACCTGCCCCAGTGTGTGATGTTCCCCTCCCTGTATCCATGTGTTTTCATTGTTCAACTCCCACTTATGAGTGAGAACATGTGGTGTTTGGTTTTCTGTTCCTCTGTTTGCTGAGGATGATGGCTTCCAGCTTCATCCATGTCCCTGCAAAGGACATGAACTCATCCTTTTTTATGGCTGCAGAGTATTCCATGGAATATATGTGCCACATTTTTTTTATCCAGTCTATCATTGATGGGCATTTGGGTTGGTTTCAAGTCTTTGCTATTGGGAACAGTGCTGCAATAAACATATGTGTGCATGTGTCTTTATAGTAGAATGATTTATAATCTTTGGGTATATACCCAGTAATGGGATTGTGAGGTCAATTGGTATTTCTGGTTCTAGATCCTGGAGGAATCACTACACTGTCTTCCACAATGGTTGAACTAATTTACACTCCCACCAACAGTGTAAAAGCGTTCCTATTTTTCCACATCATAATGTAGCACCGAATGTAGATGAGCGCCTAATGTAGATGAGAGGTTGATGGGTGCAGCAAACTACCATGTCATGTGTATACCTACGTAACAAACCTGCACGTTCTCCACATGTATCCCAGAACTTAAGGTATAATAATAATAACAATTAAAAAGATTGAAAATTTAAAATTTTAATTTTAATTAGGCTTTAGTTACTTGCAAAATACATTGCATTTCCAAACAATGTACAAAACAAAGAGTTATTGTATGCATTATCAATAAAGTTATATCACTTCTCATAAAAATAGCATTAAAGAAAAATAATTAAATCCATCTTAGGACAATTAAAAAATCTATCTCAATTTTAACATGAAAATTCTCTTACATTTATACATCCCACATTCTAATAAGGACTAATTGACGCTGAATTATGAGCAGTAAAGAAATATGTGTATGCATGTCTGTATACTTACAGATGTATATCTGTTCCAATGGAAATATCTATTTGGAGTCAGAAAATCTGTTTGGTCCCAGTTCTCAATAATAATATGATCTCACTAAAACTACTTAAACTCAATAAACTCTACTTTCTCATTTATTTAAAAAAAAAAGAATTAAATCCCTGGTACTAGAAATGTAAAACATGGCAAGTATGCATGTTCTAATTTGGAGTTAATTTGGTATGTGTAATCCCATATGCAAAGCAGTAGCCATGTCCTATTGTTTTTTTTTTTCTTTCCCAAAACACATGCTAATCCACTGCCTCCCCCAGCCCCTGGCCATATCAATATTACTGAAGCCCACTTTCATCAGTGTCTTTCCATGATAAAAACAAATGAGCAAACAACTAAAAATTACATACAAAACCACATGCACACACATGGCCCTCCTTCAATGGAGCTCCACTGCCTGGAGAATTAAATCCAATTCCTCTGCATGGTATGCAAAATCTCCACAGTACAGCCCAGCCTGCCTCTCCAGCTTGATCTCTAACTGCTTCCCTACACACATGTGCTGCCAAGAGGGACTTCTGGCTGTGTCCCAAACATGCCTGGGTTTCCCAGCTCCAGTTGCCCTGCCTGGCACGTGCGCACATCTCACCTACCCACACTCTTCCCACTCTTCCAAGTCACCTCATATGCCTCTCTCCACTCCACCAGGCTTAATATGTACTGTTTTCCCACCACCCCACATGTATAATTCTGCCCTGTTCTATTTGTCTGGGATGTGAGATCCTTGGGAACACAGTCTATATCCTAAGAAAGCACCTTTTAATCTCTAACACTGCCGAGTATGTGAGTAGACTGGAAAGACCATGAGCTTCAGAATCAAGTGGCCATGGATACCTTTCTTGAAAGGTAAAGAAAGTCTTGAGAGACTTTCAAGGAGTTACTTAGCCTTCCTGAGCTTTCTGCTCCTTAATTAGCATAGCAGTGATAATAAATCAACCCTACAATATTAAGTTATGGAAATAAACGTCTGTGAAAGCTTCTTGCTCACAGTGATTGCTCAATAATGATTCATCTCCTCCCTTCCTTTCTTAATTCAGATTTATTTACATATGTTCAATAAACCAATAAGTATTTGTGATTCCATTTTTCTAGTTCCTAATTCTAGTTATTTCAGGTTTTTATACAGGTGCAGAAGCCCTTTTCTTCTACACTGGTTCCCTTAAGAGGAGTTACCTTGACCTAAAACGTAAGAAAAGCATCAACCATAAAACTCTGCCTTTCTTGGTCAGTTATGTGCATTTTTAAAAATAAACGTTCTACTTAAACTGTTATTCTGGAAAACCAGAATTTCACTGGCAATCCCTGATCCATTTATGCCCATAAATTTCCAAGGTAAATACACCAAATAGGCAGAAGCTGGTAATATGAAGATAGAGATGAGTCAGGATGGGAACTGGTGGCTGGGATGAGGGGCAGAAGACAACTACAGGTATACGAGCCAGGAAAATTGTTGTTTAACACTGATTAATGGCCATGCTTGTCCTACTCATTAAAAACATTAACTTCTGATTTAAGTTATTTGAAAATATTTTTATGCTAACATGCTAAAGTTTTTGTGCTAACAAAATCAAATTTCATCTTTCTGGAATATTTCAGAGCCAAGGTAATTCTAAAGTTTTTAGATAGGTGCTAAAGAAAGGGAGCTCAGGCCCAACAGTCTCAGGATATAGGCTGGATAGAAAATCAGGGGAGCTGAACAAGGAGAGACGTTAGGCCTGCAAAGGTAGGGACCAGGATGTTAGCAAGAGGTTGAAGTTCACAGTCCCATTCACTTTATTAACAGCACTGAGCAGTATCACTGCTGCCCAAGCCATCAGAAAGGTCCTGGCCAAAAATGCAAATCCTTCTTTATCTTCCAGAACTGGAATTCCCATTCAACAGATTTTCTGGAAAAACAGTTTCCTTTTACATTGTCATGGCTATTTTTTTTTTTGAGATCACAATGCCCAGAGTACAGCTTCAAGATTATCTTGATGTCTAACTCCTGGTTCCTTAAGAACGGCTGAAATAATACTAAGAGCAAATGACAGCTGCTAGACCCCTTGAAGTTACTGTTGGAAAAAAAAAAAAAACTGTTCCCTAGGTATTTCTCTGTTTCACTGAAAGAAAAACAAACTCCCAGGGGAAATAGAAACCTAAAAACCTTTGAAAATAATTCTTTTTTAACACAGGCCAATTACTAAATAGAGAACTCATCAAAGAAAAAGTATTGTCTTAAAACAAAAAACTAAACTTGCGTTTAGGTAAATTAATATTTATTCATAATGATTTTTAATGTTATTTGTTATTCTAAAACTTCCAAAAATTCCAACTGGTATAGAAGTTATTGAAATAGTCATAGATGATGGTATAGGTGGAGAGGGGTTGCTGGGCTTTATTTAAAGTGCTATTCAAAGCTTCACATATAGGTTTCATTCAAAGTTTAAGAAGAAAAAAATGAACAATCAGAAATGGGTAAGATGTGGGGATATAAATAGATATTTTGTACATAACAGTTCTGCATCCCCAAATATTAGCTTGCTATGGAATTCCGTCATCTATTCTTGTTCCAGTCAAAACAAGCAAACAAAAACAGTCAGAACAGTATGAACAACAATCATCTAGTTCCACCAAAAACTTTTCATTCATTCAGCAAGCATTGAGTCCCTAGCTGAAGATGCAAAGAGGAGCAAGAAATATTCTCTTCCATTGAGACGGTCATTGTCTAATGAAAAATGTAGATAAGCAACCAGACATTCAGAATGAGCTGTGTTACAAGCAATAATAAAGCTGAGCACTGGGTACTTTGGGGCACTCGGGAAGGCTGCCTAAGCCAGAGAGCTTCACAGGGAGCCTTGATGCCTGAGTGAGAATCAACCAGGTGAAGCAGAAGGGGAAATAGGCTCTAGGAACAGAGAGCTTTGAGCCAAAGGCAGGCAGAGTGTGAGGAGAGGAGGCCTTACTTCCTTGTGACTGCAGCATGAAGGTAAAGGCAGGGCTGAGAGAAATGAGGCTCCACAGGTGCTCCTGGATGTCCTAATTAATTTTGAATTAACAAATAATAAGTATGACTTTTTCTCTGTTTTTTTTAAAAAAAACTTCATTCCTTAATTGCATGCAAAATGTATCTGTTGAGATAAAATAATTTCATTCCTAGTTCCAATTAGTTGCTCAAATAATTGTCATCTTTGGAGAGCAGTAAATGACGGATGAATATTAAAAATTTTGTAAAAATGTCAAATGCAGTTTGTTCATATATCATGTAGCAATTACCATACCAGGCTTGTCTGGCTGACATATACTTGAGGGAGTGTGGAAAGTGCTGAATGCCTGAAGATAAATCAACTCTTCCTCTGGGAGGTGAGTTTATTCTTCTTTGAAACCCATGGGTATTTAGTGTCTGGACATGGTGGTATGGAGTACACAGAGAAGCCCTTCGTTAGGAGTGAACTCTTACTTCTTTTCTCTGATGAACTCTCAGACTCTTTTGCTGCCTCAAATTGCACTACAACCTGTCAGGTGTTAGAGAGATCAGCAGTGGAGAGAGTCCCAGGAAATGGTCTGGAAACAAAAGGAGTCTGCCCCTCTCCTTGGTGTATCAAATATGGAAGCATCACATTTGCCAAGAGACAACACCATAAGAGGGTAATTGACAGAAGTCAATTCTATCCTGAAAATGCTCTGAGGCTTTAAACATAGTTTATTGCCTTGACGTTGGGCCTCAGAGTACACCTGCCTTTTCTCCCACTATCCTGATAAATTCTGCACTCTAAAACGTTTCTCTGTATCAATGTAGCAAACCTCCATTTATTAGCAACTTTAAGTAACCTCCAGGTCCTTTAGATGACTTTCATTCTTATTTGTCCTGGACATTTTTATGACAGACAAAAATATCTGTTCTCAGAACTGGAGGAGATAAAAATGTTTTCCCTGAAGGGAATGAACTCTTAATTAAGCTAAAACTTTTTAAAGAGTATATATTAAATGTAAATATAGGATTATAGAAAATTATAATGTAATAAATTTACTGTGAAAGAGTCCATTTTTCTGGTATAATACTTTTTATGTAGAGTTTGAAAAAAAGAACAAAAAACAAAGTAAACTTAGTGAAATGGAGCAGAATAAAGAAACAGAAAACAAACTTATCCTGAGACCCGAGCTGTGTCTTAGGATGAAAGTAGTTTCTGCTGTTTGGCAAGAAGAGAAAAATCCTACATACTATTTCTCTTGGGTAGGAAAGGGTGTCTCAGCCAAAGAAGTCAAGAGACTGTCACCTTCTGCCAGATCTTGGAGCAATTCTTATTCTTCCTTAGTTCTTGTTTACTAATCATTTGATTAAGTGATAATAAACACTCCCTACCACTGCAATAAGTGTTTTATATAACTTTATTCAACCTCACAACAATCAAATGGGCCCATTTTACAAATGACGGACCTGGGGTTCAGAGAGGCCAAGGGACTTTCTCAAAGTCACACAGCTAGTTAGTTGTGGAGCTATGCCAAACTCATGTCCGAATCAAAAATTTTTCTTCTGAACTTTTATACTATACATTCTACTTGCTTAGTGACAATGCTACATTCATTAAGAGGTGAGAAACCACTTCTATGTATAATATTCCCAAGTACCTCATGCAATCCTACACAATTCAGCAAAATGTTCCTTTAAGAATTTTCTATCCCCCTTCTCTTTCAGCAGTATATTCCCCACCAGGGGATGAAGGAGCTAGCAGGGACAAGGTAGCTAAGGCTAGCACCGTTTCAAAGCATTTTGCTTCAAAAGTGTTTCTCTTCATCATCTCATTAATAGATAGCTACAAAGAATCAAAGAGAGCAACATTCTACTCACACCTGGATCCCTTTATTTGACCACTTACTCAAGGGAATCACTGATTTTTTTTTTTTTTTTGGCTCCACGGGGCACGGATAAACAACTTCATCGATGTGCTGCAGGTTACCATTTGAAAAGGCAGTAGAGATATGTAAAAAGGCTTGCAGCTTTGGCATCTCACTAGCCATAAAAGCCGCTGGGTGGCAGTGATGTTATGTTGCACAGCATGTCTACAGAAGATTAAGCAGAAGGAAATACAGTGAGGTAAGTCAGCATCATGCCTGTCTCTAACTGCACCTACTCCCATAACCGGCATACCTATCAGATTTTGGTGGCTGCACCAAAACACCAGGAAGAAAAGGATGGGGCACAGCTGCACAGTTATGTGATACTTGGAATGTCTTATGTATTGATGATGTGTCTGTGTACATAAACCCTATTCACTGATGCACTGTATGCATATTTAGATGTCACTTGGCTCTAATCAACTGGAAAAAGAATCACAATCCTCTGAATTTACAAAGGTGCTTCTATAAGCAGCCATTAAAAGAACAAAAACATATAAATTAAGCAGCTAACTGAAGAAATTGGAAAATATAAATAAACTGGAGGGGAATAACAGTGGATTTTTAAATGAGCAATATAAGTTGTTATTATAAAGGTCCAGGCCAGACATGAAAATTGATGTCAAAATCTGAAATTGCAACTACTGGAATACAAAGCTATATAAACAGTATGTGTTAACAATGAAATACTTCATTCCAGGAATACATGGTTTATCGAATACCAGGAAACTTATTAATTTAATTTAACTCAAAAAGACAAAAACTATATGATAATCTACATGTATTTTGAAAAGTTTAAGACAATGTTTAGTTTTCATTTCCAATTTAATTAAATGAATTCACTAGAATAGGAATAAAATGATTAAACAATATGTATTTAAATTTGCTAGCCAATGTCATTCTTAATGGTGAAAAGCTAGGAATACTGCTTGTAAAGCCAGGGCTAGAAATAATGCCTACAGTCACAACTACTATTTAACATTGTTCTGAGGTCCTAGCCATGTAAGTAATTAGAAAGAAAACTAAAATTAATGAAGAAATATAGATATTAAAAAGACAGTCACAAAAATTACTATAGGATTACATAATTGCATACCTGGAAAACAGAAGCAGCTTTTTAAAAAGCTGAAGTGTACTACAGTTCAGTAAGGTGTCCACTGATAAAAATTATATAAAAAATAATTAGCTTGCCTGTATATAAACAAAAATTAGAGAATACAATGGAAGAAATGTTCGAAATTGAACATTTAAAATATATCAAATTAATCATAAATGAATATATAATAACAAAAAATAGCAAAAATTGAATAAATGGGAAAACATATTGTTCTTGGATAGGAAGAATCAATATTTTAAATATGCTAAATGTTTCTAAAGTATTCTATATATACAAAGTAATTCTAATCAAACTCCCAAGATTTTTAAAAACCTGGCAAGATTATCTTAAATTTAATCAAGAAGTATATGCAATGAGAACAGTCAGGAAAACTCTATAAAATTGAGAGTGTGGCTGGGCACGGTGCCTCACGCCTGCAATCCCAGCATCTTGGGAGGCTGAGGTGGGTGGATTACCTGAGGTCAGGAGTTTGAGAACAGCCTGGCAATGATTGTGAAACCCTATCTCTACTAAAAATACAAAAATTAGCCGGGTGTGGTGGCACATACCTATAATTGCAGCTACTCGGGAGGCTGAGGCAGGAGAATCACTTGAACCCGGGAGAAGGAGGTTGCTATGAGCCAAGATCACGCCATTGCACTCCAGCCTGGGCAACAGAATGAGACTCTGTCTCAAAAAAAAAAAAAAAAAAGTACAGTGCCATGAGTATACTTGCCCTAATGTAATAAAAAAAAACAGTAATTAAAATGATACAGTACAGTACAGGAAGTGAAAGCCTGATTTAATGTAACAAAATAGTTTAAAAACTGAAATTTATTTAAGAGCTTTATTTCAGATAAAGAGTAAAAGTAAATTATTTAATAAATATTGTTTAAAAACTAACCATATGGCAGAAAAAAATAAAGCTGGTTTACCTTCACATTTGCATCACTCTTCTTCTTATAGAATTTTCCTGTACTCCTCTTTCTAGGTAAATACATTATAAATGGATCAAAGATCTAAATGTTAAAATGAAACCTATAAAAATGCTAGAAGAAACTATAAATACTGCACAAATAATAGATTTGAAAGACATTTGATAAATTGTTAAAATATTTTTAGTCTTATAAAAAGATGAAGTTACTATACTGAAGCTTTCAAGAAGTCTTAATAATAAAAAATGCTTCAATAGAAAAATAGGCAAAGAACATGAATAGGCATTTCACAAAGAACAAAATGCCAATTAGCATTTAAAAATCATCAACTTTTGTAATAATCAAAGAAATCAAAATCAGAACATGCACTACCATTTCCATTAACCTATTGGCAACATTTGAAAGAATTAAATAATTATAATATCATTTTGTGACTGTAAAAATGAGCATTCATTTGCACAGAGACAGTGTAAGGGACATCAAATTGTTTTTGGAGAGCAATTAGCATTATGTGCAGAAATGCAAACTGTTCATAACCCAGGGACATTTGATATGTATCTGATAACTGTACTTCTAGGAATTTGTCTCAAGAAGAGCACACAAAGGGCTGAAAAATGTGCATGCACAGAGATGTTCACTGCAGGGTTGTTTATAATAGGGAAAAATTAAAACAATCCAAATGTCTACTGACATAGAACTGGTTGAGTATATTATATATATGTACAATAGAATGTCATGTAATCATTACATATTATAATAAAATATTTGACAATGATAGATATCCAAAAATATAATTCAGCAGGTTGCAAAACCTCATTCTCAATAGGATGCTATTTGCTTACAGTAAAATGGAACATACATCTATATAATCATGGATGTATAAAGAAAAATTGAAGCAAATGTTCTCCACAATAATAAATGGTTGTCTCTACATGGTGGGATTTTGGAGGAGTTTTGCATGGAGGAGTTTTACAAGCCATGAGAGGGCTTGTACACATGGGAGTGTGTACATGGGAATGTTCCTCTGAGGGTTGCCAAAGCATACAGTGGCTGCACGGTGAAAGATAATGTTTGTACAGGAAAGAAGCTCCTGCATGTTCTCTTTGCTGATAGCAAAGTCATTCTGATTGAGATCTGCATAAATAGCTCTGATCTTCTCATGCACATATGGACAAATTTCTTTGACTTTCTCAAATAGCTGAAACATAAATATAGATCAATATACAAAGAATAGCATCATCATTATCACATTGTTCTCCTTTATAACAACCTGTTTAATTACACTCAAAAGCTGGTTTTAGTTGTAATATTACTTAAAGAAGACATCTGGCCGGGCATGGTGGCTCATGCCTATAATGCCAGCACTTTGGGAAGCCAAAGCAGGTGGATCACTTGAGCCCAAGGAGTTCGACACCAGCCTGGGCAACTTGGTGAAACTCTGTCTCTACTAAAAACACAAAAAAATTAACCAGGCATGGTGGTGTGTGTCTGTAGTCCCAGCTAGTTGGGAGGCTGAGATGGGAAGATCCCTTGAGCCAAGGAAGTTGAGGCTGCAATGAGCCTTGACTGCAACACTGCATTCCAGCTTGGGTGACAGAGCAAGGCCCTGTTTGAAAAAAAAAAATCTACTCAAGAGCCATCTGCTTTATTTCATACAATTAAGTCAGTTTAGTGTAATTCCTGCTATGTTTCACTTAAGAAACATTTGAAAAATCAGTTCCAATAATCAGTAAGGTGTGCGTTTTGAACTTTTCCTGCAGGGTGAAAAAGTGAGAGTAAGTCATCCACATCCTGCCTTTATCCTCTTTTCCCCTTTGAGCCACCTTTATATTTACATTATTACAGTGAAACATGTAAAAAATTTTTGTAATCTTATTCTAATATAAATGTCAATTATTGTCTAGTAAGTACATGGGCTCATGTATTTTTATAGGATACTAATTGATTTTTAAAATATTCTAATTTATTCATAAAGGGAAAAAGGAAGAGCACTGGCCATTTTAGCTTTTATTACACTTATTCAGATAGAATATATTTGGTACTTTCCCCTCCACACAGATCCATACAGAGATTATTAGATTAAATTGGCGTTTCTCATATTCTCAAGAAATATAATTTTAATAAAATGATCTTGGTTCCAACTTATTTTGATTAAATGGAATTTTACTTAGTATTGGTGTGGTATATTAACAGTGAGAAAATGAAAAGTACAGCTAAATGTTTAGAAAAGTTAAGAGCAGAGAAAGTTAAACTGTGGTTTTAATCATAATATAGTAAGAGAGACAGTCCTCTTCTCTTCCTTAATCCCAAAACAGTGTTTTTACCTATTCCTTGATCCTTAGTCACAGGATTAACAGAGATCTACTCCAAGCTTTTTAAATTGGTAATAAAAAGTTGATCTCAGGTAGTCAGAGAAACCATGTCTTATTTGTATCAGGCAAGAACATGTTTAGAAACCATTCTGAGGATTTACTGAAGATGACTAGGAAAGGGATGAAATCCACATATTGATCTGGCAAGTTAACATACTTCTGTCTACCATTTTTCTGCACCATTGGGGCAGCCTTTTTAGTGGTGTGTCACTGCATTTCTGAAACTAATTTGGAAGTTAGGTCAATCCTCAATACCTTTGACATCTGGGATTGATAAGGCTGATAAAGCGTCCTAGACATATTCTCAACAAATAGGCCATTCTGACTCTTCCAGAAAGATCTTTAACAGGTTTTCTAATATCAATCAATCATAAACGTGCTGGATGTTTGCTTCTAGAGTCAGATGTTTTCCCTCTTGATAGTTAATGTTAATTCTACAACAAACATATGTTGAATATTTTTGGATAAGCTTATCTAAAATTTGTACAATTTTCTCTTTTTTGATAATTGAATTTGGAGAAGGCTCTTTTTGAGTCTACATGACACATTTTATTCACTAGAAATTTACTTAGGGTTGTGTGGACTATTTTACTTTGGCCTGTGATAATTTCTGACTATCGGAGAACAAGAAGTAGGAGATGATTTCAGTATCCACCCTTCTCACAGTGGGGTTCCTTACATATGATGTAAGCTGTCATATACAGATTATCTTTTGCCTTTGGTTTTTATGACTTTAAAAGACAGAAGATACTGTTATTCCATATTATTCTTTCAGACAACCTGTGCAATGTTGAATGGCACCAAGATCACATATTCGCATTACTTTTTAGGAGATCATTACAACTTTAGGAAATAATGTTCCAATCTGTGTTCTATCTATTGACTTGTATTTTCAATCAAGAATGCATATCTGAATGAACATAGTACAATTTTTTAAAAGTCTGAGTTTTCTGATTTAGATAGTAGTTGACACTGTTTCATTGAAATACATCAATGAATTGGCTGCATCAATTCAAACCACAGTGTAAAAGAGGATTCCATTTTACCATATTAGGCTTTCTTAATAATATGACTTGCCCTGTCAGGAATCTCACCACAGTGCTATAGCTTCTAAAATAATACTCTTTAATGGTGCCGCAATAGAGTGCCAGAGATGGCAGCCAACTGCCATCCAACAGGTCAGTGGTTTTGGTCAGCACTTTTCATAATGCTGTCCACCACGTGAACTGCATTGGAATCACTAGTAGCATAATTAAAATGTACATTCCTGGGTCCTATCCCATACCCACTAAACAAGAAATTACTGGGGCACACCCAGCAATTTGTATTTCATGCCAGGTCCTCCCATTATTTTAATGCATGAAAATGACAAGAATTTCTCCAGTTAGAGTGCTAACACAGATGCAGATGAATAACTGCGTTATGACTAACTTCCCTTTATAACTGCCCAGAGCAATGTTCACATCAGTAGCTTTCAAGCTGTAGGCATGAAAAAAAAGGAACCTGGTTAATAATTATTTCCTTATTCCACCCTCAGAGATCCTGGCTTGGTAGTTTGGTGTGTAACCCAGGAAACTGTATTTCTTAACCACCTCCACAGATGGATCTGATGGTCGAGGTATCATAATTGGAAAACGCTGACTGAAAAAATCATGTCTCTTCTTAAATTCAGGGCTTATATTTCCCACTCTAGTTGGTAAACTCCTTGATTCTTTTTTTTCTTTTGTAGGGAAACTCTATTTCATTTTTTTAAATTTTTGTGGGTACATACTAGGTATATATATTTATAGGATACACGAGATGTTTGATACAGGAATACAATGTGAAATAAACACATCGTGGACAGTGGGGTATTCATCCCTTCAAGCACTTATCCTTTGAGTTACAAGCAATCCAATTATATTCTTTAAGTTATTTTAAAATGTACAATTATTGTTGACTATGGTCACCCTATTGTGCTATGAAATTGTAGGTCTTATTCTTTCTTTCTATTTTTTGTACCTCTTAACCATTCCCATCTCTCCCCTCAGCCTGCCACTTGCATTCCCAGCCTCTGATAACCATCCTTCTACTCTTTATGTCCATGAGTTCAATTGTTTTGATTTTTGGATCCCACAAATAAGTGAAAACATGCAATGTTTGTCTTTCCATGCCTGGTTCATTTCACTTAGCATATGACCTCTAGTTCCATCCATATTGTTGCAAATGACTGAATCTCATTCTTTCTGATGACTATTACTCAACTGTGTATATGTACCACATTTTCTTTATCCATTCATCTGCTGATTGACACTTAGGTTGCTTCCAAATCTTAGCTATTGTAAGCAGTGCTGCAACAAGCATGAGAGTGCTGGTATCTCTTCGATATACTGATTTCCTTTCTTTTGGGTATATACCTTGCAGTGGGATTGCTGGATTATATGGTATTTCTATTGTTTTTTGAGAAACATTCAAACGTTCTCCACAGTGGCTGTACTAATTTACATTCCCACCAACAGTGTGTGAGGGTTCTTTTTTCTCCACATCATTGACAGCATCTGCTATTGCCTGTCTTTTGGATATAAGCCATTTTAACTGGGGTGAAGTAATATCTCATTATAGTTTTGATTAGCATGTCTCTGATGATCAATGAAGTTGAGCACCTTTTTATATGCTTGTTGTCATTTGTATGCCTTCTTTGGAGAAATGGCTATTCAAATCTTTTGCCCATTTTTTGATCAGATTATTATATTTTTTACTACACAGTTGTTTGAGCTCCTCATATATTCTGTTATTAATCCCTCGTCAGATAGGTAGTTTGCAAATATTTCCCCCATTCTGTGGGTTGTCTCTTCACTTCGTTGACTGTATCCTTTGCTGTGCAGAAGCTTTTTAACTTGATGTGATCCCATTTGTCCATTTTTGCTTTGGTTGTTTGTGCTTGTAGTGTGTTGCTCCATAAATTTTTGCCTAGACCAATGTCCTGGAGATTTTCACCAATGTTTTCTTGTTGTAGTTTCATAGTTTGAAGTCTTAGATTTAAGTCTTAAATCCATATTGATTTGATTTTTGTATATGTAGAGAGATAGGGGTCTAGTTTTATTCTGCTGCATATGGATATCCAGTTTTCCCAGCACCATTTATTGAAGAGACTGTGTTTTCCCCAGTGTACGTTCTTGGCACCTTTGTCAAAAGAGTTCACTGTAGGTATGTGGATTTGTTTCCAGGTTCTCTATTCTGTTCCATTGTCTGTGTGTCTCTTTTTATGCCAGTACCATGCTATTTTGGTTACCATAGCTTTGTAGTATAATTTGAAGTCAAGTAATGTGATTTTGCCAGTTTTACTCTTTTTGCTCAGGTTAGCTTTGGCTAGTCTCAGTCTTTTGCAGTTCCATATAAGTTTTAGTATTTTTTTACATTTATGTGAATAATGTCATTGATATTTTGATAAGGATTGCATTGAATCTGTAGATTGCTTTGGGTGGTAGTATCTACATTTTATCAATATTGATTCTTCCAATCCATGAACCTGAAATACTTTTCCAGTTTTTGGTGTCCTATTCAATTTCTTTCATCAGTGTATTATAGTTTTTATTATAGAAATCTTTCACTTCTTTGGTCAAGTTAATTCCTAGGTATTTAACTCTATGTGTGGCTATTTTAAAGGGTGTTACTTTAAAAACAATTCTTTTTAATGTCCTTGATTCTTGTTCACTGAAAAGATTCAAATTTTGCTTATTGAATTAAAATTAATTCTTGTAAGAACAGTAACAGAACTATTACTACAATAGAATGGAAGCCTGATTCTTGAAGTTTGTATGACTGTGATGAGAGTTCGCAGGTAGCAACTGCTAAATGAGGACACAAAGTGTTCCCTAAATCCTCTGTATTAACTGCCAATGAGAGCTTCATTTCTCCCATTTTTATAGCAGACCCTCTATTTTTATAATAATGACAAGACTGAAGGGACAAGATGAAATGGTGCAAATGGATCCTGGATAAGCGCCAATTCTTCTAAAAGGTTTTTTATTTTTGCTAATGTGAAAGATTAAATTTAGAAAAATATGAAATCAAAATGAATAAAGAAAAAACATAATTTCAAAAATTTCATTGAAAGCCCATCAATTAAGAACAATATAATTAGTTTAAAATCTAAGAGCTTATCTTGTTTCTTCCCATTGCATAAACTTACTTTCTCTACTTGACGGCATAAGACTGAGAAGGTAAAGAGTTGAATAACTGCTAACCATCATCAAAACTCAAGCAGAGGGATTGTTTTTTAACCATTTTAGGAAACCTTGTTCTTGACACATTTATGTGGTCACTGAAAGATACAGCTGAAAGGTGATCTAAGCATTTCAAACTATAACAAAACTACACATTTCTCTTGGAAACTGACAGTGTTCCATTGATTTTCCATTACACAGGCAAGTATTCTGTGTCTTAATTTGTTTTTAAACATGAGATACTATTCAAATTATATGAAAAGTTACTTGTAGCCCAGAGGCAAGAGAGAAACTGCAAACTCTAAGTAAGGAAATTCAGCAGATGAGAAAAACAGAAAGAGAAATTCTTTGGTTTAAATAAACTCCTTGCGGGCCAGGTGTGGTGGCTCACGCCTGTAATCCCAGCACTTTGAGAGGCTGAGGTGGGAGGATCACAAGGTCAGGAGTTTGAGACCAGCTTGGCCAACAAAGTGAAACCCAGTATCTACTAAAAATACAAAAATTAGCCGGGCATGGTGGCACATGCCTGTAATTCCAGCTACTTGGGAGGCTGAGGCAGGAGAATCGCTCAAACCCGGGAGGTGGAGGTTGCAGTGAGCCAAGATTATGCCACTGCACTCCAGCTTGGGCAACAGAGTGAGACTTCATCTCAAAAAAATTAAATAAATAAAATAAAAAATAAAAAAATGAACTCCTCATGTGTGACTTCTGTAGTCAGACACTAACACTGTGTTTTTATTAGAAGCAGGAATTGGGTTGGGGGCATTAAATTTATGTAATGCTCTTGAAACAATTCAGAGGCCTTTAATGTGGTCTCTTAACAATCAACAAGTTAGCCACATGACCTCATTTTGGAAATATCCACAGGAGATTTGGCCTGTAATTCCTTGGGCTCACTGAAGGTAATCAAATCTTTTCCAGTCATGAGAATCTTTGATCTTTAATTATTTTACTAAGTCTTGCTCTTCAAAAATAACTGTATTATTTAGTCCCGTTAACCCACCAAGACCTGCTTTACATATAGATGTAAAAGAAATTATATATATATATATATGTATATGTATATTTGTCAAAGAAAAGAGTAAGGTGCCTTAAACTAAGGGGCAGTCTCTGTGGAATATTTGGTGTCCCAAGGTGAAAGAGACACTGTAACGTTTTATAGAAAATTTGTAGAGTGCTGAGTAAAAGCAAATAAATGAATTCTACAAATTAGCTCTAAGTTGAGAACAATTAAACACAAATAAGTACATTCTAATTTAAGCAAAAACCATTATACCCAATGTACAGATTAACAAAAATTCACAAAATGTTAAAATTTTTGCTAGTTCACTAGTAACTCCCATAAGATGTAAAGATTAGTCTACATGTTTTTAATGCTTTAGCAAGGATCATTTCTATAACTCCATAAGGCAGCATGGTATAGTAGTATGGCCGTCAAACTTCGGCATATAGCAGGGTTGCCTAGGAAGTTGCTCAAACAAACATACGTCCTGACCCTGAAGATTCTCATTCAGCAGTTATTGGTCAAAGCTTGGGCATTTAGCTTTACTTTGAACACACTCTCTAGTAATTCTGATACACTCTGAAGTTGAGAACCATCGGTGTATTGGAAAGACCTCAGGCCCTTTGGAGTCATGAAAGACTGGATTTGAATTCTGATTCTGCCATTTATTTGCTATGTGACTGGGGCAAGTTATTTACCTCTCTGCACCATCATGTCTAAAATGCCAATCATGTGACCAACTTATCACGTGATCGCAGAGAAGTAAGATTAAGCACATATTATGCTGTTCTTATAGACAATTTTGCATTTAACAAAATTTTACTTCACTTTGCATAATAATCTATAATAAATGCTAAATGCAGCACAATGTTTGATTCACCATCTTGTTATACTTTCTTCCCACACCAAAGGTCAATTTCACAGAGTTCTTTAATAATTCTTTCTTGCAGCTGGGCAGGAAAGGAACCAGGGTGGCTAGGAAGTTGAACAACCTTAAGATTATTTCTGCTCTCCAACAGAATTGGTGGTGTCTCTACATTATTCATGCTAGAGGATGGAAGAAGTGTTCATACTAACTCAGAAGTGACAAGCAATAGTTTCCCCTTCTTCATGATATTGTCATGGAGGAAGAAATTTCCTAGGAGAGGCAATAAACTACAGTAGAGAAAGTATGGGCTTTAGAGATTAGAGACCGGCATTCCAATTTTGTATATAACTGGGCATAAATTACATAACCTTGGATAGAGGACAGCTTTCATGAACTAATATCTCATCTGTGATATAGGAATGGGCACACTACAGAGATTTCTGAGGATTAGAGTAATGAAGTCAGATGTTTGTCTTAGTGCCTACCACACTGTAGGTCCCTAATAACAGGAAAATCCCCTTTCTACTTTCACAGCAGTACTCCATTTCCAAAAGCTGCTGATCAGAAAGCTGCGTCGTGTGTGTGTGTGTGTGTGTGTGTGTGTGTGTGTGTGTGTGTGTTGGGCCATGCCAAGTTTTCCAATTCTATCCTGTGATCCAGAGTGTATGCCAAAATCATGTTGAACTTCATGGCTTTTGAATAAAATAACTATGGGAAATTTGAAGCTTTTAAGGAAAAGACGGTGTGATTGGAAGAGATTTTTAAGAAAAGGAAAGAAGCTGGACATGTAAAACCATGCTGGTGATTGAATTAATTAGTGAATGATAGTGTGAAAGAAGGTAAGAAAGAAATTGAGAAAATAAATTGCTTCTATTTCTGGAACTGTTAGTGTATCCCCAGGACTACATTTCTTTCTTTCCTCCTTCTTCCTTCCTTCCTTTCTCCTTCCTTCCTTCCTCCCTCCCTCCCTCCCTTCCTTCCTTCCCCTGTAACTGGCCAACAGGGGAGAGGTTGAACATGCTTCAGCTGATCTGACTTGAGTAACAGGAAAACTGAAAACTAGTTACACTAGAGGCCTCTTGCTTTTTGTGGGATAATTTCTTAGGAAAAATTAAAAAAAAAAGTAATGAACACAACTGGCTTTGGAAGTTTCAATGCAAATATTTATAATTTTGGAAGTTTCCAAATGCCTTTCCAAATGTTCCCAATTGCCTTTGCCTTATATAGAGATTTAACAGAATCATTAATGTCAATCAGAAACTCATTTTTGAAAGTTGAGAAAAAGCAGCTTTCACACAGCGAAGCCTGGGGCAAGCATAAACACACTACTTTTCTTTCCTGCAAAAGAGTCTAAAAATTATCAAGGAACTCGTAAAATAAAATTAGCACTTCTATTGTGTGCTTCTTTAATAATCAACAATGTTGCTCACAGTCCCAGCGCTCCGAACGACGGTGCCTCCCGTTGACAACAACCTGAGCGGACCCGCGCCTAGGCCCTCCGCCAGGCCTGCGCTGCCTCGCCCCGGGAGAGGAAGACTGAGCCCGGCTCAGGCGGCTGCGGCGCGACGGCCCGTTTCCTTCCAGCAATCAGTCCCCTGGTGTCCCAGCAGCGCCTTCCCCGCAATCGCGCGTCCCCAGCGCACGTCGCGGCTGCCAGCTGCCCCCGCCCTGACCGCCGGCCCGCACGTGCCAGCGGCCGCCGCTGGCAGCGCCCGTGCCATGGGGCTGCCCACTCTGGAGTTCAGCGATTCCTACTTGGACAGCCCGGATTTCAGGGAGCGCTTGCAGTGTCACGAGACTGAGCTGGAGCGAACCAAGTTCATCAAGGAGCTCATTAAGGACGGCTCTCTGCTCACTGGGGCGTTGAGGACAGGTAATGTTGATTGCCTACCCAGTTCCCTTACCCTTTCATCCTTTCCAAAGGAACCCTGAGTTCCTTCAGGAACACGCCTCTACCCAGGTTGGGGATCTGTCTGTGGCAGTGCAGAAATTTTCCCAGTCATTACAAGATTTCCAATTTGAATGTATTGATAATGCTGAAACAGATGATGAAATTAGTATTACTCAGTCACTAAAAGAATTTGCAAGGCTACTCATTGCAGTAGAAGAAGAAAGGCAAAGACTGATCCAAAACGCTAATGATGTATTAATTGCACCACTTGAGAAATTTCGAAAAGAACAGATTGGTGCAGCAAAAGGTGGAAAGAAGTTTGACAAAGAGTGAAAAATATTACTCTATCCTTGAAAAGCATTTAAATTTATCTGCAAAGAAAAAGGAGTCTCATTTGCAAGAGGGAGATACACAAATTGATCGAGCACATCAGAACTTCTATGAAGCATCATTAGAATGTCTTTAAATGGCTCACGCCTGTAATCCCAGCACTTTGGGAGGCTGAGGTGGGCGGATCACCTGAGATCAGGAGTTCGAGACCAGCCTGACCTACATGGAGAAATCCCGTCTCTACTAAAAATACAAAATTAGCCGGGCGTGGTGGCACATGCCTGTAAAGCCAGCTACTCGGGAGGCTGAGGCAGGAGAATCACTTGGACCCAGGAGGCAGAGGTTGCGGTGAGCCAAGGCTATGCCATTGCACTCCAGCCTGGGCAACAAGAGCAAAACTCTGACTCAAAATAAATAAATAAACAAATAAATAAAAATGAATAAAAGAAAAAAGAATATGTCTTTAAAATTCAAGCGGTTCAAGAAAAAAAGAAGTTTGAATTTGCTGAACCGCTTTTGTCATTTCTTCAGGGTTTATTTACTTTTTTACCACGAAGGATATGAACTTGCCCAGGAATTTGCACCACATAAGCAACAGCTGCAGTTCGACTTGCAGAATACAAGGAATAATTTTGAAAGTACTCGACAAGAGGTAGAGGGGTTGATGCAAAGGATGAAATCTGCCAACCAGGACTACAGACCACCCAGCCAGTGGACGATGGAAGGCTATCCGTATGTCCAGGAGAAACGACCGCTTGGTTTTACGTGGATTAAACAGCCTTGTTACTAGCTCACCGGAAATGTTCAAAATCTTGTATCCGACGAAAGACAGATTCAATTGACCAACACTTCTGCTTCAAAAAACAAGTAGTTGAAAGCCATGGGATCATCACATTACAGGCCTTCTCAGAAGCTAATAGGAAACTCTGGCTTGAAGCCATGGATGGGAAGGAACCAATTTATACTCTGCCTGACATTATAAGCAAGAAAGAAGAAATGTATTTGAATGAAGCAGGGTTCAATTTTGTGAGAAACTGCATTCAAGCTGTGGAAACAAGCGGTATCACCATTTTAGGCCTCTACTGAATAGGAGGAGTGAACCCCAAAGTTCAAAAACTTGTGAATATCATATTTTCTCCTAAATCCCCTCCTGATATTGATATTGAACTGTGGGACAATAAGACAATGAGTGGGCTGAAAAACCACCTCAGGTGCTTTGCAGCACCACTGATGACTTACAAGTTACACAAAGATTTGTATCATTGCTGTTAAATCTGATGACCAAAACTACAGGGTGGAGGCTGTACATGCATTGGTGTGCAAATTGCCAGAGAAAAACAGAGAGATGCTGGACATCTTAATAAAACATCAGGTCAAAGTATCACTGCACAGCCAACAAAATCTCATGACTGTCTCAAATCTTGGTGTCATATTTGGCCCAACTCTAATGAGAGCACAAGAATAAGCTGTAGCTGCTATGGTGAATATTAAATTTCAGAATATTGTGTTAGAAATTCTTACAGAGCACAATGAAACGATTTTTCATACTGCTCCAGACCCAAGCACTCCTCTTCCTCAGCCTCAGTCTCGATCTGGATCCCAAAAGACACAAGCAATCTGCCTCTCTACAGGCTCTAGGAAGCCCAGAGGGACGTGTACTCCATGCCTGGCTGAACCTGATAGTGACTCCTATAGCAGCAGCCCAGACAGCACCCCCATGGGGAACAACAAGTCACTCTCTTCTCTTTCCTCAGAACAAAATAGCACTACAAAGTCAGCTTCCTGCCAGCCCAGGGAGAAATCTGGAGGGATTCCTTGGATTGCAACCCCGTCATCTTCCCATGAACAGAAAAGCCTTGGTCTCTGGACAACCAGTCCTGAATCAATTTCTAGAGAAGATGCAACAAAGACAGATGCAGAATCAGATTGCCAGAGTGTTGCTTCGGTCACTAGCCCAGGGGATGTTTCCCCACCCATAGACCTAGTCAAGAAAGGGCCTTATGGGCTTTCAGAACTGAAAAGAGCTTCTGCTTCTTCTCTCAGATCCATCTCTGCAGCTGAAGGAAACACCAGCTACAGTGGATCTATTCAAAGCTTAACTTCTGTAGGTTCCAAGAAGACACCCAAAGCTTCAAACCCAGACCTGCCTCCAAAAATGTGCAGGAGATTAAGACTAGACACCGCCTAAAGCAATGGCTATCAGCGTCCTGGCTCAGTAGTGGCAGCAAAAGCTCAACTGTTTGAAAATGTTGGTTCACCTAAGCCAGTTTCTTCTGGGCACCAAGCCAAAGCCATGTACTCCTGTAAAGCAGAGCACAGCGTGAGTTTTCCTTCCCACAAGGAGTGATATTTTCCAGCGTGGCCCATCAGTGGAACCAGGATGGTTAAAGGCAACTTATGAAGGCAAAACGGGACTAGTTCCAGAAAATTATGTTGTCTTCCTCTACTACTATTTAGTGTATGGCAGTATCTTCATGGTATCCATGGTAACAAATAATAAGTGCTATGATTTTATCTGACACAGATACAAGGGGATGAGCCCACTAAGTGAAAACAGTCAATTTCTATCAGGTTCTTCACCAGCAGACTATGTAGCTCCTTATTAATGGAAAAAAAAGGTTTAAAAGGTTGGCCATTCTTTTTTGGTTGGTTTATTTTAAAATTTCTTGTTTCTGAAAAATTTATTTTTGGATAATACGTAACTCTCCAGAATGTCTCTTCCATAGCAATTGTAGAGTTTCAAATACCGTATTAAGTACTATCTCCCAGAAATTTGGAAACCAGAAATCTGCTGTATGGATTTTGAGATGCGTCCTTTACTGCCTGGCATTCTCTGAGGATCTGTGAAACTGTTACTTAAAAATGTTACTGAAAAGCTAGTTACCTGCCCTTTGAGTGCCACAGTCCTGACCTGCTTGTTCTTGACACCTTACATATTACTTCAGAGTTCCCCACTGTGCAGACTCTCAGGTATTAACTGTATAAAACTCTTTACATGCTATTATAATCCGTAATCTCGATCTCTTCTACTATTTCTCTTCTACTATCTTTTCTACTGTTTCTAGAATAGGTTAAATACACATATACACACACAACTATGCCTCAGAAAAGTTATGCTTTTACAAATAAAAATAATAGATTAGAATTAACAAGTAGGGTGAATAACAGTAGGCAGAGTCAGAATCAGAAATAAATATCAGTGGATCAAAATAAAAGAATGAAAAATCTTCTGTAATAAAAATTAGCAATGTAATGTAAAAGTCTGATAAAAGGTTATCTTTTTCTTTTACCTCTTACTGTTGACCTCTGTACACTGTAATAAGGTGTTGCTGGATGGAACTTCTTGGTCTAGGTCCTTGGAGATCTTAGTAGTAATAACAGCATTCCTGACACTCTAATTACCTCGGCTGAAACAGAAGGTAGTCTTTCAATGTACCAGTCCCTTAGTCTATACTTGGTTTAAACACCCTTGCCATCATCTGGTATCCTGCTAGATTAGAACCTCTTAAAAGCAAATTGGTTTTCTTTCAAAGACCAACTTGACTCCAAAGAGAGATACAGAATCCTACTTCTGCTGCTGCATAAAGAAATCTCAACCTTCATTTTACTTGAACACAGACCAAAGTGTTCCTGCTTCTGAGTTGTCTGTGAGCTAGTTCTATGGATGTTCCATTCAGATTTAAAGCTTTTTTATTGCACAGGACGTGGATATGAAGCCTAACTCTTGTATCTGATGGCAAGGCATATGTTGTAGCCACAGTGCTGGCGATGGTCCCTTTGCTGAAACAAGCTACAGAAGCACTGATTCAAGCTGTGTTTGTGCTAGAAGTTTTAATCTTGTAGATTTGTGAGGATGGCTCTTTTTCCTTCATAATAGATTACATGTATAAGCAAGTCAGGGCCATATACTGGAGGCAGGCCAAAGCTGCTTTTCCCTTAAAGTAAGTTTCCTACAGACAAGGTATTTATGAGCATTGAGAAAGTTGGGACACGTACTCTAAATCACACAGAATGTTAATTCCACAGGAAGGCAATGCCAGACATTGGAGGAAGATCACATTCAACTTCTAATAGTAGTTCAATAACAAAACCTTAGCTTTTCAGAAACAATGTTAAGATACGTTAGAATTGCCACATCCATACCTTCAAAACATGCAATGTGTGCACCCTAATCACTGCTTACAGTATAATCAGCATGACAATGACATTGAGGGGGTCTAAATTCATCATCTCCTGTGTTATGTGAAAATATCCCTCAGTACAAAACATTTGTGTATTTCACAGATGACTCTTGTTTTGCCATAACTCTACAAAGTTTATGGAAACTAGTCAACTGAAGGATTTTTCTGTTGTGCGATGTGTAAAGGTCTGAATAGTAAAATCATCTTTGTATTTCTGCAATGTTAAAAAATAATAATCAACATGTCAGATTGTTGGGCTTTTCCTAGCAGATGTTTTCTAATTCAAAGTTTTTGGTTGTGTTTTTGTTTTTTAGTTCAAAGTTAATTTGTTTGCCTCTTGAAGATTAATTTGTCTAAGCTTTCTAGGAACTGCCAAACAGTGATATTCTCAAAAGGATTCAATAAACTAGTTCAAAAAAAATTCCTATCTTCTATTGCCTTAAATCTAATCATGTTCTGTGAACTGCAGTCCTAGTGTGTAACACGGCGTGACTTATCACCCAGAGTTCTCCATTGTATTTCAAAGTTGATTTACCTCAGGAAAACGGAGGGTTTATTGAGTAACTCAAATTTTTCCAGAGAAACTGGTTTGAAGTATCCAGTGCAACCTGCCAAGCTCTTTCTTTGTTTATAAACTCACTTACTGGTGACATCATTCAGGGTAGTCCCTCTCTAAAAATCTTGAATTTTGTCTGGTCTTCTCAGATGAGGAATTCTGAACCTGGTACAATCTCATTCTAACTCCTCTCTTATGTACTAAGTACTTATATTATATACCTTTCTATAACTTAAGAGGAAAAGGCTGACCATTTTTGGTATTCTTTCAGTGACATATTTTTCAGTGTGTAAGCTCACAATCATTCTTAATTAACTACATGATTTTTAATATAATTTCTACTACTTTGGGTTTTATTTCCCAGGTATGGACATTGTCCTTTTAATGTTTTCTTAAGGAATTATTCAGAGTAGATTATTAACAACTTAAGGTCCTAAACAGATATATACATGGGACATGGTTGTTGTAAAAAGAAACAAATCTGTAAGACACTAGGAAATTCAAAACGCTTTCAAGCTTTCTTTGAACTTTACTACTGAATGATTTATTTGCAACTTGTTATCTGGTATAGTGGGGAAGAGCCACTTATGTCTCTTTAAGCCAAGATATATTTAAGATAACAATAAAGATAAAATATCAATTTCACTATCTAGATTTGATTTTGACACAATGAAAAGCTGATTGGTTCATAATCAAATGAACAAATTTTCCACAAGTAAGAGATGAAACCCCTGGCTTGGAAATCCTGGGGATTGACAGGTTGAATGTCCTTGGTCTGTGGTGAGCATGTTCACGTTTCAACACATGAGATCTGGTGTGCTTTCCGTAGCAGCTCCTCAGATTTTGTGAAAAACTAGAAGATAAGTTTTTAAAAAGCAATGTTGAATACTTAGAATCATATTTCTAATAAAAATAAGTCAAACTATTTAATTTTGATAAAGTTTCAAAACTAAACATGAACTGAACTTATACTTGATGACATAATTTTATAAATTCATGATGAATTTCTTATTCTGATTTATTTACTATTTTAAAAGATAGGTGTTTCTTTTCTTCCACTGTAAAAGTGTAATGTGTTCATTGTATTTGGAAAACGTGGAAAGTAGAAGATGACTGTTCTTATTTTTTCACTTTTACAGAGGGTAATTTTTTCCACACCATAGAAGTAGAATAATCATACTTCTAATTTGAAAATTTGAAAATGTAAAAAAAAAATTAATCCAAGATCATATCAACATTTAGGGCTAAGAGTTGAGATTATACTGAATATGGTTTTGCATTGAATATATTACAAGCTTTTTTGTGTCATTTACTATTTGATAAAACATGATTTTTAATGCCTGAATACTTTTCTAACATTTGTATGTATTGTTGTTTATTGAATCATTCCTCTCTTGTGGAACATTCAAATTGGATCCAAAGTTTACCACAAGTAATACTACAATAAAAATATCTATACATTATTTGTGATGTCTCTGGTTGTTTTCTTAGAGTGCCACCTTAATTATCTTTGTGAGAAAGTCCTCAAGAATCCTGCCATTAATTCAGATACTTTCCCTGCTATTGATATGTCTCTTTAAGAGTTCTGAAAATACTTAAGAAACTTAGTGAGAAGAAAGAAAATTAATCCTCTCTTCTGATTCTTCAGTTCCAATTCTCTGTGGCCACTGGATTTTTAAAAATCCTGTTGTCCAAAGCAGCTCCCATTTAATTGTTTCTCTCTGACAGTGGGGAAACTGGAAGTCAGAGGTGATACCATAAAAGGAAATGAATGAAGCAGATGTATGAATTTTGATACATATAACAGATGTCTTTTGATCGCACTTCCTGGGCAATATAGTAGTAATCAAAGGAAAACTGGTAACATTTTTCATTGCTATGCTTTAAGGAAAAATTTCTAAGCCTCACAGAGCTGACATGGTTTATTACCTTCAGGAACACAGTAGTACTTAGCGTAAGTTAGAATCCATTCATTATTATGTGTGACTGGAGAGGTATATTGCTTAAAAACTATACCAGGCCCTACTTAGGAACAAGTTACAACTGCATTTAAATCACTCTGTTTATGTCAAAATACTTAAAGTTAAATAGCAGAATCTAGAGGGGTCCTTGATTAACATGAGACAATAAATATTTGCAGAATCTGATGCCTACCAGAGGAAACACTAACCCAGACAGGAAAGTTCTTCAGAGTAAAAATCAAGAAGGGTGAGAGTATCTATGCAATAGAAGTAAGTCTTGGCCTGGACCCAGACAAGATCATTGCACAAGAGATTGGTTTTGGAAGTAAATTTGGCTGAGATTAAAGTCTCAAGTGACATGAAGACAATGTTAAAGATAAACCCAAACTCTTCTTTATTGCTTGACACTTTTCCAATCAGCATCAACTTCATTCCTGGTAAGTTGGTGTAGTATGGTGAGTTCTGCCTTATTTCATACTTTATTTGGTTAGAATCTGGGGGAGGGGGTAAAGGTGTAGGTTGGTTATTTCAAATGTGCAGATGACCTCCACCAATTTTGCAGTATAGTGCTATTACTTAAGGGAATACACTCATAAAACTTTGATTTCCTAGTAATTCTGCTTTTGTGCATTCTTAATTTGAGACTCAGTGAGGGTGCAAGAGCTGTAGATTTGGCAAACACTGCACTATTTTCTCACATTTTTTCGATTTGCTAAAACCAGTAACAAATGTATTACCCCTTTTTTTCCTTTAATTTTTAAATCCACGGCCTTTTCACTGCCTTTACTTTCCATGTGTTGCCACTGTATCCTCCACTGAATCCCCCACATTGGGCCCAGCACTTGACACTTAGTAGGCACTCAACCAATACTTGTTGAATGAATAAGTTTAATGCACTGCAGTTTCTTTAGTTTTTAGATGATGTTGTACCTAATGCACACGCCTTCCTTCTCTCACTCCTTCATTAATCCTTTTGTTCATGTCTTTTACTTATGCCAAGCTGTCACACTGTGTGCATGAACTGACAGATTTATTTTTTCTTCCACAGCCCCAGAGCCAGCAAATGACTGACCTTAAACCTAAAACTGTAGGAGTTTGGTCAGTGTGGTGGGAAAAGTTGTAAGAAAATGTTATAGGGAAAGACACAAACCTTCTTGGAAAAATGGGAGGTTTTGCAAAAGCTTCAAAAGAGAATTTAGCTGAAGGCAGTTAAATTCTCTTAAGAGCAAGGGTTAGATAACAAGGGAATGTAAAGAAACTTATCTAGATAAATTGTTCTACTCATATCTCTGGAAACCAACCTTTGATCATTCATGTGCAGGACTGCTCTCTACTTGGGGGGTTGACAATGTTAATTACCCACAAATTGTGTTTGCTCCAAGCCCTTGTCATTCAATCTGTACTAAATAAATGCAACTGGGGCCAGCTTAGGGAAGCTGCACTCCTTTCGGCTGCTGCACTCTCTCATCGGCAGCACTGAGTGGTGTAGTCCCCTAGCCACACTGTCAGGAAAAATACCTGTGTCAGTGAACTCCTTTCATTCGTCACTTGGCCAGTCTGTGGGACAGATCGGCATAAAACACCCATTGGTTTTCGCCTTTACTCTTGCAGAATGAGTTATAAAGCCAAAGACCTCAAGAAAAGCACACTCCTTAACAGCCAGTTCAGGGGTGACAGCCAGGGAATAAGAAAACAGAACCTTCCAGAGGATGGAGCCACCACCAAAAATGATGGAAAAGAGGGTTCCTCCCAGAGAGTAGATTCAGAGGCTATTTAAGGAATTTCCCCATGCCCTGTGTAGGGAGCTTCTCACTACTTGCTACTCACGATTTCCTTATGGTTATACTTTGGGGACTGCTGCTTGCCTGTCTTCTCTTTCTTGCATAGCAGGTTTGTTTAATTTTATTTTTTTCTTCAATTATGGTGGTGTTTTCACTGTTCTACCATGACAAGAGGTAGAATAGAGATATTTTTTACCTCTACATGGGAGGCAGAAAATTGGCCTTTTTATTCAAGAATGCCAAACCAGAAGCTGACATATCAGAATCTGATACAGAGGATAGTCTATTCCCCTTTGGACTTTGGACCTTGGACTTTGAACTGGATGCAATAATGGTATGAGACCCTTGGGTAGGAATGAGTGTCTTGTATGTGTGGGAAAGACAGGAAAGCAGATATTTGGTGACCTAAAAAGAAGGCCATGGCAGAACCTCATTAGTTGTTCAATAATCCTATTTTCCTTTCCTCCTGGGCACACAGCTATGTGTTTTCCAGCCATCCTCATACTTAGATGTAGCCCAGTGACACTTCTGAGGATGGAATATGGACAGATGTGATGGGCACTGCTGGACCTGGACCATAAAATCCTTCCACATGATTTCAGTGCCCCTTTTACCCCATTGGCAGCTGGATATTGTCATCCAGAGAGATGAATGACTTAGAAGCCATGTGCAGAAGATGGCAACCTTCCATCAGCATGGATCCTTGAGTGACTGTGGAGTGCAACGCCTTCTACCAGTTAGAACTACTGTGATTGACAATCACATTTCATTTGTATTAAGCTACTGATTTGGGGGGTTTATCTCCTTCAGCTCCCACATTAGTACAACTCATGCAGAATGGAGAGTGACTGTGAACACATGTGGCACAGGCTGGTGAAACCTAGGACTTTATAGATGAATTCCTGATTATACTCTCCTTTCTTGCAAAAAGCTTTTTTCAAATTAAATGTTATAATACAAATGTGAATACTTAAATGTCTTTCTAATGAAATGATGACTAACTGTAGGAAAGAAAATGTAGGAATGTATACATCCTTGATAAGAGTGTGAAACTGATACAGGCAATGTAGAGAGTCTTGCTTAGGGATAATGAACAAAAGAACATACCTGGGTAAAAGAAATGAGAGGTTACTGATAACAAAACTAATATTTATATTGCACAATATAAAACATTATTTTATACTTAGGATTACATTTGATTTTTGCAAATCCCCGTGAAATAGCTATTATTATCAGATCCACTTTATGCATAATAAAAACAAGACTCATATGGGTTAGCTAACTAGGCTATGGTCTCTCCACCAAGCTCTACTTCTCTGATTGAGGAGATAGTAGTATCTAGAGCTTCAGTGTTCTTTCTACTGCCCTATGCTACCGCCCAGTGCAGATGTAAGAACAAAACCTACTAGTAACCTGCTATTGACTGTTTAGACCTTTAGCAACTTTAATTATCCAAAACATAGCTGTGAGACCAAAAAGAGGAAAACAGTTTGCAAAAGCCCACATTTATTACACCATGAAAGAGCCAGGTCTGTGAAATGTTGCCTAGAATTTGTGTACTAAACTCAGCAAAATGAATTAACAAACTCAGTGACCTCATTTTCTCCTGAATTACAGTAAATGGAAGATTTAAAAGATGAGAAAAATAAACACAGAAAACTTCAGTTAACAGGGTAGAGGATGACACATTGAAAGATTGGGTGTCCATGTGTGGTATGTAAAGGCAGGTCCTATGAGTGTTAGGCAGGCCTAGGCACGTGTTCTCTTTTTGTTGTTTGATTCTCAATTTATGACAAATGAAGAACAAGGCCTTTACCTGGTCTGGATCGACTTGTTATGGAGCCCATGTGAAATGAAAATGATTCATAAACAAAACTGATCCATCCCCAGCAACAGCAGAGACGACCATGAACAATTAGCCACCTGAGAATCCTCAACAATTCTTGGGGAATTCATTAATTACATTTTATTAAAGGGCAGGGATATCCAAGCAGACATATGGGTTACAAAGGCAAAGTATAATTTCTTTATGGGTTTTGTTAATGTGAAATATAAATTAATAAGCTTTTTGATTTTACTAATACAAACATACCCATCAATTGGTCATCTTCAATTCAGAAATAACTAGAGTTTGAGGGTATCTTAAATCCAAAAAATAAAAACAAAAACCTAACCAGCAGCCATTTGCTGAATTCCTGAGTGCTTGGGACTCTCCATTTCTAGTCTAGCAAACATCTCCCAGTTGCAATTTTAAACGTTTTTTCCCAGATCTTTCAAGAAACCTCTAATAGTATCAAGTTCAGGACACAAAGCTAGCTTTCTGTAAGCAGTCAGTCTCATCTACCCACCTTTACTTTAGACAGGCTCCTAAAGTCAACCTGAGAATAAAAAGGACTCTTCTTTTGTTATTAAAAGTCTGTTCTCTAGCCAGGTGTGGTGGCTCATACCTGTAATCCCAGCACTTTGTAAGGCTGAGACCAGAAAATTGCTTAAAACCAGGAGTTCGAGACTAGCCACTTGCTTAAAACCAGGAGTTCAAGACTAGCCTCTACAATGTAGTGAGACCACCACGTCTACAAAAAAAAAAAAAAAATTAGCCGGGCATGGTGTTGCACACCTGTGGTCCCAGCTACTTGGGAGGCTGAGGTGGGAGGATCACATGAGCCCAGGAGGTTGAGGCTGCAGTGAACCATGGTCATGCACTGCCCTCCAGCCTTGGTGATAAGAGCAAGACAGATGTTTCAATAATTTTTTAAAAAGTCTGTCCTCTGCCTCAAATGGACTTTGCTGTTATATTGAAATGATTGAAATATGTATAAACCAGGTGTGGTGGCTCACACTTGTAATCCTAGCACTTTTAAGAGGCTGAGGCAGGAGGATTGCTTGAGACCACAAGTTCAACACCAGCATAAGCAAGATAGTGATACCCCATCTCTACAAAAAATATGAAAACTAGCCAGCTGTGGCTGTGTGTGCCTATATTCCCAGCAACTCAGGAGGCTGAGACAAGAGAATCCCTTGAACCCAAGAATTTGAGGTTACAGTGAGCTGATTGCAAACTGTACTCCAATCTGGGAACCAGAGTGAGAACCTGTCTCAAAAAAAAAAAAAAAAGGAAAGAAAAGAAGAAGAAAATATGTATAAATGAATGTTTTAAATTGGAACAATTACTATAGCACGAAAATGCCGATTTGATGAGACGTGAAAATTTCTTAAGTATTTATCCATCTCTGGTTTTGTAGCAAAGGCATTATTATACTTCTATAACTTGTCTTACAGAGTCAGATAGAATCAAGCAAAGTTGGCAGAGCCTAGGCATCTACCTAAAAGAAATGCTCTCTCCCGTTTCCATGAATACTTTAACTCCTGAGTTCCAGTGGCACTATTTCTGGAGTCCTTTTCAAGGCACATAATCCTAAAGCAGGTGTCACCTGTTAATCTCTTTCAAAGCGTCTTGCTCTTTTTCTTCACAGTACTTTTCAAAATATTTAATATACATTTATTTCCTGTAAAAGTTGCCTACCTCACTGGACTTTAAGATCTATGAGGTTATCCCATGTCTGTTTTATTTTCTACCTTATTGCCCCTGCTCCCCAGGCACAGAGCAATATGTACCTGATGTATATTTGGCTCTCAATACACATTTGTCATATTTGTGTGTGTGCTTGTTCAACTTCTCTCGCTGTGTGTGCAGGTGTGTACTTTCTTGTCATTTCAGGACACTTAGGAATTTCCTTATTTTGCCGCAAGTTCAGCTGCGCATTAAAACTGTTTCATAAAAACATTTTTTTTTTCCAGAAAGAGTTTCACTCTGTTGCCCAGTCTGGAGTGCAGTGGTGTGATCTCGGCTCACTGCAGCCTCTGCCTCCTGGATTCAAACCATTCTCCTGCCTCAGCCTCCCAAGTAGCTGGGATTACAGGCAACTGCCACCATGCTCAGCTAATTTTTGTATTTTTAGTATAGACAGGGTTTCACCATGTTGTCCAGACTGATATGGAACTACTTGGGAGGCTGAGGTGGGAGGATTCAGCTACCTTGGCCTCCCAAAGTGCTGGGATAACAGGGGTGAGCCACTGCACCAGGCTTAACATGTTTAGGCGTTTTATATCAGAAGACATTTTTCTGGGCCTCTATTTCAGGAGTTGGCAAACTTCTGTAAAGGGCCAGATAATATTCTCAGCTTTGCGGGCCATGTGATTTATGTCCCAACTACTCAGATAATTCACATTTCCTATCCTCATCAGCATCACTTGAGTTCTAATTTTTTATTATTATTTAAGTACTAGGAAATCTTCCAGCTGTCAAGATACAAAAGACCTTCAATGGGAGTGTCAGACTCTAAAAGATAAAGTTCAAACTCCCTCCCATATTTGAGTATGAATTTAAAGCTAATATTTGCTGAGCGCTTACTGTGGTTCAGGCACTATTCTAAGTGCCTTTCCTGTGTTAACCCCTTTACATCTCACAACGGTATGAAAGACAATGACCATTATAATCTCCACTTGGAAACTGAGGCTCAGTTACATAAAGTTACACCACCCACTGGTGGATAAAGGACAACAACTCAGGTCTCTCTGACTCCAGAAACCATGCTCCACTCAGAATGCTGACCCCCTAACACCCAGTCTTCTATCTCTTGATGAGTTCTGAATTATCACGCAGGTATTCGCCCTTCTCCAGTAGCCACCTTTCCTCAGAAACACATAATCTCACCCCAGCTTCAGAGAAAAGCTGATTGATCTCCATGCGCTCTTACACTCTAGACAGTGATTGGCTTACATCTGAGGTTTCTCAACAAACTAGTACATGGCATAATCTCAGGCCACAGGGGCTGGCCAGAAATGGACAGGTAACCTTAACTAGGCTGATGCGATAGGAGGGAAATTTGCTGAGGGTTTTTAGAAAACAAGTTTCATCAATCTTGGGAGAAAATCTTGCAGAGGGCCAGCCTCTCTTCATCCAGTCATTGCCATGTATGTGTGTAAAGCTTGAAGCTACAGCAAACATCTTATTCATCATGAAGATAAAACCAGAACAAAGTGGCAGAGTTGAGAGACTCAAAGACCAAGGCAGCCAGAGCTCTAGTTGAATCACAGCTGCTCACCACTCTAGTGCTGGATTTTTTCCATTGTAAATCAATACACCACATTTGTGTTTTAAACCAGTTTCAACTAGGTTTTCATTCAATGGAGTGTAACCTGACTGCAGTTATTTGAAATCTTTCAAGATCTGGCCTCAGCATACGTTTCTAGTCCTTATTTTTACTTGTCTAGGGCCAAATAAATTACCCAGATTTTCCCAAACACACCACACCGTTCATGGATTTGCAAGCGTGATTCTTTCTGCCTTCATTGTCCTTTGCTCTCCTCTCCCTGGAGAATTCATGTTGGGTTGCAATCATGTTTTAAATGTCTGTCTCCACTTGATTTGGCTACATCATTTTTGTCTTTACACTCTTTGCACTTCTCATGCACTTAAGACATAATAAGCGCTCCAATGTGTCTATAAGATTAATAAAAAAGATGGGCAACATGGAAATCTGAATCATAATATAAACTTTCTCTACAAGATACTTGCCCTGGCGCACTGGCTCATGCCTGTAATCCCAGCACTTTGGGAGGCCAAGGCTGGTGGATCATGAGGTCAGGAGTTCAAGACCAGCCTGGCCAAGATGGTGAAACCCTGTCTCTACTAAAAATAAAAAAATTAGTGAGATGTGGTGGTGGGCACCTATAATCCCAGCTACTTGGAAGGCTGAGGCAGAAAATTGCTTGAACCTTTGAGACAGAGGTTGCAATGAGCTGAGATTGCACCACTGCACTCCAGTTGAAAAAAAAAAAACCATTTAGATCAATGCTGTCTGGTTAAATATTCTGTGATAATGGAAATGTTCTATACCTGCCCTGTCCAATAAAGTAGCCACTAGGCAAGTGTGTCTATTGAGCATTTGAAATGTAGCTAGTATGATGAAAGAAATGAATTTTAAATTTCATTTAATTATAACTGATTAAAAGTTAAGTAGCTAGCAGCTACTATACTGAATACCACAGACGTAGACAACAAATTTTAATAATTTTCCACACATGGGAATGAGTTACCTAAAATGATTTTAGATACCAAGCTAAATAAAAACATCTGGAGATGGTACTATTTTGACTCTAATAATTTTTTTGTTGAAAACAGTATCTACATATTATATATACACACATACATATACACACATATACATATAAATATATACACATACATATACATATAATCTAGAAATTTCTTTCCTTTCAAAAATGCTTCATACCTATAACTTAAAAAATATAATTTTATCTTTGTGTTTATTTTGAATTTTCAGTCATTTCAAAGTTAATATGAGCAATAATATCATTAAAAAGTGGGCAAAGGATATGAACAGACACTTCTCAGAAGTTGGCCAACAAACATATGAAAGAAAGCTCAACATTACTGATCATCAGATAAATGCAAATCAAAACCACAATGAGAGACCATCTCATGCCAGTCAGAATGGTGATTATTTAAAAGAGTCAGGATACAATAGATGCTGGCGAGGCTGTGGAGAAATAGGAATGCTTTTACACTGTTGGTGAGGATATACATTAGTTTAATCATTGTGGAAGACAGCATGGTGATTCCCCAAGTATCTAAAACCAGAAATACCATTTGACCCTGCAATCCCATTACTTGGTATATACCCAAAGGAATATAAATCATTCTACTTATTGCAGCAAAATTTACAATAGCAAAGACTGGAACCAACCCAAGTGCCCATCAATGACAGACTGGATAAAGAAAATGTGTTACATATACAGCATGGAATGCTATGCAGCCATGAAAAATGAATGACAGCATGTCCTTTGCAGGGACATGGATGAAACTGGAAGCCATCATCCTCAGCAAACTAACACAAGAACAGAAAACCAGACACTGCATGTTCTCATTCAGGGGGGGTTGAACATTGAGAACACATGGACACAGAGAGGGGAACATACACCACGGTCTGTTGGGGGATGGGGTGAGGGGAAGGAACTGAGAGGACGGGTCAACAGGTGCAGTAAACCACCATGGCACACGTATACCTATGCAACAAACCTGCACATTCTGTACATGTATCCTCTTTTTAGAAGCAGCAATAAAGAAAAATAAATGACCGCTTCATTTCAGGAGGTAGAGTTTTCCTCTTAAAGTTTTTCAGATTTTTATCTCAAGGCTTTGGCTTTTTATGCAACTCACTACGTGTAATTTCAGTTAATACATCAATCCTTATGCACTTCTTCTCTCCTTAAAACAGTACATCTTTTTGCTTAACTAAAGTGGTGACTCTCATTTTTTTTTTTTTTGGTCAGTTCCCATTGCATTTTTCCGCATTTCGCACTCAGGTATTATAACCTGACACTGAGAATGTTAGTCTCAAAAAAAAAACTGGAAAAACGTTTTTCCAGTATAGATTAATTCTGTACTCTTGGCTTTTCCTGATGTATCCAAATTGTTGTATGTAACCAGGAAACTTCACATGCTCTTACTTTTTCTAAAAGCCATCCATTCCCCCTGGTGGAGGTACTACGTGTGTGTGTGTGTGTGTGTGTGTGTATTATTATTCTATAATATGGTTTACTTATAACCTTAGACACACCCTCTTCAGGCATCTAATTGAATTAAAGTAGTTTTTCATGGGGTTTAATTTCCAGCTTACTCAAAAGGGCATATACCAAGAGAAATGGTCATACTACAAAAGGTTTTTTCTCTCTCTCTCTAAGTATTCTACCTAACAAGCAGATATTTTATGTTTTAAGATAGCTTCCTGTGGTTTGGGCTGTCTTCATTCGGGTTTTGACCACCTGAAAAAACTAAGTCATCTCTAATACAGGTCTAAGTATTTTTTTTCTCTTGACTATGTAACTTCTGAATTTGTTTTTGAAGGCTTTCCATTATTACTCTGGTTAAATAAGTGACCATTATCTCTCAAGAATATGTAATTCCACTTTAATTAAATATTTTTAGGCTTTTTGCATCCAAACAAATGACAAACTTCCCCAGAATCAAATTCAAGTTTAAGTCTTTTTCACCTAAAATTGACTAAGGGATTTTCTAGTTGGGCTCCTGGGAAGTCTCAAAAGATTTGTCTCCCATTAGGCTTGTTTGACCAGCTCCCAAAATCTTCTCTAGTGTCCGTGAGCTTTCTTTCAAAACAATATGTAGCATTTCCCTTGCTAGTAAACCCCCAATCTTCTCTTTGTCCTTCACACATATAGAAGACCACCGTGGTTTTCAGTTTTGTTCACAACTACAATTCTGTGATTCCCAAATAAATTGTATACTTTAGAGATCCATCTTTATTTTGACTTCAATAGTGGTGATAAATTGATACAATATTCAAGAATATGTTTTATAACAATACTGTCAATTTAGAAATGCATTTTACTGTGATATAAAATCCTTAACTATTCTACTCCACTGACATTTTGTATGATTTTCTTATTAATTTACAAGCACTTAAAAATTCTTTATTTACATAAGGTTTATATTAGATATAATTTTGTGAGAAAAATAAAAGGTCGGTTTTCTATTTTCATTGTGCTAATTCAGACTGCACTTGGTTCTTCATGCACACTGGTATAAGCTAAAGTTTAGACAAATTATTGTAAAAACTGACACACATATAGACCATTATAGTGTTATTTTTAAAAGTACAAGAAACTACTTTAAAAGATCACAAGGAGATTACAGCAAATGAATCTTCATATTCATTACCTCTATGAAATATAATTTAACACTAGTTTCAATGTCTTTTTTTCCAAAAGACTAATTTTCAAGTGAAAGCTTTAGATCTTTGAAAGTAATAAATTAAAGATAGAAAAGATACATAATTCATTTCAGCAGTTTTCTGAGAAATACCACATTTTCCAAAATATATGTGTTCTTATAAGAAATGGACTCTCTTCAGGCGATTAGAATATCAGTCTTCTACAACAGGCCAATTTTCAAAGCACTAGGCCTAAGTTCACTCAACCAGTCTCATGAAGCAAAAACTGAATTAAGATATTCCATTTATTTTAGTCCACATATTTATCAAGCAAAGAAACTATGGAACAAAGACTCTTTCTTGCTGAAGTTGTTGGGATTTCCATGGTGCTTAATGCGTGTTTTTTTAAATTGTGAGATCAAAGTTTGAACACAAATCTTGAGCCATTGTGTATGTTACCTAGGTAAAAACATTAAACTTGATCTTTTCAAGTATCTAATGGAATCCCAGGCACAGTGATTAAAATATGAAGTTAAATATTTAAGAGAAAATTAATCACTAATAATGAAATGAGTTGATTTTCTAAGAAAAGCAAGTATGTAATTAAGCAGACACTCTCAAAACCATTACAACATTCAAAAGCAATCAACATTACAAGTCTTAGGGTGTGTCTTAAATTCCTCATAACCTAAACATATACATTCATTAATTATTCACTTGCCATGATCAACAATGAAAGATGAGTTAGAAAAACCAGAAGCTTTAATTCAAAAATTACAATCTTTGGTATTGCAGCAAGGAAATAACTTGCTGGTGAAATTAATGACTCCACCTGGCTTTATCTTGGCAATGTTCTGAAATACATGCAATGAACAACTTGACATTGTTTGATGTTCTTAATTCTTTACAGCCATCTCTATGGGTGGTCATAATAGATAAGATCAATCAGAAATGATCATATTATGAAACGTAAATCACTTCACATGACTTATCTGGAAAATGTGCTGGTACTTACTTGCACCATCATCTCAAGTTCCAAGAGCCAAAAACATATACATGCTCAAGGAGGAGAATTTCCTTTCTGATTTTAGAACAGTCTGAAAGGGGGTGAAAAAATGAAAAAGGGGGAGCTTACAAATAACAAAAATTATATCCCAAATGAAAATTCGAATGTCTATGGAACTAGTAGCAGTAACAACAGTAGACAAAAGATAGGATGTAGATGTTAAGATGTCTACAAGGGAAGCACAAGACTCCAAATGCTCTTGCTACTAAAACACAGATTCAAGGCTTACCATCTGTAATATTCTGCTGCCAAGTACATCTATGGCTACTGCAACTGTCTAAAATGAGGATATCTATTAAGAAATCATCAAAAAGGACTGCATAGCAGAAACTTTTCTGATATCAAGGGATCAACTTAACTACAATTATATACAGGTGCCAATTTCCTCTGGAGTAAACTACCACACGGGGCCTCATGTACCAGTTAGATAATCCAAGTCAGCCTTTATTGCATAACCTATCTAAAAGATTGGACTCTACATTCTGGCTCTGCAGAACTGAGAGAAGAAATGTATAAAAAGGATAGTGATATTGCCTTTGTCTATGGGAATTCTTGAGTCTAATAAAAAAATCTGGGAAAAATCTAACTTCATGATTACACTCGGGCACATAGGTGATTAATACGAATGAAGTAACAACCATAAATACAATCGTAACCACAAGAACAACAGTAATTCAATTTTTCTCACTTCATAGGTGTTCTTATGGTATCTTGTAGGTGCTCTCCCCAAGACTCAGGTGTTCTTCCATAATCTCAGTTGATGGAAATGCAAACACCACACTCTCCTCTGTTCAACGTCTGCCATTCCTGTCTTTTTGGCCTCTGACTCTTCCCTATACTACTGTCTATGCACTTGAGATCTTCACTGACATAGCTGGGCTCTGTATTTATTGATAAGAGTATCTCTTTTCTCTTAGACTAGGCATGACCAAAAGGTTAATCTGGGTTCAAAGATTAATGACAATGACCACGCAGTTTTTATTCAAGATCAATTTTATTTGTTGTAAAAACAAACAAGCGTTATGTTCCAGAGAGATATAAGTGAGTAGACTTATGCCCTGGTGCCTCCTTGGCTCTTCACAGGATGCAAAAACAAATCCTGCCAGCAGGAGGTGGCAGGTTGCAGAGGTGGCTGGTTGCTCTATGAGCCATCTTGGCCTTGCCTGGCATGCACAGGCCCCAGCACAGCAAAACATTCAGAGAGTAAGAGTGTTGCACAAAGGATTTTACCAACCTCGTCACATTAAGCAGCATTCAAGGATTTGCTGACCACCACTTAAGCAAATTTTGTGTTATGCTATAGCAATGAACTTACTTGTTCTATTTCTAAACAAAATATTGGGTTCACACACAGGCCTGGACAAAGCTTCCCACTTCTGAACTATTTACTGATCTTCTTATTCTCAAAGAATGCAAGATGAATGATGTGCAATACCATGGCTATGGCATGTGACTTTTCTAGACCTGGATGGTTAGTGTCCCAATATTTAACTGATTTTTGTGGGGGTGAAAATATGCCATCAGTTCTTCCTTCTATCATCCCCATCACTACCATACATGTAATGGCATAATCAGGTCACAGTGTGTCCTCAGAATCACTATTCCTAGCTGAGTATACTAAGGCTTTCTATCTAGGTCAGTTCATTGTGTCTGTGTCTCCTCTAAACCCTCCTTCATCATGCCTACCTCGAAGAATTCAGCAAGTGATCATTCACGCAAGCTAAAGGATTTTTAGCTTTCTCTGCCATAAAGATTATTGCTAAAATACATACCATACAACAAACCAACCCATTCCCCACAAATCTTACTGACTTCTCACAGAATACATAATGACTTTTATTGTGTCTCTTCCTTCTGTGTTTCTCTTTCCCAACTGAACTTTGTTCTTTATCCATGCCTTCTTCCAATCCTGACATATTTTAAAACCTTTAGCATTTCTGCCTATAATATTTGGGTTTTCTTCTTTTCCTATCTTTATTTGGTAAGTCCCGTACAAATATTTTCTCCATAATCACAATGTTTTCTTTTCACTTTGCTCCAAATTTGGACAAACTCTACATTGGCTAAGTTTTAGTCATTTGCACTGCTAAGAAAGATGACAATTCTGCATGCTGAAGATGACTTCCTCCCTTATAAAGGGGCTAACAACACAGAGGGCAATACTGTTCATGCTTCTGATTCTTGATCACAAAAACTGCTTTAGGCAATTACAGTCATGTCTCCTCTGACACATCATATTATTCAAGTGAGACAGAGAAAGAAGATGTCCTATGTCACACAGCTGGGTGGTGACAGCCGCTTTAGCATCAGCACACTGCGTTCCCTCTGATTTCTTCATTCATCTCTAAGTAGCAGTAAATCCGGTCCTGAATACTGACTTTGACACTCAGCTTTCTCCACATCCTTCCTGTCACTGCCTTTGAGACTACTTCAGATTCTTCCCTTAGCTTCTATTTCTCCATTTGTAAAATTGGGTTGATGAGGGTATCTTCCTTCGGTAGCTGTGACAATAAAAATGGGATCATGATGCATCCTCCTTAGCCCCACGAGTAAGCTCTCAGTAAGTGAGGTTGTCATCATTACTGGATACTTAACATTCTCTACCTATTTGAAAAACCCTAGTGACAGAGTCTCAGTTGCTTTTCTTTTTGCGTGAATGATCACTTGCTGAATTCACCAAGCAGGCGCTTTAACATTTACCTTCCTTTATTATGCTGGAGCATTTTTAATGTAGCAGGCTTCTGTGGCTTCTCACTATGACTGCTTTGTTTGTTCAAAACATACACAGGTTGAGTATCCTTTATCTGAAATGCTTGGGTCAGAAGTGTGTTGGGTTTCAACTGTTTTCAGATTTTGGAATATTTGCTTCAATGCAATGAGGTATCTTGGGAATGGGAGCCATGTCTAAACACAAAATTCACTTATGCTTCATACACACTTAGCCACATACACATAACCTGAAGGTAATCTTATACAGTATTTTAAATAATTTTATGCATGAAACAAAGTTTTGAATGTGTTTTGACTGTGACCCATCACATGAGGTAAGATGTGCGGAATTTTCCACTTGTGGCATCATGTCAGCACTCAAAACTTTTGGATTTTGGAGAATTTCAGATTTTGGATTTTCAGAGTAGGTGTGTTCAATCTGTAATACATGGGTCAGATTCAGTTGTCTCCTTTAATCTTTGCCTGAAGGAAGCCCTAAAGACTTTGGGGCCTCAATCTCCCATATGCAGTGACATTCTCAAAGCCACTGACTCAGCTTCTCACCTGGGTTTCCTTCCAGTGAGCCACAGATAGAAGTCATAGATGATGGCAGGGGCCTGCTGGCTGATGGCATTCCAGGATTGGGTTCTGAAGTTGCTGGTGGTGAAATCAGCATCTGGCCTCGTCAAAGCTCTCTCAAATGGAATTGGAATTTCAAAGGTTGCCAAGACCTGGAAACCTGGGGAAAAAAAGAGAGTAAGTGCTAGAGGAGAATAGGAGAATATAAGCCCATCATAGTGGAAGGTATTTATAATGGGTCACAACAATAAAGACGAAGGATTTGCTGTGTAGAGTCAAGAATCAATTTCTGAGAACAACGTAAAGATTTTTATGCTAGGCAAGTGGTTATCTGCAAAATGAGACAATGTGAATGGGTTAAGAATTGGACCCTTTATTTGAAACATCTACTCTAAAACAAATTCTTGGGGAAACATGTAGTCAATAAAAGGGGGTACTGTTCAGAAAAACATAAATCCACATTTAATTCTAAGGTTATCTAGTCTATTCTGAAAGCCCCAAGAAAGAGGCTAGAAACTTTATTTCCCTGGCTGGACCATTACTGTCAGAACCATTTAGAAAGTTTCTTAACATTTTATTTGAATCTTTATTAAAAGTTTAACTTAAAAATTCTAAAGGCAAGATTTTCTTGTGTTAGTTTACTTTAAATATTTCTCTGGGAATATGTAAGACTCAACTGTCCACTCTGGTATCCAGGGTTTTATCCATAGTAGTGTTTTTATATTAATACTTAGATTAAGCTGAACTAAGAACTGTTTACATACATTTGTGAATTCAGTAGTTCTTTCGAAAAGATACTCATTTGAATTCAATTTTATTTAAGGTATGTAGGTTTTTGCAAAGCATATGCCTAAGCTCATTATTCAATTATGATGTCAGTTATTATAGTAATACGATTATTGCCCTACTTAAAAAAATGCCAGCTAAAAATCTATCTGAAAAATATAACTCCTCTTCAGAGAAGATTCTCAAGAATCATCTGGTCCATAGGGATTTATACTTTAAAAAGATGGTGGTAAATAAGAAAGTTATGTACAGGTTGATAGCATAAGAGATTCTGATCTCAACACTGATGTTCTGATCTATATATCCATATACTTATTCAACATTTCCACCTGGAGGTGTAAGAGACATTCACATTTAACAGCTCTAAAATGGGCCTCCTGATACACCCACTGCTAACCACCCCCCTCCTAATACATACACAAACTTGCTATTTCACCAGTCTTCTACCTCTAACCAAATGCTAATTCAATTTGTTTAGTAGTTCAGCCAAAAACTTTGGGGTTATCCTTGATTCTTCTCTTTCTTTAACAACCCACACACAATTGAACAAAATCTATCAGCTCTGTTTGAAAAATACCCAGAATCATAATTTCCACCTGCTATCTCTCTGATCCAAACCACTACTGTAGCCTGGAATGTTGCAATACTGTCCTAAGTGGTCTCTGCCACTACCCCTGTAACCCTAGTCGGACCTCCATGTAGCAGCCAGAGGGATTCTTGTAAAATGTAACTCAGAGTGTATTACAGGAACGTCCCCATTCAGAGCCCTTCAACGGAAAGGCAAAGCCATGGTCTGCAAGGGCTTGCACTCTCCGCATCCTCACTCTCTCTGCCCACCACTCTGACTTCACCTCTTACCGCTCTCCCTCTCAGTGCTTCTGCTGCAGCCATACTGGCCTCCTTGCTGTCCTTGAATATGATTAAAGAACTTCAGCACTTACTGTTTCTTCAACTTGGAATATTTCATCCACAAGTCCCTCTGATTTGCCCTCTCACTTCTTGCAGGTCTCTACTAAGATGACACCTTATCAGAGAGACTTTCTTTGGCCATCACATATCAAATAGCAGCCTTCCCACAATACTGTTTACTTCTTTAATCTGTTTTATTTTTCTGCAATCACTCAACTGCAATCATACAACCAAAGGAGGATGTATATTTCTCCTTTCTAAGATTTAAGTACCATAACAAAATTTTGTCTGTTTTGTTTGAACCTATACAGTACCTTGAAAAGTGGCTGACAGGTAATCAGTGCCAAATAAACATTTTTTGACTAAACGAATCAATACACATCTCAGCAACATACACTTACTTTCCTTTTCCTAAATCTGTATCGATCCTTCCCTTTAGTCATTTCAAATATATTTATTTAGTATTTAACACTTGCCAGGCACTGTGGTAGATGCTGAGGTAAAAAAAATTACATACGATATATTCTTTGTCTTTAAAGAACTGGCAGTCTGGTGGGAGATGTGGACAATTCATGATTACAATCTTTTGCCTGAGTATTCTGCTAGAGGCCAGTACAATATGCTCTGGAGGAACACAAAAGAAGCATCTAGCTCTGTCTGGGTGCCAGGAAGGGGAGGGGTGGGGCTAGGTTTGGAAAGGCTTTCTAAGAAAGCTGTCCATATGGTAATAGCAAGCATTTACTAAAATGTTCACTGTTCTAACCACTGTACTAAGCACTTTATCTCACTACATTCTCCCAAGAGCTCCCTAGAATAGAATAATTATTATTCTCACTGACAGATAAAAAAATTGATCTACAGGGAGAAACTGAGAGACTTTTTCCAACTGATACAACTAATAAGTAGTGGAGTCTACTAAATGGTGGGACGCATATCAGCATATAACATCTATGTGAGCATGGATTTCTGTTTAGTGATATATCCTCAGCACCAAGAATAATGTCTATTTAATAAATACAGGAGTGAGTGAATGAGCTATGATTTGAATCCAAGTCTATTAGATCTCAAAGCCCAAGACTTTTAACCATTAAGCTACTGTCTTTCTGATGTGAGGGACAAGGAGAAACTCATGCATATGTAGAAAATGTAATTTGGCAAATGAAAACTGCACTCTACATCCTCAAAGGTCAAAGAAGAAATTCAAATGAAAAATGTTGAAGGATTAGAGAGTAATGATAACATAAACATTACACAACAAAATGTGTGGGATACAGCCAAAGTGGCACTTGAGGGAAATATAAAGCCATAAATGATGTATTAGACAAGCCAAATATTCATGGGCTATATTTCTAAGTTAAAGAGAAGAAAAACATAATCAAAGAAAGCAGGAGGAAGGGGAAAAAAGAGATAACGCAATACATCTATGCAATAGAAAACAAAGCAGCATAATAAAGAGTCAATAGGCTGGGCGCGGTGGCTCATGCCTATAATCCCAGCACTTTTGGAGGCCAAGGTGGGTGGATCACCTGAGGTCGGGAGTTCCAGACCAGCCTGACCAACATGGAGAAACCCCGTCTCTACTAAAAATACAAAATTAGCCAGGTGTGGTGGCGCATGTCTGTAATCCCAGGTACTCTACTCAGGAGGCTGAGGCAGGAGAACTGCTTCAACCCGGGAGGCCGAGGTCGTGGTGAGCCAAGAAAATGCCATTGTACTCCAGCCTGGGCAACAAGAGCGAGACTCCATCTCAAAAAAAAAAAAAGAAAAGAAAGAAAGAAAGAACAAAGAAAAAAGTCAATAAAGCCTGAAGAAGTTGGTTATTTGAAAAAAAGAAATAAAATAAACCCTTTGGAGACTAGCTGAGAAGAGAAGACACACAAATATTATGAATTAAAAAAGAAGCATAATTACAGATACAGTTTAGGACAAAAATATTAATATAAAAAAAGAATGTAAATACATTTTAGAACAAACAAAATTTAGAAAAAGAGACAAATATAATTTACTAAAACTGATTCCAGCAGAAAATGAAGGCTGCAAAATTCTTTAACTATTAAAGACACTGAAGCAATAAAAAATCTTCTCACAAAAAATTATAAATCCAGATAATTTAAAGGTGCTTTTCCCAAGTTTTCGAGGAATAGATTACTCCACTATTACACAAGCACTTTCAGAGAATAGAAAAACAAAGGAACTATATGATTAGCAAACTGAATTAAACAAAATATAAAAAAAGATAACATGGTATGACCAAGTTGGGTTTATCCTAAAAATGGCAGGTGAGTTTAATATTTGAAGTCTTCCGCTTAAAATGAGCAGCAAAACAATAATACCTACTATTGCCATTTTTATTCACCATTATAGTAGAAGTTCAACAAGAAGGCTGGGCGCAGTGGCTAACGCCTGTAATCCCAGCACTTTGAGAGGCGAAGGCAAGTGGATCATGCGATCAGGAGATCGAGACCATCCTGGCTAACACGGTGAAACCCTGTCTCTACTAAAAATACAAAATTTAGCCAGGCATGGTGGTGGGTGCCTGTAGTCCCAGCTACTCGGGAGGCTGAGGCAGGAGAATGGCGTGAACCCAGGAGACAGAGCTTGCAGTGAGCTGAGATGGTGCTATCAACAAGAAAAATAAAGACCTAAAGCTTGAAAAAATGGGGATAATACTGGTATTTTTGCAGATTATGATTATATTAGGAAATTATGAGGAAATTTCATATAATTTCTAGCAATAATAAGTTTAGCAAGATAGCTGAATATAAAGTCAATATACAAAAATCAATTGCATTTGACATCATCCACAAACAATTAGAAAATGTATTTTTACAAAAGACATTTAAATTAGTTAAAAAAAAAAAGCATCAATTACCTAGGCCCTAGGTATAAATCTTATAAAAGATGCTTAAGATCTATATGCAGGAGATTAAAAACTCTTCTTAAGGGACACTAAAGGAGACAATTCCATGGAGAGATAGCCCACGTTCACCCACCCAGCTGTCTATCACTCCTTGTAATATCACCTGAGACTATATATGCTCAACCTCCTGTTAACATGGCTACTGCTCCCAGTAGGCAGCATTTTTATCCCTCTTAAGAGTCCCCAACAGGAAACACAAATGAGTTTAATTTGAATGCAACATCAAATTAATAGTAATAGCTTCCAGAAATGCTGTGTTAGAAGGGAATCTAGAACAGAGCCTTGGCACAGGGATAACCAATGTCGTATCAGCCTGCAGTGTTTGCTATAGGTGTGAGAGAGGTAGAGGAAACATGCAGGCCAGGTATTTTTCATTCCTGGAAAAGCATTTTTCAATTCAAAGCCACAATATATAAATGAGCCACAGTGTCCAGCTGCCCTGCAATAGAACTCTCAGTGTGGTACCATGGCTTACCATTGGAATATGAAGAGCTAGTGGTACCTATGTAACAGGGATAGAAGGGGTGCGTTAGTTAGTAGGTACTAAGAAATTCTACAGAATAGCAAAACTCCTTACTTTTATCTTCTACCATCATTAGATGTTTAAGTTGTACTCAAATTGATTTCCATGGTTTTTGTACATTGATCAGATTAAATCCCTTACATTCAGACAAATTAATCATTTGTATAGTACAGGGTTTCTCAAAGAGCATTTCCACAAGCATCAAGAATCATCTAGATGCTTATTAAAAATATAGTTTTCTCAGCATCACCCAAGACCTTGGTCACAGGGTCCAAGGAATCTGGGTGTTGTTTTTATTCTCCCATAGTGATTCCTATTCACTTTTACAAATCACTAGTAGTTAATGCACACCCAAGAGAAACAAGTTGCATAAATTAGTGATCACTATTACACACTCAATAAGGAAGGAATAACATCAGCCGACTTTTCTAAATCTCACTGGTCATTGATCACGTCGCATTCTCAGTGACATATCAAGAAGGGAAGGGGTGTGTATAGGACCCACTGCCCCAGCAGGGAGGAGTATTTCAGTATTTTATCACTGAGATTCTTTATAACTGCCAACTTTTGCTTAATTTCATCATTGTTTTTTAAAATCTCTATAGCCAATGGACCCCCTACTGCTTACAATCATGTATGTGTTCCCAATGACTCCTTTCCTTGGTAACCACAGCACATTCTAGTTAACTACCACACATTTACAATTTCTCATTATTTTGTCTCTTTGCTTACTTTTTGACCTCCTCCCCATGTAGGCTCTAAGCTCCATGACACACTGACTATTTTTTCTCTGTGTCAGACACTAGTAATTATGCAGTTACATGGCTAAAGTACTTACCCATTTTGCCCCGGTTGCAGGGATTGAGGTTACCAGATGTACAGTGGTAGACTAACACTGACTTAGGTCTGGAAAACGAAATAAAAATTAAATAAATACAACTGAATGGAAAACTAATGAAAGAAAAATAAGGGAAAATAATATTTAGACAGAGTGGTTTCAATAATTCATCTGATTAAAGCAACCTATGCAAGAAGGCTTCTGTATTTTTTTCTTTCTTTGGGTTAATAAGCAAAATGGAAGAAGACTAGCAAAAGGGTGTGTGCGGAGGTGGGGGGATGACTGTGTGTGTGAAAGAGATGTTAAATAGGAGTGACATATTATGAAGCACATATGTATGAGTTCACATAAAAAAATTTAATTCTGTTTACCACTTACTAACACAGCCAAATGTATGAGCAACCTGTTTTTTTTTCCTTTGTACCAGGAAACTTCCCCACACATAGTGATTGAACACTTTTGGCATTAACCAGAGTTCAATTAAAGAAAATTCTCTCATTTCATCCACTTCTATCTCCTTTGCCCTAAAAAAGAAAGCTGAATGTTAAACTACTGAGTAGAAAGAAAAGCCTTTTGGTTATCAAGAATTGTATGGTTAAGTGATTTAAATGTTTTATTACTTTGTGAGTAGCCAAGTGCTAAACTGTATTTTGAAAACAACTGAATGTATGTATGATGGCATATTAGGAACTCTATAAAATACTGAAACAAACACCCTCTCACATTTGGGGTCTTGTACAATGAAATGCCTATATTTGGAAAATGTGCCTAATACAATAACCCTCCCTCTCATGACATCTTTGAAAGCCCACTTGAGCATCCACACCTATGAACTGCAGCACACCATCCTACAGCTAGTGGGAGATTGACGGCTGTATCACCTGGAATTGGAATTAAGTCTCCCATAGCCATTGGAGTAGCTTTTATGGACAGAAGAAACCCTTTCCCAGCCTGCACAGGAAAAAGAACATAAAATGTGAAACCAGGTCTTAAGTAACAGCTGGGGCTAAACTATGTATCATCAAACTGATTATACTAGTGCAATAAGTGAAAACAGCTAACATCGATCCACTGCTTACCAGGTTCCCACACTAAGTCTGACTTCATCAGCCTGTCCTAGCTTCCCAGCCAAGCGCATCTTCAGCATTTTCTTGAACTACTCGTGTTCCTCATGTTCCTTTAGGGAATAAAATTCCTCATATTTTTGAGAGATTAATAAACTTAGTTAATTACCAAACACCAAGAATAAACCTTCACATTTTAAAAATTAACTCATAAGACACGTTAAGAATTAAGGTTACACAAATTCCCCATTAATGTTTGTTTTCCATTTCCTTAATGATTTTGTTTTCTGCTAGGGTTTACTAACCTACAAGCAATAGTAGGCACTAGAAGTTTAAGAAAGTTTTATTTGAAAAAAAATTAATTGGTGAAATTCCACAATTAATGACAAAAACTTTTTTGGCTTAGAAAAATGGCCTTATTATTTACTTTTTCTTCAAAATCTCATTTCACCTCACAGATCACTGATGTTACATAGATACAAGAGTTTGGACTTATTTATGTTAATAATTTGTTGAGTTTATGAAATTGATTCTTTCTGCTTTGCATGTTTCCCACTTTAATTTGAAATGATTAGCACTTTCTTATGTTACTCAGTTCTCTTCTCTTATAACTAGCTCCCCTTCTTTTGGACATAAGAAACCAATTTAGAACATTTTTTAAAATGTAAATAAATATGCAGCTTTGCATATAATGAAAACCGCTTTGGGATCACGTTAAAATAATGATGTTCTAAGTCACCAAACGTTCACCCCAACTGAACTTTTTTAGGAGAAAGAGTTGAAGGCAGGTGGGAAGCAGAAAGAAAGGGGCTGCTAGAAAAATCCGAAATTCGAAGGAAGGTCTTTGTCACTACCATAATTCATTGTCTCATATTTGTATCTGAATTCATGTTGAACCCAGCTCTGGGAGGAATAGAGACAGAGTCTGAAGGGAAGTCTGAATCCCTAATAAGATTTAAACTCATTTAGATCACTGACTTCCCATTCATTGTACAAAAGAGTAAAGTGGGGTTTAGGCCCTGAATGCCTCAGTGTGAGCTGTGAACCCCACAGCTCTGCGGGATCAATCTGGACTTCAGGGAGATGCGCACTGAGGGCTGCTCACCTAGAGGAGCCACGTTTCTCCTTGTAAGACATTATTGAAAAGGCGTTGCCGGCACATGTCGACCTATGTAACAAACGTGCACGTTGTGCACATGTACCCTAGAACTTAAAATAGAATAATAAAAAAGAAAAGGCCTTGCCTATATTCACTGATGTTTGTATTTGAAAAATTTGCTCCAATATTGGTAGCTCTATTTCTTGTATTCATTAAGAATTATTGATGTATACCTGCTTTCCATACACACATAAACTCTTCTATGTGTTTTATAATAACGAATTTAATAATCTTTGAAGATATTTTTACTGCATCCTCAATTCACTGCACTAATTCATGCAATTATAAACTGCAGAAAGGAGGAAATACCCCCATCTTGCGATAAATAAAGCAAAATCCTTGGCAGAACCATGCTCGCCTGTCCGCGCCCCGACCAGCCCTCCGGGGCAGCCACTCACCGGTGTCCGTCTTCCCAGCTCCCCGCCATGTCGCCAAGTGAATCCATCCTGCCGTCCGTCTCCACTTTCGCCAGCCCGTACCGCAAGCGCCGCCTGCAGGCCCGCTGACCCCGCGCCCAGCCCGAGGCCAGGGGAACCCACAACTACCTCAACAGCGTGCGGGACTCCATTCGGTCCACAGGGCGGGATGGCCTGGGGCCGAGGCCACCCCGAAGCCCCCGGCGACCCCGCCCTCTGCGTCCTATTACCCGAACACTGCACGCCGCTGCCCTACGGCGCCCCGAAGCTGGATCCGCTGCCAGATGGCACGCACTGCTCAGCCGGTTTCTTTTTTTTTGAGATGGAGTCTCCCTGTGTCGCCCAGGCTGGAGTGCAGTGGCGCGATCTCCGCTCACTGCAAGCTCCATCTCCTGGGTTCACGCCATTCTCCTGCCTCAGCCTCCGGAGTAGCTGGGACTACAGGCGCCCGCCACCGCGCCCGGCTAATTGTTTTTTTTGTATTTTTAGTAGAGAGGGAGTTTCACCTGTTAGCCAGGATGTTCTCCATCTCCTGACTTCGTGATCCGCCCGCCTCAGCCTTCCAACGTGCTGGGACTACAGGCGCCCGCCACCACGCCCGGCTATTTTTTTTTTTTCTTTTTGTATTAAGGAGACGGGGTTTCACCGTGTTAGCCAAGACGGTCTTGATCTCCTGACCCCGTGATCCGCCCGCCTTGCTCTCCCAAAGTGCTGGGATTACAGGCATGAGCCACCGCGCGAGGCCTGCTCAACCGCTTTCTACTGGCGCTGCCCAGCCGCCTGGTCAAAGCCCAGCCCCCTGAAGCGAATAGCGGTGGCTATGGCTGCGTACCCAGGTTCAGGCATGGACCGCGCGTCCTCAAACACTAGGGCGCCCTGGGCCCTGCAGCTTCATGCATGCGAGGTCCCGGGTGCCCCCCACGCCGCCGCAAACACCCGCCCCTCAGCCCCTAGGGCAGGCGCGCCTCCTTCCCGCTGTCCTCCCGTGGCCCTGGCTTGGGACACCCAGCCCCGCCTTCATGAGGCGCCCCCGACCCAGCTCCGCCCCTCCACGCCCCTGTCTTTAGTCTCTTAGGCGGTGGCCGCCCCCGCCACAGCCCTGGGCCTGGCAACCCCAGTCGCCCGCGTTATCCTTGTGGTGGCGTCGGCGTCCCCGCTGGAGCTGCTAGAGGCCAAGCCCAAGCTGGCAGCTGCTCCTGGCCTGGGAACCGCAACACCAGGCATACCTATGCGGCTACGGCCAGACCTACAGCAAGAATTCTCCCCTGCAGGCACATCTGCGCAGCACACAAGTGACAAGCCCGACCACTGCCACTGGGACGGATGCAGCTGGAAGCGTGCTCACTCAGACAAGCTAACGCTCCACCACCACAAGCACAGGGGCCACTGGCCATTTCAGGGCCATTGGTACGACCGCGCCTTCTCGCACTCTGCCCACCTTGCCCTGCACAGGAAGCGGCACATGCAGCCCAGAGGCCTCCACCCACCTGCGCACAGCCCCCTCCCAAACTGTGACTGGTATTTATTGCACCCAGACAACCCGGCAGGGCAGTGTGGCTACAGAGGGTCTACCTTGACGACGAAGACGACGCCACCGCCCCAGCCCCCATCTATGACTGAAGACCAGGTGGGAAAAGACCACTATCCGCCTTGACGACTTCTGTTTTTCAAAATGGCGCAATAATTAAGTGGCATCTTCCCTCCCACCAGGTCATAAGGCTTGATGTCCTTTGAGAAATAGGGCCTTAATTTGTACTGTCTGCGAAATTTTTTATAATATTGTACATAATAACTGTGACAAATATTGTATTACTGTACATACAGTGGCAGGGCTACTTGCTTCATTTTCATAAGACTTTTGCTTGTTTTATTTTTAATTTTTAAAAAACTTTTTAAAATAAGAAAAATCCTTAATTATTAAACTTTTCAAAATAGAACTCTTAAATAGTAATTGATAGCACTTTACCTGTTTTCCTGATAAAAAATTCTGAAAGAATAAAAATAATTTCATCCTGCCTCCATATTATAACCAGAATAATTGAAATAATATGCTTCAATTGATAGTAAAGTAGCATTTATGTTTTTGGATCAATGAAGCTAAGCCAGCACTAAGAATTTTGTTACTATTCCTCCGCTACGTTACAGTTACTTCCTCATCCCTATACATACCGCAATAATGAGTCGGCTACATCCACTTAGATTATCAACCCAACCCTAAAAGAAAGAAAATTTCCATTGGTTACACATTTCAGAAAATTGTTGTATCTTTGGAACATCTGCCGTCTAATCTTAATAAATTTTAAACAAGGGCACTGAGACTCCAGCTGATAGAACTAATTCAGTCTTATTAAGATCCCAAAGATCAATGGCAAAGCATTGGCTATTTTCTGCACTTTGTGCAAGAATTAAAATTTGGCCAGGATTGTTGTTCGTAGCAGGAGTCATGGTTTTGTGGCGTTTTATGACATCTTAAGGGCTACATTGAACCTTGTTCTTATATCATGATCTGCTAAGCAATTCACCAACCATACTTCACCTCATTCCTGATTTTAGCCTCCTTAGGAGAACATCGAAAACATGATTGGTAGTAATGTGTGTTGACTTGCTTAAAGATGTTACAGGAAAGATTATGCTTAAGAGTAGTTAGAGGGAAATGTCTTTTTCAGTTTGTTTCCTAAGCCCTAAGCCGTCTCTTTACCTTAACAGTATAAAAGTTGAAATGCGTATAATGGGAGACCAAAGACACAGGAGAAGATGAAGGGACTAATATTCATTGAGCCTTTTAGTAGCGACCTGCTTTTTACTAGAGACTGAGCACTCCTCCTACATTGTCTCATTAAACCAACTCTCCAAAGTAGTATCTGTCCTGTTCTATGGAAAGAACAACTCAAAACTGTTGCATTGCCAGTAAGTGGTGGAGCTGGGATTTATCTGCCCCCAAAGCTTCACAGACTTGCTTTGAAGAAGATGGTATAATTCAAAGTACTTTCAGAAGGACACAGCAGTATACGGAGATTAAAAAAAATTAGTATTCCCAAACTGAGATCCTTCTGTGAGCTTTGTAACCCTGGCAGTTAGTTGCAATACTACCAATTTGGCCATCAAGAACATTCTGGTATGTTTAAGCTATAGTGGGAAAGCCAAGATATGAAAACATCACCCATGGGAATTTTGAGACTAGAGTAGTTAGAAGCTAATTTAAGATCTCCATCCAACTCTAAGATAGGGTAACTGCCAGAAGAGCCACATGATCCCAAAGTGGAATTTTGCCCTAGTATAATGGGTTAATATTTGATTGGCTGCACTTAGCTATAAATCCTGAGAAGAAGAAAGACATCAGAAAATAATTGGGCTAGAAGAACCTTAGTTTGAAAGCAAAACACAGAATCCAGGTAAGTGGGCTTACCGGGAAAAGCTGGTGCCACGTTGCTCCGCACAATGGAGGGCCTTAGGATGGCAATGGTTAGGTTCCTGCTCTCCTGCTGCACCACCATTTCTCCCAAGGCCTTGCTATAGGTCTAAGTATTGGAACAATCTCCAATCCGCTTGGGAGTGATCTCGTCAATAATGGCGTTGTCTATATATAAAAGGTAGTCAGAGTAAAAAGAATTCTAGCAACATGTGTTAGACAATAGACCAAAAGGAAAATGTGAGACACAGTCAAACAAAACTTCCACCTTTTAGCCTTGGTTCTGGAATTCAGAACAGTCACATGATACCAAGTTTGAGTGCCTGTCCAAAGCATGCATGAGCTCTTTTGTCTTCACTGCTAAGCCCAATCTTACAGTCAAATCCTATGCCCTCCCATCCAGACAGGTAGGTAGGTAGACGGATAGAATCAGTAGCAATGCCACTTTATTACTACTATTAGTGTAGGGCTATTAGTACTCCTTTAGTGCTAATGTTAGTCAGTACTGATTACTACTTTATCTGTAGTAGTATTAATTTGAAGTAATTACATACAACCTCTTTACTTCCTTTCCAACAAGCTCATAAGTACATTCATTGCACATATTTTTGAGTCCCAGTCATTCTCCCAGTAGTGTGCTGGAAGCTGTGTTCAGGGAGTTTGAGGCTCTCATCCAAGGTGTTTCAGTGGCAGCCCCGTTCAGTGTTGTCCTATAGACACCCCAGTGCAGTGATCCTGAAGAGTTTAGCTTTACATTTTAAAATTTTCATTCAATGAAAATCAAACCAAAGTGATTACTTTTGGCAGACTGACAATCTGTTTTACCAAATCTATGTAATGCATTTTGAAGGTCTGTTTAGAGTCTATGATAACAAATTGCTAATTATTTCCAGAGATTTTCAACGAATTCTGAAGTCTGTCAAGTGTGATTATAGTACTCTGAAATAGCTTCAAAATCATGAATATTAAATACTCTTACTTACAAGATGACATGTATCATGAATAATTGAGTTACCACAGCATCAGCCTAAACTTTCTTAAACATATGTCAGAACCGGCCAGGTACAGTGGCTCATGCCTGTAATCCCAGCACTTTGGGAGGCCATGGTGGGCAGATCACGAGGTCAGGAGATTGAGACCATCCTGGCCAACATGGTGAAACCCCGTCTCTACTAAAAATACAAAAATTAGCTGGGCATGGTGGCGTGCGCCTGTAATCCCAGTATTCAGGAGGCCGAGGCAGGAGAATCACTTAAACCAGGGAGCAGAGGTTGCATTAAGCTGAGATCTCGCCACTGCACTCCAGCCTGGTGACAGAGCAAGACTCCATCTCAAAAAAAAAAAAAAAAAAAAAAAAGTCAGAACCATTTGATAACCCCAAAATCTATCTACACCTCTGAGAGAGCAAAAAAATTATTGTCAATTAAATATGCACCATGTATTCTAGCTGACAGATCTATGTGGTTAAATTGTTAATATAACATAGCTTTTTAAAAATTAAGCTGTCGGAATATGCTAGGGTGATTTTTCTGATCAATGTGGTCCATTTATTTCTATTTTATACAACAGAACATAACTATACTATTTTGATTGTAGAAAATCTTCACTGTTACCACCTTGCTGACATGACACATTTTTGAACAACTAAGATGTGCATGAGGTTAAGACTCATTCAGAATCACAACTCTCAATACTAATGCCTCATTTGATCCTGGGGTAGAACATGGGCATTGACCATTATGTTTCCATTTTTCTTCCTTTGCTTCTGAGTGCTGAGTGTCTTCTGGATACTCAAATGCCTTTTCATTTAAGTTGAATAGAGAAAGATTGAGGGGTTCTAGAATTAAAAACAAACTACATAGAAATATCAAGGATATTTTAATTATACGGTCACCTGGGGGCTGGGAAAGAGGGTAGGATGATTCATACACCTCTCAATCTTAATAATCCTACCGTTACCTCATTTCATTTCTGTGTCAACAGTGGATTGACTGACCTCAGACTATTTTCCCTCAACTGCAAAACTATACAGTTTATGAAAACCAGGTCTTGAGGGAATAGAGCTTAATTTCAGTAAGTCTGTAAAGAAAAAATTCCTAGAAAACATCAGAGCCCAAAAATGTACTGGGATTGTATGTCAGATGGCTAGTACCAGTTGCTGTCATTAATGTTGGGGCAGCCAGAAAGGATAATACTTGGAGGGATGGGGGCCTTATAAAGCTTAGTGAGTTTCCTTGTATTAGAAAATGTTGGGTTTTGTTGTTGTTGTTTGTTGTTGCTGTTTTGAAATGAAGTCTTACTCTTGTCGCCCAGGCTGGAGTGCAGTGGCACAACCTTGGCTCACTGTAATCTCCACTCCCCGGGTTCAAACAATTCTCCTGCCTCAGCCTCCTGAGTAGCTGGGATTTCAGGTGCCCACCACACCTGGCTAATTTTTGTGCTTTTAGTAGAGACAGGGTTTCACCATGTTGGCCAGGCTAGTCTCAAACTCCTCACCTCAGGTAATCTGGAGAGTGACGGTGCAGTGCTGCCCCAGGACGATGGTGTCTGAAGTTGTGCACCAAGTCACAGGCCCTGCAGAAGCATCGCCCCTCAGGAATGGGTAGTACAGGAAGTCCAAGCACAGGCAGATCTGCTGATGCCGTTACACTATGAGGGCACTGACCTCCAAGATATCGGCAATATATTCACTGGCATTCCTGCAGGGTGAGGCTGGGGAGAGGAAGCAACTCCGTAACACCTATGACAAACTCTGGAAGCCCTTCCCAGCCAAAATCTCTGGACCACATTACACCCAGAAATGGGTGCCCTCTCAGCACACTTCTCTCTGCCTCCCACTCTGTAAGTTCCCTCCTGGCCCCACATGCCCCAGCCTGGACCAGGGCTTGGAGCCCAGCAGGTGTTCAGTCCATGGTGTTGACTGCTTCCTGGCACAGGAGAGCCCTTGGTAGCTCTGTGACTCCTCCTGTGGAACCCCTGCCTCTGCCTCAGGACCTCCCTATTCCCATGGGAAGACCCCAAGGATTGCCCCACCTGCCCAGGGATCCTCCAACCCCATACGCCTTACTTGATGCCTTATCCCTCCCAGAACATCACGTTTCTCAGAAGATGACTTATTTCCAAGGCCATCTGTGGATGTTTGCTGGGGACCTCTTGCTGTTCTCCTTTATGATCTGTAGGGCAGGGCCAAGAGGAGAAACCAGCCCAACCTCAGAACAAAGGCTCACTGCGACAAATGGCAACCACCAAACAGTCAGCAGTGCTTCTGGGAGGAAAGGTTTCATTCTGCACAAAGCTCCTTGTTTGGCTTTCTGAATATGGGGAGGGGTAGGTACCAAGCCCAGCTTACCTGTGATGTCTACATTACCATGTGTGCCTAGGATGTGTAAAGGGCCCCTGCTCCCACTGCAGGGTTGACGTTCCCTCCAGCTGGAGACCTGGGCTCCTGACACCGCCTGGCCTGTTTGTCCTGCTCTGGATGAGCGTGGAAAGGCTGTACCTGCTATTTCCCTAGGTCTTTGGTTTCTACCATCTAGACATCCAGCAGGAGTGACCATGCCCAGCACCACACCTGAAAGGGGACTCCCTTGTACAGCAGCCCAGACATCTACAGATGGAAGAGTGCTCAGTGGGACAGGCCACAGGGGTCCCCACGGAGGATCCAGGGGTGGAGGATTCTGGAGGTTTCCAGCCTTGGGCTCTGTGGTTCCTCAAAGAGGTTAGGTCTACCTAATACCAGGCCTCCCCTCTCACGATTCAAAGACTGGATGAGTGCCCAGCATCAGGAACTCTGTTCTGGACCTGTTTTTTCACTTAGGTCACCAAGGGACAACCCCTAACCCCTGAGCTAGGGATGGTCCAAGCTCTGGCATGAAATTTTCCTCCAGCAATGTGACGCTTACAGGGACAGGTAGAAAAGCTGGTGACCAGGCCTGCTGTCCTCTGGGTAAGGAGACTGTGCCACCCACTCTCTCAGAGGCAGGTGGTGCCAGGCCACAGCACTGGGTGCCTGTACCCCTGGCTCTGCAGACACCGGTCATGGAGGTCCCTCCCTCTCCACATTACCTTCTTGCTGCTCCTAGATTTCTTCTAGTCATTAAGCACTTTGAGTCATTTTTCTGTGCATCCAATTTTACATTTTTTTTCTCCGACAAAACATGATAAAGCATGCTGAGCTAGCAGGATTCCTGGAGGGGACCTTGGATGCTGAGTCTTGGGCTCCAGGGCCCTGATGGGACTGAACCAGGAGCAGCCAGGGAAGGACAAACATTGGGGCTGAGCCCCTATGACCCAATGGCCATTGATGGCCTGGCCTTATGGTCCCAAGACACCTTGTCCTCAGGCCAGAGACACCATGAGCTTTGGTCAGGCCCCAGCCTCCCAGTAGTGTCCTGGCACTAGCAGGTGCTGACCCCTGAGCCACAACCGCAGTTCTGGGTTTGGGGTTTGGAAAAACCACCTCAAGGACAGAGTCCTGGGGTCGGGTTTGGCAGGAACCATGGTCCCTCCCAGAGATGGTGTGTCACTCCCACTCGCCACGAAATGTGCACACAGGCTGTCCCCCTGTCCATCCCATCCCGCTGGACAGGATGGAGGAAGTCAGGGAACAGGCAGGGTGGACAGCTGGAGTGCAGGGAGAGGCAGGTGCATGCTGGGAGATCAGACCCTGCGAGGGCTGTGGAGGCATCAGGTGAAGTTGTTCCAGGTGCACCTTCAGTGCACTGGGCATGTCTCAGGCCAGGCTCCCTGGACCCTGGATGTGTGACGTGGTCACTCTCTGGGGGACTGTTGTCAGGTCCCGGCCACCCACCCTGGGCAGCACTGTCTCATCTCAGGACTGGACTTTCTAAGTCCTAAGACAAGACAGTGCTGCCCAGGCCTGACAGCCTGGGAGGACCTGTTAAGTCCTCCATCCCTAGACTAGCCTCCCAACAGCAGGGACAGTCTCTTATCTTCACCTTCAGGGCACTGACTGATCCATCTCACTCTAAGCCAACCAAAGCAGAGCTGAGGACCTGCACCAGGCTGGGAGCCAGTCCCCGCCCCAAATGGGCCTGAGAGAAGCACCATCCCTGTCCCAATCTGCCACAAGTTTCAGCCCAGGAGACACATGGGGAAGGGAGGACGGGGCATCCCTGCTGGCTGACACTGGAAAAGTGGGACCTGGGAGAATGGGGAGCACAAGGCTGGCAGGGGATGCTCCAGGCCCATGGAGAGCTCAGGCTGCACCATGGGGCTGCCCCTCCTGGGTGGAGGCTGTGCCCTCTACAGGATCTGAGAAAGTCCAGTCCTGAGATGGGACAGCGCTGCCCAGGGTAGGTAGCCGGGGCCTGAGAGCAGTCCCCCAGGGAGTGACCACATCACCTGGCTGGGGTCCAGGGAGCTTGGGGTGAGACCCACCCAGTGCACTGAGGGTGCACCTGGAGCCCAACCCACCTGACACCCTCACAGCCCTCACAGGGTCTGACGTCCCACCATGCACCTGCCTCCCCCTGCACCCCACTTCCCACCCTGCCTGTTCCCTGGCTTCCTCCATCCTGTGCAGCCCATAGACTGTGACCATCTCTCCAGCCACTCTGGCCCTTTCTTTACCTTTGTCCTGTCAGAATCTCTGAGCAACATCTCCCAGGTCCATTTAAACTCCTGCTTTGTCCACTTTTGACCGGGCCATTGGGTACCACTGGGCCATCCCAGCTGTCCACAGGGCCCTCGATAACAAGCAATGCACCTGGCTTCTCCAAGCAGCACTCAGCAGTCCCCACTGACCAGGTTCCTGCTGTCCAGACCCCACACATCAGGTCTTCCCTGACCACACCCTCACTGATTAGACCCCCATCACCAGGACCCACTAACCAGACCCCCGCTGCCAGGCCAACAATGACCATGACTCCACTGACCAGGACCTTACTGACAAGGTCTCACGGACAAGGCCTCACTGAACAGGACCTTACTGACCAGGCCTCCCTGACAAGGCCTCACTGACCAGGCCTCACTGACAAGCCCTCACTGACCAGGTCCTTATTGACAAGGCCTCACTGACAAGGCCTCACGGACCAGCTCCTTACTGACAAGTCCTCACTGACCAGGACCTTACTGACAAGGCCTCACGGACCAGGTCCTTACTGACAAGGCCTCACAGACTAGGACATTATTGACAAGGCCTCACTGACAAGGCCTCATGGACCAGGTCCTTACTGACAAGGCCCCACTGACAAGGCACCACTGACAAGGTCCTTACTGACAAGTCCTCACTGACCAGGACCTTACTGACAAGGCCTCACTGACCAGGACCTTATTGACAAGGCCTCACTGGCAAGGCCTCATGGATCAGGTCATTACTGACAAGGCCTCACTGATCAGATTCCACCGAACATGACCCCACTACCTGGCCCCACAGATGAGGCCCCACTGACCAGGCCTCCAGGGAACAGGCTGCCACTGATCAGGCCCCTACTAACCAGGCCTGAGGTGACCAGATGCCCCTGACTGGGACCCTAGTGAGTAGGCCCCACTGAACAGGCACCGACTGCTCAGGTCCCCGCTGACCAGGTCACCCCATAGACCAGTGCTACAAAAGCCACCACTGACCAAGTCCTTTCTGACCAGGCCCACACTGATGAGGTTCCACTGACCAGGCTGCCCTGATCAGGGCCCCACTGACAAGGGACTCACTGATGAGGACACGCCCACCAGGCCCTGCTGACTAGGTCCCATGTGACCAGTCCTCCACTGAATAGCACCCCTTGACCTGGTCACCAGTGACCCAGCCCACGCTGACAAGGCCACCACTAAGCCCAGCTGACCAGATCACCACTGGTCAAGCCCCATAGCCCAGGTTTGCACTGACCAGACACCAAACAACTGGCTGCCAATAGGTCCCCACTCGCCAAAACCCCCACTACTAGATCCCCCTAATGAGACCCTCCCTAAGCAGACCCCTGCTGGCCAGGCTCCCACTAAACAGGCCTCACTGACCAAATCCCAACTGACTAGGTCCACTGAGCAGGCCCACACTGATCAGGCCCCTCCTAACCACATCAGAAGGCCAAGTGGCAATGAGATGTTTCATATGGCAGAAATAGAAGCAAGACAGAGAGAGAAAAGAGGTGCCACAGCCCATTGTATAACCAGATCACATGAGAACTCTATCAGATCAGCATCAAGAAGATTAACCATTGCTGAAGGATCCACCACACACACCACCGCCTACTGTTTCCAGGCAGAAGCCTCCTGCAGAGGCAGAGCCTCTTGGGAAACTTCTACTATGGCAGTGCAGAAGGGAAATATGGGCTTGGAGCCCCCACACAGGAGGCCACCATCCTCCAGACCCCAGATTCACAAGCCCACCAACAGCCCGCACCCTCAGTATGCAAAAGCACTCAACACCAGCCCAGCCCATGAGAGCAGCCATGGGGACTAAAGCCTGCAAAGCCACAGGAGCACTGCCCTAGCAGAGGTTTTCCATGAGGATGTGACTCTGCAGCAGGCTACACCCCCTTCCTAATACCCACCATCCTCTCACCACCCTACTGACAACCCACTCCTCCCAACACTATCCACTTTATTTCCTTCCAACTCCAACCCCCTCCCATCCATGTTTAAATCACCTTCCACCAGGACCCATCTCCAACATTCAAGATTACAATTCACATGAGTTTTTGTAGGGAAACACAGCCAAACCATGTTATTCTGACCCTGACCCCTCCGAATCTCATGTCCTTCTCACAGAGCAAAATACAATCATACCTTTTCAAAAGTTGCCAAAAGTCTTAACTCATTCCAGCATTAACTCAAATGTAAAAGGTTCAATGTCTCATCTGAGACAAGCCTACAGTCCCTTTTGCCTATAAGTCCCTGAATTTAAAAGGGTGTTCTTTTAAGACACAATGATGGTACAACCATTGGGTAAGCTTTCTCAGTCCAACAGGAAGAAATTTCCCAGCAAAATAACACAGATGGGACCACAGGACCAATGCAAGTCCAAAACCCAGGAGACCAGTAACCATTCAATCTCACTGCTCCAAAATCATGAAGAGAACTCACTATCACAAGGACAGAAATAAGGAGATTGTGTCTAACCATTTGTGAAGGAGCCACCATCACTTTTCACCCCTCACCCCCAACATAATCTCCCCATTCTCCCTATCCCCCACCTTCCAACCCCCACACTCCGCCATGATTAAATCACCTTCCACCAGGCCCCACCTTTAACATTCCCCATTACAATTCCACATGAATTTTGGTAGGGACACAGAGCTAAATTTTATTATTCTCTCCCTGGCTCCCCAAATCTCATGTCCTTCTCACATTGCAAACTACAATGATAGCTTCCCTACAGTCCCCCAAAGTCTTATATCATTTCATCATTTATACAAATGTTCAAAGCTTAAAGTCTCATCTAACACAAGGCTGCAGACCCTTAGGCTCATGAGCCTCTGAAATATAAAGAAAGTTAACTACTTCCAAGGTACAATGCTTATACAGGCAATGGGTAAGCATTCCCAGCCAAAAGGAATAATTTTGCCAGAAAGAACAAAACACAGAAAGGACTCACAGGCCCCATGAAACTCCAAACCCAGAAGGCCAGTCATTCAATCCTACAGCTCCAAAATTACCCTTTTTGAAACCTTGTCCCACATCAAGGGCACAGGGATGTAAGGGCTGGGCTCCCAAGGCCTTGGGCAGCTCTGCACCTGTGGCTTTGCAGGGTTTATGCCCCACGGCTGTCTTCATGGGCTGGGCTGCTGTTGAGCGCCTGTAGCTTTTACCCACTGACGGTACAAGCTGTTGTGGGGTCTATTAATCTGCGGTCTTCATGATGGTGGCCTCCAGTGTGGGGGCTCCAACCCCATATTTTCCTCCTGTACTGCCCTAGTAGAGGTTTCTTATGAGGTTCTGCCTTTTAGGAAGGCATTTCCATACATCCTCCAAATCTATACAGAGCCTCCCAAGCCCCTAGGCTCATGCTCCATCCAACCAGTGGCTTAACACTATGAGGAAGTTCATGAGAACTCACTATCACGAGGTCAGCATCAAGAAGATGGTGCTTAATCATTAGTGAAGGATCCGCCCCCAACCCACCTCCACCCCCTACTGTTTCCGGACAGAAGCCTGAGGCAGAGCCTGAGCCTCTTGGAAAACCTGTACTATGGCACTGCAGAAGAAAAATATGGGCTTGGAGCCCCTATGCAGGAGGCCACCATCCTCCAGACCCCAGATTCATAGACCCATCAACAGCTCGCACCTTCAGTATGGAAAAGCTACCGGCACTCAACACCAGCCCAGCCCATGAGAGCAGCCATGGGGGCTATACCCTGCAAAGCCACAGGTGCACAGTCCTAGCAGAGGTTTTCCACGAGCCTCTGCCTCTGCAGCAGGCTACTCCTCCTTCCTACTACCCCCACCCTCCCACCACCCTACAGCCAGCTTACGCCTCACCACCCTACCCACCTCTTTTTCCCTCCAACCCCACCCACCTCCCATCCATGATTAAATCACCTCCCACCAGGCTCCACCTCCAACACTCGGGATTGCAATTCCACATGAGTTTTTCAAGGGAAACACAGCGAAACCATATTATTCTGACCTTGACCCCCTCCCCTGAATCTCATGTCATTCTCACAGAGTAAAATACAGTCATGCCTTTTCAAATGTTTCCAAAAGCCTTAACTCATTCCAGCATTAACTCAAATGTAAGAAGTTCAAAGTCTTATCTGATACAAGGCTACTGTCTCTTCTGCCAATGAGTCCCTGAACTTAAAATGGAGTTCTTCTAAGGTACGATGATGGTGCAGGCATTGGGTAAGCTTTCTCACTCCCAAGGGAAGAAATTTCCCAGAAAAATAACACAAATGGGACCACAGGCCCAATGCACATCCAAAACCCAGCAGGCCAGTATTCAAATCTCAAAGCTCCTAAACCATGAAGCAAACTCACTATCAGAAGGACGGCATTACAAAGATGGTGTTTAACCATTTGTGAAGAATCTGCCCCCCACTCTGCCTTTCCCCGCAACCCCAACACAATCCCCCCCAATGCTCCCAACCACCCCCACCTTCCAAACTCTCTCTCCACCATGATTAAATCACCTTCCACCAGTCCCCACCTTTAACTTTGCCCATTACAATTCCACATAAGCTTGGTAGCGACACAGAGCCAAATCATATTATTCTCTCCCTCGTCCCCCAAATCTCCTGTTTCTTACATTGCAGAATACAATGATACCTTCCCTACAGTCCCCCAAATCTTAAATAATTCCAGCATTTACTCAAATGTCCAAAGCCCAAAGTCTCGTCTGAGACAAGGCTACAGTCCGATCTGCCCCTGAGTTTCTGAATTATAAAGCAAATTAACTAATTCCAAGGCACAATGATTGTACAGGCAATGGGTAAGCATTCCCAGCCAGTAGAAAAAAAAAATACCAGAAAGAAAAACAAAACACAGATGGGACTCACAGGATACATGAACATCCAAAACCCAGCAGGCCAGTCATTCAATCTGACAGCTCCAAAATCATCCTTTTTGAATCCCTGTCCCACATCCATGGCACAGGGCTGTGAGGGCTGGGCTCCCAAGGCCTTGGGCAGATCTGCACCTGTGGCTTTGCAGCATTCAGCACCCACAGCTGCCTCTCATGGACAGGGCTGTTTTGAATGCCTGTAGCTTTTCCACACTGAGGGTGCAAGATGTTGGTGGGTCTATGAATCTGGGGTTTGGAGAATGGAGCCTCCCTGTGAGGGGGCTTCAACCCTACATGGCCCTTCTTTGCTGCCCTAGCAGAGGTTTTCCATGAGCCTCTTGGAAAGGCTACTGCCTGGACACCCAGGCTTTTCTGTACATCCTCTGGAGTCCAGACAAGAGGCTCCAAAGCCTCTAGTCTCTTGCTCTCTTCACCTGCTGCCTTAACACTATGTGGAAGCCATCAAGGCTTGGAGCCACATCCGAAGTAGTGACCCAAGCTGTACCTGTGCATCATTCAGCCATGGCTGGAGCTGGGGCTGCAGGGATGCAGGCAGCAGTGTCCTGAGGATGCACACAGCAGCAGGGCCATGGAGCTGGCCCAGGAAACCATTCTTCTCTGCTAGGCCCCAGGGCCTGTGAGAGCAAGGGCTACTGCAAAGGTCTCTGAAATGCCTTCAAGGACTTTTACCCTTTGTCTTGGATACTTGCACTAAGCTCCTTTTTATGCAAATACTCTAAGCCTTATTGAATTTTCCCCCTGAAAATCAGCTTTTCTTTTTGACCACTTGACTAGGCTGCAAATTTTCCAAACTTTTGAGCTCCGCTTCTCATTTAAGTAGAAGTTCCAACTTGAGGTCATTTCTTAGCTCATACATAACACCACAGGCTGTTCGACGCAGACAGGACACCTCTTGAGGTATGCTGCTTAGATGTTCATTCCACAAGATACATCCTAAATCATCACCCCCAAGTTCATAGTTTCACAGATCTCCAGGGCAAGGTCACTGTGCAGCCTCTGTTGGGCAAATCAAATGTAGCTTTGGCTCCTATTCACAGGAAATTCCTGATTTTCATCCAAGAACTTTTAAGTCTGGCCTTCACTGTCCATCCTTCTGTCAGCCTTCTGATCACAAGTATTTAACAATTCTCTACAGTGGTCCAAGCTTTTCCTCATCTTGCTGTCTTTTAAGCTTTCCCAACTCTCCTGACCTCTGTCTTTTACCCACTACTGAACCTGCTTCTACATTATCAGCTCTCTGTGTCACAGCCTGGCAATGTGGTAAAAGAAGAAAAGTCCATTTTCAGGGAGAAAATTCACACAGGCTTCAGATATTTGCATGAAAAGAAGCTGAGTGCTGCTTGCCAAGACAATGGGGAAAAGGCCTTGAAGGCATTTCATAGGGAAAAGGCCTTGAAGGAATTTCATAGCTTCACTTCACAGTACTAACCTTCTGTATGACCAAAAAGAAAAGAGGTTTCATTGGCTCACAGTTCTGCAGGCTGCAAAGGAAGCATAGTGGTTTCTGCTTCTGGGAGGACTCAGGTGCCTCCCAATCATACTAGAAGACCAAGGGGCAAGGAGATGTTTCATACAACAGGAGAAGGAGCAAGACAGAGAGAGGAAAGAGGTGCCACATCATGTTACACAAGCAGATCTCATGAGAACTCACTATCACGAGGTCAGCATCATGAAGATGATGCTTAACCATTGGTGAAGGCTTCCACCCTGCAAAACTACCTCCCACTGTTTCCAGGCAGAAGCATGCTGCAGAGGCAGAGCCTCTTCGGGAACCTCTGCGAGGGCAGTGCAGAAGGAAAATACGGGCTTGGAGGACTAACACAGGGAGCCACCACCCTCCAGACCACAGGTGCACCCTTGCAGAGGTGACTGTTGCTCTTTGAGCCAGCTTGGCCTTGCCTGGCATGCACAGGCCCCAGGTAGCAACATGCTGCTCCGAGTGAGCTTGTCCTGCCTTGACACAAATTCTAAGTCTGGCCAGGGCCACAGAAGGCCGAGTCCCCTAGATGCTAATCCTGGCTGCTTTCTGCACTTGAACATGAAGTCCTCCTCAAGACGGCCTGTGGTCTGCCTCTTGGCAACCAAGAAGCCCGCAGTGCCATATGACGCCTGAGGCACGGATTGCAGCCCCAAAGGCAGCGCACACCCTGCTCCTGAGCCTGCTGCTCGTTTCCTCTCTCTGGCTCCATTTGTAGCACTGTTGTTGCACTGAGGCTTGTGCATGCCGGGCAAGGCCAAGCTGGCTCAAAGAGCAACCAGTCACCTCTACAAGGGTGCGCCAGGAGCTGGTGCACCAGCCACCAACCTCACTTGCTGCCACACATGGCACATTAGTACTTCTACCCTAAAGGTAGGGCCACAAGGCCATCTGCTTTTCCTAAGGCCTCTGCTCCATCACCATCAGGAGACAGCCACTCAGGCTGTTGGAACCTGGCCATCCCAGCTTCCTTCAGTGGGTGAAGCTGGTGGCTGGTCCAACTGCTCCAGGCGCACCCTTGTAGAGGTGGCTGGTTCCGCTTTGAGTCAGCTTGGCCTTGCCTGGCATGCACAGGCCCCAGGTACTAACACGCTGCTCCGAGTGAGCTTGTCCTGCCTTGACACAAATTCTAAGTCTGGCCAGAGCCACAGAAGGCCGAGTCCCCTGAGTGGTAATCCCGGGTGCTTTCTGCACTTCAACATAAAGTCTTCCTCAAGATGGCCTGTGGTCTGCCTCTTGGCAACCAAGAGCCCGCAGTGCTATACAACTCGAGGCATGGACTGGAGCCCCAAAGGCAGCGCACACCCTGCTCCTAACTCTGCCACTCGTTTCCTCTCTGTGGCTCCATTTGTAGCACTGTTGTTGCACTGAGGCTTGTGCATGCCAGGCAAGGCCAAGCTGGCTCAAAGAGCAACCAGTCACTTCTGCAAGGGTGCGCCAGGAACCGGTGTACCAGCCACCAACCTCACTTGCTACCAGACATGGCACATCAGTACTTCTACCCTAAAGGTAGGGCCACAGGGCCATCTGCTTTTCCTAAGGCCTCTGCTCCATCAAACATCAGGAGACAGCCACTCAGGCTGTTGGAACCTGGCCATCCCAGCTTCCTTCAGTGGCTGAAGTTGGTGGCTGGTCCACCTGCTCCTGGCACACCTTTGCAGAGGTGGCTGGTTGCTCTTTGAGCCAGCTTGGCCCTGCCTGGCATGCATAGGCCCCAGCTACTGACACACTGCTCCAAGTGAGCTTGACCTGCATTGGCACAAATTCTGAGTCTCGCCAGGGTCACAGAAGGCCAAGTCCCCTGGATCGTTATCCAGGCTGCTTTCTGCACTTGAACATAAAGTCCTCCTCAAAATGGCCTGTTGTCTGCCTCTTGGCAACCAAGAAGCCTGCAGTGCCATACGAGTTCTGAGGCATGGACTGGAGCCCGAAAGGCAGAGCACACCCTGCTCCTGACCCTGCTGCTCGTTTCCTCTCTGTGGCTCCGTTTGTAGCACAGTTGTTGCACTGAGGCTTCTGCATGCCGGGCAAGGCCAAGCTGGCTCAAAGAGCAACCAGCTACCTCTGCAAGGGTGTGCCAAGAGCAGGTGCACCACTCACCCACTAGCGGCCGGACATGGTGTATCAGTTCTTCTACCCTAAAGGTGGGCCACAGTGCCATCTGCTTTTCCTAAGGCTTCTGCTCCATCAGCAATTACGTGGCAGCCAAGGCAGGACAAGCTCACTCGGAGCAGCGTGTTAGTACCTGGGGCCTGTGCATGCCAGGGAGGCCAAGCTGACTCAAAGAGCAACCAGCCACCTCTGCAAGGTCTGGCCAGGGCTACAGAAGGCCCCCCTGGATGGTAATCCTGGCTGCTTTCTGTACTTGAACATAAAGTCTTCCTCAAGACGGCCTGTGGTCTGCCTCCAGGCAAGCAAGAAGCCCGCAGTGCTGTAAGACTCGAGGCATGGACTGGAGCCCCAAAGGCAGCACACACCCTGCTCCTGAGCCTGCTGCTCGTTTCCTCTCTATGGCTCCATTTGTAGCACTGTTGTTGCACTGAGGCTTGTGCATGCCGGGCAAGGCCAAGCTGGCTCAAAGAGCAACCAGTCACTTCTGCAAGGGTGCGCCAGGAGCCGGTGCACCAGCCACCAACCTCACTTGCTACCGGACATGGCACATCAGTACTTCTACCCTAAAGGTAGGGCCACAGTGCCATCTGCTTTTCCTAAGGCCTCTGCTCCATCAGCCATCAGGAGGCAGCCACTCAGGCTGTTGGAACCTGGCCATCCCAGCTTCCTTGAGTAGCTGAGGTTGCTGGATGGTCCAACTGCTCCTGGCACACCCTTGCAGAGGTGGCTGGTTGCTCTTTGAGCCAGCTTGGCCTTGCCTGGCATGCATAGGCCCCAGCTACTGACACGCTGCTCCGAGTGAGCTTGTCCTGCCTTGGCACAAATTCTGAGTGTGGCCAGGGCCACAGAAGGCCGAGTCCCTTGGATGGTAATCCTGGCTGCTTTCTGCACTTGAACACGAAGTCCTCCTCAAGATGGCCTGTGGTCTGCCTCTTGGCAACCAAGAAGCCTGAAGTGCCATACAACCCGAGGCATGGACTGGAGCCCCAAAGGCAGCGCACACCCTGCTCCTAAGTCTGTCGCTCGTTTCCTCTCTGTGGCTCCATTTGTAGCACAGTTGTTGCACTGAGACTTGTGCATGCCGGGCAAGGCCAAGCTGGCTCAAACAACAACCAGCCACCTCTGCAAGTGTGTGCCAGAAGCAGCCAGACCAGCCACCAACCTCACTCGCTGCGGGACATGGTACATTGGTTCTTCTACCCTAAAGGTAGGGCCAAGAGGCAGACCACAGGCCGTCTTGAGGAGAACTTTATGTTCAAGTGCAGAAAGCAGCCAGGATTGCCACCCAGGGGACTCAGCCTTCTGTGGTCTGCACTGCCATACAAGCTCTGAGACATGGATTGGTGACATCTGCTTTATAGAAAAATTAACCTAAGATCTATTAAAGAGTTAAATGTGCCATCTGATTTTACTCAGGCCTCTGCTCCATCAGCCCTCAGGTGGCAGCCACTCAGGCTGTGGGAACCTGGCCATCCCTGCTTCCTTCAGTGGGTGAGGCTGGTGGCTGGTCCAACTGGTCCAGGCGCACCCTTGCAGAGGTGGCTGGTTGCTCTTTGAGCCAGCTTGGCCTTCCCTGGCATGCACAGGCCCCAGGTACTAACACGCTGCTCCGAGTGAGCTTCTCCTGCCTTGACACAAATCCTAAGTCTCGCCAGGGCCACAGAAGGCCAAGTCCCCTGCGTGGTAATCATGGCTGCTTTCTGCACTTGAACATAAAGTCTTCCTCAAGACAGCCTGTGGTCTGCCTCTTGGCAACCAAGAAGCCCACAGTGCCATATGACCCGAGGCATGGACTGGAGCCCCAAAGGCAGCACACACCCTGCTCCTGAGCCTACTGCTCGTTTCCTCTCTGTGGCTCCATTTGTAGCACAGTTGTTGCACTGAGGCTTGTGCATGCCGGGGAAGGCCAAGCTGGCTCAAAGAGCAACCAGCCACCTCTGCAAGGGTGTGCCAGGAGCAGTTGTACCACTCACCCACTAGCGGCCGGACATGGTACATCAGTTCTTCTACCCTAAAGGTGGGCCGCAGTGCCATCTGCTTTTCCTAAGGCCTCTGCTCCATCAGCAATTAGGTGGCAGCCAAGGCAGGACAAGCTCACTCGGAGCAGCGTGTTACTACCTGGGGCCTGCGCATGCCAGGGAGGCCAAGCTGGCTCAAAGAGCAACCAGCCACCTCTGCAAGGTCTGGCCAGGGCTACAGAAGGCCGAGTCCCCTGGATGGTAATCCTGGCTGCTTTCTGCACTTGAACATAAAATCCTCCTCCAGAAGGCCTGTGGTCCACCTCTAGGCAACCAAGAAGCCCGCAGTGCTATATGACCCAAGGCATGGACTGGAGCCCCAAAGGCAGCACACACCCTGCTCCTGAGCCTGCTGCTCCTTTCCTCTCTGTGGCTCCATTTGTAGCACAGTTGTTGCACTGAGGCTTGTGCATGCCGGGCAAGGCCAAGCTGGCTCAAAGAGCAACCAGCCATCTCTGCAAGGGTGTGCCAGGAGCAGGTGCACCAGTCACCAACTAGTGGCCAGACATGGTACATCAGTTCTTTTACCCTGAAGGTGGGCCACAGTGCCATCTGCTTTTCCTAAGGCCTCTGCTCCATCAGCAATTAGGTGGCAGCCAAGGCAGGACAGGCTCACTCAGAGCAGCGTGTTAGTATCTGGGGCCTGTGCATGCAAGGGAGGTGAAGCTGGCTCAAAGAGCAACCAGCCACCTCTGCAAGGTCTGGCCGGGGCCACAGAAGGCTGAGTCCCCTGGATGGTAATCCTGGCTGCTTTCTGCACTTGAACATAAAGTCCTCCTCAAGATGGCCTGTTTTCTGCCTCTAGGCAACCAAGAGGCCCGCAGTGCTATACGACTCGAGGCTTGGACTGGAGCCCCAAAGGCAGTGCACAGCCTGCTCCTGAGCCTGCTGCTTGTTTCCTCTCTGTGGCTCCATATGTAGCAGAGAGTTTGCAGTGAGGCTTGTGCATGCTGGGCAAGGCCAAGCTGGCTCAAAGAGCAACCAGTCACCTCTGCGAGGGTGTGCCAGGAGCCGCTGCACCAGCCACCAACCTCACTTTCTGCCGCACATGGCACATCAGTATTTCTACCCTAAAGGTAGAGCCACAGGGCCATCTGCTTTTCCTAAGGCCTCTGCTCCATCAGCCATCAGGAGGCAGCCACTCACGCTGTTGGAACCTGGCCGTCCCAGCTTCCTTGAGTAGCTGAGGTTGCTGGCTGGTCCACCTGCTTCTGCCACACCCTTGCAGAGGTGGCTGGTTGCTCTCTGAGCCTGCTTGGCCTTGTCTGGCATGCATAGGTCCCAGCTACTGACACGCTGCTAGTGAGCTTGTCCTTCCTTGGCACAAATTCTGAGTGTGGCCAGGGCCACAGAAGGCCGAGTCCCCTGGATGGTAATCCTGGCTGCTTTCTGCACTTGAACATGAAGTCCTCCTCGAGACGGCCTGTTGTGTGCCTCTTGGTAACCAAGAAGCCCGCAGTATCATACGATCCCTGAGGCATGGACTGGAGCCCCAAAGGCAGCACACACCCTGCTGCTGAGCCTGCTGCTCATTCCTTCTCTGTGGCTCCATTTGTAGCAGAGTAGTTGCACTGAGGCTTGTGCATGCTGGGCAAGGCCAAGCTGGCTCAAACAGCAACCAGCCACGTCTGCAAGGGTGTGCCAGGAGCAGCCAGACCAGCCACCAACCTCACTCGCTGCCAGACATGGTACATCAGTTCTTCTACCCTAAAGGTAGGGCCAAGCGGCAGACCACAGGCCGTCTTGAGGAGGACTTTATGTCCAAGTGCAGAAAGCAGCCAGGATTGCCACCCAGGGGACTCAGCCTTCTGTGCTCCGCAGTGACATACAAGCTCTGAGGCATGGACTGGTGCCATCTGCTTTATAAAAAAATTAACTTAAGATCCATTAAAGAGTTAAATGTGCCATCTGATTTTCCTCAGGCCTCTGCTCCATCAGCCCCCAGGTGGCAGCCACTCAGGCTGTTGTAACCTGGCCATCCCTGCTTCCTTCAGTGGGTGAGGTTGGTGGCTGGTCCAATTGGTCCAGGCGTACCCTTGCAGAGGTGGCTGGTTGCTCTTTGAGCCAGCTTGGCCTTGCCTGGCATGCACAGGCCCCAGGTACTAACACGCTGCTCCGAGTGAGCTTCTCCTGCCTTGACACAAATTCTAAGTCTGGACAGGGCCACAGAAGGCCAAGTCCCCTGGGTGGTAATCCTGGCTGTTTTCTGCACTTGAACATAAAGTCCTCCTCAAGATGGCCTGTGGTCTGCCTCTTGGCAACCAAGAAGCTTGCAGTGCCATACCATCCCTGAGGCACGGACTGGAGCCCCAAAGGCAGTGCACACCCTGGTCTCGAGCCTGCTGCTCATTTCCTCTATGTGGCTCCATTTATAGCACAGTTATTCACTGATGCTTGTGCATGCCGGGCAAGGCCAAGCTGGCTCAAAGAGAAACCAGCCACATCTGTAAGGGTCCACTTGGAGCAGATGGACCAGCCACCAACCTCACCCACTCAAGGAAGTAGGGAATGTGTGTTTGTACCATGCATTTCACTACATTTCCCCTGAGGTTGGTGGCCTACATTTTCTTCTAGGTTTTTTGCTTTTAGGTCTTACATTTAACTTTTTTATCCTTCTTAATTTTTGTATAAAGTGTAAGGAAGTTGCCCAGTTTCAGTTTGCTGCATATGGCTAGTCAGTTTTCCTAACACCATTTATTAAATAGGCAATCCTTTCCCCAGTGCTTACCTTTGTCAGTTTTGTCAAAGATCTGGTGGTTTTACACGTGTGGTGTCATTTCTGTGGCCTCTGTTCTATTCCATTGGTCTATATACCTGGTTTGGTACCAGTACCATGCTGTTTCCATTACTGTGGCCTTGTAGAATAGTTTGAAGTCAGGTACTGTGATGCCTCCAGCTTTGTTCTTTTTGCTTAGGATTGTCTTGGCTATGTAGACTCTTTTTTGGTTCCATATGAAATGTAAAGTAGTTTTTCTAATTTTGTGAAGAAAGTCAATGGTAGCTTGATGGGGATAGCACTGAATCTATAAATCACTTTGGGTGGTATGGCACTCAGGCACAGAAATGTCCTTGTGTTAGGCAATACCATTCAGGACATAGGCATGGGCAGAGACTTCATCACTACAACACCATAAGCAATGGCAACAAAAGCCAAAATTGACAAATGGGATCTAATTAAGCTAAAGATTGTCTGCAGAGCAAAAGAAACTATCATCAGAGTGAACAGGCAACCCACAGAATGGGAGAAAATTTTTGCAATCTATCCATCTGACAAAGGGCTAATATGCAGAATCTACAAAGAACTTAAACAAATTTACAAGAAAAAAAACAACCCCATCAAAAAATGGGCAAAACATACGAACAGACACTTCCCAAAGAAAACATTTATGCAGCTAAAGAACATGTGAAGCAAACCACATCATCACTGGTCATTAGAGAAATGGAAATCAAAACCACAATGAGATACAATCTCACGCCACTTAGAATGGCCAACATTAAAAGATAAGGAAACAACAGATGTTGGAGAGGACGTGGAGAAATAGGAACGCTTTTACACTCTTGGTGGGAGTATAAATTAGTTCATCCATTGTGGAAGACAGTGTGACAATTCCTCAAGGATCTACAACTAGAAATACATTTAACCCAGCAATCCCATTACTGGGTATATACTGAAAAAATAATAAATCATTCTAATATAAAGACACATGCACACGTATGTTTACTGCGGCACAGTTCACAACAGCAAACACTTGGAACCAACCCAAATGCCCATCAATGATAGACTGGATAATGTGGCATATATACACTATGGAATGCTATGCACCCATAAAAAAGGATGAGTTCATGTCCTTTGCAGGGACATGGATGAAGCTGGAAATCATCATTCTCAGCAAACTAACACAAGAACAGAAAACCAAACACCTCATGTTCTCACCCACAGGTGGGAACTGAACAATGACGACACATGGACACAGGAAGGGGAACATAACACACCGAGAACTGCTGTTGGGTGGGGGAGGAGGGAGGGATAGCATTAGGAGATATACCTAATGTTAAATGACGAGTTAATGGGTGCAGCACACCAACATGGCACATGTATACATATGTAACAAACCCGCACGTTGTGCACATGTACCCTAAAACTTAAAGTATAAGAATAAAATTTTAAAATTAAAAAAAAGTTCTAAAAAATTTCCAACTGGATTTTTTTTTGTTTGTTTTTTGTGGTTTTTTTTGGTTTGTTTTTGTTTTTTGTTTCTTTTTTTTTTTTTTTTGGTTTTTTTTTTTTTTTTTTTTTTTTGCAGCCACAGGAGTTTTAGCCAATTCAGATGCCTTGCTCCCCACAATTTGGAACATTCCTTTCGATTTGACCAAGTCAGGAAGAGATGGGAGAAAAGTGAAACAACAATAAAACCCCAAACATAAACAAAAAGAGTTAAGCAAAACAAACAAATGCACAATTCATATGATTAACTGAGTGTTCTAATGGTAAGGAGGAATTAAAAGCAGCTGGTGGGTAATCTTAAATTTTAGTCATTAAGGAAAAATTTTAAGACAAAACTCTAATTCAGCTACTTACCTGGAAATAAGGCTCAGACTGGGTGATCATTCTCTGCCATCTTAGAAGCTGGAAAAACTTACACTCACCTTCCCTGTCAGAAGCAAGCTGAAACTCAGGAAAGGAGGTGCCTGCTCTCCTTTGTCATGGAAGCAGGAAAACTTGCCTTCCTTGTTGGAAATGAGCAAAACTTCAAAAAAGGAGTTGTACAGCAAAATCAACCTTACATCTCAACCAAATTTTGGGAGATCAGGGACTCTCTGCAGGGGAGAAGCTCCACAACCTCAGCAAATTATCCTATTGGTTTGGGCAATAAAAATAGCCCAGGTTGGTATCAAGCAATAATGAGAATTATCAAAGGTCAGGACCACCTTTGTAATGTCCTTCTCTTTTTTTATCTTCATTGGTATAGTCTGTTTTGTCAGAAACTGGGAGTGCAACACCTTTTTTCTGTTTTCCATTTGCTTGAAATATTTTTCTCCATTCCTTTATTTTGAGCCTATGTATGGCACTGCACGTGAGATGGGTTGAAGACGGCATACTCCAGTGGGTCTTGGTTCTTTACCCAGCTTGCCCCGTGTCTTTCAATGGGAGCATTTAGCCCATTTACACTTAAGGTTAGTAATGGTATGTGTGGATTTTATCCTGTCGTCATGCTGTCAGCTGTTTATTTTGCAGACTTACATATGTGGTTGGTTTTTAGCATCATTGGACTGTGTACTTCAGTGTGTTTTTGTAGTGGCAGGTGATGATCTTTTCTTTCCATATTTAGTGCTTCCTTCAGGAGCTCTCGTAAGGTAGATCTGGTGATACCAAATTCCCTCAGCATTTGCTTGTCTGAAAAGGATCTTATTTCTCCTTCACTTATGCTTAATTTTGCTGGACCTGAAATTTCTTTTCTTTAATGGCAGTTGATGTGGGTTGGGGTGTGTGCTGCACTCCCGTGTGCTCTCAGGGCAAGTAAAGCAAAACCCACCCGTGTAAACACACACAGCAAAGTGATTTAGGAAGTTTCCAAATAAAGGGCTGCCGTATGGAGAGACAATGTACAGGCTGGTGCGTGGCTCTAGGGACCATCTTGCTGCAGCTCTCCACTGATATGGTACAGTCCACTAACATGGAAGCTATGGTGTGGGCATCTAAGAGTGCCCCGTAAGCAGGTGTGGCCAGGCTGGGGCCATGGGAGAGGCGAGCAGACTAAGGAGTGCTGAGATCAGACCAGCCCCATCTCAAGTGCAAGATTGCCCAGCCTCCAGATATCAGGTCTCAGAGGAGAACTCTCTCAAAAGCGAACCCCCAGCACAGCACAGCTGCTCTACACAAATGTGGCTAGACTTTTTTTAACCAAGTCTCCTTTTTTTAAAAAGGGAACTCTCGGACCTGATCTCTGCTGGGCAATCTTGCACATGAGATGTGGCTGGTATGACCTCAGCATTCCTAAAGTGCTGGCATAAAGTGTCTCATAAGGGCAAGTGGACCCTAGAGAGAGAGCCATCCCTGACCTCTGGGCTCCACATCACCTGACTTGCTGCTCCACCACTTTGCTTGTTTCCTAGGTGCTCCATCCCAGAGACATGTGTGTTAGCAATCACTTAGTGTAATCAGCCCAGGATGGAGGGTCTGTGCTGTGGGCCCAAGCCAGGGTTCCCTGTCTGGTGATGAGTAGTGGAGGGTGTGTGGTACCCGTGGGAGATGGACTGGCTTGTTCTTTGCGTCAACTGCAGCTTATTGGAGGTGTTGATAGGGCAGTTAGGGTCTTTGCTCCCTTGCATCTTCTGAGGGTACCAAGGGCAGTTCCACTGCAAAGGCACTGGCAGAAAGGATTTCATTTGCTCCTGGAAGCTCTATCCCAGGAACTGCAGAGTTGCTACTGGCTTGATAGCTCCAGTGGTGGGCTGGCTAGAGACCCAGGCCAGGAGGACCTGCCCATCAAGTAGAGAGTCCAGCCACTTTTCTGTAGGGCTGCTGTGGTATGCTGGGGGTCCCCTCCAGTCCCTAATTGCCTTGTATTTTCCAGGGAAGATGACAGCCTGGCCCTTCCTCTGGAAGCTCTGTACCACTGAGGTACGAACCTGTTGCCAATCTGAACACACCTGTAAGATGTGGCTGGAGGCAAGTTGAGAAGTCTTACCTAGTCAGGACGAACAAGAACAGGGACTTGCTTCAAAAATAAAGAGTCTGGCCACGTTTTTACAGAGCAGCTGTGCTGTGCTGGGGGTTCACTTCAGCCCCTGGTCCGCCTCAGACACTCTGAAGCCCTAAGGCTGAAATGCCTGGGTCACCCAAACAGCAAAGATGACAATCTGGTCCTCCCCCTGGGAGCTCTGACTCAGGGAGGCCTGAGACCTCTGTCGGCCAGAGAACAGCAGTCAAGGTAGCCAGAGACCCTGGTTCAAAGACTTCACCCGCTGACCAGAAATGTGGTCAGGGACTGATGTAAACAAGAGTCTGGCCACATTTTTGTAGCGTGGCTGCGCTCTGCTGAGGTACCTCTTCCACCCCTTGTCAGCTTGGGCTCTCCAAAGCCCGCAGGCCAGAATGGCTAGTCACCGAAAGAGCAAAGGTGGGGGCCTGCCCCTCTCCGGGAGCTCTGTCCCAGGAACATTTCACATTTCCATTGGCCAAGGAATGCTGGTGGGGGTAGCTGGAGGCCCCACTTGGGAGGTCCTGTCCAGTGAGGTGGAACAGGATCAGGGGCCTGCTTACAGAAGCAGTCTGGCCATGATTTGGTAAAGCAGCTATGCTGTGCTGTGGGATCTCTTCTGTGCCTCGTCGGTTTGTACTCTCCAAAGCCTGCAGGCTGGAATGACTAAGTTGCCTGAACGGGAAAGATGGCTGCCTGCCCCATCTTTTCTCTCAGAGTTTTATCTTGTTTCATGGAGCTTAATTTTTAGCCTGTTGATTTTACTGTCTACATTAGACTTGTTGAGAAAGAATCTGTTCTCTTTTAGGTGAGATAAATGAGAATTCATTGTCTTCTGTAAATAAACCTGTTCATGTCTTGTTCTCTGGAAAGAAGTCTCTTTCAGATATCTGACTTTGGTCACAATCATGTAGAGCAGTAGCCAGTCTACAATGACGTAATTGAATTTCCATTTCCAGTGTTTCCTCGTTGTGTCTTACATTGTCCAGTACAGAACTGAGCATTTTATTCTCAGTGGTCAACATGCTAAGCTGTCCACTGTACTGAAATACTGTGCTTCCTCAATTTTTTTTAAGGTGTGCACTTTTATCCAACTCTCCTCAAGTCAGAGTACAGGTAAGCCCTGACTGCCTCCAGCCACTCTCAGGGAGACCAAAAGCCTTCATACACCCCAAGTTGGGGTACAAAAGGGGGACCACGAAGGCAGATCATTCAAAATAAAACAAAATTAAAAAGTATTAAGGCAAAGATTCAAAAAATTTTGCATTATGTAATTTGCACAAAAGCAATGCTATCACCACCCCTGTGTGAAATAGGGAGAGGACTGGGCCATTCTCCTTAGAGAGAAGTAGTGTGGCTTTTAGCAGGGCAAGGGGCTTCCTGAAACAATGCGTCTCACAGTATTTGGAATGACTATTGAAAAGAAGAACAATGTACAATCAAAGTCCTCGGCCACATTGTAGAACTTTGGAGGAAGCTCCCTCCAACCGACTGCTGTCACCTTCACCATTCCGGTTTTTAAATCCTGAGTCAAGCCAATAAAAAACAAAACAAAAAATGAAACAAGAAATCAAATAAAGCCATGCCAATCTCATGTTGTTTTCTGAGAAGTTTGGTTTTGTCAAGAAAGGGTGTAACGCAACTAAGTCAGAGTCCACCTAGAAGCATTTGCGGTGGACAATGGAGGGGCCTGACTCATCATACTCCTGCTTGCTGATCCACATCTGCTGGAAGGTGGACAGCGAGGCCAGGATGGAGCCACCGACCCACACGGAGTACTTGCGCTTGGGAGGAGCAATGATCTGGATCTTCATCATGCTAGGCGCCAGGGCAGCGATCTCCTTCTGCATTCTGTGGGCCATGCCAGGGTACATGGTGGTGCCGCCAGACAGCACTGTGTTGGTGTACAGGTCTTTGTGGATGTCCACATCAGACTTCATGATGGAGTTGAAGGTAGTTTCATGGATGCCACAGGATTCCATGCCCAGGAAGCAAGGCTGGAAGAGCGCCTCGGGGCAGCGGAACCGCTCGTTGCCGATGGTGATGACCTGGCCATCGGGCAGCTCGTAGCTCTTCTCTAGGGAGGAGCTGGAGGCCGCCGTGGCCATCTCCTGCTCGAAGTCCAGGGCAACATAGCACAGCTTCTCTTTGATGTCACGCACGATTTCCCGCTCGGCCATGGTGGTGAAACTATAGCCACGCTCGGTGACGATCCTCATGAGGTAGTCAGTCAGTTCCCGCCCAGCCAGGTCTAGGCGCAGGGTGGCATGGGGGAGGGCATTCCCCTCATAGATGGGCACAGTGTGGGTGACCCCGTCACCAGAGTCCATCACGATGCCAGTAGTACGGCCAGAGGTGTACAGGGACAGCACGGCCTGGATGGCCACGTACATGGCTGGGGTGTTGAAGGTCTCAAACATGATCTGGGTCATCTTCTCGCGGTTGGCCTTGGGGTTCAGGGGGGCCTCAGTCAGCAGGATGGGGTGCTCCTCGGGAGCCACACGCAGCTCGTTGTAGAAGGTGTGGTGCCAGATCTTCTCCATGTCATCCCAGTTGGTGATGATGCCATGCTCCATGGGGTACTTCAGGGTCAGGATGCCTCTCTTGCTCTGGGCCTCCTTGCCCACATAGGACTCCTTCTGATGCATGCCCCCCATCATGCCCTGGTGCCTGGGGTGCCCCACGATGGAAGGGAAGACAGCCCGGGGGGCATCGTCGCCCGCAAAGCCGGCCTTGCACATGCCAGAGCCGTTGTCAATGACGAGCACGGCGGTATCATCATCCATGGTGAGCTCATTCAATTGTAGAGCCTTTAAAAGATTATCATTCTGTTTTTTCACACTTTCAATTTCCTCCAAGTATTTCTTTTCTCTTAGCTGGCTCTGATGTTTCATTGTGTCTAGCTCCAGTCTTAGCATGGCAATTTCTTCCTGCAACGCACTATTTTCATGCAAGAAGTCTTTTTCTTTCTTACAACTAAGAGAAAGCTAAGTAAACAAAGAGAACTTTTAGTTAGCACTCAACAGATTGACATATCATGATTTCTTCTGAAATTAAAAAATAACATGTATTTGTATAATGAAAGAATCCCCATAGTGGATATTTAACTGGAAAAAAATTGGACAAAACTTCAAACCTAATAAGAGTGTAAATTCCTCTAGTGATTTATTTTTCATCGTCTTCAAATAAATATTTAAACTTTTAGGAATCTGCTCCTAAATTCCTAAAAGTTTAAATGTTTATTTAAAGACGATGAAAAATAAATCACTAGAGGATTTTGAAGAATCTCAGAATTAAAAAAGCCTTTTTCTGAGTTACAAAAAACCCAGAGGCATAAAATATAAGATTAATAATTTGACTATATTTTTAAGATTAGGTTTACACTGATATCTAATCTATCAACCACACCATCCTAAGAGCCTTAGCTATGCATATATTTAGACAGAAGCAATTTCTCAAAGTTCTTTAAGTTTCTTTTACTGAAGAACGTTTTACCGATATTCTACATTTCTAATATTTCTATACTCAGTTATAAGAATTACATTTATTTATAACTGTCAAATCTAAGCACTGTACCCTTCTACACTGTACACATCTGTATCTAGGCATTGCACTTCTACATACAATACTGAACTCATTTAAGATCGCGATTCTTAAAAGGAGAGGTCAAAAAATATACACAGATGCAGGATTTTCCCCAGGTCTGCTGATGCTACTTCTAGTGATCCTCCACAAAACCACAGTTACTTCTGTGGTGTCAATATATAAACACAAAAGAAACCTTTTGTTTCAAAATATGAATGGTAAATAAGATACAACTTATAGAGATTTTCTTAGAAATCATGAGATTATTTTGCCATTGCGGTAACTTTTATTTCCTCTTTATAATGTTTGAAACAGTAGTAATGGTGAAATAGGGGAAATATACTGAACTATTTCTCCAGAAACAAAATACTTATCAAAAAATGATCACTAAATGTGTATCATGGCATGTCATTGTTTTCAAACCTCTTTACATTGAAATGAGAAATTACTTGGAGCAAACTTCCTCTCTGCAAAAGTAAGGATAATGACATCCACAATGTGGCCTCTGACCCAGCTATACATTTCCTACTTTCTTATCAGTGAAAATAATCAATTGACTTCTCCATTAACGTTTTTTAAAAAACTAATGTCCAAAAACAAGAAAATCTGTTTTCAGTAGCAAAACTTATTTCTGATGTGGAAAGATAATCAATTCTTATGAAAAATATCAAATACTTCTCCTTTGGATTGAGGCCATTGTGCAGGTCACTACTCAACTGTTGCAGGCAAATGGAGGTGAATTAAGAACATGGCTTTATCCTATATGTACATATATAAATATATGACAAAGGATATACAGAATATATACACACATATATATGACTTAAAAATCCTTTATATTTCCAAAATACAGTTCTTTAAAATATATGCACATATAAAAACATTTGAAAATAACTAAAGAAAATACCTCAGAATTCATTTTTTCAGCCACTTCTATCTGCTTTTCTTCATGAATCAGAATCTCATCGTGTAATATTCCAGTGTTCTGTTCTTCACAAAATTGCTTCTGAGTATCATTTTGTTCATCACTAGAAGAAATTTTAATTTTCATGAAATACTGGAGGTGTCCCTAAAATGATTTACAGGGCAAGATGGCGCCATCAGATGTCATTCACACAATGTATATCTGCACATTATTCCAAGACAAGGCAAAGGGGTCTCACATCTGTTAACCAGGTGTCCCCAACCATGCTGGCACCAGGGACTGGTTTTGTGGAACATAATTTTTCCAGGAACCTGAGGTGGGGGATGGTTCCAGGATGATTCAAGTATATTACATTCATTGTGCACTTTATTTCTATTATTATTAATATATAATGAAATAATTATATCTCACCAAAATGTAGAATCAGTGGGAGCCCTGAGCTTGTTTTCCTGCAACTAGATGGTCCCATTTGGGGGTGACGGAAGATGGTGACAGATCAGAAAGGCATTCGATTCTCATAAGGAGTGAACAACCTATATCCCCCTGCATGAGCAACTTACAACAGGGTTCAGGTCACACTCAGGACAATCTAATGCCACCGCTGATCTGACAGGAGGAGGAGCTCGGGCGGTAATGCGAGCGACACAGAGTGACTGTAAATAGATGAAGCTTCACTTGCTCACCTGCCTCTAACCTCCTGCTGTGTGGCCCAGGTCCTAACAGGCCAGGGACTGCTACTGGTCTGTGTCCTATATCCCATACTTTTTATGTTTATTTTTTGGAAACACTTTCCACTTATATTCTTGATTCCTATGTATTTTATAAACAACTTAGAAATTCCTTTTAGAACAAGACAGGGTCTAATATTATGTTTTTAACATAGGACTTTGAAATAATTTTATCTGTGTATGGGAGAGAGATGTGAAATAAACTCATCGTTAAGCACTTTCCATTTTACTTTTATTTCATGCATATTAAGAATAAAACTGGGGAGTCCTAGGCAGAGCAATTGGGTAAGAGAAATAAAGGGCATCCAAATTGGAAAAGAGGAAGTCAAACTATCTCTTCACCAATGATATTATCCTATACCTAGAAAACCCTAAAGACTCCTACAAAACACTCCAAGATTTGATACATAAATTCAGTAAACTCTCAGAGGTTACAAAATAAATGAATACCAATCAGTAGCACCACTATACACCAACTACAACCAAGCTGAGAGTTCATATCAACAATCCAATCCCTTTTACAGTGGCTGCAAAAAAGTGTGAAATACCTACGAATATACTTAATGAAAAAAGTGAGTGATCTATATAAAGATAACTGGAAAACACCACCAAAGAAAATAACAGATGACACAAACAAATGAAAATACATCCTATGTTCATGGACTGAAAGAACTGATATAGTGAAAATGACCATAGTGCCCAAAGCAGTCTACACATTCGATACAATTCCTACCAAAGTACCAATGTCATTCTTCACAGAATTATTTTAAAATGCTGACATTCATATAGAACCACAAAAGAGCCTGAACAGCAACAGACATACCAAGCAAAAGGAACAAATATGTTGGCGTCACATTACTTGACTTCAAATTATACTCTAAGGCCACAGTAACAGGAACAGCGTGGTACTGGTATAAAAACAGATACATAGATCAACGGAACAGAACAGACAACTCAGAAATAAAGCCACTACAACCAAGTGATCTCTGAGCAAGGATACAAAAACATACACTGGAGAAAGTACAGGTTATTCAATAAATGGTGCTGGGAAAAAAAGATAGCCACATGTTGAAGAATGAAACTGGATCTCTATCTCTCACCATATACAAAAATTAATTCAAGATGGATTAAAGGCCTAAACCTAAGACCTGAAAACATTGGCCTAGGCAAAGGATTTATGAGGAAGACCCTAAAAGCAAATCCAACAAAAATGAAAATAAATAAATAAGACCTAATTAAACCAAAAAGCTTCAGCACAGCAAAAGAAATAATCATCAGAGTAAAACAACAACCTATACAATGGGAAAATTTTGAAAATTATGACGCTAACAAAGGACTAATATCTACAACCTACAAGAAACTCAAACAAATCAACAGGAAAAACGCAAATAATTCCACTGGAAAGTGGCCAAATTACATGAATAGACATTTCTCAAAAGAAGATGTACAAACGGTAAACAAGCATATAAAAACACGCTAAATATCTCTAATCATCAGGGAAATGTACAATAAAACCACAGTGAGATATCACCTCACTGCAGCCAGAATGGCCACCATTAGAAATCAAAAAACAACACATGTTGGTGCGGATGTGGTGAAAAGACAACAGTGATACACTGCTGGTGGGAATGCAAATTCATACAAATCTATGGAAAACAGTATGGAGAGTTCTCAAAGAACTAAAAGTAGATCCTACCATTTTATCCAGCATTCTCATTTCCGGATATCTACACAAAATAAAATAAATCATACTCTCAAAAAGACACCCGCACACATATGTTTACTGCAGCACAATTCACAATATGCAAACATATGGAATCAACCAGTGTCCATCAACTGATAAGTGGAATAAAGAAAATGGACGTATATACATATATATATCTCACATCACATATATGTATCATATATATGTATGTGTGTATATACACTCACACATATACATATGTACATAGCTGAGACTGGGTAATTCACACACATACATACCTCAGACTAGGTAATTCATAAAGGAAAGAGGATTAATTGATTCACAGTTACGCATGGCTGGGGAGGCCTCAGGAAACTTAACAACCATGGTAGAAGGGGAAGGGGAAGCAGGCACCTTCTTCATAAGGCGGCAGGAGAGAGAGAAGAGAGAAGTGAAGCGCAAAGAGCCCCTTATGAAACCATCAGCTCTTGTGAGAACTCACTCACTATCACAAGAACAGCATGGAGGAAACCGACCCCATGAGCCAATCACCTCCCAGCTGGTCTTTCCTCAACACCTGGGAATTACAATTTGACATGAGATTTGCATAGAAACACAAAGCCAAACTATTTGGGGGGGGGGTTATCCTTATTTTTAAAATATCTAAATGTCATTATTTATAATTCAAAATAGCAATTTTTATTACTTATGATTTTGTTTGAAAATAAAATGATCTCGTAAATTTTCTTCACTTTTAACCTATTCGGTCAAAATATAGAAAAAGCTAGATTTGCCAGCAGAAAATTGTAACAACTTTTTAATGAGATAAAAATGTATAACAATATCACTATTATTGTACAGAGAAAAAAGTGAACAAGAAAAGGAATTTAAAAAGACAGAATATGACTATCATATACATACATGAACTGACAAAGAGACTAAAATCTCCTACTGGAGATTATGTTAGGACTTGAGCAAAAGCTTCTAAAAATAACAAAAACAAAAACAAAACAATTATTTTTAAGAAATAAATTATACAGAGAACTCTTCTGGTTAAGATGATGTATCAAAAAAAAAATCTTTGTGAGAGCTATTATTAACCAAGTCATCATAACCAAAACTTTAAATCCACAATTCTGGAATATTAAAAAGTTTCTTTTTGAACATAGTTAATGGAAGGCAACTTTTGAGCAGAAAATTTCTGGTTAAAGTTGACTCAAACTTAGGAAAGAATTGACCTGTAGCCATGGTAACAAGAAGCCATCCAGAGCCAGTTCAAAATCTAGTCAATCGATCAATGACCACTGGCCTTGCTCACCAACCAATATCAGTGTGAGCAGCTTGCTTCTGAAACACAGCCAAGCAGCAACAGCTGCTCCATCAGAACAGACAGTGCCTGACCAGTATAGTCTTACTATCAGAAGCAAAAAATTCCAACTGTCTTTTTATTTCAAATACCGAAGGTCCATAATCCCTTGGAAAGAATTTGTGAGTCCATTACATTTACCACCCTAAAAAAAATAAAATACTAGTGGCCGGATGTGGTGGCTTACACCTGTAATCCACCCAGCACTTTGTGAGGATGAGGTGGGTGGACTGCCGGAGGTCAGGAGTTCAAGACCAGCCTGACAAACAGGATGAAACCCCGTCTCTACTAAAAATACAAAAATTAGCCGGGTGTCATGGCACGCACCTGTAATCCCAGCTCCTCAGGGGGCTGAGGCAGGAGAATCGCCTGAACCCAGGAGGCAGAGGTTGCAGTGAGCCGAGGTCACACCACTGCACTGCAGCCTGGGTGACAGAGCGAGACTCTGTCTCTAAATAAATAAAATACCAGTAAAGTTTGTAATTTCTCTAACTCATTTTACCATAATTGCAATTATGATGATTACCAGTAAAAGAATAGTGAATAACCACAATATTGGCCTTTTCTCCCTAAGTCAAAAAATATTAATATAAAGAATGTAGCTTATTATAAAAAGCCGAAAGAATTTTAAAAATGCATATAATTACCAGGCAAAATTGTTTAAATGAACCTTGTCAAACATTTTTTAAGTGAGAATCAATCAAACAATATATACCCGGGATAAACTCCATTCATTCATTTAATACCTGTTTATTAGGTAGCTACGTCTGATAGGCTAGGCCTTTTTCTAGGAAGTGAGGATATGGTAATGAACAATAAAACCCCTATTCATCAGAGTGAAATAAACACACAATAACAACAGACAGATACGGCAAAATATACAGTACGTTAGAGGAGAAAACCTAAAGCAGGAAAATGAAATGTTTATGTGTTTGATGGGAAGGGTGGTGGGAAAGTTGGGATGGCCAGAGAAGTCCCTGCTGAGAAAGAGGATTTTTCTTTAATACAAAGAAACTTTTATTTGTACATCAAAGACTCTAAAAAATGATGATGTTAACAGAGTTGATGTCAAGACACAAATAGGTTTGAAGTTAGAGATGATAAATCACTTTGTTTCATTGAACCTTCCCTCAATTACATTAGAGAGCATCCCTGGTATGTTCCCAATTGAATCTCAAGCCCGATGCGTCCTGGTGATACAATCCTAATTCCTTTCTGTTAGTCCTCATTATCTCTTTTTTTTTCATTTTCTTCATTTTCTCTGGACTCGGAATTGTGCTGGTACATGGTTCTTCCTCAGAAAGTGGTTATTCCTTAATGGGTTTCTTTTTACCCTTTTTCTTCTTCTTAGAAAGGGGATTTTAAGTAAAGAGCTGAAGTAATGGAAACAGTAAGCTAGAAGAATATCTGGGGAAAAAGCATTCCAGACACAGGGAACTGCTAAGTGCAGAGGTGTGCCTGGAGTCTTTAAGCACTAGGGATACGTAAGGAATAGCAACAAGTTCAGTGTGGCTGAAACACAGCAATAGAGATAAGAAGCAGAAGTTTCAGCAGGAGAGGTAACATGCCAGATGGTTTACTGCCTTTTAGTTATTAGGAGGAACTCTGGCACATACTCAGAGTGAAATGGGAGGCAATCAGAAGGGCTGGGGCAGAGGAATGACAACATTTGACTTATGTTTTAAATACATCCACTGAGATAAGAATTGATGAAAGGGGAAGTTTTTAAAAACCAGGACTATCAATTCCCAGTCTATGACACTCATCTAAACTGCAGATGACGGTGGCTCAGATGTACAAGATAGACTGGCCTCTGGATATATTCTTCAGATAGACCTGACAAGATTTACTGAGAGATTAGATGTGAAGTGTCAGGACAGAGAGAAAGATCAGTCAAGAATGACACTGAGGTTTTTGGCAGAGCAACTGGAAGAGTTGCTGTTAACCAAAGTAGGAAAGACTACATGAGGTGTAGATTTCAGGAAGGACATCAGTAGCCCAATTTTGGATCTGACAAGTGTGTGATACCCAACAGCTAATCAAATAGAGATGTCAAGTAGGGTGGGATGATATAGAGATCTGGAATTAAGGAAGGAGATGTAAGTTGGAGACATACATTTGGAAATCACTAGCATATACACAGTAGAAAAAGTCACGAGGGGCCAGGCACGGTGGCTCATGCCTGTAATCCCAACATGTCATGAGGCCAAGGCGGGCAGATCACCTGATGTCAGGAGTTTGAGACCAGCCTGGCCAACATGGGGAACCCTGTCCCTACTAAAAATACAAAAATTAGCCAGGCATGGTGTCGCACACCTGTAATCCCAGCTACTCAGGAGGCTGAGGCAGGAGAAGTGCTGGAACTCATGAGGCAGAGGTTGCAATGAGCCAAGATCATGCCACTGAACTCCAGCCTGGGGAACAAAGTGAGACTCTGTCTTAAAAAAAAAAAAAATTACGAGAAAGAAGATTGAGGACTGAGCCATGAGAAACAACAATGTCCAAAAGGAGAAAGATGAGGAGAAGCAAGCAAAACAGACAATGATAAACGGACTAGAAAGGCAGGAGGAAAAGCCTGAGGGAGTGAGGTCCTGAAAGCCAAGTGAAGACGCCATTAGGGAGGAGATGCCCTCCATTGGCTCAAATATTGCTGACAGATTAACTGAGGTGTAAGAAAAATGCCTAGATTTAGTACAGAAAAAAATTAGTGATAATCTTGAGGAAAAACAACTCTGGAGGAGTGCTGAAATTTAAGACTTACCGGCATTGAGATGAAGAGTGAATGGAAAGAAAATTTGAGTTCGTGAGTGTAGACAGTTCTTTAAGAGCAACATACTTAACACTCATGACTGAGAATGATGTAATTTTCATCCACAGTCATGGAAAAGTGATAGACAAGAAATAGTAGTTTCCAAATTTTACATACCAGGTGGAGTTTTCAAATTTTATGTAACAATTATATATTCTAAAGGTTATAAAAATTATACACATATGGCATTTAGAAATGTCAGACCAAGGTTTTAAAGGCCCTTTGAACATTTCTAGATTACATAAGCTGATTATCATTTTGTTCCTGCTTATACATAAAGACCAAGAAATACTGAAACTCTCAAGGAGAATATTTCTTGCTTGATAAAAATCAGCCAATTCTAGGACAGTTGACACTCATCAAATATACGAAGTAATTGATCACAGTAAAATGCTGAGTTCTATTAACAGGAATAAAGTGGGAGAAATGCAGAAAATAATCTTATTTTATAAATGTAGTTTTCAAAATCATATGAAGTCACTGGAAAAATATGGTGAGGTGAATACTGAAATATATCCTTTTCTCAAAGGGAGGATAATGTCACACATGCAGGGCACTTTTACAAATAAAAGTCACTGCATTAGCAGCACCTTCCTTTTAGCACAAGGGTCAGCAAATAAGCACCTGTGGGCCAAATCCAGCCCACTGCCCATTTTTGTAAGTCAAGTATCTTGGAACACAGCCATGCTTATTCACTTTACAGTCCATAGTGTCAGCTAGCTGGGTGTGATGTTGCACACCTGTGGTCTCAGCTAGTAGAGACTGAGGTGGGAGGATCACTAGAGCCCAGAAAGTTGAGGCTGCAGTGAGCCATGGTCACACAACTGCACTCCAGCCTGGGAAACAGAGTGAGACCCTGTCTCAAGAAAATAAATATATGTAGTCCACAAAGCCTAAAATATTTACTAACTAGTTCTTTGCAGAAAAAGCTGGCCAACTCCTGGTTTAGTAGATCAAAGATTCTTTGATGTATTTTAATAAAAGTTTTACCCAATATACTGAAATGTTTATATTGAATATAGATCCCCATGTATAATCCCTTGGCGATATTCAGATTGAAGGTCCAATATTTCACCACTCAGGCACTGACAACAAAAATTTAGTAACTAGCAATCTTGTTGCTAACAAGGTACAGTGTCAATGTAGCATGTAGCTTCCATTTGCAACACAGCAGATATTACAAGAATTTTAACAAGAACTCTTAAGATGTGTCATCAAACTAAATGCTTTAAATACATTTTAATTGTGAAATAATCAGTATACCCTAGATCTAACCTCATTTTTTAAAAATGGTTGCATAATACATTATTTTGGGGATATGGAAATTGAGCTATTTCCTATTGATAAGGAATTAGACTAGCTCCAAATTTTTTATATAATAATACTATAATAAATGTCCTTATACATAAGTATACATATAACATATCTATACAAATATCCTTTACATGTATTATATATGCTTACTCTGTTATATATGTGTGTGTGAATATGCTACTAAATTAATGTTCAAAATGTATTTACCAACAGGATATGAAATGTCTTTTTCAATGAAACCATTTCCCCCGCAGCAACACGGATGGAGCTGGAGGCCATTATCCTAAGCAAACTAATGCAGGAACACAAAATCAAATGCCACATATTCTTACTCATTAGTGGGAACTAAACATGAGAACTCATGGACACAAAGAGGAGAATAACAGACACTGGGGCCTACTTGAGGGAGGAGCATGGCAGGAGGGAGACGACCAAAAAACTACCTTTCGAGTATTGTGCTTACTATGTGGCTGGTGAAATAATCTGTACCCCAAACCTCCATGATACAGTTTACCCACATAATAAACCTGCACATGTACCCCGAAGCTAAAATAAAAGTTCACTGAAAAGAAAAGAAAATGCCTTTTCCCTCACATTTGCCAATACTGGTTATTTTTCAAATAAATTAATGACTGGAAAAAAACGGTAACTGATTGTTTGCTGATTTTCATTTTTCTGATTAACACGCAAGGCTGAATATCCTAATAAAAGTATAAAATTTGTTCATCGTGAATATTAGCCCAAATTAGGATTAGTTTGACAGCACAAAGTTACCTCCTGTTCAATGTTGCCATAGGCTTACCTGTGATACTCTTCATTCTCAGTGTCATGAAATTGCTGGCTTTCAGGTGTTCTGCTCTTCCTTGGAGGAATTAATCCATCATCACCATTGCCAGCAGTGGCACCATTAGTCAGGTTTTCTGGGAATCCGACATGAGTACTTCCGTGCTTCATTTCTTCTTTGATAGCCATAAAATTTTCTAGCTGGAAAATACACAGAATAAGAAATTATCTACTTTAGGCACATTATCTATTGATAATCAGACTAAAACCAAGAAAGATAAAATAATTAGTCTAAAGCTCCTAAAGTGGCATTACCTAGCATTTTATGGCACCATTCGGGATTATTCCATAATAATGAAAGAATAGCTCTAGGGTTTGCACCTCTTTAAAATTCAATGTACAGAATTCTGAGTTAACTATTACATTTTTCACTGATGATTTATGCTACTTACATGATAGGATCATGTATGCCTACATTTACTACACTTTGTTAAACAACATAATGTAAAAATCTAATTCAACACAAACATTTGAATATGAAGGTATACCTCTCTATCACCATCCTTATTTATTTCTGGTTCTTGAGATCTTTTCTGCAGATGTAAAAACAGAAGGTTAATTTGCTTGTTGTATTTCTGTGACATTTCCTCTTTTGGAGTGCATGTTTTTAAAATAATTTTATTCTTAACTAATCAAGTATGAACAATAAAAATTAGAAAGTAATTAAAATTAAACTGTTAAAATAAATAAATAATAATTAAAATTAAGAATTAACTTTTTAATCTATGTTTAGCTACTGCCACATCACTGGCTTCTAACATGTGAAAAATAATTCACCTTAGACAAAGGGAGAAGAAAAACATGAACCAGAAAACTTAACTTTCTCACTATTTGTTTGGACTAAATTTAATTTGTTATGTGTTAAATCTACCAAAAATGAATCAGCAGATGATTTGTAGTGTTGCAAAATCTTCCTCACTTGAAAAGAGTTTACCTCACGAAACCCTAACTAGTGAGCCCCTACAGTGCACTGAAGTGCTTTTCTAAAAGATTCCTAACTGGATTGTAGGCACCCTTTAAACTATTAGGAGCCGAAATCAACACCAAACAGAAAGAAATGCAAATTCTCACATTTTAGTTGAAATTATATACTGTCATATGATCGTGTTATGTATCCAGATTATCTGCTTAAGTCCAGTTCTAATATATTCTAATGTGTACTAATGACAGCAGATAAAATTTTTTAATCTGTACTGATTTTCTGCAACTGAAATAAATTAGAATGTTATTGTGTTTGTGCACTAACACCAAAGGTTCCATTCTGCAAGATATGGTTCTTGTAATAGGCAGCTGGGTTGCTTTTATGACCTGGTTCCCTCCCTGAACAGAAACACTGAGGTCAACGAGAGACCACAAGGCAGGATATGTCCTTAACCTTGGTATCAGTGACTGACAATATAAAACTGTGGATTTTCAATCACAGGCCATGATTACTCTTTAACCATGAATCCAGCTCAGGGAATCAGTGTTACATTGTTCATAATTCCTATTGCTTAATAATATGATTCAATAATTGCTGTTACTTTCTTGATCATGTTAGGGTGTTGTAAAAATAAAAGAACAAACAAAGTTCTGAAATTTGTTTTTGCCTCTATTCCAAAAGGAGAGATTAGCTATAAGCTAATCAAGAAGGCAGATAAGAATATTTTAAAGTAAGAGTACTTTAAATTTTATAGTGGGTTATGTTGAAGTTAAATATCAAATATTAAATTAGAATCTATTGATTCTTCTGTTAATAAGGTTGCTGAATTTATTACAATAAATTTTAAGAATCTATTAAAATATTTTTTTTTTTTTCAGATGGAGTCTCGCTCTGTCACCCAGGCTGGAGTGTAGTGGCGGATGTCGGCTCACTGCAAGCTCCCTCTCCTGGGTTCATGCCATTCTCCTGCCTCAGCCTCCCGAGTAGCTGGGACTACAGGCACCCACCACCACGCCCAGCTACGTTTTTGTATTTTTACTAGAGACGGGGTTTCACCATGTTAGCCAGGATGGTCTCGATCTCCAGACCTCGTGATCCACCTGCCTCAGCCTCTCAAAGTGCTGGGATTACAGGCGTGAGCCACCTCACCTGGCCAAAAGATTCTTAAAAAAACAATCTACTGATTCTCAAAGCCTAGTCTGAAAGGTAATTTCATTTGGACTGTCTAATATTATTAAGGCAAAAAACACACAACATTAAACAAAAGTTTAAATTTAAAAGTTTCCATGCCTCTGGCTGGCCATTTTCACTGCCTTTAAGCCTTTGTGACTCTTCCTCTGATGTCAGCTTTAAGTCTTGTTCTGTTGAAAAATCCATATATTCAGTTAAAATCAACCACTTAGAACAGTTAAAAACTACTGCCTTTTAAAAACAGATTTGAGACATTTCATTTTACTTCATAAATTGAGTGTTTCATCTTTTGTGAAATTGTCATTTAAGAAATAATTCTCAAAAACTTCAAAAACCCACTTGGGGAGATACCAGATGTCACCAGACTGAAGACAAACAAACATTTCAAAAATTCCCTCACAAATTCATCCACCCAACATCCATGAACAAAACCACCAGAAACACAGCTTCAAAATACAGCAGAAACATATAAGGTGACACAGTGTACTGTTCTCCACTTCCTAATAGTACCTTATAAATGATTTCCAAAATCACTGCTGACACCTTTATTAGTGTACAACATCTTCCTAATATCTAAAATGTTTCCCTCCACTATTCTGACAAATTTATTTTTTTTTCTTTTTTCTTTTTTTTTTTTTTAATGAGCCAGGGTCTTCCTCTGTCACCAGGCTGGAATGCAGTGGTGTGGTCAGCTCACTGCAACCTCCGCCTCCCTGGTTCAAGTGATTCTCCTGCTTCAGTCTCCTGAGTAGCTGTGATTACAGGCAAGCACCACCACACCCAGCTGATTTTTGTATTTTTAGTAGAGATGGGGTTTCACCATTGGACAGGATGGTCTTGATCTCCTGACTTCGTGATCCCCTCTGAAAGTGCTGGGATTACACGTGTGAGCCACCACACCTGGCCTTATTTTCATCTTTTGAAACAATGCTATGTGAAGTCTTCCTTGATTCTGCATGTCTTTCCCCAAATAAACAGGTACCTCCTTCCTTGAGGCTGCCTTAGTACTTTACTGATTTTTCTACTGCATCTTTACCACCTAAACTGTACATTATTCCTCCACATGTCTGTCCCCTCTGCTCCAAGACTGCAGGGGAGAGCCTTGCACATCATCTTTGTAAAAACAGTCTTTGTTTTATTCAGAAATATTTTATTGAGTCCTGCTAAATACATGCTAGGCATTAGGGTTTAAAAAGAATTAAAATAAAGCATGTCAGAGATGGCTTTTCTAGAAAACATGCCCAAGCAGAGACTTAAAATATTGAGACTAGCCAGATTAAAAGTGGTAGAGGGCAGGAAAGGGTGACAGCATGCCACGCAGCAGCAAGAGCGGGAGCGAGGCCTGAAAGAGTGAAAAGTATTTGCCTACAATAGAAGGATGAGTGAGTAGGGCATTGCCAGCAGCTCAGTAATGCCAGAGACAGGGCACACAGGGAAAAGGGCTAAAGATGGAGAGTGGGGCAGAAGTCAGATTATGAAAGCCTTATGTGTAATTTTAAGATGCTTGGACATTAATGTTCAAAAGTGGTCCCCGGTCCTATCTGCATTTAGATATAGATCATTTCAATGCCAAAACCAATATTCCTAGTGAACAATTATTCATTAAGACAAGGTGACAGATAGCTCATGTCGACACAGCTGAGATGATACAATGTAGCAAATTCTAAACAATTCTCATGAACACTTGGAAAGTCAGTTCTATAATGAAGTCATACAAATTATAATAAATCAGTAAATATTTGGTTTGGGAAGATGCTTTGTAAAGTTATAGTGCTTATGAATACAACTAAGAGTCATGAATTCAGAGCTGTGACAATAAAGCAAAGAAACCACATTGTGTTTGAGTCAGCAATCTTTAGATTTCTATCCAGTCTTCCCATCCAGTCCATAAATTCTAAGTATAATCCTGGTACTCACTCTCAAGTTTACGTTAAATACTATCCCATACAAAAAAACACTCTTTCTCTTACTTCTTTTCATTATGTCCTGCTAAAAAGATTCTGATTGGCTGCAGGCGGCAAGAGGGAAAAACACAAAGCACATTTTGCAGAAAATGATTATTTAGAAGTCAGAACTATGACATGAAGCCAAGCAGGGCACTCTAGGACCGAATTTGCTGTGCTGCCTTCATACGCTCCTTGCTCTTTCTTTTCTGGCAGCTGTGACTCACACAGCTCATGGAGAGTATCATTCCCTAAGAGGAACAACTCCAATATTCATCTTTATCTATTAAGTTCATCTGTCCCAATTCTGTGTTCTGTGGATGCTGACTTTCTGTCACGGATGGTGATGCACATGGACATTTACTACTGACTTTCAGATTCTTGGATCTTTGACAAGTCTTATTAGTGAGAGTCAAACTAGTAGGATGCGAGTTATAAATGCTGATTATCCAATTACCTACTCAAAATATCCTACACGAATATTCCATTAAACATGCATAGAAAAAAATTAGTCATTCCTGCTGACCTGCTGCTCTTTGCTCTTCTGTATTCACCAGAAAATTTCCTACTCCTTCCTCATGTCCAGGTTAAATACTAGTGTACAATCTGGAAACCTGTACATCATCTGAGATTTCTCTCTGTCCCCAAGCCTTTCTCATTCAATTATCACTAAATCATATTGACTATACCTCTCTTCTGCCTCTGTTTTATATTCCCACTGCCACTGGGAACACAAACATTCACAAAATGACTTCTACTTAAAAGAAAACTGCCAACTATTAATGTTATTTCTTACAGGAAAAAAAATTAAGCAAAACAAATGAAAAAGGCATAACAAAAGCCAACATAGTAAAATGAGTAACTGAGATTTCTAACGTTATTTATTTCACCATGGACGGGTGAAAACCTTATAAATACACTGATGCTACTCCAAGGATGTGTGACATGGCAACTATAGCTGACTACTGCAAAAACTTCCTTTGTCTCCTGGTTTCTTTGCATGATTATCTCCCATCAATCCCAGGAAACTATAGGCCACAGGCCAAATCCAATCTGCATTATGGTTTTGTAAATAAAGTTTTATAGGAGCTCAGTCATGCCTGTTTGCTTACATATAATCATGGTGGCTTTCACACTACAACAGCAGACAACAGCAGGGTTAAGTAGATATGACAGAGACCACATAGTCTAAAATATTTCCCACCTGGTCCTTTAAAGAAAAAGCTTGCTAACCCGTTTTACACCATAACCAGAATGCCTTAATACTCAAATTTAATCTTGTGACTCCCCTGCTCAAATTTCTCCAATGAGCCCCTGCAGCACACATTGTTGGCTCCCTATCAATAGCCACTCCTCATTCTTTCTGGCAGAAAAAACATAAGTCTATTGGGATATTTAATATCCCAATCCCCCTCCTCAGCCTCAGAAACAGAAATGTTTATTCTAAGCTAATCAGGTATTTACCTTCCCAGTGCCTGGTTTGGGAATGAGCATGTGGTGTGACCCAGCCAACGAAATGTTACAGGAAGCCCCTTGCATGCTTCTAAGTTTTCTCCCTGTTTAAAAGACACATGTGAAGAAGAGCAGCCCTTGCGATGTTGTGTTGTGAGAACAAGATGTTTGGAGCTGCTGCGGATTAGCCAACCACGAAAGGAGATGTGAATAAAACACTGCCAACAGCACAGCTGAAAGAGGGACAAGTGAGATCCCTAGGATATCAATGAACAAAAAAACAACTCTGGTTCCTAGTGTTTTAGCCACTGCTCATCTAGTATTTGCAGTCCAAAGCATTCTACCTGGTAAATTTCCCATGGCCCACAGGAAAAGACCTACTCATTTCTATAGTATTAAAAAGTCTATCGTAAACTTGCCTTAGCTAAGTATTCACCTCACTCCCAACCTCTGGTATCTCACACTTTTGGTAATAGCAAAAGTGAACTGCTCAGAAACCCTGCCATGTTGACTCAAGCATCTTGTCTTCTGCACTTGCTGCTCTTCCTCCCAAACGGGCAATCTCATTAGATGTTCCTTCTGGCAAACACACAATCTCACTACATGTTCCTTCTGCCAAATGTCATTCTTCTGCTTCTTTCCCTGAAAAATTTTTCTCACTCTGCATGCTTATATTAAATCCTGCCTCCTTTCTTTCTAAAGCTTTCACTCCTCATCACATATGTCTGGCACATAATCAATATCACATATAATAAATCATAATTATAAGATTCCAGTGGGCATCTAGCACACAGTAAGCACTGAATAAAGCAGCAAAATAATAAAAATGACAATGATAATAATAACAAGCTCCTGTCTGTGATTTTGTGTTCTGTAGCCTTAGAAAAACTGCTTAGTATCTAAAAGACATTTGACAGTTATTTGTTAAGTGGACAAGTGAAAACATAAATAAAAATGTTTTCTTTGTAAATTCTGTTGAAAAACCACAGAAATGAAATAGAAACACTTCTGTTGTGAGCACCTTAAAGATTAAAACTACATCTATTCCATCTTTGTCTCCTGCAACTTATAAAACCTAACTTACAGAAGCTCTTTGATAAATAGGTAGCTAAATTAAAGGTGTCCTCATACAGTTTGGATTGTACCATGTATTAGGTGTCCACATCCAGGTATCATACTAGCATTTTTGTTACTGTGAAACATTTTTATATTTTTGTTATAATCTGCTGACCCTTGCATTGGGCAAATTGTACATTATGACAATCTTTTGGCAAATGGTAGCAGAGCACCTTCTTCTAACAAAATTACTGTTATCATGACAATTAACCAGCAGGTGGAAGAACACATCTTGTTCCAACAAAGTAAATGCATCTCTTTCAACTTCAAAATAGGAGGAATGAAGTCAGTAATAGTGAGACATTGTTGGCACAAGCATATGTAACATGACCTGTGCTTCACTGTTCTTTTGTCAACAAAAATTCCTTACTTTTACTTTTTAAATCTATGGTAGGACCTCCCAGAGCAGGGCTCCACAACTCCCAGGCCACAGACTGGTACCAGTCCATGGTCTGTTAGGAACCATGCCACACAGGAGGAGGTGCGCAGCAGGCAAGCCAGGGAAGCTTCATCTGTATTTACAGCCACTCCCCATGGCTCACATTACAGCCTCTACTCTGCCTCCAGTCAGATCAGTGATAGCATTAGATACTCATAGGAGCATGAACCCTGTTGTGAACTGCCCATCTGAGGGATCTAGGTTGTGTGCTTCATTTGAGAATCTAATGCCTGATGATCTGTCACTGTCTCACTTTGCCCCCAGAAGGGACCATCTAGTTGCAGAAAAATAAGCTCAGAGCTTCCACTGACTCTACATTATGGTAAGTTGTATAATTATTTTATTATATGTTACAATGTAATAATAATATAAAGTAGCACAATAAGCGTAATGTGACTGAACAATCCTGAAACCATCCCCACCTTCCCCCAGCCCATGGAAAGATTGTCTTCCACAAAACCGGTCCCTGGTGCCAAAAAGATTGTGGACAACTGACCTAAAGTAATCCACTATCACAAGTCTTACCTGGGTTGCTGTTTTCAGAAGAGTATGTTGGCATCTGTTTTTCTTTGTAGTCAGAAAGTAATTCGCAAATTCTATGTAGAAAAATATAACAAATAAAATTACTGTTTTAAAATACTGATCTGGAAACTTACCAAATGTAAAATTCTTAGAGTATTTCAAACAATATCAGAATATCAGAACTTAACAGTATTATCCCATCCACTTATGCGTACGTTCTACAAACTTCTCATGAAGCTTCTAATTAAAGAAGAATAAAAAGTAAGATGAAATACTCATAAATCGAGGGCACTGTGACCCAGTAAATTAACTTGCATTAGCCTGACATAATAGAAAGTGTCCCAACTCTAAATAAGTCCTAGCTCCATAATGAACAGCTATTTGCTTTTGAACAAGCTGCTTCTCTTAGGCTCAATGTCTTCTTCTACAAAGTGAGGACTATGCTGCCTTATTTTACTAGGTTGTTATAATGATGTAACAAGATAACATTTTTTTAAATGCTCAAAGAAATAGTAAAACAATGGAATAATTTGTTCCTAAACTTTATGACTGAAATTATCTTGGAATCCCAAATAAAACCCAGTGCGAATTTTGTTCATAGGTTCTAATATGCAAATGTTGTAGTTTTCAGGAAATGTTATTAAGTCCTAATTTTGCTTCTTAGTTGTCCTACTCTTTATGGCTTATAATTCAGGGCATCTCAACTATGTCATAGTTTGTAACTAAATTTATTCATAAATATCTCATTAAAGTAGATAATGTGATTGTCCACTATTACGGAGTTGATCAATCATGCCAAGGGCAGAAAAACCAATGGATGTTAAGACGTGACTTGGACCAATGATCCTTCTCTACAGACTCAAACTCTCAGCCAGATGTTTGTTACGATGATGCTTTATATACATGTTCATCTCCAGCTGACATGGGAGACGAAAACCCTACTTTTATTTTTTTTTTAGGTTCCACGAAGAAGTTGCAAGTTGGCATTCTCTAATTTTTAACATACATACAAACAATATATTTTGTACACAACACCCCACACGTTATTGGCTCTGGTGTCATCTCACAGACCACCTTACATGACTATATTTATTGCGCAAATCACAATTTCAATGTTTTTGTGGCACCCATTCTGCTTTGATTCACACCATTTCCTTAAAGCTACTCAGCAAACAGTCAAATAACCTTCCAGTGACTGCGCAAAATATAGAATGCTTCAAAAATTTGTGTGGCCGCCTTATGCAAGGGCCAGCTCCTTGGGAGGCTGAGGCAGGAGAAATGCATGAACCCACGTTGCAATGAACTGAGATCGCGCCACTGCACTCCACCCTGGGTGATACAGCGAGACTCCATCTCAAAAAAATTAAATTAAATTAAATTAAAATAGTAAAGTTTGCAATTCCTCTGACTCAGTTTACCATAATTACAATTATGATTACTATTAAAGAATAAATAGTGAATAACCACAATATTGGGCTTTTCTCCCTAAATAAAAAAATTAATATAAAGAATGTAGCTTATTATAAAGAGCCAAAACGATTTTTAAAATGCAGACAATTACCAGGCAAAACTGTTAGAAAGAACCACGTCAAACTTTTTTTTTTTTTTTTTTTGAGACGGAGTCTTGCTCTGTCACCCAGGCTGGAGTGCAGTGGCACGATCTCAGCTCACTGCAAGCTCCGCCTCCCGGGTTCATGCCATTCTCTTGCCTCAGCCTCCATAGCAGCTGGGACTACAGGCACATGCCGCCACACCCGGTTAATTTTTTTTGTATTTTTAGTAGAGACGGGGTTTCACTGGTCTCGATCTCCTGACCTCGTGATCCGCCTGCCTCGGCCTCCCAAAGTGCTGTGATTACAGGTGTGAGCCACCATGCCCAACCCATGTCAAACATTTTTAAAGTGAGAATCAATCAAACAATATACCCAGGATAAACTCCATTCACTTATTTAATAAGTATTTATTAGGTAGCTACATCCAATATGCTAAGCCTTTTCCTAAGCAGCGAAGATATGGTAGTGAACAATAAAAACCCTATTCATGACAGTGAGATAAACACACAACAACAGACAGATAAGGCAAAATGCACGGTATGTTAGAGAAAAACTAAAGCAGGAAAATGAAATGTTCATGTGTTTGATGGGGAGGGTGGTGGGAAAGTTGAGATGGCCAGAAGAGTCCCTGCTGAGAAACGGTTTTTTTTTTTCTAATACAAAAAACCTTTTATTTGTATATCAAAGACTCTAAGAAACGATGACATAAGGTTAACAGCGTTGATGTCAAGATACAAATAGGTTTGAAGTTAGAGATGATAAATCACTTTGTTTCATTGAACCTTGCCTTGATTACCTTAGAGAGCATTCCTTGTATGCTCCCAATTGCATCTTAAGCATGATGCGTCTGGGTAGTACACGGTTCTTCCTCAGAAAGTGGATGTTCCTTAATGTGTTTCTTTTTACCCTTTGTCTTCTTGTTAGAAAGGCGGTTTTAAATAAAGAACTGAAGGAATGGAAAGAGTAAGCTAGGAGGATATCTGGGGGAAAAGCATCCCAGACACAAGGAACTGCCAAGCACAGAGGTGTGTCTGGAGTCTTTAAGCACTAGGGGTAGATACAGGATGGCAAGAATTCAGTGTGGCTGAAGCAGAGCAAGGGAGATAATCAGGAGGAACTCTGACCCATACTCAGAGTGAAAAGGAGGCAATCAGAAGTGCTGGGGCAGAGGAATGACACAATTTGACTTACGTTTTAAATACATCCACTTAGTTAAGAATTGATGAAAAGGGAAGTTTTTAAAAGCCAGGACGATCAATTCCCAGTCTATGACACTCATCTAGACTGCAGATGACAGTGGCTCAGATGTACAAGATATGACTGGCTTCTGAACATATTCTTCAGGTAGACCTGATAAGATTTACTGAAAGATTAGATATGAGGTGTCAGAGGGACAGATGAGTCAAGAATGACACTGACATTTTTGGCAGAGCAATTGGAAGAGTTGCCCTTAACCAAAATAGGAAAGACTACATGAGGTGTAGATTTCAGGAAGGACATCAGTAGCCCAATTTTGGATCTGACAAGTGTGTGATACCCAATAACTAACCAAATAGAGATGTCAAGTAGGCAGGCTGATATAGAAATCTGGAATTAAGGAGAGAGATCTGAGCTGGAGACATACATTTGGAAATCACTAGTATATACACAATAGAAAAAGTCATGAGGGGCCGGGTGCAGTGGCTCACACCTGTAATCCCAACACTTTGTGAGGCCAAGGCAGACAGATCACCTGAGGTCAGGAGTTTGAGGCCAGGCTGGCCAACATGGGGAAATGCTGTCTCTACTAAAAATACAAAAATTAGCCAGGCATGGTGGCACACACCTGTAATGCCAGCTACTCAGCAGGCTGAGGCAGGAGAATCACTTAAACCCAAGAGGCAGAAGTTGTAGTGAGCTGAGATCACACCACTGAACTCCAGCCTGGGGGACAGAGTCAAACTGCGTCTCAAAAAAAGAAAAAGAAAAAGTCAGGAGAAAGAAGATTGAGGACTGAGCCCTGGGAAACAACAATGTCCAAAAGGAGAAAGATGAGGAGGAGCAAGCAAAACAGACCATGATGAATGGACTAGAAATGCAGGAGGAAAAGCTTGAGGGAGTGAGGTCCTGAAAGCCAAGTGAAGATGCCGTTAGGGAGGAGACGCCCTCCACTGGCTCAAATATTGCTGACAGATTAAATAAAATGAGGTGTAAGAAAAAATGCATAATTTACAGAAAAAAACTGTGATAATCTTGAGGAAAAACAATGCTGGAGGACTGCTGAAATTGAAGACGCTGGTGTGAGATTAAGAATGAATGAAAAGAAAATTTGAGTTCGTGAGTGTGGACAGTTCTTTTAAGGACATCATGCTTAGGAGTCATGACTGAGAATGTTGTAATTTTCTTCCACAGTCATGGAAAAGTAATAGACAAATAGTTTCAAATTTTATATAACAGGTGTAGTTTTCAAATTTTATATAACAATTATATATTTTAAAGGTTATAAAAATTATACACATGTGGCATTAAAAATGCCAGACTGAGGTGTTAAATTCTTAAAACTATAGAACTAAAAGTCGCCTTGAACATTTCTAGATTACACATAAGCTGATTATCATTTTATTCATGCTTATACATAAAGACCAAGAAATACTAAAAGTTTCAAGGAGAGTATTTCTTGCTTGATAAAATCAGCCAATTCTAGGACAACTGATACTCATCAAATATACAAAGTAATTGATCACAGCAAAATACTCGGTTCTATTAACAGGAATAAAGTGGGAGAAATGCAGACAATAATCTTATTTTATAAATGAAATTTTTAAAATTATATGAAGTCACTGTGGAAAAATATGGTGAGGTGAATACTGAAATATATCCTTTTCTCAAAGGAAGGATAATTTCACACATGCAGGGCACTTTTACAAATAAGAGTCACTTCACTTGCAGCACCTTCCTTTTAGCACAAGGGTCAGCAAATTAGCACCTAGGGCCAAATCCAGCCCACTGCCTGTTTTTGTAAGTCAAGTATTTTGGAACACAGCCATGCTTATTCACTTTACAGTCCATAGTGTCAATTAGCTGGGTGTGATGTTGCACACCTGTGGTCCCAACTAGTAGAGAGGCTGAGGTGGGAGGATCACTAGAGCTCAGAAAGTCAAGACTGCAGTGAGCCATGATCACACAACTGCACTCCAGCCTGGGAAACGGAGACCCTGTCTCAAAAATAAATTAATTTATATAGTCCACAAAGCTTAAAATATTTACTAACTGGCTCTTTGCAGAAAAAGCTGGCCAACTCCTGGTTTAGCAGATGAAAGATCCTTTGATATATTTTAATAAAAGTTTTACCCAATATACTGAAATGTTTATATTAAATACAGATCCCCATGTACAATCCCTTGGCAATATTCAGATTGAGGGTCCAATATTTCAGCACTCAGGCACTGACAATAAAAATTTAATAACTAGCAATCTTGTTGCTAACAAGGTACAGGGTCAATGTAGCATGTAGCTTCCATTTGCAACACATGAACTATTACAAGAATTTTAACAAGAACTCTTAAGATGTCATCACTAATGCTTTAAATACACTTTAATTGTGAAATAATCAGTATACTCTAGATCTAACCTCACTTGTAAAAAATGGTTGCATACTACATTAATTTCTGGGTATGAAAATTGAGCTATTTCCTATTGGTAATGATTTACTTTTGATAATGATAATTTCCTATTGATAACGATCCATCTTTTTGATATAATAATGCTGTAATAAATGTCCTTATACGTAAGTATATATGTAACAAATCTACACAAATATCCTTTACATATATTATATATCCTTACTGTTATACATGTGTTTGTGAATATGCTACTAAATTAATGTTCAAAATGTATTTACCAGCAGTGTATGAAATGTCTTTTACAATGAAACCATTTCTTTTGCAGCAACACAGATGGAGCTGGAGGCCATTATCCTAAGCAAACTAATGCAGGAACAGAAAATCAAATGCCACATATTCTTACTCATTAGTGGGAACTAAATAATGAGAACTCATGGACACAAAGAGGAGAATAACAGGCACGAGGGTCTACTTGAAGGTGGAGCGTCGCAGGAGGGAGATGACCAAAAAACTAACTTTTGGTGTTTTGCTTATTATGTGGCTGATGAAATAATCTGCAGTCCAAATCTCCATGATACACTTTACCTATATAATAACCCTGCACATGTACCCCTGAAACTAAAAGAAAAGTTCACTAAAAAGAAAAGAAAATGCCTTTTCCCTCACATTTGCCAATACTGGTTATTTTTCAAATAAATTAATGACTGGAAAAATGGTAACTCATTGTTCGCTGATTTTCATTTTTCTGATTAACAGGCAAGGCTGAATATCCTAGTAAAAGTATAAAATTTGTTCATCATGAATATTAGCCCAAATTAGGGTTAGTTTGACAGCACATAGTTACCTCCTGTTCAATGTTGCCATAGGCTTACCTGTGATACTCTTCACTTTCGTTGTCAGGAAATTGCTGATTTTCAGGTGTTCTGCTCTTCCTTTGAGGAATTAATCCATCATCACCATTGCCAGCAGTGACACCATTAGTCAGGTTTTCTAGTAATCCCACATTATTACTTTCATGCTTCTTCATTTCTTCTTCAACCTTGAGTGGGATATTAAGGATAGTTATCACTTTATTGAATAAAAAGAAACTTTTCAATTGATTCTATCAATTGACTCTGTCATTATTTTAGTCATTAAAAATATTTCACACTTAAATTTGATTATATATATAGAAATATTACCATATAACTTTAAGATGAAATTATCATATCATTAATATATCACAGAAATTTTTGTAAAGTTTGCTTCATTTCTGTTTCAATGAATGAAACAGAATTTTCCAAAATTCAAAAAGGGCCCTCCTTCATTTTGTGCTTTTATTCTCAATCACTCTTCAGAATCTTATGTATGTATTTACCCCATTTGACTCGTGGGAACACACAAATAAAAAGACAAAGATGCAAAATGTGTCTTCTGTCTTTACCACCTAGATTTTACATTAAACAGTCAGATTTAGAGGATGACACACTGTGAGGCTTCAGGAATAGAAAGGAAGTTTGCCCTTTTCTGCGCTAAGATATTCTTTTCCCCCACTGCCTTTGAGCATTCGTTTTTCATTTGGTTGCTGGGATATCAAAAACATGATGGTGCTCACTGAAAATGGGAGCCAAAGTTTGCCACAACACAAGAAGCAGAGTGAAACTGCTGACGTGCAAGCATGGAATTCCAGAAAATGAGATGCTCCCCAAATTTCACATTGAATAGCCATACAATTTTCTAGCTGGAAGATACACAGAATAAGAAGCTATCTTCTTTAGCCACATTATCTATTGATAATCAGACTAAAACCAAGAAAGATAAAATGATTGGTCCAAAGCTCCTAAAGTGGCATTACCTAGCATTTTATGGCACCATTCAGGATTGTTCCATAATAATCAAAGAATATCTCTAGGGTTTGTATCTCTTGAAAACTCAATGTACAGAATTCTTTCTGAGTTAAATATTAACCTTTTCACTGATGATTTATGCTACTTACATGATAGGATCATGTATGCCTACACTTACTACATTTTGTTAAACAACATAATGTAAAAATCTAATTCAACAGAAACATTTGAATATGAAGGTATACCTCTCTATCACCATCCTTATTTATTTCTGGTTCTTGAGACATTTTCTGCAGATGCAAAAACAGAAGGTTAATTTGCTTGTTGTATTTCTGTGATGTCTCCTCTTTTGGAGCGCATGTTTTAAAAAAATTTTATTCTTAACTAATCAAGTATGACAATGAAAAATTAGAAAATAATTAAAATTAAAATTTAACTGTTAAATAAATAATAATTAAAATTAAGAACTAACTTTTTAATCTATGTTTAGCTACTGCCACATTACTGGCTTCTAACATGTGAAAAATAATTCACCTTAGCCCAAGGAAGAAAAAAAACGTGAACCAGCAAACTTAACTTGGTCACCATTTGTTTGATCTAAACTTGATTTGTTATGTGTTAAATCTACCAAAAATGAATCAGCAGATGATTTGTGGTGTTCCAAAATCTTCCTCACTTGAAAAGAGTTTACCTCACGAAACCCTAACTAGTGAGCCCCTACAGTGCACTGAAGTGCTTTTCTAAAAGATTCCTAACTGGACTGTAGGCACCATTTAAATTATTAGGAGCCGAAATCAACACCAAACAGAAAGAGATGCAAATTCTCAAATTTTAATTGAGATTATATACTGTAATATGATAGTGTTATATATCCAGATTATCTGCTTAAGTCCAGTTCTAATATATTCTAATGTGTACTAATTACAATGGATAAAAATTTTTTAATAATATCTACTAATTTTCTGCAACTGAAATAAATTAGAATGTTATTGTGTTTGTGCACTAACACCAAAGGTTCCATTCTGCAAGATATGATTCTTGTAATAGGTAGCTGTGTTGCTTTTATGACCTGGTTCCCTCCCTGAACAGAAACGCTGAGGTCAATGAGAGACCACAAGGCAGAATATATTTTTAACCTTGGTATCAGTGACTGACAATATAAAACTGCAGATTTTCAATCACTGGCCATGATTACTCCTTAACCATGAATCCAGCTCAGGGACCATCAGAGTTACATTGTTCATAATTCTATTGCTTAATAACATAATCCAATAATTGATGTACCTTCTTCATCATGTTCGGGTGTTGTAAAAATAAAAGAACAAAGTTCTGAAATTTGTTTTTGCCTCTATTCCAAAAGGAAAGATTAGCTATAAGCTAATCAAAAAGGCAGATGAGAATATTTTAAATAAAAATATTATAAAATAAGAGTATTTTAAATTTTATAGTGGTTATGTTTTTTAAGTTAAATATCAAATGTTAAATTAGAATCCATTCTTCTGTTAATGAGATTACTGAATTTATTAAAATAAATTTTAACAATCTATTAAAAAATTCTTTAAAAAATCTATTGATTCTCAAAACCTAGTCTGAAAGGTAATTTCATTTGGACTATCTAATATTATTAAAGCAAAGAAAACAACATTAAATCAAAAATTTAAATTTAAAATTTTCCATGCCTCTGGCTGGCTATTTTCACTGCCTTTGAACCTTTGTGACTCTTCCTCTGATGTCAGCTTTAAGTCTTGTTCTGTTGAGAAATCCATATATTCAGTTAAAATGAACCACTTAGAACAGTTAAAAACTATTGCCTTTATAAAAATAGATTTAAGACAACATTTTATTTCATAAATTGAGTGTTTAGTTTTTCATGAAATAGTTACTTAGGAAATAATTCTCCCAAACTTCAACAAACCACCTGGGGAGACACCTGATGTCATTCACTCACCAATTCATCCACCCAACATAAATGAACAAAACCACCAGAAACACAACTTTAAAATACAGTAGAAACATAGAAGGTAACACAGTATGTTGTTCTCCACTTCCTAATAGTGAAGCAGTAAATATAAAGAAAAGGAAATTTAGTTTTAAAGAGAAACAAGTTTTCCCGCACTTAGCTAGTCTGACTCTAAGGATAGTAACAAGCAGGGCCCAGGAAAGGTCGTGGTGACCCTGCCTGAGAAGCCACAGCCCACGGGTATGGGCTCCAGACATCCCAGAGCAAGGTTAAGAAAACAAATTCCTTTAGTGTCTCCCCTTCCCCTCAGCATTTACTCATAGCTATTTTTACAAATGCATATTATTTGCAAGTTCCTGTTGTCCTTCAATGCAGCTGCAAGGTCATAAGCTATGCTGAGGTTGCAAAACTGTCACTATATGATTAACTGCCTTTGTTCTGCTTCTGTAAGCTTGCCTACATAAGCCAAGCCCTGTCTTTGTTCAGGGCTCAGCTTTCGGATGCAAATCCGCTGAGCTGGTGCGAACCTAAATGAAATCCTCCTGTTTCACCCACTTGGTTTCTCCTGCCTCCTGTTTTCTGCAACAATAGTACCTTATAAATGATTTCAAAAATTACTACTGACACCTTTATTAGTGTACAATGTCTTCCCAATATCTAAAATGTTTCCCTCCACTATTCTGACATATTTATTTTCATTTTTCTTCCTTTTTTTTTTTTTTTTTTTGAGCCAGGGTCTTGCTCTGTCACCAGGCTGGAGTGCAGTGGCGCAATCTCAGCTCACTGCAACCTCTGACACTCCCTGGTTCAAGCAATTCTCCTGTCTCAGTCTCCAGAGAAGCTGGGATTACAGGCATGCACCATCATGCCCAGCTAATTTTCGTGTTTTTAGTAGAGATGGGGTTTCACCATTGGCCATGATGGTCCTGATCTTTTGACCTTGTGATCTGCCTGCTCCAGCCTCCCAAAATGCTGGGATTAGAGGTGTGAGCCACCACACTTGTCCTTATTTTTATCTTTTAAAACAATGCTATGAGAACGTCTTCCCTGATTCTGCATGTCTTTCCCCAGATAAACAGGTACTTCCTTCCTTGAGGCTGCCTTAGTATTTCACTGATTTTTCTACTGCATCTTTACCACCTAAACTGTACATTATTCCTCCACATGTCTGTCCCCTCTGCTCCAAGACTGCAGAGGACAGTCTTGCGCATCATCTTACTGACATTTTACTCAGAAATTTCTTATTGAGTCCTGCTACATACATGCTAGGCATTAGCGTTTAAAAAGAATTAAAATAAAGCATGTCAGAGATGGCTTTTCTAGAAAACATGCCCAAGCAGAGACTTAAATATTGAGACTAGCCAGATTAAAAGTGGTAGAGGGCAGGAAAGGGTGACAGCATGCCACGCAGCAGCAAGAGCGGGAGCGAGGCCTGAAAGAGTGAAAGTATTTGCCTACAATAGAAGGATGAGTGAGTAGGGCATTGCCAGCAGCTCAGTAATGCCAGAGAAAGGGCACACAGGGAAAAGGCCTAAAGATGGAGAGTGGGGCAGAAGTCAGATTATGAAAGCCTTATGTGTAATTTTAAGATGCCTGGACATTAATGTTCAAGAGTGGTCCCTGATCCTATCTGCATTTAGATATAGATCACTTTAAATGCCAAAACCAATATTCCTAGTGAACCATTATTCATTAAGACAAGGTGACAGAGAGCTCATGTGGACACAGCTGAGATGATACAATGTAGCAAATTCTCAATAATTCTCATGAACACTTGGAAAGTCAATTCTATAAGAAGTCAGAGAAATTATAATAAATCACTTAATACTTGGTTTGGGAAGGTGCTTTCTGAAGTTATAGTGCCTATGAATTTAACTAATAATTGTGAATTCAGAGCTGTGACAATAAAGCAAAGAAACCACATTGTGTTTGAGTCAGCAATCTTTAGATTTCTATCTAGTCTTCCTACCCAGTCCGTAAATTCTAACTATAATCCTGGTACTCACTCTCAAGTTTATGTTAAATACTAGCCTATACAAAAAACACTCTTTTTTTTCATTTTGTTATTTATCTATTGCTTTGTTTAAAGGAAGAACACAAAAATGCCCTGCTAAAGGTATTCTGTTTGGTTGCAGGCTGCAAGCGGGGAAAAAATCAAAGTGTGTTTTGCAGAAAATGATTTTTTAGAAGTCAGAACTATGACATGAAGTCAAGCAGGGCACTCTAGGACTGAATTTGCTGTGCTGCCTTCATACACTCCTTGCTCGCTCTTTTCTGGCAGCTGTGACTCACACAGGTCATGGAGAGTATCATTCCCTAAGAAGAACAACTCCAATATTCATCTTTATCTATTTAGTTCATCTGTCCCAATTCTGTGTTCTGTGGATGCTGACTTTCGGTCATGGATGGTGATACACATGGACATTTATCATCAGCTTTCAGATTTGTGGATCTTTGACAAGTATTATTAGTGAGAGTCAAACTAGTAGGATGCAAGTTATAAATGCTGGTTATCCAATTACCTACTCAAAATATCCTACATGAATATTCCATTAAACATGCATAGAAAAACATTAGTCATTCCTGCTGACCTGCTGCTCTTTGCTCTTCTGTATTCACCAGAAAATTTCCTCCTTCTTCCTCACATCCAGGTTAAATACTACTGTACAACCTGGAAACCTGTAAATTATCTGACATTTCTCTCTGTCCCCCAAGCCTTTCTCATCCAATTATCACTAAATCATATTGACGATACCTCTCTTCTGCCTCTGCTTTATATACCCACTGCCACTGGGAACACAAACATTTACAAAATGGCTTTTATTTTAAAAAAAGCCTGCCAACTATTAACGTTATTTCTTACATGAAAAAAATTAAGCAAAACAAATGAAAAAAGCATAACACCAAAAAAACAAAGGCCAACATATTAAAACAAGTAGTTGAGATTCCTAACTTTATGTATTTCACTAAGGACGGGTGAAAACCTTGTAATACATTGATGCTACTCCAAGGATGTATGACAAGGAAACTATAGCTGACTACTGCAAAAACTTCCTTTGTCTCCTGGTTTCTTTACATGGTAAAGAACCTTCCATCAATCCCAGCAAACTATAGGCCACAGGCCAAATCCAATCTGCATTATGGTTTTGTAAATAAAGTTTTATAGGAGCTCAGTCATACCTGTTTGCTTACATATAATCATGGTGGCTTTCACACTATAACAGCAGACAACAGCAGGGTTAAGTAGATATGACAGAGACCACATAGTCTAAAGTGTTTCCCACCTGGCCATTTACAGAAAAAGCTTGCTAACCCGTTTTACACCATAACCACAATGCCTTAATACTCAAATTTAATCTGGTGACTCCCCTGCTCAAACTTCTCCAATGAGCCCCTGCAGCACACATTGTTGGCTCCCTATCAATAGCCATTCCTTATTCTTTCTTGCAGAAGAAATCCAAGTCTATTGGGATATTTATTATCCCAATCCCCCTCCTCAGCCTCAGAAACAGAAATGTTTATTCTAAGCTAATCAGGTATTTACCTTCCCAGTGCCTGGTTTGGGAATGAGCATGTGGTGTGACCCAGCCAATGAAATGTTACAGGAAGCCCCTTGCATGCTTCTAAGTTTTCTCCCTGTTTAAAAGACACATGTGAAGAAAAGCAGCCCTTGCGATGTTGTGTTGTGAGAACAAGATGTTTGGAGCTGCTGCAGATTAGCCAACCATGAAAGGAGACGTGAATAAAACACTGTCAACAGCACAGCCGAAAGAGGGAAAAGTGGGATCCTAGCATATCAATGAACCACCAAAACAACTCTGGTTGGTACTGTTTTAGCCACTGTTCATCTAGTATTTGCAGCCCAAAGCATTCTACCCGGTAAATTTCCCATGACACACAGGATAAGACCTACTCATTCCTATAGTATTAAAAAGTCTATCATAAACTTGCCTTAGCTAAGTATTCACCTCATTCCCAACCTCTCGTATCACACACTTTTGGTACTAGCAAAAGTGAACTGCTCAGAAACCCTGCCATGTTCACTCAAGCATCTTGTCTTCTGCACTTGCTGCTCTTCCTTCCAAACAGGCAATCTCATTAGATGTTCCTGCTGGCAAACACACGACCTCACTGCATGTTCCTTCTGCCAAACATTCTTCTTCTGCTTCTTTACCTAGAAAAATTCTTCTCTCTCTGCATGCTTACCTTAAATCATACCTACTTTTTTCCAAAACTTTCATTACTCATCACATATGTCTGGCACATAATCAATATATAATAAATCATAATTATAAGCTTCCAGTGGGCATCTAGCACACAGTAAGCACTGAATAAAGTAGTAAAATAATGAAAATGGCAATGATAACAAAAAGCTCCTGTCTGTATTTTTAATTGTTTGTGGTCTATAGCATTAGAAAAATGGTTACTATCTAAAAGACATTTGATAGTTGTATGTTAAGTGGACAAGTGAAAAATAGAAATGTTTTCTTTGTAAATTCTGTTGAAAAAGCACAGAAATGAAATGGAGACAGCTCTATTATGAGCACCTTAAAGATCAAAACTACATCTATTCCATCTTTGTCTCCTGCAACTTATAAAACCTAACTTACAAAAGCTCTTTGATAGATGGCTAAATTAAAGGTGTCCTCATACAGTTTGGACTATACAATGTATTAGGTGTCCACAACCAGGTAGCATACGAGCATTTTTGTTAGTGTGAAACATTTTTCTACTTTTATTATAATCTGCTGGGTCTAGAGTTGGGCAATTTGTATATTTATTATGACAATCTTTTGGCAAATGGTAGCAGAGCATCTTGCTCTAACAGAATTACTGTTATCATGACAATTAACCGGCAGGTAGAAGAACACATCTTGTTCCAACAAAGTAAATATATCTCTTTCCAACTTCAAATGAGGAGGAATGAAGTCAATAATAGTGAGACCTTATTGGGACAAGCATATGTAACATGACTTGTGCTTCAGTGTTCTTTTGTGATCAAAAATTCCTTACTTTTACTTTTTTATCTATGGTAGGACCACGCAGAGCAGGGGTCCTCAACTCCCAGGCCACACACTCACACCAGTCCATGGACTACTATGAACCACACCACACAGGAGGAGCTGAGCAGCAGGCAAGCCAAGGAAGCTTCATCTGTATTTACAGCCACTCCCTATGGCTCATATTACAGCCTGTACTCTGCCTCCAGTCAGATCAGTGATAGCATTAGATACTCATTGGGGCATGAACCCTGTTGTGAACTGCCCATCTGAGGGATCTAGGTTGTGTGCTTCGTATGAGAATCTAATGCCTGATGATCTGTCACTGTCTCACTTTGCCCCCAGATGAGACCATCCAGTTGCAGAAAAATAAGTTCAGAGCTTCCACGGATTCTACATTATGGTAAGTTGTATAATTATCTCATTATATATTACAATGTGATAATAATATAAAGTAGTACAATAAATGTAACATGATTGAATAATCCTGAAACCATCCCCACCTTCCCCCAGCCCATGGAAAAATTGTCTTCCACAAAACCGGTCCCTGGTGTCAAAAAGGTTGGGGACAACTGACTAAAGTAATTCACTATCACAAGTCTTACCTGGATTGCTGTTTTCAGAAGAGATTTTTAGCATCTGTTTTTCTTTGTAGTCAGAAAGTAACTGGCAAATTCTATGTATAAAAATGTAATAAACCAAATTACTATTTTAATACTGATATAAAAAAATACTTACCAAGTGTAGAATTATTAAGAGTATTTCAAACAATATCAGAATATCAGAACTTAATAGTATTATCCCATCCATTTGTTCTTGGACAACTTGCTTCTCTTAGGCTCAATGTCTTCTTCAACAAAGTGAGGACTTTGCTGCCTTATTTCACTAGGTTGTTATAAAGATTTAACGAGATAACATTTTTTAAATGCTGAGAGAAATAGTAAAGCAATGGAATAACCTGTTCCTAAACTTTATGACTAAAATTATCTTGGAATCCCAAATAAAACCCAATGCGTATTTTGTTCATAGGTTCTAATATGCAAATGTTGTAGTTTTCAGAAAATGTTATTAAGTCCTAATTTTGCTTCTTAGTTGTCCTACTCTTTATGGCTTATAATTCAGGGCATCTCAACTATGTCATAGTTTATAACTAAATTTATTCATAAATATCTCATTAAAGTAGATAATGTGATTGTCCACTATTACGGAGTTGATCAATCACACCAAGGGCAGAAAAACCAATGGATGTTAAGACCTGACTTGGACCAACGATCCTTCTCTACAGACTGAAACTCTCAGCCAGCAGATGTCTGTTAGGATAATGCTTTATATTGATGTTCAATTCCAGCTGACATGGGAGACCAAAAGTCTATTTTTATTTTTTTTAGTTTCCACGGAGAAGTAGCAAGCTGACATTCTGTAATTTTCGACATACATACTAACAATATATTTTGCACCGAACATGTTATTCAGGTCTAAGTCATCTCATAGACCATCTTACATGACTATTTTTGCAGCGCAAATCACAATTTCAATATTTGGGTGGCACCCATTTTGCTTTGATTCACACTGTTTCCTTAGAGCTAGTCAGCAAATAGTCAAATGACCTTCCAGTGACTGCACAAAATATGGAATGCTTCAAAGATTTGTGCTGCCTCCTTATGCAGAAGCCATGCTAACTTTCTCCGTATTATTCCAATTTTAGGATATGTGCCGCCGAAGCAAGCACAAAGCCCTACTTTTACACATGACTAGTGATGAGTCATGGACAAGGCTTGGCTCTGTTAGGTCCAACCAACCTACTTCAGATTCTGAGATTTCTCTTCAATGGCTTCCTGTGAGCTAGAATTTGAAAATATTTTAAAATCTTGAGCTAGAGATGGAAGTAGCTCGGACAATTTTCATTATCATGTAAATCAGATCACTCAAGGGGCCAACCACAGCTGGGAGCCACTGCTCAGGGGAAGGTTCATATGGGACTTTCTACTGCCCAAGGTTCTATACAGGATATAAAGGTGCCTCACAGTACAGATCTGGTAGCAAAGAAGAAACAAACACTGATCTCTTTCTGCCACATTATTTGAACCCCTCTGACCCTTGAGAACAAGCCCACCTAATAACTGCTAGAGAAAAGACCAACAACAGCCTCAAAGGATCTCTTGCCATGAAGGTCTCAGCTAATTCTTGGCTAAGATGTGGGTTCCACATTAGGTTCTGAATACGGGGGGAAGGGTCAATTTGTTCACTTTGTGTGCGGATAAAGTCAAGATGCCCAGCGGCCAGAGCAGGGGGCTGATGCTCTGGGAACAATGGCTGAGCATATAAGCATAGGTATGGGAACTAAAAAACGTAACTTCAAAGTCACTGTATGAATTGCCATGAAGACTTCAGGGATCTGAATCTACCGATTCATCTTAAGGCAGCAGGACCAGTTTGAGTGGCAACAATGCAGCAACAAAATCAATGGAAACAACAGAATGATTGCAATGTCCTTTTTTTTTCCTCCTCCTTCTGACTTGATAAAAGGGACTGTCTTCCTTGGATTTAGTGAACTCCTTCGGTTCCTGAAAAATTCAAGGAGTATGTAGGACATAGTGCCCAGAAGACAGTACAAGACTTTGCACTAAACTGGATATTTCAAGACCCAAAAAACTAATCACAAAGATGTGACACTATTTTTTATCCCTGCATAGGTGTTACACTTGGATCAAATGAACAATGCTGGGATCTCTAAGGATAAAGGTCTTAAAAGTCCTGAGATAAAGAATCCTTCACCCATTGGTACTTCTAACTTGTCTTGCTTTTTGTCTGATTTCTAGCTGATGCAGGGGACTAACTCGCTGCCACTCTAAAACTACCTGAACCAAACTATGACATCTCACCTGATATGTAACATGCAACTGTTATAATTATTTTAAACCTCAATTTAGCATTAACTAGCCTTTTAGTGTAAACACTTACACAGTATGATGACTAGAAACAGCATACTCTCTGGCCGTCTGTCCAGATAGATCTTGAGAAGATACATCAATATTTTGCTCAAGTAGAAGGCTGACTATACTTGCTGATCCACAACATACAGCAAGTATGAGAGCAGTCCTAAAATGACAGAGATAGGAACTGTAATAAAGTTATTTTTAAAGCTAATTTGATATACTTTACCAATTTAACACACCTTGCCTGTCCGTGCAGAATCAAACATTTACATGCACTAAAAGACATAAGCATCTTGAGTGCTCAAGTGTTCATCTTTCTAAAATACCACAAAAGTTAAAAGGAAGGGACAAAAAAAAACCTCTTATCTCAGTGGGGTATTGCATAGCAGAAGCTACTAATTTAAAGTCCTTTGATGGGCAAGAAACAATGTTAGGGCCACTTATCTGAAGTGGACAAAGATTTAAGTGAAGAGTTCGTCACAGCTTCCCTAGACTGATACGCTGTAATAGAAAATCAGCTAGGGGGTAAGAGAAATAAGAGCTCTCTGCATGCTGAAAGCAGTAATATTAATAATCGTAAGAATAGTAGTCATAGGAGTTTCAGTTAATGGTGCCAATAACCATGTGCTAGGCACTGAATTAAATGCCACATGTATCTTTCTTACTTATGCACAGCCAACTTTGAAGGATATATTCTCCTACTTTTCATATATGACAACATATTTGGTGGTAAATAACGTCCCCAAGGTCACACACCTAGCAAGTAAGAAAGTTACTAATTAAACCCAGTCTTGTGTGAATCCAAAGCCTAGCTCTTTTCTCTTTATCACCCACCTATGGCTTGTCTTCATTAAAGGAAAACTGTATCCACTTAAAACTATCTTCACTCCCTCTCTCCATACCAATTAAAAATAAAAACATCAAAATACACTAGAAAAACAAAAGGAAAAAAGCTGTTGAACCCACAGTATGTGGGAACAGCAATTAATTGTCATGTAGGGATAAGCTAACATTAATATTCTTCAAAGAAAGCAACTTAAAGCAAAGTCATTAAAAAGACAAAAGGATTTTCAACCCCTATTTATGTTTAATACAGCATATTTAATGGAAAAGCACGTAAGACACAGGTTAAAAACTATTAGAAAGGGTTAAGAAGTTCAATACTGAGTCATAAAGTAAACTAAAAGTTAAAGTTCAAACTTCATAAAATTAATATGAAATCCTTTAAGCTAACATAAGATCATGTAACCAAAAACGTCACATAACAAATAACATCAGTCAATATAAGAGAAGATGAATCCTACTAAAACTGTTCTTTATGTTGCCCAGCCCAAGTAATTGTTTTTCTACCTAACTGATTTGTGTTGATACTGATCACTACATCCCAGTAAGTATACATTAATCTTATTAATTTAATATTTATGACTTGAGTGACTGCTATCCATCTAGAACACACAGATTAAAAGAAAGAACTATACCTTCCATATCTATCCAGTGCATTTAAATTTGCTTTTTTCTTGATTAAAAATTTCAGCACTTGCTGTTTTTGCTCATGTACACCAAGTAGCAGTGGTGTGAGGCCATGCTGTAAAACAATATAAAGCAAAAACCTATGTAATTCAAAAAAGTACATATTCCTCAACCAAAGTGGAAACTTTATGTAAGACCTTATGGACTTACACGCATAGAAAGTAAATAAAATGTAGTCGCTTCCTTCTCACTCTTCTGTGCTTTCCCACATGCTGCTCCTTCCCTTGGAAACACCCCTTCTCTGCCTCACCACAGTAACTCTAATCATCTCAAAAACTCACTTTAAACATTAACTGCTTCCAAGGCTCTTTGCTTCTAACTCAGCATTTGGCATGGTGTTATTGGATGGTAATATTTTTCCCATCTAAACAAAAAGCTTCTTGAAGGCAGGGGCTGTATCTTTTGTCTCTATATCCTCAACCCTAAGACAAATTGTGTATAAAGCAAGAATCTGCATGTAAAATATTTCTTTAGTTTCATGTCTTACCAAAAGTTCAACCTCCAACATGCAACAAAAATTGCTATTAAAACTCATACTGCCCATTTGAAAAAATTTTCCAACATTTATTTATTTAAAATCTATTTGTATTTAATTTTCCCAGATTGTTAACTAAATCGTCAGTTCATAGGACTACTGAAACTAAATTAACAGAATTCCTATCTGTATTCTTAATAACTCCATGGTTTTTAGTGTTTAAAACTGCCATGCTGATTATGCCAAAGCTCTACATACTTAAGAGACACACTGAATAGTCCATAATACAGCGTCAATTGACAAAAAATGGTTTAGAATTTGCTACAATTCTAATTGAGAAAACTCTGCTCTTAATGACTTACTGACCTAAGTACTTGAATGACTGAACAAAGAGACACAAAATCCTGAGAGGGCCATCCTCTACTTATTGAAAGACTACTCACAGCAAATTTCTAAAGACCTTCTGAATGGCAGTGAATAACTGATGGTAGAAAGGAAAAGGTATTATTCTGTAAGCTGATACATACTACCAATAATATTCATTTTAATGTCTCGACCACAAAGATAAAAGTCAGACTAGGCCAGGAATGGTGGCTCACACCTGTAATCCTAGCATTTGGGGAGGCTGAGGTGGGTGAATCGCTTGAGCCCAGGAGTTCAAGACCAGCCTGAGAAACATGGCAAAAACCTCATCTCTACTGAAAAAAAAAAATAAACTGAGGTTGGAGGACCATCTGAGCTTGGAGAGGTCGAGGCTGCAGTGAGCTGTGATCACACCACTGCATTCCAGCCTGGGAAACAGAGTGAGACCCCATCTCAAAAAAAAAAAAAAGTCAGATTAATGTTATTGGAAAGATTTAAAGAAATCAGCACATATCCAACTCCAACTCTTCTAGAGATACCTTAAGTTTCTGAGACATAACAATTTACATATTACTTTTATGTATTGAGTGGTTCTTAAGCAGGAGTGTTTCCAGATTTTGAGAAAATTGTTGTTGTTGTTGTTGTTGTTAGAGACAGGGTCTCATTATGTTGACCAGGCTAGACTCGAACTCCTGAGCTCAAGCAATCCTCCCACCTCAGCCTCCCTAGCAGCTGGGACTACAGCCATGCACCACCATGCCTGGCTTCAAGGAAACATTTTCAAATATACATATCCAGGCTTTATTATACTTACTGTATCAAAATACTCAGAAAAAAGCCTAGACTTGTTGATTATTTAAACATTTTCCTCAGGTTACTGGGATGCACAATTCTAGCTGAAAGCTAGTGCAACAGACAATTACTTCAGTCTCATTTCTCACCCACATGACCAATTCCCTTTCTCATTTGAAGATTTGGCCAAAAAGAGTAAAGAGTACGAGAGAGACCCATTTGCTGAAAATACCACATGATTTTCCCCGATAAGAGAAGAACAGGGTCTAGTCAATTCAAAATCCAACTTGATCTCGTTACTTGTTTATCTTCCACCTTCCCATCCAGACACTCTAGATTTGAAAGAGCTGAGACTCTAATTGGCCATTTCTACCAGAATAGGATACTAAGTCAGTTAATTACTTGATAGTCCCTCTGCTCAAGGGTTTCCTCTTACATTACCACCTATTCACTGCCAATCTGGTTCCTCAGAGGCCTCCTAAAATTGATCTCTATTCAGTTTACAACCCACTAACTCCCTCTGCCAAACTGAAAACTGTCATTCTCTAAAATTGAAGAGAACCTTGTCTCACCATACAAAGGAAACAAATCAATCAACAACACACACACACACACACACACACACACACAACCTCTTCATGGTCTTTTCCCTCTATTACCTAATTTCCAAATTGGCCTTGATATTTCTGATTGCTCTCTTTTCCGCTTTCCACTTCTGGCTCATCAGCAATCAGAAATATCTTAAGCCTTGCCACTGACGGGCGCATCACCTCGTATCTATTACTGTTTTTTAGGAACTTGCCAAAGGAGCAGGATCTCTATTCATTGAAACATATTTAAGTTTTCTTGGAGTTTTCATGTAAAACCTATTTCAGGGCAAATTTTGCCATTTTACATTCATTAGGGGAAAAAAATCCTAGGAGGGAAAAATTGAAAAATATAAGCATTATCTTCTACAAATTCAGTGCTTTCAAAAAAATTATTTACCACAAGCACATTAAAAAAAAAACTGTACCCTCTAATGCTTCTTTGAAAGTAACAATATTTAAAATTAAGTCTTAGATAATTAGGTCATTTCAAAATATTCTCATTCAGGTTATGCTTGAGCTTCCAAATATGGAAGACTGGCCCTTACACAGGTCAATGTTAAAATGAATGCATTTCAGTATTTTGAAGATAAAATTGGTAGATCTATACCTTGTTTTTTGATTCGATATCAGCACCGTATAAGAGCAGTGTTTTGGCCATTAATTTATCTTCATTGTAGATAGCGTAGTGTAGAGTGGTATTTCCATACTCATCTGGCATATTTGGATCAGTGCCATGTTCCAGCAATATTAACGCACATTCATCTTCCTGGCATTGTACGGCCTGTCAGTATTAGACCAAAAACAAATTACAAATCCTAGGAATTCAAAATAACATTCCACAGCTTTCACCAACTAGTTATATTTAAAGGAGAAAACTCATTTTTATGCTATGTACTGAAATCAAACCCACCTCATGCTGATATAGTTGGCTACTGCATACCTTTATCAGAGCCGTCCTCTTTTTGTTGTCAAGGACATTAAGTTGACATTGTCTGTCCAGCAGGAGTTTTACTACTTCTGAATTCCCATTGGCAGAGGCCAGATGTAGAGCAGTCCTATGAGAGTGAGAAGACTTTTTAGGAAATTGTAGTGCACTAGCTACAGCCATAGCAATGATTCATGTAATTGCAAACACTGAATAGCCTGCTATTACTCTGCCTTCAAAACAAACATTTAACTTTCCCATGAAAAAAGCACACTATTTATTATCTCTCTTTACTGGCTGTATTAATGAAAGAGCATCCTATATGAATACAAAGAGCATAGCCCTTGGATGACATTCAACGTGGGCTGGAATCCTACTTGAAGCTCTGTCACTTCCTGGCTGTTGCTTAGCCTTTTGGGGTCTCAGTTTCCTCATCAATAAAATAGGAATGAAAATAGTAGCTTTCTTACGGGAAACCACTGTAATGCTTAAATGAGACTCTGCACAAAAGATATAGAATAGTTCCTAACACAAATAACATCTCAATAATTGTTAGATATTTTAATTTTTACTAATACCACTAAAGACAACATTTGAATTAAGTGAGATGATACAATTATACCTACACTCTCAGGAGTGTTTTAAATATTACAGGTAACATTGTATTTTAGTGATTCTAAGATGATCATTGTCTCCATGTTGTCTCCACTGAAATACCACTTACAATTCATGATTTACTAAAATTTGCGGCATTTAAATAATTCTCTTATTGAGGCATAAAATAATGGGGCATCATACAATCCCTGGTGCCTTACATTAAGTAGAATATGTTACAACAGGTCTGGGGTGGTTCCAGTCAGATGACCAGCATTTAGATAAATTTTAGTTCCTAAAAGAACTATGGAATAAGAGAGCAGAGGTGAAAACAAAAACAAATTTCTAAAACAAACCAATTCTTACTTTGGTTTTCAATAAACTTTAAGTCAAAGAAAACTTGGAATTCAAATGAATAGCATGGGCTCATTTTTGTCAATACTTAGATTTATACAATGTGTGTACATCAGATATTTCCAATCATTCATATTAGGATTTAAGACTGTTATAAATTTTCTTTTTTTAAAATGGATTTATGAAACTATTTGTGGAGCTTTTTTCAACTTTTACATTCAGGGGTACATGTGCCGGATGTGCAGGTTGGTTACATAGGTAAATGTGCACCAAGGGGGTTGGTTGTACAGATTATTTCATTACCCAGGTGTTAAGCCCAGTACCTGTTCGTTCTATTTCCTGCTTCCTTCCCGCCTCCCACCCTCCACCCTCTGATAGGCCCCAGTGTGTGTTCCTTCCCTCTAGGTATCTGTGTGTTCTCACCATTTAGCTCCCACCTATAAGTAAGAACATGCAGTATTTGGTTTTCTCTTCCTTTGTTAGTTTGCTAAGGATAATGGCTTTCAACACCATCCATGTCCCTGCAAACGACATGCTCTCGTTCCTTCTTTTATGGCTGCATAGTATTCCATGCTGTTTATGTACCACATTTTAGTTCTTAAAACAACTAAAACAGTCTTTATCCAAGACTTATAATTTTTTTTATATTTTTTAGTAGAGACAGGGTTTCACCGTGTTAGCCAGGATGGTCTCAATCTCCTGTCCTCCTGATCCGCCCGCCTCCCAAAGTGCTGGGATTACAGGCGTGAGCCACCGCACCCAGCCAAAAAGCTCACATCTTAAGAAAATTCAATCTTCCTATTCAAGCACAGGAACCATCTTCCCATTTCAGTTTCCTTCTAAGGTTCCTCAGTAAAGAACATATTTACATACTGTACATTGATATAAAATCCATACTGGATTTTATTTGAAGAATATTTAGCCCTGAAGTTGATGTGTTATGGGGCTTCGTTCTTAGTTCTCAACATACACTTTTCTGTAATGTATAGAACATTGTTTTAAAATCTGTAGATTAAAAATAATCTGCTGCATTGACTTCATTAATTTTGCAAGTTAAATCACTTTAAAACAGTCTATTAGTGTTCTATGAGGGAAATTATGATTGGAAATCAGCTATTGTTTTTGTGTTGCTGCTCATAAAGGGCCCTGTACCCTGACCTCTCTGAGGTTTCCACATCCAGGGTGGTGTGAGGCCTGCGGAGGCGAGAAAGCCAGGTCCCCCTCCTCCCCCGCCAGGAGGGTATGTCCCCATCATCCCCTCACGTCCCACCTCCTCCCAGCCCAGGCCTGGTTACCTCTTTTGCTTGTCCTTCTTGTTCACGTCAGTGTCCCTGAGCATGACGATCAGATCCTTTCTGGGGACTTTACCCCACCAGGCAGCTCTGTGGAGCTTGTCCAGATCTTCTCCACGGACGTGGTACCTGGGCTCCATGAAGGCGCTGTCATCGTAGTCTCCCCAAGCGCCCACCTTGCTCTTGCCGCTCCCCCTGCAGCAGAGGAAGCAGAGGCAGCACCACTTGCCCATCTTGTTCCTGAGCGTCTTCATAGCAGAGTCGTCGTGGTCTCCAGAAGCGCCCACGTTGCTCTTGCCACTCCCCCTGCAGCAGGGGAAGCAGTGGCGGCACCACTTGCCCATCTTGCTCCTGAGTGTCTTCATAGCAGAGTCGTCGTGGTCTCCGGAAGTGCCCACGTTGCTCTTGCCGCTCTCCCTGCAGCAGGGGAAGCAGTGGCACCACCACTTGCCCATCTTGCTCCTGAGACCAAATGGCTTCTTCACAGAAGAGGCAGCCGGCATGGAATCAACCTCAGCCACCATCTGCTTTTAACAGCCAGGAGAAGCCGGTAGTAGCCAACAGATCGCGTCTACCAACCAGTTTCACCAACTAGCAGGTAACTCCGGGTTTCCAATCTGTTTGAAAAAAAAGTCAATCCCAGCCAAAACCTGCCAACCCCAGCAGGGGATTCCAGCCCAGCCCACCCCACCCAGGGAAAACCCACACCCACCTGAGGAAAGCCCACACCTACCCCAGAAAGGGCCAACCCCCGCCCCCAAGAAAACACCCAGCCCACCCAAGGGAATGCCAAACCCAGCAGAGAAAAGGTCAAGCCCAGCAAAGGAACACGAGAACGTCAATCCAAGCAGGAAACGTCAATCCAAGCTACCAACGCCAAGCCAAGCCAAGAACGCAAAGCCAAGCCAAGCCGCTACAGGCCAGCCAAGCCGTTAACGCGCGTGCAGCACGCGCGTGCAGCATGCGCGTGCAAGCCGTTACAGGCCAGCCAAGCCGTTACGCGCGTGCGGCGTGCGCGTGCAAGACGTTACAGGCCGGCCAAACCGTTATGCGCGTGCTGCGTGCGCGTGCGGCGTGCGCGTGCAAGCAGTTACAAGCCAGCCAAGCTGCTGACGCGCGTGCGGCGTGCGCGTGCGGCGTGCGCGTGCGGCGTGCGCGTGCGGCGTGCGCGTGCGCGTGCGGCGTGCGGCGTGCGCGTGCGGCGTGCGCGTGCGGCGTGCGCATCTCAGGTGGCGTCAGTGCACGTGGCACAGACGCTGGCCGATGCATGCAACCCGCCTGCTTAAGTCCTAGCGCCACGAATGTCACTGACAGCCTTGAGTTCCGGCAAACTTCGTGGGAGTCAGCTGAGCTTTCAAGCCAGAGAAGCCTCTGGTGAAAAAAAAAAAAAAGCCTCTTAACGGAGGACTGGGGCTAAGCGTCTGGAACTTGAGGATGCTGACAGCCTCCTCTGAAAAAAGCCCCCAGGACACTCCTGGCGGTGCTGTTGTGCATGGCAGCAGCTGCAGCTGGGAGCTCGGGCTGACGGAGCTGGCTGCAAATGGCCTCAAAATCGCGGAGCACAAGACGCCCACCGAGCCCAGGGCCTGCCTGAGGTGCCTTCGACACCTGCTCCTCTTTGCTCCGCACCCAGAACACGAGGCCATCAGCAAGGGGGCATTTGGGGCCACAGGATTGCAGCCAGCTCCTGCCCCGGTGCAGTGTATACAGTGTATACTGCACAGGTGTTGGGTGCACCAAAATCTCCTGAATCACCTCTAAAGAACTTACTCATATAATCAAACACCACCTTTTCCCCAAAACCCTAGGAAATAAAATGAAGAACTTTTTGTTTATGCATACCACATAGTTTTTAACTTTATTCACAGGTTCATTGAGATATAATTTATATATTATTTAATTCACTCATTTAAAGTATAAAATTCAGTTTTTTAAGTGTATTAACTAAACAATCACCACGATTTTAGAACATTTTTATGCTCCTTAAAAGAAACTTTGCACCCATTAGCAATCTTTCCCTATTTTCCCCATTCTTCCTTTAAACCCCTCCCCCAGCCCTAGGCAATCATCCGTCTACTTCCTAAGAATTTGCCTATTCTGGAAGGATTTGCCTATTCTGGACATTTCATGTAAGTGGAATCATAATAATATAGTTACATGTGACTTACTATTTTCATTTATCGTGTTGTCAATGTTCATCCTTTTTGGAGCATGTTATTAATATGTTTTTGTTTTTCATGGCCAAGTAATATTTTATTTTATGGACAGACCACATTTTATTAATCCACTCCAAAATTCATGGACATTTCTGTTGTTTCCTACTTTTTGTTGCTATATAAATACTTTTACGTGTAAGGCATGTGTTTCAATTTATTTTTGGTGTATACATAGGAGTGAATTTACTGAGTCATGTGGTAATTCTGTATTTAACCTTTGAAGAACGGCTTCATTTTTCTGCATGTGGCTTGCCAATTATGCCAGCACCATATGTTGAATAGGGAGGGCGTCCTTTCCCATTTTCTTGTTTGCTTTGTCAAAGATTAGGTAGTCTGATGCCTCCAGGTTTGTTCTTTTTGCTAAAGATTGCTTTGGTTTTTCAGCATCTTTTGTGGTTCCATTCAGATTTTAGGACTAATTTTTCTATTTCTGTGAAGAATGACATTGGAATTTGATAGCGGTTGCATTTAATCTGTAGAATGCTTTGAGTAGCATTGAAATTTTGACAATATTAATTTTTTCAATTGATAAATATAGGACTTTTTCTATTTGTCACTTTCAATTTCTTTCATCAATGTGCTATAATTTTCAGTGTACAAATCATTCACATCCTTCATTAAAATTACTCCTTGCTCTTTGATTTACTTATATATTTGTTTTGTTGCTATTATAAATGGAATTACCTTATTTTTCAGATAATAGTTTGCCATTGGTGTATAGAAACCAATGGTAATTTTGTAACTCTCAACTTTATTGAATATAGTGTTTATCAGCTGTAATGGGTTTTTTGTGGAGTTTAAAACACAGACAATCTCACCCCTTCCTTTCCTATTTAGATGCCTTTCCTTTCTTTGCCTTGTATGATTACTCTGGCAAGTCAGTTACATATAACGTTCTCAGCATTTGTAATTTGACATCAAATCCATCTGTTGTAATACACTGTTACTTTTCAACTCGAAAACATGGACATTTATCACTACTCTCCCTTTCTCTTGGTCTGGTTGTTATTTAAAAAAAAACCTATCAATGCAAACCAGGATAATTTTCTACAAAACAATTTCAAACACACTAAAAGGTTTTAATCTAACAATTCTTAAACTTTCTTCGTCAATGACTTTGAACTGTGGTCCCTCGGAACAAATCCAACACCTTTAGTAGAAAAATTATGTTAATTCCTACATTATCATTGGGTCTAGCCAAGAGTTGACCAAAGGTGATATTAACAGATATGCTTATTTATTACCTTGTTCTCAAAGTTCTAGCATAAGTCTTGAAAAATCTAGTAAAAATTTGTAAAGACTATAATTGCACAAACTCCCTCTCTCATGAGTCACACAGTTAATCCAGAATATTATTTCTAAGTTATTGTAAAGCCAACAAGTAAATATGATGTGGTGTATAAAAATAATCCTAACTTCATTGTATATTCTGTAAGTGACACATGCAATTGATACTATTTACTAAATATCTCATAATTATATTTATTTACATAGAAAAAAGGAATCAAAAGCATATTATCTAACGTTTAAATGATTAAAAATACTTGAGATAGCATTGCTACATAAATGCTATGTAAATGCTGACGAAAGTAAAAATGTCATCCCCTACACTTGCTAAATATATTGTGACACATTACAAGCATTTTTAAAATATATCACTAATGGTTGGGTCAAGTCAGCAAAAATGATTCTAAGTATTTAATTGTGGAAAAATTTAGTACAGGGCATAGTATTCATGTGATGGAAGGATTTTAAATGGAACCCAGAGATTAGCAGCAGCATAAGTTTTAATTGCATACCAGGTGCAGAGTCTAGGATACAAGACAGAACTGCAGATAAAATCTGACTCCTTCCAGCATAGCTAGGAGACATGGCTAACTCCACCTGTCCAGAGACCTTACCTAGAAATCTAACGGCTCCAAACCAGGTAAACAAAACTATTTTCCAAAGTCAAAGCATCAATTTATGACATTAAAGCACTTCTAAAACTTAACCTCTGACTCAAATTAGACCAAATGGATAAATTTTGAAGATATTTTTATGTTACCACTGATTTTAACACCATCTTTATTTCCCAAAGATTACTGAAGTCACATGAAATAAAAGGCATTACAGCTTCTATTTTTCTTACAAAATATTTAAGAGCTTTCATTTTCTTTTAAGCCGAGCCATTATATATACATCACATACACAACACTTCTAGACAAGAAAAGATCTAGCAGTTGTTCAGTTTTTCTTTCCCACTTTATGAACCATAACACAACTTCCACAGACTATCTACGACATGATTAAATTTATCTGACCTGTCCTGTATTTCCCTCTTTTGTAATTAGTCATTCTACTTTAGGACAACAATTTGCCATATAAGATCCTCTCTCATATAACATTTCTTTCCTTCATAACATTTCTTACAATAAATACATCTTCATATCCACAATTTTCTTTAGATCTCTCTCCCCTACTAATTTCTGATGCCCACCCAAACCAAAAAGGTCAGACAACGCAAGGCAAAACAGAGGAGAGCCTTAGATTTTTGAGAGGGACCTGTCTGCTTAAAGTTCTTGGGGTTCCATGAGGAAAACAGAGGTTTCTTCCTAAAATGGGGTTTGTGGAACCTTCTGTTTTTCCTTAAGGAGTCCCAGGTTGTCAGAAATTACCTTAGATCCTCTCATGTGGGCATCAAGAGTGGCAACAAGAGAGACTGGGGTAATAATTCAGACAACTGAGCAGAAAAAGAAAAACTTACTACTGTCCCCACTGTAATGATGGATAAACTGAGGCACCATGCAGTTCAAAAATTCATGTTCACATAATTAGGATCCACAGCTCACTCTCTTACATAATTTTGCCAACTCTATGCCCACTGATGCACCTGTATGGTAGCTCATGGCCCCCTTGGAACTTAGAACCTGGGTTTCATTCCTGCTCTACGGCTATATAATTTAACAATTTTCCTTTGAATTTGTTGGACTCTAACCCTGTATATCTCAAATTTTATTAGTATTACTGAATCTTAAAGGGAGCTGTGACGTCTTTAGTCTTTAGAAATATTAAACCTATAAACAAGGACTATATGAGGTTAAACAGTATTCAAATTTCTATATGCTTTAAAACATGGACACAATGTATTAAGAAACACAGCTACGAAACTGCACCCCATCAACTCTGGACAAAAATTTAGATATTATCTCTTCAATATAAGCTATCTAGTGGTATTTATACATATTCTTCCATGTATCAACGGTATATTACATGCCCATAAACTTAAAAATAACAAGTGTTCAAATTATAGGCCTTACACATTTCTATGGGCTTGAAAAATGATACAGTATAGATGATGGTCTTTAAAGCAGTCAAGAAAATGCATAAACTTCTAGAGGAATCAGTAAAATAAAAATAAAAAGTTCACACCAAAAGTAGTAATACTAGGAATAAAAGAGGGCTCAACACTGCAGGTTCTTAGATACAAAAGTTAATAAAGCCTTGTTTTTGGTTGTGAACCTTTGCCTTAAAATACACACAGCCGACCGAGGTGGGTAGATCACCTGAGGTCAGGTGTTCTAGGCCAGCCTGGCCAATATGGTGAAACCCCATCTCTACTAAAAATACAAAAATTAGCCGGGCATGGTGGCAGGCACCTATAATCCCAGCTATTCAGGTGGCCAAGGCAGGAGAACTGCTTTCACCCAGGAGGCAGGGGTTGCAGTGAGCCAAGATCAGGCCATCGTACTACAGCCTGGGGGACAAGAGCGAGACTTCATCTCAAAAAAAAAAGAAATTACACACAATTCTCCCCACTTCCTTTTTCTCTTGCAAAGAGGTGGTGATGAACCAGGTTTGCTCAGGCAGATGACAATACTCTTGAAAATGGTGGCAGAGAGCCAGGCACGGTGGCTCACACCTCCAATCCCAGCACTTTGGGAAGCTGAGACGGGTGGATCACTTGAAGTCGGGAGTTCAAGACCAGCCTGAGCAACATAGAGAAAACCCATCTCTATGAAAAACACAAAGTTAGCTGGGCATGGTGGCACATGCCTGCAATCCCAGTTACTCGGGAGGCTGAGGCAGGAGACTTTCTTGAACCCGGGAAGCGGAGGTTGCAGTGAGCCGAGATCGCCCCATTGCACTCCAGCCTGGGCAACAACAGCAAAACTCCATCTCAAAAAAATAAATAAATAAATAAAACAAACGAAATGGTGGCAGAGAAAGAAAATGAAGGCAATACAGTTCACTTAATAATCTCATAAATTAGAACTTACCCCGTGACTCTTGCATAGCTCCAAATATGTGAGAGAGATGAAATGGCTGTTTGCCACCAATATTTTTATGTGATGCTTCATTTTTTGATTCTCTGAATAACTACTTATAACGCATTAGCCCATTTATGCCAGAGGCTGCAATTTTTTAAATTTTTGCGTGAGTGAAAAATCAGACCTTCTCAATGACCTTGAGCAGTAGGATGTAATTAACTCCCTCACGCTTACCATTCCAATAATGGAACACTAGGCGTAAGTGGGTTAACACAATCGTGAAAGCATAGCTATTCAAGTAACTAATTACACAACTGATTTTTTTCCTCATCCCTAAAACATAGTAAACGACCAGTTATTTTAAAAATACAACACAATGACAATTTTGGCTTGTTGTTTGTTAAGGCCATTGCTTGGCATAAAGAAAACAAAAAGAGGAGGAGAAACAAGAATAGAAACATGAAATAGAAGCAGCAGCAAAAGAAAATGTAAAAGGAACAAGAAGATGAGAAGAATATACAGACTAGAAAAAGCAAAAAGAACAGGTGCAGGAATTAGAAGGCCTGTTATGACACCTTTTATCCCCTCCCACAATTCACGAAATTTGAAAAAGTCTAAGACTATCACAACAAAAAAGGAAAAAAATGGCCGGGCGCGGTGGCTCACGCCTATAATCCTACCACTTTGGGAGGCCAAGGTGGGCGGATCATGAGGTCAGGAGATCTAGACCATCCTGGCTAACACTGTGAAACCCCGTCTCTACTAAAAATACAAAAATAAAATTGGCTGGGCGTGGTGGCAGGCGCCTGTAGTCCCAGCTACTAGGGAGGCTGAGGCAGGAGGATGGTGTGAACCCAGGAAGCAGAGCTTGCAGTGAGCCGAGATCGCGCCACTGCACTCCAGCCTGGGCAAAAGAGCGAGACTCTGCACACACACACACACACACACACAGTCACCCCCTAAATTTTGTTAAGAATGAGACGATGCTGCCACTCATGCCTGGCTCAGAAGGAGGGCACCCTCCAGAGATTGCAAAAGAAAGGGGAGGACTCCTTTCCCTAAGTGCACCTCCACCACTGCCACCGAGGCCCATGGTACAGCACCGGCAGGTTCCTCCCCACCCCGGGTCGGGCTGGGCCCTGCAGCGCTCCTACTCCCCATTCCCGGTCCCCAGACCTGCTGCCACTATCACCACTAGCACCAATGCCAATACAATTGCTGTCGCCATCAGTGCAGCAGCCCACCCTACAAGGTTCCTACCACCTTGCCCCCGCGGGCACCCTCCTACCACTCCTGTCGAGCTGCAGTCTTGGTGGCTGCCATCAATCGCACGAGGCGAGCTGCACAGTCATGCCATATGCCGGCTCCAGCGTACCACAGGTGATTCCTTCTCCTCCTCCTCCTCTAGCCTGGCTTGGAGCAGCTAGACGGGCAAAGCCAGAAAAGCCTAGAATGGGATGCAGGGAGTGGTAACGTTAGAGCCTCACCTTGTCACGCTGGCCACTGGGTGGCAGGGACCAGTTTCAGCTAAGGCACTCACACCCACCCTCCGAAGTCCAGCCTCTCTTTCTGGCAAAAGCTGGCCAGGAACTGGGGCGGGTGTGAGTGCCTTCGCTGAAACCGCCCCCATCCAGGTGCAACTGGCCAGAAATTGCTGGGCCCACCAGGGCTGCACTCCTCGGGGAGCAGGAGTAGGAGAAACTCAGACCCAGCCAGCCCTCCCCACTCAACTGCTGGTTCCCGTTCCTGACACCTCCACCCACAGTGCCCTGTTCCCACAGTCCCCCGTGATGCCCACTAATCCCCACCCGGTAGTCCCAGGTGTTCTCTCCAACAGAGAGCATGGGGTGTGGGTGGGAGGTGCAGACCGGAGAACCACAGTGGGTGTGGGGGCCCTGCCCTGCTCAAGATTGCACGAGCAGGAGGAGATCACCCTCGACACTCTGGAGTCTGGAAAAAAGAAGAGTCACCCGAAGGAGCAAGGAGACCATGGCTGTTGCTGTCCCCACCACCTCTGCAGCCGACCAACACCACTGGCAGTATAGCCCCCACAGCAACCCTAACCTGACCCCTGCCGCTGGCAGTGTAGCCCCCGGACAGCACACCCAACACACCCTGTGCCAGTTGCAGGCACTGTAACCCCAATACTCCCCCCAACAACCCCCTCCACAGGCAGTGTAGCACCACCCGATAGTGCCCACAACCTGACCCAGCCACAGGTGTTGCTGCACAAGACAGTGCCTCAAAATCGCCGCCCCCACCCCACCACAGGTAGCGCAGCTCCTGATAGTGCACCCTGAGTAAGGGCAGTGCAGCACCCGACAACACTCCTAAACCACCCCCCACTGCCAGCATTGTAGCTCCAAATAACCACCCAAACCACTCCCTGTCCCGGGCAGTGCAGCAGAAAATAGCGCCCCTAACCCGTCCCCCGCCACCGGCAGTACACGTTAGTGCACACAACCTGCCTCCCTCCCCCCCACCACCCTCGCCACCGCGAGCAGTGTAGCCCCCGATAGCCAGCGAACCCCGCCCCACACCGCCAGGAATGCAACCTCGGAGAGTGCCCCCAACCAGCCCCCTGACACAGGCAGTGCAGCCTCGGGCAGTGAGCCCCAACAGGACACCCAACCCCTGCCCCCACAGGCGGGCAGTACATCCCCGGATAACTCACCTACACCAGGACATTTCCACCACTCTGGCCGAGCTGCAGTGTCCCACGTCACCACCAACCACAGCGAGGCGAGCCCCAGTGGCTCAGGCTCCAGCCTCCAGCATGCGTCGGTGCCGCTCCCTTCTACTCGTCTTCCTGCCCGGCAGGAGAAGCTCCCGCTACCGGCCGCTCTCCTACCGCTCTGTCGACACCACCAACTGCAGTGAGCTAGTGTCCGAGGCTCCAGTCAGAAACAGGTAGCAGCCATACCGGATACCAAACGCCCACACTGAAGAGCCTAAAATGACCTGACGCATGCTTTATGTACTGAGGTTACGCACATGTGGTTCCCGGACTACATGTTCTGATTGGATGAGAGAAAAACCTCTAGGCCTACTCTGATTGGACTTTATTTTCATGCTGTGATTGGTTGTCTTAAGACGGGCTCACATCCAATCAGAACATGATAATAAAGTCCAATCCAAGTAACCCCGGAGGGTTTTTCTCATCCAATCAGAACATGCAGTCAGGAATCCTCCTGTATATAACCTCGGTATATGCCTGCTGCTGAAGGGAAGTCAGGATCTTCCAGGTTCCTGTATTTTCCTGTGGAGCTGCTCAGTGCCCGGCTTAGAGGACCGGGAATGGGGTAATCACCAGCCGTACGATGGAGGCTGGAGCCGCTACACCGTGGCTCGCCTCGCCGCGATTGGTGGTAACTGCGACCCAGACGGCAGTGCGGCAGGAGCGGTAAGAGGAGGAAAATAGTTTTGGGATAGATGGAGGAGGTAAACAGGGTGGTTAGTGCCAAAGGGAAGAGAGGATAGTGAGCAGGAGAGCGCGTTGCAAAAAGGCGGTGAGGAAAAGATAGCGGGAAAAAAAGTTTTTGGGTAGATGGAGGGAGAAAAACAGGGTGGGGAGCGGGAGGGAGGGAAGGTTTTGCAGAAAGATGGTGGGTAAAATGTTTATGGGTAGATGGAGGAGGAAAAGAGGGTGGCAAGGGGAGGAGGAAAGAGAGGGTGGGGGGGGAGAAACAGTGCTGAGCAGTAGAGAGAGAAGGTTTTGTGAAAAGACAGTGGGGAGAAAAGGTTTTGGGTAGATAGAGGGGGAAAAGACGGTAACAGTTGGTGGAAGGGAAAAGGGTAGCCAGCGGGAGGAAGACAAGGTTTTGCAAAAAGATAGTGGGCAGGAAAGAAAGACGGTGGAGAAAGAAAAGACAGTGGGTAAAAAGGTTTGGGTAGATGGAGGGGGGAAAGAGGGTAACGAGGAGGAGGAAAGAGGGTGACGAGAGGGAGCAGGGAAAGAGAGTTGGGAAAAAATGGGAAAATAGTTTGGGGTAGATGGAAGGCAAAAAAGAGAGTGGCAAGCAGGATAGGGCAAAGAAGAGGACGAGTGGGAAGGGGGTAAGACTGTGAAAAGACCGTGGGGAATATTCTGGGGGGTAGATGGAGGGGGAAAAGAGGGAGGTGAGCAGGAGTGGGGAGAAGGCTTTGCGAAAAGACTATGGTGAAATGTTTTTGGGTAGAGGAGGGAAAGAGGGTGGCAAGGAGGAGCGGGGGGAAAAGACGATGAGGAAAACAGTTTTTGGGTAGATGAAGGGCGAAAAGACAGTGTTGAGCAGCAGGAGTGGGGAGAAGGCTTTGGGAAAAGACGGGAGAAAATGTTTTTACTTAGATGAAGGAGCAAAAGAGGGTGATGAGAGTGGGATGGGGAAAAAGAAGGTGGCCAGGGAGAAGGGGAAAAGACGGTGGGAAAAAACAGTGGGGAAAGTGTTTGGGTAAGTGGATGGGGAAAAGCGTGGTGAGTGAGAGAGCAGAGAAAGCTTTGCGAAATGACGGTGGGGAAAAATGGTGGGGAAAAAGTTTTGGGGTAGATGGAGGAAGAAAACGGGTGGCGAGGGGGAGGAGGCCAAAGGCGGTCGGGAAAAGAAGGTGGGAAAATAATGGTGGGAGACAAAGATTTGGGGTAGATTTTTTTAAATCAAATTATTAGTATTTTTACTTTTGAGTAGTTATTTATATATTTTGTGTATTAACCCCTTGGCTGATGCATAGTTTGCAAATACTTTCTTCCATTCTCTGGGTTGTTTCTTCGTTCTACTGATTTCTTCCTGTGCTTTGCAGAAGCTTTTAAGTTTTATGTAATTACATCTTTGCTTTTGTTGCTTGTGCTTTTGACAAGTTTAATGTAATTACATCTTTGCTTTCGTTGCTTGTGCTTTTGATGTCTATTTGAAAATTCCTTGTCCTAACCAGTTTCATGAAGGATTTATCCTATGTTTTCTTCTCTAGTAGTTTTATAGTTTCAGGTCCTACATTTAAATCTTTATTTTGAGTAGATTTTTGTGTATGGTAAGATAACGGCCTAGATGTATTCCTGTACATGTGGGTGTTGAGTTATCCTAGCAGTTTATTGAAGAGATTGTCCTTCCCGAATGTGTGTTCTTGGTGCCTTTGTTAAAAATGAGCACACCATAAATGCGTGAATTTATTTCTGATTTCTCTATTCTGTTTCACTTGTCTATGTCTGTCATTCGTTCGTTTCTCTGTTTCTCCCCCGCCCCTTTTTTTGATAGTATTATGCTGTTTTGGTATTACCATGCTTACTACAGATTTGTAGTATGTTTTGAAGTCAGGTGTGATGCCTCCAGCTTTTCTTTTTATTCCAGATTCTTTTGTCTATCTGAGGTATTTTGCGTTTCCATGTGAATTTTAGGATTTTTTTTTTCTATTTCTATGAAGAATGTCTTTTGTAATTTAACATGGATTGCATTGACTTTGTGGATCACATTGGGTGATATAGATATTTTAACAATATTCTTCTAGTGCATGGACATGGGATATCTTTCCATTTACTTGTGTCTGCTTTAATAGCTTTCATCTGTGTTTTATAGTTTTCATTGTGGGATCTTTTGTCTTTTTGGTTAAGTTTATCCCTAGATATAATTTTTTTGGCAATGAGATAGCTTTCTTGATTTCTTTCTTAGGTATTTCACTATTGGTGCATGGGTGTGCTACTCATTTTTATATGTTGATATTGTATCTTGCAACTTGACTAAATTATTTCTAGTAGGTGATTTTGTGGAATCTTTAGGGTTCTCTCTTTCTCTGTGTATATATATGATCATGTCACCTGCAAACAAACAGTTTGACTTCCTTTTTTCCAATTTGGATGCCTTTTATTGCATTCTCTTGTCTAATTGCCCCACTTAGGACTTCCAGTACTATGATGAATAAAAGTGGCGTAAAAGTAGCCACACTTGTTCCAGGCCTTAGAGGAAGAGTTTAAACATTTCCCCATTGATTATGATGTTAGCTGTGGGTTTGTCATATATGGCCTTTATTGCGCTGAGATATGTTCCTTCTGTACTCATGTTGTCCAGTTTTTCTCATGAAGGAATGTTGATTTTTATTTTTTTCAGCATCTACTGAAATGATTATATGGTTTTTGTTCTTGATTCGCTGAATGTGATGTTGCACATTTATTTGTGTTTTATTGAATCATCCTCATATTCCTGGGATGAATCCCACTTGATCATGGCAGATCATCTTTTTATTGTGTTGTCAAGTGCAATTTTCAAGTATTTTACTGAAAATTTTTTTGCATCTGTGTTCATCAGGGATATTTAAAATACCTGTAGTTTTCTTTTTGTGTTGTTTCCTGGTCTGGTTTTTGTACCAGGGTCATGCTGTCCTCATAGAACAAGTTTCGAAGACTTCCTTTCTCTTCATTTTTTGGGGAATATTTTGAGTAAAATTGGTATTAGCTCTTTTAAAAACGTTTGGTAGAATTCAGCAATAAAGCCATGATTCTTGTGTTTTTGTTTGACCGAAGACTTTTTATTACTGCTTTAATTACATTACTCATTATGGATCTTGTTCCGGTTTTTTGTTTATCATTCTATTTTGGGAATTTGTTATGTGTCCAGAAATTTATCACTTCTCCTAGATTTTCCAACTTGTTTTTATATAGGTGTTTTTAGTAATCTCTTACAATCCTTCATATTTCTGTGTTATCCATTGTAATGTCTCGTTTTTCATCTATGATTTTGTTTTGTTTTTCTTTTCCTTAGTCTAGTTAAAGCTTGTCAGTTTTGATTTTTTTCTAAAAAATCCAGCTCTTTGTTCCATTGACTTTTTGTATTTTTTGTTTCTATTTTTAAAATTTCTTCTCTAATCTTTATGATATTTTTTGTGCTAATTTTAGCATTTTATTTTTCTCGTTTTTTCTCATTACTTCAGGTGTACTTTCAGGTTGGCTATTTGAGATCTTTCTATTTTCTCTGATGTAGGCATTTATAGCTATGCCCTTTTCCTCTTACAACTGCTTTTGCTGCATCCCACAGGATTTGTTATGTTGTGTTTCTTTTTTCAATAAATTTTTAATTTTCTTTTTATTTTTTCATTTATTTATTGGTTGTTCATGAGCATGTATTTTAATTTCCATATATTTGTACTGTTTTTCCTCCTGTTACTGATTTCTAGTACTATTCCACTGTGGTCAGAAAAGATACTTGATATGATTTCAGTTTTGTTTTGTTTTGTTTTTTTTGAGACGGAGTCTCGCTCTGTCGCCTAGGCTGGAGTGCAGTGGCGCGATCTTGGCTCACGCAAGCTCCACCTCCTGGGTTCATGGCATTCTACTGCCTCAGCCCCCCCAGCAGCTAGGACTACAGGCGCACGCCGCCACGCCCAGCTAATTTTTGTATTTTTAGTAGAGACGGGTTTTCACTGTGTTAGCCAGGATGATCTCTGTCTCCTGACCTTGTGATCCGCCCCCCTCGGCCTCCCAAAGTCCTGGGATTACAGGCATGAGCCACCGCGCCCGGCCATGATTTCAGTTTTTAAAAATGTGTTGTGACTTGTTTTTTGGCCTAATGCATAGTCTGTTGTGGATAATAATCCATATTCTACTCAGTGGAATGTGCATTATGCAGTTGCGGAATGGAAAGCTGTGCAAATGTTAGGTCTATTCGGTATAGAGTACAGTTTAACTGATGATGTTTTGTTGTCTGGATGATCTGTCCATTGACGATAGTGGGGTGTTGATTATAGCGAAGCATTGAGGTATTCTGTTATTGTATTGCAGTCTATCCTTTAAGGTCTGTTAATATTTGCTTCTGTGTTTAGTTGTTTGAGTGCTGGTTGCATGTACACTTATAATTGTTATGCTGCTGTTTACTTTTTCTCATTATATAATTATCTTCATTTTTTTCTTTCTTTGACTGAAAGTCTATATAATCTAAGTAGAGCTACTCCTGCTTTCTTTGTTTCCACTGGTATGGGATATTATTTATCATGTCTTCACTTTCAGTCTGTGTATGTTTATAGGTGAACTGAGTTTCTTGTAGGCAGTATATAATTGGGTCTTGTCTTTTAATTCATTCAGCCACTCTGTCTTAATTGGAGAATTTAATTCATTTATATTCAAGGTTATTATTAACAGGTAAAAACATACTACTGCCATTTTTTACTTGTTTTCTGGTTGTTTTGCTATTCTCTCTTTTTTCTTTTGTTCTTTCTCTCTTCCTTCCTCTTTCTCTTCTCTCTGATCTCTCTTTCTTTTCTTTCCTCCTTCCCTTCCTTCTTGTCTTTATTTGTAGTGAGATAATTTTTTCTGGTAGTGTGTTTCAATTGCTAGCTTTTCATTTTTAGGGTGTCTATTATTGATTTTTGTTTTCTGGTTACCATGAGGCTAAACAACATAATTATAACAAGTTATTTTAAACTGAAGAAAACTTAACTTTGATTTGTCCCAGCTACTCCGGAGACTCAGGTGGGAGGATTGCTTGACCCTGGGAGGCTGAGGTTACAGTGAGTTGAGATCGCGCCACTGCGAGTATAAATAAATAAATAAACAAACAATAGCTTATAATGAATTCTGATTGTAAATTTTGAGATGATGATTGATAAGGTATAAAGAAGGAAGTGAAAATCATTCATAATCTCATTACTCAACTACTCCTAATGTTTTGGTACATATGCTTCCTAATTCATAACTCTCTCTCTCTCTCTCTCTGTCTCTCTCTCTCTCTCTCACACACACACTCACACACACGTACACATAAAATAGATACATTTTATACACAGATACAATTTTATTGTAACATTTTAAGAAAAACAGCTTTGTAATTTTTTATTTAAAAATATTGGCCTGGTGCGGTGGCTCATGCCTGTAATCCTAGCACGATGGGAGGCTGAGGCGGGCAGATCACGAGGTCAGGAGATCGAGACCATCCTGGCTAACATGGTGAAACCCCGTCTCTACTAAAAATACAAAAAAAAAAAATGAGCCAGGCGTGGTGGCGGGCGCCTGTAGTCCCAGCTACTTGGGAGGCTGAGGTAGGAGAATGGCGTGAACCTGGGAGGTGGAGCTTGCAGTGAGCTGAGATGGCACCACTGGACTCCAGCCTGGGCGACAGAGTGAGACTTCGTCTCAAAAAAAAAAAAAAAAAAAAAACTCAAGAATGACATGGCAGTGGTGAGTGGGATCCTGGGCATCCCTGGGGGAATTGGGGCTCCCCCAAGAGCTCCTGGGAGCACCGCTGGGAGGGGCCTTCAAGGTTAGGGTGGCTGGGTAGGGGCTGGGCCTGACCTGAGACCCTGCCCACCAGGCCTCTTCCAGGCCAGGTTTGCTGTGCTGGGTGGGAACATGGGAGAAGTCACTCTCTGTCCGCGGCCCCCATCGGTGCCTCTGCCACCTGGCCCAGAGGGGGCAGGGACTCTGGGGAGGACAAAGCTGTGGGGGTAGGGAATATACCCAGGATCGGCCAACATTGTCTGCACAAGGGTGGAGGCTGAGAGAGAGGCCTCGGGAATCTGGCTGTGAGTGAGGACGGGCCTGGGGTGGGAAAGCCCCCTACATGGGGAACCCTCAGGTTCCGGGCTGCTGACCATGCCCATCCTGCTCCAGCCCACTGCCCCACTGCCCCCGGTGCCACTGACCAAACAGCAGTACCTATGCCAGCTGCTCCTGGATGCCATCCTGGCCAACATCCACTCACCCTCTTCAACCATTCCCTGTACCGCATATTCATGCCAACCGTGATTGCCATCCACAGCCCACCAATCACATACATCCAACTGGGCTGGGCTTCGCGGAGGGTGGCTGCCTGGCCCTGGGCCATGTGTGCCCAGTGTGGTCACCATGGTGCCTCCCCAAGGCCCCAGTGGTATGCACCCGGAAGCACAGGCTTGAGGACAATGAGCAGCAGAGCATCCCCAGCATGCTCCAGGGCTTGGTGGCCAGGCTGGAGCCCAAGTGCATGATAAACCTGGACCCTTCTCACTGCAGCAACAATGGCACCGTCCGCCTGATCTGCAAGCTGGGCGAGTGTCCAGGAGGGCCAGGCTGGCGCAGGAGAGCAACCCCCAACTGCAGCCCCAGGCCTCTGCTGTCCAAGCTGGAGGGCACAGTGCCCAGACCCCATCCTGTGTTCACGTGCCAGCAGGTTGTCTGCTCTGTCTTCATATACACTGGGCCCAGGACAGACTGGCCATTGCCTCTGCCCCCACCCCCGGAGCCCACGCACCCTCACCTCCCCAACACAGATGCGTCTCTGCTTGCCTGGGGCCCTAGGGAGGTGGCAGGCAGGACCTCTGGGCACCCATCGATGCAGGTCACTCTGGCTTCAGGTTTGGAAATCCGAGAGTCAGAGAGACATCCAGGCTTTGCTGCAAGCCTCACCAGAACCTCCCGGGGTGTGAAGAGTCCTGTTTGGGAGCAGGGCTGTGAGGCGGGGCAGGCCAGGGCTTGTCCAGGTCACAGGTACAGCCTTGTGTGTTGCAAATGACAAGGACCTCCCAAGTGTGCCACCACGTGCCCACCCGCTACCCTACCCAGAGTCCACTGTGGATGGACCGGCAGTGGCTATACAGTGGGCAGACCCAGAGGAGCTGTCTGGGGGCCCAGGGCAGGCAGGGGTCATTCTGGAAAACCAGGCTTCCAGTGCTGCAGGGACAGCCTCTGTGCACTCCAGCCCCTCCCAGCTCAGGCCCCTCCCTCCCCTCTTCTGACTCCCCCTGCGTGGGCAGCAGTGGGTTTTCCAGTGGTCACCTGAGAGATAGGGGTCTCTGCTCTTCTTCTGTGTCCCTTTGCCCCTTCATCTTGTGTCAGGTCAGTTGTCCAGGGTGGCTGTGTTCAGTGGCTGAGGGGTGAGAAAGCCTACGGCTCAAGGACAGACCCTGCTTTTCCCAGAGGCCACCAGGGAGCTCAGCGGGGCTGACAGGTCCTACCAGTAGCTTGGGCACACAAGGCCCCATCTGGGCAATGTGGCTCCAGAGAGTCATGTTGACAGGGGTCAGTGTCCCTGAGCCCAGAGCTGGCACACAGCAGAGCCAGGGCTCGGTCCCCAAGGTTGTCAGAGGCAAAGCCCTGGGCTCCAAATCCCATTCAGATTCAGTTCTTCACTGACGAGGCTCTGGGAGGAGAGGCCGATGGCCAGGCAGGCAGCGTGCAGGGCTCCTCCTGGTGCTTCAGCCAGTCCTGGGGCTGCCACTTCCCAGAGCACTGCCGGGTGTGCAGGCCATGGGTGCAGCACCAGCTGCCTCAGGCTCATGCCCACTGTTCTGTTGCAGGCACCAACCCCTTCCTCAGGTCGGTGCACCGCTGTGTGACTTCCAGGCAGCCACAGCCCGGACAAGCACTCAGTTACCACCTTGCTCAACACCTGTGCCCGGAGCATCCACAAGGCCTGCCTCTCAGCTGCATAGCCAGGACTGCAGGGATGGCCCGCAGCCTCATCGGGGCCAAGGACGCATGCCTCTTGTCAGACACTTCTAGGTGTTGGCGTCCATGGAGAGCCTGGAGTTAGGTTAGCTTTCCTTCTTTTCTCTCCTGCCTTGGGGATCTGCCAAATGAAATCCCACACTTGTACAGACTGAGACGGGTGCGGTGGAGCAGGCTGCTCGCTGTGGCCTGTCCAGGGTCCGGGTCCATCTCAGCAGCATGAGGGTGCGCTCAGGGTGTTGTTAGGGCATCTTGTGTGTGCTCAACACGCTCCTGCCCCTTTCTATAGGAGAACACAGAGGACATAGGAAACCCTTCAAACACACATCGGATTCTCTGCTCACAGTTTTGGGTTCAGGCTGTGCTGCTTTGGGCAGGTGGGGCACCCCCCAGGGAAGCCCCTAAGTCCAGGGCACAGGCTGCCTATCGGAGGGAGGGCTGGCCCATGGCTGCTGCCAGCTCCCCACCACCAGCTGGGCCTCAGCCCTCACGGCATTCCTGCTGAGCACTGTGGGGCCCCCAGGGAGCAGGGGCACGGGGGATCCTGCTGCCGGCACCCCTGTGTCACTCATGTGAGGGCCATGTCCCCATTGTGAAGGATGAAGAGCGAGGCCCTCTGGACCCGCGTCCTCAGAACACTATGCGCTGCCACCCAGAGAGAGCGGGCCTGGCGGTGGGTGGGGCCATGCAGTGAGCGCCTCCCTATGTTGCCCGCTACCCTGGGCACTGGCCAGCAGCCCTTTGGTGACAAGAGTCCCCCCTTTTAATGCGTACCACCCCATCATCTGTGATTGTTATAATCTTGTTATTCCTGTGTTTGTCAGGACTCGTCACTGTGTCCCCCGCTCCATGAAACTGGGCCTGCTGTCCTGTTAGGATGCTGTAAGCCCCCGGGCCTGGGCTGTCCTTTCGGACACACTGTCCCATTCCTTGGCCTGGTTCATCCCCAGCTTCCTGGCAAAGTTCTGCTCCCTGAAGCAGGAAGAGGCTGAGATTAATGCCAACGAAGTGGGGCCATGGGCCTGGGAAGACTGTGTGGCTGGCTGAGGGTAGGCACTAAGCTGGCCACCCCACCCCCGACATGGACATGGCTGTGCTGTGGCGGAAGGGGTGGTGCGGGCATGTCCACGGCACTCGAGACAGCCCTCCAAGGAGGAGGGCGAGCCTGGCTGGACCCCCTGTCTGCGGTGCTGTGTCAGGGCAGGAGAGGACAGCCTGTTGCCCCCAGGAGTGTGCAGTGTGGGCAAGAGACAGAGTGATCATGTGTTTGGAACGCAGCCCAGCCAGGGGACCAGAAAAGCCCTCCCGCTTCCAGGGAGGATGTGCATGGCTCTGCCAATGCCTGTCTCCCAGGGCCGCTGGCAGGTCCCAGGATGAGCAAGACTGGGCTGCCCAGGCAGGTCCCTGCAGACAGCGGGGCCTGGGCTAGAGGCCAAGGGCTGGGACTGGGAAGGGACGCGACGCCTGATAGCCAGTGAGGAACCAGGCACACAACTTGGAAATAAACAAGCTTTATTTTCAGTTTCAACAGGTAAGGCGATACCTACTTCATCGTGTGCTTTTATGTAAATGCCAAATAGCAAAATAACAGCTAGAAAATAAACAGTTTGTCAGTTTGAAGATCAAGTACTTTATCTATCTTGAGTGTTATCTATCTTGGAATTTAGCCAGGCCTAAAAGTAGCGGAAGTATCAGGAAATGCTATAGAGAGCCAGTCTCCAGCTGCAGGTTGGTGGGCCTGGCACTGACCAGATGCGGGTGGCTCAAAGCACCAAGCGATGCAGGCGCCGTTTCTGCATTGCCTGCAGCCTCTTCTGCCTCTCGGCAAAGTTGTTCTTCGGGGTCTGCTTCAGTGCGGGCAGGATGGCACGCTCCGCCACAGGTGGGCTCAGAAGCAGGCTGGGGGCGGGTAGAGGGACTGTCACCGTGAGCATCCCCGGGAGTGGAGTGTGTGGGGAGTGCAGCCTGCATGGCCCTCACAGGGGCACAGAGAGGCCTCAGCGAGCTCTGCTTCTGCGCTGCCACCCTCCCTTCCCCACTCCCTCCCTGGGGCCCAGGCTGCAGGGCTGCCCCACTGTCCCCATGCCTGTGGGACTTACCATTTCTTGGAGAGGCTCTTGGTGGAGACCTTGGGGAAATGCGTGGCTTCTTGGTCCCTGGGTGAAGGAAGAGTCAGCAGTGAGCTGTGGATAGGCCCCCAGGGATGGGGCAGGGGTGCACCAGGCACTCACCTGGGAAAGCTAGCTTCCTCCGGGGCCGCCTGGGGCCTCTGGCTCCCTTCCAGGAGGGACTTGAGGTGCTGCAGCTGAAAGGCAGGGGCAGGGGCGTGGTGGGGCCTGTGGCGGCACCAGACTGCCCAGGGCCACCCCCACCACCCAGGGCCTCACCTCTTGGGTCTGCAGGAGGTTGGTATTCCACAGCTCGCGGATGAGCACTTCGCACTGCCTAAGTGTGGTGGGCTTTCGCAGGGGAAGGGGCAGGATCATTGGGGGATGTGCCCCGACCCCCATCTGCCTGCCCTGGTGCTGGCTGTTCCCCATACAGGCAGCTCCTGCGTTAGAGGCCTCTGCTTTCTCTTTTCTGAAACAGTCATTGCAGCAGCCAGAGGTGACCTGCCCAGGTGCGTCTAACCACCCACCTAGCATGCCTCCCCAGGCAGCGCCCAGGCCAATGTGGGGAAGAGGGCCTGGTTCCCCTCTCCCACTGAGCAGGGTGCTCTGGGCACCAGGTGGGGGTCTCTGGGACTGCGGCCTGTCCCTTTCTCCCCTCTGAAGTTGCCCTAAGGGTCAGATGGGCTTCAGTGGGTGACCAGCTAGCTGCCAGGCTGCTCTTGGTCGTGACCCCACACCCAGTGGGGCATCTTGCTCCAGGCCTGGTCTCGGGATGTGCAGATGCAGGAGCCTGTCCTGCTGGTTGCGCTGCTGAAAGTGTGCACTCTGTAGCATCTCAGGGCAGTCCCACAAACTCAGGGATCACCAGAACCTGTTCCTACTCTGACCTGCTGGCCTAGTGCCCTCCAAAGGCAGGCTGTGGCCAGGGGCAGCAAGCCTTCTCTTGGTAAGAATATTACTTTACTTTTCTCTGAGGAAGTGGTTTAGGGGCTGCTACTGGCCCCCTTCGTGGGCTCAGGTCAGCACAGGTACTCTGCAGGACCCCCAGGGGAAGGGAGGAAGACAGCGCCCACCGATGGGTAGAGTGTGGCCATCATCTGCTATCATGAGCCCTGGAGACAGGCCCCTGGAGCTAGGGGCAGAGCAGTTGGCTGACTGCAGGGCGTGAGCCTAGTAAATGTAGTCATGGGGCCCTTAGAGTGCAGGCAAGACTTACCTGGCCTGCCCTTGCACCCCAGGAACACCCAAGCCTTACCTGGCCTGCCCTTGTACCCCAGGAACCTTGTCCAGCTTGCTGTTGTGAAGTAGGGGCTCCTCTTCCAGGTCCGCCTTCTGGGGGACGTCAGCTTTTGAATCTTGCTTGTTGAAGGAGCCGGGCTGGGGCCTGGCCTTGCCTTGAGAGTTGGCTGCAAGTCAGACCCTACAAGGCCGGTCACTGCAGGCACCAACAGTCACTGCCCAAGTTTTCCAGGAACAGCTGTGTGTACCCAAGAAGCCCCTGTCCCTGCCTCAGTTTCCTCCTCTGTAAAGGGAAGCCTGCCTTGGAGCGTTCTGGGGGGAATCAATGTGGTTCTGAGGGTGAAGCCCATGGGTGGTGCCTGTGAACACTCTAGAACAATCAACATAGTGGAAGCTGGCCCCATCTTGGGTAAAATGAAACTGCATGAGAGGCTTGGGACCCAGCCTGCATGGGTTTCCTCGGCAAGGACAAGGCCCGTCTAGCACCTGGGCCCATCACAGGAATGGTGGGGGTTAGGGCTGGGCTGAGGAAAATGCCCGGCCTCACAGAGTGGGGAAAAGAGGCTCTCTGCTCCCAGTTCACTCTGCAGAAGGTGCCATGAGCCCAGGGCTCCGTGGGCAGTGCCATCCCTCCTGTGTCCTGCCTGCTTGTGGCGGGGACACGGCCAAGCAGGGCTGCTGCTGGGCAGCCAGGGTACATCCTCCCTAGAAGGCCACCTGAGGAGGCCCCTCCTGCCTGCTTGCTGCCCCGCCCTGGGGTGCCTGCTGTGAGGCCTTACTGCCCTGTGACTGGTCCCTGGTCCTGCCCACCCCCCCTTAATCCCCTCCCGGTGGCTTCAGCTTGCAGGGCTCTTTTCAGCTGCACCTTCATCCCCAAATCCTGGAGCTTGGCCCAGCAGAGGGCGCCTGGTCAGCACCCCTGTGAGCACATGGACGCCAGCCTGCTCACCTGAATTAGAGATGGACTTGACAGACTGGAAGCTTGACGTGGAGAGGCTGTCTGCAGGAGAGCGCACAGTGTCGGCGCTACCGCCCGCAAGGCGCCCACGCTTGCCTCCTGGCCTGTGTGTCCGTGAGGAGCCCTCCTTCAGCCTGGCAGGGCTGGGTCCTCCCGGCTCTACCCACACTCCGTTGATGCAGACCCAGCGAGCGCCCAAGGGAGCAGAGGCCCTGGAAGGGTGGTTTCCTGAGGGGCCATCTGGAAAGCAGGAGGGCTTGGGACACATGGAACAGCAGGTCCCGAGGGAGAGCATGGCCTCTTCCCGTGTCCTGTCAGCATCCCCAGCACTGCAGGGCTGGGGCTGCCGACTTGGGCCACACTTTGCCCAGAACAGCTCACTGGAGTTGCCACAGCGGCTAGGGAAGGGCCCTCCCTCAACCCCATTCTCCATGTCTCCCTGGGAAGGGAGAGCCCTAGGCACTGCCCCAGCTGCGATGTTCCCAGGCTGGCTCCATCCACCAGTCAGATGTCCTCCTGATGTCAGCCCCAGCCCCAAAGATAACGGGAAGTGAGCTCGAGACCACAACCCAGGATCCTGGGCTGGGTGTGGGCCGCTGTCAGGATGGGGAAGTGCCTTGGACAAGTGGCAAGGAAACAGGACTCTGCTTCCTCCCTTTGTCCCCATGGTTGCTGCCCAGATGGCAGGAAGGGATCCCTGGATGGAGTGTGTCCAGAGCCCCTGGGCCCCCAGCATGTCAGGACTCAGAGCCATAGGGCTGGAAATCCTGGGCCTGGCCACAGCAGCAATCTGAGGCAAAGATCTAGCAGGGCAGGGGCTGTCCCAGGGGTTCCTTCCCATTTCAGCTCTACTTGGAGGAGGGAGGTCTGGGGAGCACCCTGTGCCCACCTCCCCACTGCAATGACCTCAGGCCCTGGGCTTCCCGAGAGCAGCACGTGCTGTGCTTGGCTGCATAACATCGTCCAGCCACGGCTAGAGGTAGCGGCATCTGTCCAGGTCCCCCAGAACCTGTACCCACTGGGTTGGCATACAGGGGCCAGTGCAGCCAGGTGGGCAAGGACAGTCTGGAGGGGCTCCCCTGAGTGGCAAGAGCATCCCATCAGTCACTGAAGGGCCCAGTTCTCACCTTTCTTCTGTGATGTCTGATTCATTATGAGCTTGTAATGGAGATCTGAAAGCAAGCACACGCTCTCCTCAGCACTTGTGAAACCACAGCCATTCTGAGAGAAGAAGCCTGGCCTGTCCTCTCCTGGCTGCTGAGCCCGAAAGTCCTGCCCCCCGACTGGCTGATTGGGCCCTGCCCCATGGATCCCGCTCTCCACCACGCCTTCGTCGTGGGTGTCAGGCCAGGAATGGCCCTGCCTGTTCCCTAGGCAGAGCCCACCCGGCATATCGGCCTCATCCATCTGAGATGACTGGAGGGCATCCACACTGCCCAGGCAGGGCCTGGGCTTTAGGGGTACAGAGGTGAACTCCGGAACCCCTGGCTATGGCGGTGTCATGATCCCGTGGGGATCAGGGACTGCGGGGGAGGCTCAAGAAGACATGAGGAACTGGGCGTCCTGAGGCTCAAGAAGACATGGGGAAGGGGGGTCCTGACAAAACAGACGCCTGGTGATGGGATACTCGGCACTCAGGTAAGGCAGCACCAGGGAACGGGGCGGGAGAAGAGGCCGCGGGCACTGGTGCCCTTGCTGGAGCCCTCCTAAAGCAAGAGCGAGGAGCGGAGCCACATCCCACATCCTGGCGGGCCCTCCTTCTGCTCGGGGCAGGAGGGGTGGGGGAGGAGGGAGGGAGAAAGGGGGGCGTGGGGGTGAGGAGCAGCTAAGGGTGCAGTTGGGAAGGCCCCGCCGGAGGACAGCATGGGCACAGGCGAAGCGGGGACGGGGTGGGGGGCGGGGGAATGCCTGCTCCTGATCCGATGTGTTTAGCTGGAAGAAATTCATTGAGCTGCGCACTCGCACTTGGGCACGTTTACCTGTATAAAATTTTTGTTTTTGTTTTTTTGAGACGGAGTCTCGCTCTGTCACCGAGGCTGGAGTGCAGTGGCAAGATCTCGGCTCACTGCAAGCTCCGCCTCCCGGGTTCACGCCATTCTCATGCTTCAGCCTCCCGAGTAGCTGGGACTACAGACGCCCACCACCACGCCTAGCTAATTGTTTTGTATTTTTCGTAGAGACGAGATTTCACCGTGTTAGCCAGGATGGTCTCGATCTCCTGACCTCGTGATCCGCCCGTCTCGGCCTCCCAAAGTGTTGGAATTACAGGCGTGAGCCGCCGCGCCCGGGCCCCTCTGTAAAGTTTTTAACAGAGGTGTGTCTGACCCTGCCTGGAGAGGAGAGGACTGGCCGAGTCAGCATCTGAAATGCTGCTGCCCTACGAGACAGGCAGACAGGGTCGGCAGTGCCCGGGGGCCACGCAGGTCTCCCTCTGGGAGGAGGGGACAGCTCAGCGTGGCAGGGCGGGCTTACTGTCCTGTGTTCCCCCTGAGCCCAGGCGTGTGCTGGAGTTGATGGCTGTGTTTCTGTGCTGCGGGAGCGGCAGTGTTGAGTGTGCCTGGGGAGGCAGGGCCGGCCTAGGGCCCCGCGCCGGCTCACCCTTGTTCTCCCGCTTCAGGTGCTCGATCTCCTCATGGAGCTTGGCCAGCATCTCCGAGTGCTGCTGCTGCAGGAACTGCAGGCTCTTCTCCAGGTCCAGGTTCCGTTTCTGCGGGTCGCTCTGCCTGAGCTGCGGGCTCAAGGACTGGACGCCCACAGAGGGGCGCCGGCGCCGAGAGCCCGGGGTCGGCGAGCTGGGGGGCCGCGTCCCAGCCGCCACCCCCGCACCGCTCATATCGCCATCGCCAGGTACCCTCCCGCTGCCACTGCACCCCGGCTCAGTGGCCAGGCCGCCCTAGCCTGGCGCCCCGTCACCATGGAAACCGGGCGACGGAGGGCGCGAGGCGGTTGGCGGGGGCGGGGCCTGTCGCTGGCTCTTCCTGGGTGAGTAGTGATTTACAAGGCATCCGGGGCTGGGCGCCGGGGCTCGCGCCTGTAATCCCCGAACTTTGGGAGGCCGAGGCGGACGGATCATTTGAGGTCAGGAGTTCGTGACCAGCCTGACCAACATGGCGAAACCCCGACTCTACTAAAAATACAAAATTTAGCCGGGTGTAGTGGCGGGAGCCAGTAATCCCAGCTACTCTGGAGGCTGAGGCAGGAGAATAGCTTGAACCGGGAGGCAGAGGTTGCAGTGAGCCGAGATCGCACCGCTGCACTCCAATCTGGACGACAGAGACTCTGTCTAAAATAATAATAATATAATAATAATAATAATAATAATAATAATAAAAGGCATCCAGGCATCCTTTCCAGTGTGAATGGAAAGTGAGACCCCGTCTCTAAAAAATTAAAAGAAAAAAAACCCGGGCATGGTGTCTTGCGCCTGTAGTCCCAACTGCTCGGGAGGCTGAGGCGGGAGGATTGCTGGAACCCCGGAGGTCGAGGCTGCAGTGAGCTATGATGGCACCACTGAACTCCAGCCTAAGTGACAGAGTGAGATGCCTAAAAATAAGAGGCTGGGCGCGGTGGCTCACACCTGTAACCCCAGCTACTCCGAAGGCTGAGGCAGGAGAATCACTTGAACCCAGGAGGTGGAGGTTGCAGTGAGCCAAGATCGCGCCATTGCACTCCAGCCTGGGCGACAGGGTGAGACTCTGTCTCAAAAAATAAATAAATAAATAAATAAATTTAAAAATAATAAAAATAAAAAGAAGTCTTATTTTTTTTACAAGGCCTGCCCTCAAAAAAAAAAAAATCACAGCCAGGCCAATCATAATTTTGCCAGATACCAGCAAACCTGGCGGAAGGGAACATAGCCAACCCCAGCCTGCTCTGGCTCTCCTTCCCCACATCTTACTGCCACATCAGCGGGGCTCCTGTATAATAACAGGGGATACGAGTGAAAGAACTGCTCATCTCAGAGCTTATTCGAGAAATCTCTAGGAAACCGTAAAGACAACAGGGAGACAAAAACTAAGACACTAGAGGAGGTTTAAGCCTCTGACACCTCCAGTTAACAAACAGCACACATGGCGCAACCCCTAACCAGACCAACATAAAACTTCACACAGAAAGTCCATTTACTGGTTGAGCACGACCAGCCCTCAACAAAAACTTGCAAGGCATAATAAAAAACAACACAGTTTGAAGACACAGCAAACATCAGAGCCAGACTTAAATATGGCAGAGATGTTGGAATTATCAGAACAAGAAATGGAATATGACTATGATTAATATGCTAAGGGCTCTAATGGAAAAAGTAGACAACATGAGATTACAGACTGATAATGGGAACAGAGAAGTAGACATTCTAAGAAATAATCTAAAGAAAATGTGAAGGCCAGGCAGGGTGGCTTATGTCTGTAATCCCAGCACTTTGGGAGGCCAAGTTGGGCAGATCATTTGAGGTCAGGAGCTCAAGACCAGCCTGGCCAACATGGTGATATCCCATCTCTACTAAAAAATACAAAAATTAGCTAGCGTGGTGGCATGCACCTGTAATTCCAGCTACTTGGGAGGCTAAGGTGGGAGGATTGCTTGAATCCAGGAGGCGGAGGTTGCAGTGAGCCGAGATCATGCCACTGCCTTCAAGCCTGGGCAACAGAGTAAGACTCCATCTCAAAAAAAAAAAAAGAAAAAAAAGAAAAGAAAATGTGAGAAGTCGGCCAGGCACAGTGGCTTACACCTCTAATCCCAACACTTTGGGAGGCTGAGGTGGGCGAATCACTTGAGGTCAGGAGTTCAAGACCAGCCTGGGCAACATGGTGAAAACCCATCTCTACTAAAAATACAAAAATTATTGGGAGGCCGAGGCGGGCGGATCACGAGGTCAGGAGATCGAGACCATCCTGGCTAACACGGTGAAACCCCCATCTCTACTAAAAATACAAAAAATTAGCCGGGCATGGTGGTGGGCGCCTGTGGTCCCAGCTACTCGGGAAGCTGAGGTAGGAGAATGGCGTGAACCCGAGAGGCGGAGCTTGCAGTGAGCCAAGATCGTACCACTGCACTTCAGCCTGGGCGACAGAACAAGACTCCATCTCAAAAAAAAAAAAAAAAAAAAAGGCAGGCATAGTGGTTTATATCTGTAACCCCAACTACTCAGGAGGCCGAGGCCAAAGAATTGCTTGAACTCAGGAGGTGGAGTTTCCAGCAAGCTGGGATCCTGCCACTGCACTCCATCCCAAGCAACAGAGTGAGATTCTGTCTCAAAAAACTAAAAGAAAATGTAAGAAGTCAAAAACACAACAGAAATGAAAAGTCAGGTGCATGGCTGATGCCTGTAATCCCAGCACTTTGAGAGGCCAAAGCAGGAGCATCTCTTGAGCCCAAGAGTTGGAGACCAGCCTGGGCAATATATCCAGACCCTGTCTCCACAAAGAACTAAAAAATTTGCCTGCATGGTGGTGCACACCTGCAGTCCCAGCTACTGAGAAGGCTGAGATGCAGCGAGCCATGATTGCACCACTGCACTCCAGCTTGGGCAACACAGAGAGACCTTGTTTCAAAAAAAGAAGGAAAATGATATAGGAAATTTGGATCTAAAAAAAGGGAAGTGCATTAGAGAAGGAATAAATTAAGATAAAATATAATCTTTATTATTATTTTTAACAGATGACAGTTTGCTCAAAAAAATTATGGCAACATGTATTCAGTAATTATGGTTTATGGACAGCTGCAATGAATGGCAGCAATATTACTGCTGGGAGGGAGGATATCCTGAGTGGAGAGAAATTCATCCAGGCAGGAGTGCAGTGGTGCGATTATAGCTCACTTGCAGCCTGGAACTCCTGGGCTCAAGCCATCCTCCTGCCTCAGCTTCCCTAGTAACTGGGATTACAGGCACACACCACGCCTGGCTAATTTTTTTTTTTTTTTTTTTTTTTTTTTGTCTTACTATGTTGCCCAGACTGGTCTCAAACTCCTGGGCTGAGGCTCTCTTCCTCCCTCAGCCTCCAGAAGTGTTGAAATTACAGGTATGAGCCACTGTGCCTGGTATGTGGTTGCTTTTGAATGTCCTAGTCCTAAACATCTGGTTCCCAAGAAGGAGAAAAGAAAAATGAAGGCAGGAGGAGGTGCTGATCCATAAAAACCTCCTGGAAGGTGTGTACCCAGGGAGGCAGTGAGGGTTGAGGAGGGACGTTGCAAACATAGCAGTGGAGATTGCAGCAGTGGCTGCCTGCCTCTTTGTCTGCATTTTCACAATCAACAGCAGCCATCATCAATCAGAGCACAGATCCCCAGTATTTGGAGGATGGGGCTCTTATTGCCCGCTCTGGTTCCTGCAAGCTATAGAGAAGCTACTCCAGAAATGCATGCATGGCTGCTTGCACCACCAATTTAAATGCCACTTTCTTCTGAAAACACCCTTACAGACCTGCCAGGAAATAATGTGTAACCAGATATGAGTGCATCCAGTGGCCCAGACAAGTTGACATATAGAATTAACCATCACAAGTCCACCCCTTGTCAACCTGGCACCCATACACATCTCCTTAAACCATACTTACTCTCCAAATAAACACAATAACCCAGTGTTATTGTGTTAGCAGTGGAAGGTTTCCGAGTTAATAGTGTTAGCAGTGGAAGGTGTCCGAGTTAATAGTGTTAGCAGTGGAAGGTGTCCGAGTTAATAGTGTTAGCAGTGGAAGGTGTCCAAGTCACTGGCAGTGAATCCGGATGGGTCTTCAGCAACCACAATTCTTGGCTCCTCAGAAGAAGGAATTCGACTGAGGGGCATAAGGCAGAAAAAGAGACCAAAGCAAGTTTCAGAGCAGGAGTGGAAGTGTATTTTAAAAGGCTTTAGAACAGGAAAGAAAGGAAAGTATGCTTGGAAGAGACCTAAGTGGACACATGAAAGTCAAGTGTGGTGTTTAACCTTGATCCTAGGACTTTCTAGACTAGCCCCTTTCCCATGATCCTTCCCTTAGGGTGGGCTGCCCACATTTACAGTACCCTCCTTACCCTTGGGAGTTCCTAAACACATGCAGTGTGTTTAGGAAACTGTATGCATGCCCATCTGAGGTTTTCGGGTGGGGTGCCCCCCGAAGGTCATACTCCACCACTTTGTCTCTTAATGCACATGCCTGGGAAGTTGATTCTCCCTGGAAACTGCATTCAATTAACACTTTAGTGAAATAGGTGTGGCCCATCAAGAAATGGCCTGTCCCTGGCGCCAGCTGCCAATTTATCACTTTTATTTTTTATTTATTTTTTGAGAGGGAGTCTCTGTCACCCAGGCTGGATGGAGTACAGTGGTGCGATCTCGGCTTACTGCAACCTCTACATCCCAGGTTCAAGCGATTTTCCTGCCTCAGCCTCCCAAGTAGCTGAGATTAGAGGCATACGCCACCACACTAGCTAATTTTTGTATTTTTAGTAGAGATGGGATTTCATCATGTTGGCCAGGCTGGTCTCGAACTCCTGACGTCAGGTGATCTTCCTGCCTCAGCCTCCTAAAGTGCTGGGATTACAGGCGTGAGCCACTGCGCCTGGCCAAAAGTAGGAATTCTTGACTGGGAAACAATTTGATATATTTCGGCAAAATTATGACTTGAGAAAATTATGCTAGGAATTCTGGCTTTGGGAGTCAAGGGAAGCTAGCTTAATTTTTACAGTGAAGGCTACATAAGAGGCCTCTCTCCAGCGTGGTGGCTCACACCTGTAACCCTAGCACTTCAGGATGCGGAGGCGGTCCCATCACTTAAGCCCAGGAGTTCAAGATCAGCCTGGTAACACAGTGAGACCCCGTCTCTACAAAAAAATTTAAAAATTAGCAGGGTGCAGTGGCGCATGCCTGTAGTCCTGGCTACTTGGGATGCTGAGGCGGAAGGATTGCTTAAGCCCAGGAGTTAAGAGGCTGCAGTGAGCTGTCATGGTGCAGTGCACTCCAGCCTGGGCAATATAGCAAGACCTTGTCTCAAAACAGAGAGTTCTCTCTCATTTATATTGGAAATGTCAGGGTTATTGGTGAGAGCTGGCCTTTAGGGGATCTAACTTGCTCTTGGATGTCCAAGGGGAAAGGTGTAGATTTCTCCTGACTGCACAGGGCCTCTGCTTGTGAGTTGCTTGCACAAGATGATCAGAATCTGACTTACCTCGGATCACGGGGGCGCTTGTATATCCTAGCGGTAGATCGTGGAAGGGAGTGGGCCACGAATGGGATCCAGGGAATGGGATTGTCTCGGGGCAAGGAGGACGATGCGGAGGTGCAAGGGGCAGGGGTGGTGTCAGGACAGCCTGAAGCTGCGCTGCCAGAGGCTCTGGGCCACGTGGTCAGAAAAGCATCAGATTTGGCCTGTTAGCAGGCGAGTGTGGCCCAATGGCAAAAAGTCAAGGGCATCCTAGGAGCTGAGGAGGCGGTGGCAGTGGCAGTTAGGGCAAACCACTCTGGAAGCATCCAGGGGTGGAGACGAGAATGTGCAGGAGCTCCTGCCTCCAGCCAGGCCTCCCTCCTCCATGTGCCCCAGACAGAACTGCTTCCCCTGAGTTGCTCCAACTCGTCCTTCCCCGGAAGTCCCTCACAAGTGCCTCCTGGCCGGGCCCCCCCAACTGCATTTTGCTCTTGTCCCAGCAGTCCCATTTTCTCTACAGTGAAAGTTCTTGGCAAAATTTAAATCCCATTTTATTGGCGAGGTCCCTACCCCCCTACCTGGAAGTGGCTGGAACCTAGCTGCCCGCCGCTGCCCTCGCTCCCCAGGCAGAAGCCACTGAGCACCAGCTGGCCTTGTGGCCATCGCTGTCCAGGTCCCAGCCCCCAGGACCCTGACCCCTCGCCCAGCTTTGCTGTTCTTGGTTCTCAGTGCATTTTTGCCTGCCCCCCACTCCTGGCCAGACAGTTCAGCCCCCAGCAACTCCCGCAATCCTCGGAGCTTCTGGAAGCCATAGACTTGGCGGCACATGTTCCCGGTGGTCAGCTTTTCTTTGAGAACAGGGTCTCACTCTGTCACCCAGGCTGGAGTATAGTGGCGTGATGAAGGCTCACTACAGCCTTGATCTCCTGGACCCTGACGATCCTCCAAACTCAGCGTCCCAAGTAGCTGGGACCACACATGTGAACCACCATGCCTAACTTTTTGAATCTTTTGTAAAGACAGGGCAAAGTCTACTGTGCCTCTGAGAGAGGAAAGCATAGGAAGCCAGAGGCCCAGGCCTGTGGACACTAGGGGGAGGGGCCGACAGGGTGCCCAACAGTTGTTTCTGCAGCCCCCGTGTGCTCAGGGACTCTGTACAGGTGAACCTCCTAGAGACTGAGCCCAGGTGCCAGAAGACTCAGAAGCAAGGACATGTTTATTCAGATCCATGGTCGTTACAAGCTTGATTTTTGGTCACAGGCCCTAAAATGCCATTACAGTTTACATCAAAATACAAAGCCCAACATTTACAATTTCAAAAACATTAAAGCAAACCCCCAAAACCCCACACCGAAAACAAAGGCTTGGTTTGGAAATCACCACTGAGATGCTGTTCTCCCTCGCATGTCGCCTGTGGGGTGAATGAAGGTGAAGACCCCGTGCTGGTTTCTGTCAGATAATCTGTAGTTGTATATTTTGAATACTTAAGTACCATTGAACGGTTGCCATGTCTTTGAGCACTTGATGTTACTGAAGTGACAATGCTTCTGACCATCTTTGGCTGCAGAGCAGAAACTGGCAGAATCCGACCCCATCGACCCAGCAGTGTCCCCAACGCCTGAGGACCAGCACCCATCTGTGACAAGGCACAGGGGTCCGCGATGTTGGCCACTGCTTTGGGTGATGTGCTCAATGGCTTGGGGTCTGCAGTGAAGCACCTGGGCTCTGGGAGGGTCTTAGGCTCCTGAAACATGGAATTCTACGGCCCAGTCTTGGAACAGCTGGGAGAACATGAAGAACGCACCCCAGAGTGAAGAATCAGGAGAGCCACTCTCTGGTTTTCTCACAACTCTAGAAACTTTGATTCATTTCTGGAGTGGAGACTTAAGCCACCGTCCTGGTCCCACACAGAGAGAGGAGGCGCCACAACCCACTCTGCCCACCTCAAGGCCAGCCAGTGGGGAGGCCAGGCCCAGGCGGCTCTTGGCAGGCTGGCTCCCAAGCTTCGTGCAGCAGAGTAGCCAAATGGGCACTGGAAAAAAGGCCCCGAGAGCTGGCTTGGCCATGAGTCCTTGGCAGAGGGAGGGAAAGGCCGGCGCTGAGCTCTGCACTGTCACAGAGCGTGGCTGTTGAGCCCTGGTAGCCACTCCTTTGCTGGGGCCCACCTGCCTTCCCTTCTTGGTTGTGTTTCCTCCAGATGCCTCTGCGGCTGCAGGAACCCCGCTCCAGAAGCCTGAGGATGACCGTGTTCCCTCCTGGAGGGGCTTCCCAGGTCCTCTGAGCCCAAGGGTGGGGCTGTGTGGCAAATCCCTCCAGCCTGCTCTGAAGGCAGCTGACACCTTCAGGGCTGGTGCAGCTTCCCCCGCTCGGTCAGCAGTGTCATGGCAGAGGCGTAGAGGACGTAGCCCAGGGTGAGCAGCAGCGTGCATGGGAGGGGCCCGACACAGAACAGAGAGGCCACGAAGAAGGCCAGCAGCAGCGAGACCAGTGTCCGGTAACTGCCCAGGAAGCGCAGGCTGAGCCTGGGGCCGTGGGTGTGGCCGGCCACCTGCCTCCGCCCCACAGGACTCAGCAGGTGCCTGCTGGCCAGCCCAGGTTCTGTGAGGTGGTAGCGACAGAAGCTGCCGAGGAAGTCATCCCGGGAACACAGAGCCGCCATCTGTCCTGCAAACTGAAGCACAGAGGCACGGGGGTGTGGGGTGGTGGCACCACAGGCCTCAGGACAGCAGTACCCCACCCTCACAGGCCACCCCGGGACTGCACCCCAAGCAGGAGCATCTAGAACCCTCTCTGAAGAGGCCAGGCCTGCCCTCCTGCCCACTCTGTGGTTGATGGCAGACGACAGCCTGAAGAGTGTGCGACCAAGCTGGCGATCTTATAGCTCCGGATGGGCTGCAGCTCCGGGTCCCCCTGGTACTCAATTTCAAACCTTCGCAGCCCACTGATGATCTAGAAAGCCAGGCCATGGGGTCGGGTCAGAAAACACAGCCCCACACACAACTCAGAGGAGCCTGATGGCCTCTGTTCACGAGGGAGGAGGGAGCTGGGGACGGGTCAGGGCCCAGCCCATGCGCCTCTGAGACACGGGCCTCTCACCTGGTACCGCCCCAGGGGCGTAAGGATGAGTCCGTCCTTACCCACGATGCAGTCGGGGAGCTGCTGTTTTCCATTCTCATCCTGGGTGGTGCCCAAGGCAAGTGTGAACTGCCTAAGCTGCGCTTCGCTGAGCTGCCAGAGAGAAATGCCACTGCCCTCAGCATCAAGATGAAGAGAGGGGACCAGTCTTCACCCCACCAGCCTACAACAGTGGCAACAAGGGGACCCAGATATGACGCTCGGGGTGTGGGCCTGCCTCCCACAACACTGGGTCCATACGTGTGGGGCCTGGGACTGGTACGTGGCTGACCACAGGCTGGGTGGAGTGGATCCTTCAGGGAAGGGGACCCTGATGGCGGTGGGGCAGGCCCCATAGCTCGTACCCGGAATATCTGGCGCAGGTACTCCAGGGCCTTCTCCAGGTATTCATCTGTCTTCCGGACACTGTCTTGCCCCATCTCGTCCAGGTCGTTGGCTGTGTAGGAGCCACTGGTGTCCATGGAGCTAAAGCCCAGCCATGAGAGGAAGGAGTGGCCAGCCGGGCTCTCCGCACACTGGTCGGAGATGGACTTGGCTGTGTGTTTGGCCTGTGTGATGAGCTGAGCGAGGCGCAGGACCTGCAAGGGAGGCGTGGGCAGGTCACCAGCAGGATAGGCCTGTGCTGCCACCCAGGCAGCCCCAAGAGCAATGCACAGCCAGACTGCTGAGCATCAGGAGGAGTGGCTTCTGCCAGAGGACTTTTAAAGACTAAAGGATGATCTTCTACATTTGAAATTTCCCAACAAACACTGCCTTCATTATCAGGAAAAAAATTAGACTTTACTAAAACGGGGGAAGGAGATATGGCGTCAAATCTACACCCAGCCTCCCTCCTTCCTGCCGGATCACAGCACTTCCCGGGTTCTGCTCAGCCCCATGGCTCCAGGGGCCCTGAGGACAGGCACCGCCGACCCACTCACCAGGGTGCGGGCCTCGGGCCCAAACATCGGGGTGTACTTGCAGTCCTGGCCCTCCAGGCTGTAGACGTGGCTCTTCACCTTGAAGGAGGCATCAGTGACCGCTGGTGGCCAGGGTGACAGGAAGCTCCCAGTGAATGTGGGGGCCGTGAAGAGTCGGTGCTGGCGGTGGGGGATGACCAGCTCTGGCTCCAGGAATAGCTGCTCACCTAGAAGGCAGGAGACGAACTGGCATCCACTTCCCAGGGGCAGAGTACCCGACTGCTGCCCTTAGGATTCTGGGGTGTCTCTGAGGTGTCTGGGGAGCCCTGACCCAGGGGTGTCCTCCTGAGGCCCTGCCTGGCAGCATCTCCCACACAGTAGGTGGCTGACATGGGGAGGGCGGATGGGGGAGCTGCTGGTTCACAGAGCCCCTAGCAGTGTCTGCAGGAGGTAAACAACAGGAGGATCGACAGAAACCAACGCCCAACCCAGCCAGGACGAATGCAAGGCAGAGACCAGGCTCACCTCCTGAAGCGGCCACCAGAGTTGCCAGGGAGAAACGGCGGGGTCACGGGGCCGCAGCTTGGACCGTGCCGGCCCGCTCTGTGGGCACACCTGCGATCCCCCACCCAGTGCCTGGTGGCTGCAGGGCAGGCAGGATCCAGCCAGTTTCAGACTTCACTGCACAGATGTGTCCCAGGAGTCTCCACAGCACCCTTTGCCGGGGCCCACTCTGGACGTGTGGGTCCCTCTTAAAGACCAGCCACCCCCAGCCAAGGGCCTGGCCCTGGTCTGGCTGGGTCGACGTCTACCCGGCTGGCCCAGGCTGAGGACTTACCTTTCTGAATCATCTCAGCCAGGTTGGGCTGGGCAAAGACTTTGGCCACTCGGAACACCATGAGCGCGTGCTTGGGGCTGACCAGGTCTGTGCGGAGCGCGCGGTTCAGGAAGCCCACAAACAACTTGGTGTACATCAGCAGGTTCTCCTGGACAAAGGGCGCCCTGGGGACCGAGGTGGCAGGTTGGCGCCAGCCTTCCAACTGGAGGCGGGGTCTGTGCCGGTCCATGCCCCTAATGCCCTTGCTCACCCTTGGGCTTTCAGACTCTCCCTAGCCAAGGTGACAAGCTGTCACAGATGACAGCTCAGGGGGCCACGGGCAGGCAGGGAGGGCAGGACAGAGGCAGGTAAGACCCAGGCCCTCTGAGGATGCCACATCCTTAACAAGGCTGAGGCCCCTTTCCAAGTGGATGGAGGCCATCATGGCAGAGGCCAGCCCAGAGCCTGAGGGGGCTGAGGGAGGATCCCTCAGAGGGTCCAAAGGGGAATGCCTTGGTCAAGGAGGGGAGGGGTCAGTGGCCATGCCAGGTGCCACGGAAGCCTGGGGTCTGCTGTGAGGATCAAGCAGGGGTGAGGGGAAGACAGCCTCCCTCATCCCCTGCTTGATCACTGCTGCTCTGCTCTGTGCTGATGAAGGTCAAGGGATAGTTTGGGGGTGGCTGAACACTCATCTGGGACAGAAGGGAGAGGGGACAGGGCAGGATGGGTCACCCACGGCTTCCATGAGAAACCAATTCTAGGGCCTGGCAAAGTTGAGCCTAGAAAAGGCTGGTCTGTGTTCCGCTCGGCAGGGGCTGGGAGAGGACTTCAGGAGGCCACGGGGGCCAGGGCCAGGCTGGCCCCAGCACAGGCCGCTGGCTTGGCCTCCACCCACTGGAACAATATCCACCTGGGGGAGCCAGTGGCATGTCTGTGAGAGGGGCTGAGGCTCACCATTTCTCAGACACACACTGGGGCTGGGAATCGCTGCCTGAAGCCTGCTTGTCAGGCACGTACCGCCACGGCTGCAGGTAGCTCAGCCACATCTCCAGGACCTGTGGGGGAGGTGTGTGCTGAGGGCTCAGTGGCTGGGGGCCAAATCCTCCGGTGGCCTGGAGCCCAGATACCAGGCGGCAGCTGGGTGGGACTGACTGTTCCCACTTCCCCCAGAGGGCGCAGGAGAGACATGCACAGCCCTGTGAGGTTTGGCTCTCTTGCTGGCCCTCCAGAAGCCAGGGTGGGCTTTTCCCAGCCCAGGGGTCAGAGTACTCCCTGGTCAGGTAAGGGTAGGAACCTGCCCTGCACCAGACAGGTGGGACAGGGCAAGGCTTTCCTGAGGGTTGGCTTTGGAAACTCAAACAGAAAGAACAATGTGGCCCTCCAAGACCCCCTCCTTGCCAAGGCCTCTGTGACAACACTTGCTCTCCTCCTTTATCTGCCCCAGAGGACCTCCCACCTCAAGGCACACAGAGGACACAGGCACACATGTGACGGGGCCAACACTCACAGCTCTGAACAACGCGTCCAGGGACCAGTGGCCAAAGCAATGCTCCAAGAAGAGGTAGAGTTTCTGCTGGACGAACCTCGAGACAGCGGCCCTGCAGGGGATGGGGAGGGTCACCTGCTGCTTGCCCAGTAAGGAGGCCCTGCTCACAGATGACCCCAGGGCTCCCATTAGTGAGGGTTGGCTCCGCCGTGGGAGAGCACCGGGCACCTCCGGGAGGTTCAGCCCCATTCTTCAGAGGAAGAAACCAAGGTTCAGAGAGGCTAGGGAACATCCTAAGGACACACAGCACGCAGGCGGCCGAGCCAGTGCAGCTCCTGCACACACTTCACCCTCAGTCCCATACAAACAGCCCACTCTGCTGGCCCTGGTGGGCCTGGCAGTCACGGCCACCCCAGCTCTTCTGACAGGGTTGAAGAATATGAGATGCAAGAGATGGCAGCACAATGGGGCCTCTCTGGCCAGTCTGGAGAGAGGCTCTGGGAGCCAACTGGGCGGGGTGAGAGGACACCTGCCTAGGCCTGGAGAGGCCTCACGTGCTCTGTGAACAGAAAGGGACTCCCCTCACCCTGCCCTCCATGCCCTGGGGAGAGGTCGCTGTGGGCGACACCTTAGGAGGGGAAAGTGGGGGAGACGGCAGTGGTGGGAAGCCGCAAGGGCCACCCACCGTTTGAACTCCTCCAGGGGGCTGGTGGCGTGGGAGTGGGCGGAGGGTGAGGCCTGCTCTGGCTTCAGGCTGTTGGCAAAGGCGTGCAGGTGCTTCAGCAGCAGGCGCACCACCAACACATGCTCCTCAGTAGGCGTGAACGACTCCCGGGTGGAGAAGGAGGGGTGAGGGCCTGGGAAGGAGCGCGGCACCCATAGCACTCGGCCTCCAGGTCTGACCACATCCCACCCCGAGCCAGTTGCTCTGCTTCCCCACAGGAGGCACGAGCCAGGCCGGGAGTGGGGTCACCCCATGGGGCACCACTGTGCCTGGCACCCAGGAGACGTGCCTTGCACTGCTTGGTCTGAACTGTGACAGCTTGTGGTATGGAAGTGCTTGGCCCAGCGCCCACACAGCCCACCCTGGGGAGGCCTCACTAAGACAGACACATCTGCAGAGGGCCTCCCAGCCCTGCTTCTGCACCGCTGCAAATCCGCAGCGGGTGGCACAGGCTGTGCCCTTGGGCACTGGTGCCTGTCTTGATCCCCAGGGCAGGAGAAAGCCAGCATCACCCACAAGCTCTGGATCCAGGGTCTCCCACCTGCCTCCCAAGTGTGTGCAGAAAGCACATGGAACCCAGGTGTGGTGCCTCGGACCTGTAATTCCAGCACTTTGGGAGGCCAAGGCGGAAAGATCACTAAGAAGTTCGAGATTAGCCTACACAACATAGGGACACCCTGTCTCTACAAAAAATTTTTAAAAGCTGGGTGTGGTGGTGCACACCTATAGTCCTAATGACTCAGGAGGCTAGGGTGGGAGGATCACTTCAGCCCAGGAGTTTGAGGCTGCAGTGAGCTAGGATCGTGCCACTGCACTCCAGCCTGGGTGAGAGTAAGACCTGGTTCAAAAATAAGAACCCCACGGCTTCACTTTCCTCCCCAGTTCCTCCCACCTGCTCCTCATCCTGGACACAGCCAGATGAGAACTCGGCCCAGTAGAAGCCCCGGGCGTCACTTCCTCTGTTGCCCAGGGACCTGTGGTCAGGAAAACCCCAAGACAAAAGCACAGTCAAGCATATTAGGCCAAACTTTTTTTTTTCTTGAGACAAGGTCTTCTTCTGTCGCCCAGGCTGGAGCACAGTGGCGCGATCTCAGCTCACTGCAACCTCCGCATCCAGGTTCAAGCGATTCTCCTGACTCAGCCTCCTGAGTAGCTGGGACGACAAGTGTGTGCCACCATGCCCAGCTAATTTTTATTTTTCATAGAGATGGGGTTTCACCATGTTGGCCTGACCTCAGGTCTCCCAAAGTGCTGGGAATACAGGCGTGATCCACTGTGTCCAGCCTAGGCCAAACTTTTTGATTTGTAACATACAAGCAGGATCCTGGAGATCTAGCCAGAGAGGAAAGCCTTTTTGGTGGCCATGGGCTTCCTCTGGTTGCTTAGCATTGGGAGGGCAGGTGGGAGCATCGAGAGTAGAGGAGGGCAGGGAAGTGGGGGTGCTGAGGGCAGGACCCTGAGTCTGAGTGGACACGCTCGCCTCTCCACACTTGTCCCCTAGCCCTTTGGGCCTTAACACATCTGTGCTGCTGAGGCTGGTGCAGGGCCCAGCCTCTGGGTATATCCTGGGATGCTGTAGACCCCACACGGGCCACTGCCCATATCGCTACCCACTCAAGTCTCCCCGTCAGGAAACTGTCCCCACAGGTCCAAGTGACACACCCCAGAGATCAGTGGCTGAGTCTGAAGCTGGAGCTATGGGGTGGGAGGCATTCTTTTTTTTGAGACAGGGTCTCACTCTGTCACCCACACTGGAGTGTAGTGTCGTGGTCTCGGCTCACTGTAGCCTCTGCCTCCAGGGCTTAAGGGATCCTCCCACCTCAGCCTCCTGGGTAGCTGGGAACACAGGCACACACACCACCACACCAGGCTAATTTTTGTATTTCTTTGTAGAGACAGGGGTCTCGCCATGTTGCCCAGGCTGGTCTCAAACTCCTGAGCTCAAGCAATCCACCTGCCTCAACCTCCCAAAGTGCTGGGATTACAAGCATGAGCCATCGTGGCTGGCTATTTTTCTCTATCTGTATCGTTAAGTCTTTGGGCAATGAATTTGCATTGTTTTGGAAGAAAAGGCCGGGTGCAGTGGCTCACACCTGTAATCCCAACACTTTGGGAGGCCAAGGCAGGCAGATCACTTGAGGTCAGGAGTTTGAGACCAGCCTGGCCAACATGGTGAAACTACGTCTCTACTAAAACTACAAAAATTAGCCGGGTGGGTGGCACATGCCTGTAATCCCAGCTACTCAAGAGGCTGAGGCAGGAGAATCACTTCAATCTGGGAGGTGGAGATTGCAGTGAGCCGAGACCATGTCAATGCATTCCAGCCTAGGCAACGGAGTGAGACTCTGTCTCAAAAAAAAAAAAAAAAAAGACGGAAGGAGAAAAGTATGAGACATAATACCTGTACCTATACTGCCCAACTAGAAGGGCACCAGTGGGGTGGGAAGTTAGACCAGGATCTTTCTCCTCCTCCAGTCTCAGCCCAGGCCCTCCCTCCAATCCTGGCCTGGGATCCTGAGCCGTAACATCCTCCCTGCAGCTCAGGGGAGGGGAAGACCTCCACATGGGAACTGGAAAACTGCCTTCCCCTGCTGGTGCACTTGCCCCACACCACCTGGTCCTTCTGAAGGGTCTGGAGGGCCCACTGTCCACCCCTGCCCCCGGCAGTCACATGGAACCCTCTCAGGCTATTTTCCCATAAGTTTGCTGAGCCAAACTTCTCCCTCAGCTCTGCACCCCCACTGGGCCATGTTCCCACATGGAGTCCCTGGTCACAGTCACCTGCTTGCTTCTTAAGGATGTGTCCCCAAAGCCGCACATTTCCCACTGGGCTGAGACTCACAGCACCTCAGCTCACCCCACCTGGGTCTCGCTGGTCACCTTCCCACCATGGGGTTTGCCAGATGCTTTCTGGACACTGTCCTCCCTCCCTGGCGCAAGCCCTCAGGTCCCTCCTCTCCTCTGCAGTGGCTCCTGCGGAATGAGGTGCCCCCGTGTGCTGTGGCCGCCATCCAGCCCACCAGCGCTAAGGGGCCAACACATTTTCTCATCTTGTGCTCAAATTCCTGTTCAATCATGTGTGCTCCTTCCCAGGTGAACGGGACAGATCACTGGCTGTGAGCATAGCCCGTCTCCCCCGGCTCTCACAGATTCCTCTGTCATCCCTGAAGTCCCCTACAGGTCTGAACTCTGCTTCACTGACCTCAAATCCATCCACACTCTTGTCATTTCTGCCTAGGCAGCTGCAACCTCTATGAGGTCACCACCCACTCTAATCTGCCTCTGGAGGTGTGTATGAGTGGCCAGGGCTCCCCAGGTGAAGGCCGGGTCCTGGCTGGGCTGTCAAGGACTGACAGCTTCTGTGGGCTATAGGGTCAAGCCCCAGGTCCTTCCCACCCCCCTGCCTCACACGCAGGCTCTGGGTCACAGCACCTCCAGGCTGGGTGACAGCTCTGAACAAGGCAGAACCCACACCACCCGTAAGTCCCAGGCCTCTGCGTCTTCAGCTCCTTCCTGAGCGCCAGACCCTGCAGAGTGCAGTGAACCCAGCCACTGCTGAGGCCTGAGGACTCCAGCTCTTCAAACCAGGGCCAAGCACGGGGCCTCCAACACTGGAGAGCTTGTGACACCTCCACTGGCCGGGAACCTGGACAGCCAGGGCCACATGCCCACATGCCTCGTTCTGCCACACAGTCACCACCCCCACCCCCAACCAAACTAGTCTACAAAGCCAGGGGCCAAGCCAGGCTGGAGGCTGACCCCTGCCTCCCCCCGACACAGGGGCTACGCTCTGCTTGGAACTAGCCTCTGGCTCACCAGCGGCCGGCCCCGGCGGCCCCTTGCTTTGCCAGGCATGGACATGCACTCTGGGCAGGGGGAAGGGAACGAATGAGCCAGTACTTCGTAGGCATGGAGGGCCTGGAGGCTGGGTTGGGCGGGGCTGTAGAGGGCGCTGGAGACACTGAGTCGGTAGTGCAGAACCTCCAGCTGAGACAAGGAACAGAGAGATGCCAGAAGAGACAGAAGAGCAGAGGACAAGAGGATGGGGTGGGGAAGGGGAGAGATAGGACCAGACACGGGAGGGGGAAGCGGAGAGAGAAAGAAAGCAATGAGAACGAGCCCAGGAGTGAGGAGAAAAAAACAAAAACAAAGCACGGTCAGTGACAATCCAAATAATTGCAGTCCCAGCAGCCGCGGGCCAGCGCAGCACCCCCCTCCACAGCCAGGCCAGGGCTGTGGCCATACTGTCCTCGCTTTGGAGGCCCGGGCAGAGGGGCCTCCAGGTCACCTGGGTGGCCCCTCAGTATTGCTGGAGCCTAAAGGCCTCTCTAGCTCCTTGGAAGGGCCCAACTCACTGCCCTTCAAGATGGGACCCACTCTCCCCAGTGACTCTGAGGTCACACTATGTGTGGCACATGCAACCCAGAGCCCTCCAAGAGCCCAGGGCCCTCACTGGGACACGCTGCAAGCCACCAAGACCTCAAGATCCTGAGGCTCAGAAAAGAAACCAGCGGAGCATGTTCCAGGAGGAGGACTCTGCCCAGAAAACACATGTGGAATTGACTGGATTTCCCTGGGTTGTCTTAAGAAATTTACCAAATTGGTATAAGACATGATTGATTCCTATGTGTCTAAAACTCAAATCAATGTCCCCTCCATGACTGGCTCTCTGAGAACTGAGGGCGAGGACAGGTCCCCAAGGGTAGCACAGAGACGAGGAGCACAGGCTCAGGCCACCAGGCCCTGCCCTCCACCCTCATAGTCTGGACATCAGCTAAGGTGGTGTGCACATCAGCTCTGACTCCTAGAGGCAGCCTCTCCTACCGCACCAGAAACTCCCACCCTCCAGATACAGTGGGTTCCCAAGGGCGGGAGCCCCTGAGGATCTGGCCACAGCCACACACACCCAGAGGCAGCAGGAACCTGAGGCTGAGCTGGCTCCTACCCAGGACCCTCCGACCTGCTGCCCTGCAGCACCACGGCCTGCCGAAGCACCGCCTTCAGCCCAGTGCAGCCACAGCCGGCCTGGTGCACATCCTGCCCCGCCAGCAGCATGCCTCCTGCCCAAGCAGCACACCCACTGGGCTCCACACAGGAGAAATCAGAACACATGCCAGTCGCCATGACACGCAGAGCAGGGAGGGAAGGAGCAGGGCAGGAAGGTGTTGCCCTCCACAGCCTTCCTCTGTGCCAGACCTGGGGCTCAGGGAGGAATCAGACACATAGTTCCCCAGTGTGGCTCTGCCCTTGCTTGCAGGAACACAGTGGCCTACAGCGCCATGGCCATCCTTACTGCCCACAGGGCCACTGGGGAGCAAGCACGCATCCTGGACTCAAGCAGGGTGAGGAGGATGACCCCAGGAGCCTCACTTCCTGCATCTGAAAATAAGGGCTAGTGCGGACGGGCAGGGATTTCTGTATGGCAGTACGTGTAGCACAGGCCTGGGCAAGCGACAAGAAGCCTTGGGAGACACAGACTTCCACAGCTGCCTTTCTCTGACTCCCACCCACCAAGTTTTCTTGCGTTTTGTGTTTTGCCTGAACTGGAAGAGGCAAAGAGTGGAGCGTCTCTGGGTACTTGGTCCGGCTACTGCAAGGTATTCTGGGCAGGGCCCACCTACCCCAACGTCTGGCCAAGAGGAAGCAAACGTGGGGAAGAAGGGAACTGCACCTCCTGCCCTCCACAGGGACAGCCCCCTGCCCTTCCTCTGGCCCGTGAGGACACAGAATCCTCACAGGTGACAGCCCAAAAGAGCCTTTCTGGCTGACTCTTGAAAGTAGGTGTGCTTACTACACTCCCTCAGAAGGCAGAAGGAGCAACAGAAACACAATGCAGTGCAGTGGCCCCTACCCCTGCCAGGCCACGCCACGCCACATGCACGAGTGCTGAGTGAGTGTCCCAGAGCCCTGCGGGAGGAGCGGGCCCGGGGAATAACCAGGCCCCCAGGCACCAGCCAGGGACATGCAGCAAGTCTGCTCTGGAAGCAGGAAGGGCACTGCAGGCTCTTCGTGACTCAGGAGGCCCAAGATGGGGTCCTCAGCTTTTCCCCATTCTCCGCCCATGTGATTCTGAGGGTGAGGATTTGGGGGACCCTATGCTCTGAGAGAGCCTCCATATGGCAAAGCATGGGGACATGGAACTGGCTGCAGAGACTGTGGCAGAAGCAGACCCACAGCTCTTCGCCAGAACCAGAGGAAAAGTGACAGGATGCTCTTCTGAAGTTTAACTCCATCACCCACATCTGGAGGAAGCCCTCAATAATTCTGTCAGTGACAAAGCCAAAGTTTCCCAAGCATACTGATGCACAGACGCCATGGGCACCAGACTACGTGGCTGATGCCACTTCAGGCAAGGGCACGGATGGGCATGAGTCAAGCTGCTCCATGGAGATGACTGACTGGAGATCTAAGGTTCACCTAGCTGCTTTCTCACTCTGACCGGTCCAGGGGTGGTGCTAGCTCCAGGAACGGCAACAGCAGGAACGACCCAGGGCCTCCGCCACCTCCATGCATCTGAAGGCAGCGTGCTGCCCAGAGAGAGAGTGGGGAGAGGCGAGGTGGAGGGAGAGGAGGCAAGCCAGGCTGCATGCAGGGGGGCACCAGGTGCCACTCGCCACGAGAAGGGCTGCTTGCTCATGCTCTGGAGGAGGTGGGGGAGTAGGGGGAGCAGGCAAAGAAAGCTCCAGGCCACCCCTTCGTGGGAAAGCACAAAGACACTGCTGATGGTCGAGGAGACAGACGAGAAAGTGGCTCCCAGAGGCATCGCAGCTCCCCCACCCCCAGAGCAAGAGCACCACAACCTCATCTGTTCCCGCTGCCAGGGAGGGGGCTCAGGAAGCTGCACAGGGAGGGCCCTGGAAAGGCCAGACTTCCAGGCCTCAAGTGTCTACACGTCAGTGTGCAATACCCCCTGCCCGCCACCGGAAACTAGAGAACGATGCCCACTTCTTACTCGGCTTCTGAGTGACAGGTGGGTGGTGGGTTTCTGCTTCCCACCATCCAGCCTGTGAAAACTCACTCCGAGGCAGGATAAGAAGCAGCAGGCTGAGCAGGGTCAGAAGCAGGAGGTGGGAAGAAAAACTGTGGAAACATACCTTGGCATGAGGGGACTGCATTTTTTGATACATCTCCAAGGAACAGTGATGAAGCCACATTTCAACAAAAACCTGCAAAAAAGCATTAGCTAGTCAAACCATTCTTGACAATGGTGCCAGACCATCCAGTGGGGAAAGGACAGTGTCTCCAACAAGCAGAGCTGGGAACTCATTCCATGTGCAGAACAGCGAAGCTGGGCCCTTCCTTCACACCATCGCCAAAAAATAACTCAAAATGGGTAAGCAACCTGAGGATAAGCACTAAAACCATACACTCTCAGAAGAAAACATGGGAGAAAACTTCATAACACTAGATTTGGCAATGATTAATTAGATATGACGCCCAAAGCACAGGCAACAAAAAGGAAAAAAAATAGACAACTAGACTTCATCAAAATCAACACTCTTGAGCATGAAAAAATACTACTGATAGAGTAAAAAGGCAACCAACAGGCATGGTGGCTCAACCCTGTCATCCCAGCACTTTGGGAGGCCGAGGTGGGTGGATTACCTGAGGCCAGGAGTTCAAGACCAGCCTGGCCAACATAGTGAAAATCTGTCTCTACAAAAAACACAAAAATTAGCTGGGTGTGGTGAGGCATCACACCTATAATCCCAGCTACTTGGGAGTCTGAAGTGGAAGGATTGCTTATGCCCAGGAGTTTGAGGCTGCAGTGAGCCAAGACTGTACCACTGCACTCTAGCCTGGCAACAAAGTTAGACTCTGATTTAAAAAAAAAAAAAAAAAAAAAAAGGGCTGGGCACAGTGGCTCACGCCTGTAATCCCAACACTTTGGGAGGCCAAGGCAGGTGGATCACCTGAGGTCAGGAGTTGGAGACATGGTGAAACCCCATCTCTACTAAAAATGCAAAAATTAGCTGAGCATGGCAGTGGGCACCTGTAATCCTAGCTACTCGGGAGGCTGAGGCGGGAGAATCACTTGAACCTGAGAGGTGAAGGCTGCACAGAGCCAAGATTAAGCCACTGCACTCCAGCCTGGACAACAGAGGGAGACTCCATCTCAAAAAAAAAAAAAAAAATGCTTTGGTCCAGGGAACAGCAGAACCTTCCAGTTCTGCCCTATAAGCCCTGTGTCATGATCTTCTGCCCTCTTCATGGCCAGCACAGCCCACGGTCTACACAGCCAAGAGCCATCTGGGCATCATGGTCCCCTCTGTGAACAGGGGCAACGGTTCTTACCATTCCACCCTGGGAGGATGCTGTGAAATGGTATGGAGGCTTCAAAAAGTGTAGCACCCCAAATACTAGGAGTTATATACAAGATGGGAGATAGAATCCTATCTTATCTACATGTCAGGCTGTCAAAAGCAAGGCTGTGGCTACCAAGTCAGCCCCAGGATCCAGCGTCAGAAGCGGCACCTGCTGAATCTCTCTGATGTGTGCCTAGAAGACACAGCCAGGACCTGGGAGTTGGCCAGCACTCAGGAAGTGAGCCAGCCCATACCATCCTGACAGGCTGGAGCCCCTCTGGGCAGACAAGGAAATCTGTCACCTACTACTTGGATCCCCTGAATCAATGGAAGGCCTGTGGAGGCTGCACAGACCCCTCACCATTCAGTGTCATGGAAACCAAAAGACTCTGCAACAATTATATCACCACAGGCAAAACGAAACAATTTCCATGGACAGGGGATCCTGGGATGAAAAACACCATCAATGACATTCAAGTTAAAAGGGTGGGCAGATTTATTTTCATGTTTTCTAAATGTCACAGCAGGAAAACACCAACAATTTAGAATCAGCCCCAGGCTGAGGGGCCGCCTCTGGGACTCTGCCCCACATAGTGGAAGGTGGCTAAACAGTTTCTTTTTTCTTTTCTTTTCTTTTTTTTTTTTTGAGATGGAGTCCAGTTCTGTCACCCAGGCTGGAGTGCAATGGCACTATCTCAGCTTACTGCTGTCTCCACCTCCTGTGTTCAAGTGATTCTCCTGCCTCAGCCTCCTGAGTAGCTGAAATTACAGGCGCCTGCCACCGTGCCCGGCTAATTTTTGTATTTTTAGTAGACACATGGTTTCACCATGTTGGCCAGGTTGGTCCCAAACTCCTGACCTCAGATGATCTGCCCACCGCGGCCTCACAAAGTGCTGGGGATTATAGGCATGAGCCACCATGCCCAGCTGGCTGAACAGTTTCTTTTGACCAGCTCAACTCTCACCTGGAGCAGTTTCTGACCTCCAGATCTCGTGGGAGGCGGGGTCTGCATTCACAGACGTCTGATGAGAGATGTGTCGCTTCAGGAGGCTAGTGTGGTGGAGGCCATAGGAAGCAAAGGGCATGGCTGGTGTCCTGAGGGAGACACAGAAACAGGCCCGAGTTTACAGGCTCCCGCTGGCCTAGCCAGGGGCAATCTGGATATCTAAATCAACGAGAGCAGGGACAGATTACAACTTGTTCAATAGCACAATGCATACCTCCCCCCCAGCCCCCTGATCCACACTGATATACCTGAATAAATAAATAGCAAAGAGAGAAGTCTTCCTTACCACAGAGTGACCACTGACCCACTAATCAATGAAGGAGGGATAAGTTAGAGAACCACCATTTGGTAACCGCCCTATTAATAGCTGATTTGGTCAAGAATCAACAGTGAGGTTGGGCATGGGGGCTCACACCTGTGATCCCAGCACCTTGGGAGACCAAGGCAGGAGGATTTCTTGAGGCCAGGCATTTGAGATCAGCCTGGGCAACAAAGTGAGAACCCATCTCCACAAAAACATTGAAACATAAAACAGCTGGGCCTGGTGGCATGTGCCTGTAGTCCTAGCTACTTAGAAGGCTGAGGAGGGAGAATGGCCTGGGCCCACAAGTTGAGGCTACAGTGACAAATGATCGTACCAACTTCACTCCATCCTGGGGTGACAGAGCAAGACCCTGTTTCTAAATAATTAAGAAATTTCCAGCCTGGGCAACAGAGCAAAACCCGGTCTCCACAAAAAAAATATAAAAATTAGCCAGGTGTGGTGATGCCTACCTGTAGTCCCAGATACTTGGGGGGTTGAGACGGGAGGATCTCTTGGGCCCAGGAGGTTGAGGTTGCTGTGAGCAGAGATCGTACCACTGCACTCCAGTCTGGGGTAAGAGAACAAGACCCTGTCTGCAAACAAAATCAATTTGAATAAAGGGGAGAATCAAAAGTGGATGTTAATACTACTGATAATTACATGGTCTCCATACATCTTCCTGGTAAATTCTCATCATCAATTTTTTTTTTTTTTTGAGACAGGATCGTATCCTGTTGCCTAGGCTGGAGTGCAATGATGCAATCACAGCTCACTGCAACCTCAACCTCCTAGACTTAGGCCTCCCAAGTAGCTGGGACCAACACCACCATGCCTGGCTGATGTTTTTCTTTTTAGTAGAAACAAGGTCGTGCTATGTTGCCCAGGCACTCACTATTAATTTTTTTTTTTTTTTTTTGGTTGAGATACGGTCTCACTCTGTAGCCCAGGCTGGAGTACAGGGGCATGATCTCGGCTCACTGCTACCTCCGCCTCCTGGGTGCAAGCAATCCTCCCACCTCAGCCTCTCAAGTAACTGGGATTACAGGCGCACACCACCACACCTGGTTATTTTTAAATTTTTGGTAGAGATGGGATTTTGCTATGTTGCCTGAGCTGGTCTCACACTCCTGAGCTCCAGTGATCCGCCCACCTCAGCCTCTCAAAGTCCTGGGATTACAGGCATAAGCCACCACGCCCAGCCTCATTACTATTTAATCTGGGCACAAAGTAATTATTTTACAATGGAAAAACCTGACCGGCACCTTTTTAACCCAGTGATAAAAGGGCACCTGGCAAGGACCAGGTGTCCCACTACGGTGCTCCTCCCAACAAAGCCCATGCTGGGCCTAGTCACCAGCAAATACCAGACAGCCTAAGGGGCGGCCACATGCTCTGGAGGGGTCAAGGTCAGGAAAGACAGAAAGGCAAGGGACCATTCCTGACTGAAGGGGACTAGAAATATCACTATATACAGTGGGTGAGCCTGTGAAACATCACTGCACACAGTGTGAGGCCTGGTGGCAATACGAACTTCCTGGTGTGGTTACAGGCACTGTGACTATATAGGATAATGCATTCGCTTCTAGGAAATACACTGAAATATTAAGAGGTCAAGGGGTGTCATATCCTGTAGCTTACTCATATTGGCTTAGAGAAAAAAAACACATACAATAGAGGTGGAAAACAACAGATGCAGCAAAATGTTAACAATTTGGAAATCTGGGTGAAGGGTCTATGAAAGTTTCTTTTTTTTTTTTTTCCCTGAGACAGGATCTTGTTCTGTTACCCCAGGCTAGAGTGCAGTGGCACACTCACAGCTCACAGCTCATTGCTCCTGGGCACAAGTGATCCTCCCACCTCAGTCTCCTGAGTAGCTGGGACCATAGTTGCACATCATCACACTTGGCTTTTTTTTTTTTTTTTTTTTTGTAGAAACGAGGTCTCCCAACGTTGCCCACGCTGGTCTCGAATTCCTGGCCCCAAGCAATCCTCCCACCTTGGCCTCCCAAAGTGCTGGGATTATAGGCGTGAGCCACCGTGTTCGGCCTACAAGTTATTTTTATTATGTGTGGAAACTTATCTGTAAGTCTGAAGTTATTTCAAAATAAAAAGTTACAGGTGGCTTGCACCTGTAATTCCAGCTACTTGGGAAGCTGAGGCAGGAAGATTGCTGAGGCCAGGAGTTCAAGACCAGCCTGGGCAACACAGCGAGGCATCCCCGTATCTCTGCAAAAAAAAAAAAAAAAGTTAAATTAGCTGGCTGTGGTGATGCATGCCTATAGTCACTGACGTGACAGGCTGGCTTGAGTGATGATTGTGCCACCAAGTGATGATTATGACACTGCACTCCAGCCTGTGTGACAGAGTAAGACTGTCTTTAAAAATACATAATGGCTAGGCCAGGAGCGGTGGCTCACACCTGTAATCCCAGCACTTTAGGGGGTCGAGGCGGGCAGATCACTTGTGGTCAGGAGTTCAAGACCAGCCTGCCCAACATGGTGAAACCCTGTCTCTATTAAAGATACAAAAATTAGCTGGGCGTGGTGACAGGCACCTGTAGTCCCAGCTACTTGGGAGGCTGAGCCAGGAGAATCACTTGAAGCAGAGACAGCGCCACTGCACTCCAGCCTGGGCAACAGAGTAAGACCCTGTCAAAAAAAAAAAAAAAAAGCCCACAATGGACCAGTACGGTGGTTCGTGCCTGTAATCTCTGAACTTTCGGAGGCTAAGGCAGGAGGATCGCTGGAGCCCAGCAGTTCTAGAGCAGCCTGGGCAACATAGCAAGACCCATCTTACAAAAAAATAAAATAAAAGCTAGGTGTAGGGGTGCACGCTTATAGTACTAGCTACTTGGCAGGTTGAAGTGGGAGGATCACTTGAGCTCAGGAGGTTAACGTTGCTGTGAGTTGTGATCACAACACTGCACTCCAGGCTGAGCAACCCAGCCAGGCCTTGTCTCAAAAAAAAAAAAAAAAAAAAAAAAAAAAAAAAAAAAAAAAAAAAAAAAAAAAATGCTGGGCGCAGTAGCTCACACCTGTAATCCCAGCACTTTCGCTGAGGCCGAGGTGGATGGATTGCCTGAGGTCAGGAGTTTGAGGCCAGCCTGGCCAACATGGTGAAACCCCGTTTCTACTAAAAATACAAAAATTAGCCGGGCACGCTGACCTGTGCCTGCAATCCCAGCTACTTGCGAGGCTGAGGTGGGAGAATCGCTTGAACCCAGGAGGCGGAGGTTGTGGTGAGCCAAGATCATGCCACTGCACCACTCCAGCATGGGCGAAAGAGCGAGACTCCATCTCCAAAAAATAAATAAATAAAATAAAGTAAATAAATAAACCCAAACCATACGTATGTGATTTCTCTTCTGTGTGTGTGTGTGTGTGTGTTGTGCGTGTGTGCGCGCGTGCGCGTGCAATGGTGTGATCTCAGCTCACCACAACCTCCGCATCCTGGGTTCAAGCGATTCTCCCGCCTCAGCCTCCCGAGTAGCTGGGATTACAGGTGTGCACCACCATGCCCAGCTAACTTTTGTATTTTTAGTAGAGATGAGGTTTCACCATGCTGGCCAGGCTGGTCTCGAATTCCTGACCTCAGGCGATCCCTCCACCTCAGCCTCCCAAAGTGCTGGAATTACAGGCGTCAGCCACCACTCCCAGCCCACATATACAATTTCTAAAAGAAAAAATTAAAATAAAAAACGCAAAAAGTTAAAACAAGCAAAAAAACCAGGCATCAAAAACTGCTTGGCAGCTGAATTCTGCATCTAAGAGGGTGTGAATCTGCCTCACCTCCAAGTCCTCCACAGGATCAGCAACATTTCAGGGTCACTGATCACTGCCGCCACCTGGGCAGCATCTCCTCCCTGCCGCTCCCTTTCTCCCCTCCACCCTCTGGGGAATCTGTCCACACGTGAATTGTAGGTAAAGGCCTGGCCTGCCTTACACATGCCAGCAGATCTGGGGTGGGCCAGCATTTGCAGGAAGGGGCCTGCATGCAGCTTCCTGGGGAAGGCAATAGGCCAGTGAGATTAAGGAGGGTCAGAGGTGCACAGGCAGCTGATGCTGGGGCAAGAGGGTCTCCTGGGAAGTCGGCCAAGAGGCCCTGCGTTAGTGCCCACTGAGGACCCAGGACAGCCAGGCATGAGAGCCCCTGGTTTACACTCCCGACCTGTGCAGGCATGCATCAGGCTCAGCCTGTTTGGACTGGCAAAACAGGCTCTTTGGCCCAGGGCCTCCCCTTCAAGACCTGCTCCAGGGGCCCATAGAGATTTCCATTTTTTTTTTGCTCATAGGACAACCTTTCCACCCTGCTCACTGCCTCAGACACCGCCTGTGGGGAGGGCTGCTCCACGCACAACACAGCCCATTCCCATGCAGGCCGTGGAGGCCTCCAGGGACCTGATAGCTTCAGTGACGGCCAAAGACACTGAACACTAAGGACAGATTGCCCGCCACACCCCACCCTCCAGTCTGTGCTAAGACAGCTGGGGGTGGGGAATGAGGCATAAGAAAAATCGGGGAACCCTGGACAAAGGCTGGCAACATTGTCCCCGTGGGCGATGCAAGTGACCAGGCCACTCCCTTATGGAAGGGCCAGGTCTTAACAAAGGGCAGCCTTACCTGGGAGGTGGTGAGGGGCTGGTCCCCCCTGGGCTGGAGGAGAGTGGCGGGGCACACTGCCTTCGGTGGGCAGGAACCATGACAGGTACCTGTCCACCAGGATGAAATAGGCACAGTCTGAAGTACGGACGTGGAGGGACACAGGGAGTGGCTGGAAAACCAAGCTAGTTGTTAGCGTGGGCTCTGGACACTGCCAGGCCACCAAGCACCAACAAGTGCAGGGAAGCCCTGGGCCGTGGCCCCACCTCTCCCAGCAAAAGGCATCCCTTCCTTACCTTCTGAGTGATGAGGCTCAAGGCAAAGAAGAATATGTAATACTCGAATGGATCTGAGAGCAGCGTCAGGGGCAAACACGCAGGGTTGATGAGCCACCCCCTGCTCAGTGGCAAGTGCTGGGCCACCCACAGCCTCCCTACCTCAGGGCCACCAAAGGATACTCAGGGCCAAGTTCAGACCAAGGCCCCCAGTAGGGGTGAACTGGACCTTGTTGTGGTACAGAGGACTGTCAGGGAGGATGCACTCCTGGATGGACGCCTTCACAGGACCCTGGAGAGGCAGGGAGGCTTGCGGGCAGGTGCTGGTGCGTAGTGCCCGATACGCAGTACCCCACATGCACAGCAGCACTTTGGGAAGGCTGCTGGGGAAGAGACCCACACACAGAACCCACCTGTGGGGACAGTGCCCTGCCTCTGAGCAGTGCCTGAACAAGAGTCTTTGCTTAGAACTTCTCCTACCATCTCATAAAAAGCTGCAGACAGCAAGGGTAGCAGTCATGCAATACCCATTTCCTTTGCCTCTCACACCCCTGGAACGAATCGCTCCTCAATTTGCCCTCAGAGGACTGGAGGAGATTGCCCATCACCACAGGGCTGTGCAAGGCCCACTGCCCCGAGCACCACTCTCGCCACTGTGGTTTACTTACAGGCAGGTAGGAGACAGGAAAGTCGAACTTATAGTCTTCAGCTTGAAGCTTATAAACCAACTTCATCATTGGGCCACTGAACATGAAATTGAACAAACAAACAAAAACAGGGCAAATGAACTGCGAATTATCTTGCTTTGATTGTTTCTTAATCTTAAGAAATTCAGAGAGTGGTTTAAAGGTGGAATCACCATGAGGAATCACCCAGCCTCTCTCCGGTGACCAACCTACCTACCCAGGGTCGAGAAATTCCATCACGATGCTGTACTCCACAGGATTCACGCGCCCCTGTAAGCAGCGGAGGTTCCAGCCAACGAGGACACCATCTAGGCTGCCGAAAATGCTCTCTACCAGCCATGGGAAGATGGTGTGCAGCTCCTGAAACAATGTGTGGTGAGGCTGCGGGCAGGACCAGCACCCATTCCTGCCCCGGCTCTAGTCCTGCACCACCTGCTGCCCAGCTCCTTCTGAGGAGGCCACTCCCTGGCTGAGACCTACGAGATGAGCCCTGCACCCAAAGGAACCCTGGTGCCATGGTGCCAACGACAAGAGCAGCTTTGGGTTCTTCCAATGGGGTACATGGCATACCAAGCAGTGTTGCTTTAGGCTTGGGCCAGCTAAGTAAGTCAGCCTCCAATCAAAATACATTTTTTGTGTGTGATAGAAGACTAAATTAAGAAAAATAAATAAACATAAACAATGAAGAAAATTTAAAAATATAAAATAAAAAAATACACAAAATACATAGGGTCTCACTCTGTTGCCCTGGCTGGAGTGCAGTGGTGCAATTATGGCTCACTGCAGCCTTGACTTCCTGGGCTCGAGCAATCCTCCCACCTCAGCTTCCTGAGTAGCTGGGACTATAGGCACACACCACTACACTCAGCTAATTTTTAAATTTCTTGTAGAGATAGGTTCTCAGTATGTTGCCTAGGCTGGTTTTGAGCTCCTGGGCTTAACTGATCCTCCCACCTCGGCCTCCCAAAGTGTTGAGATTACAGGCATGAGCCACCACAAAAAAAGATTCTTTAAAAAGAGATGGAAACTTCTGACTTGAAGGATGCTCTATCAGAAAGGAAAGCAACATCCTTTCCAGAGTGAAGCCCCTGAAACCTAACTGACCTATTGCCATTTGGTATTAACTCCTTGTCTAGGCCAGCTTCCTGGGCTTGACAATTCCAGGTGTGATTTAAATACATATTTTTAGTATTTACGTTAGGGTTTCTGAACCTTGGTGCTATTGACATTTTGGGCTAGATACTTCTTTGTTGCAGGGAGCTGTCCTGTGCTTTGCAGAATGTTTCCAGCAACTGTGCTTTGCAGAATGTTTCCAGCAACCCTGGCCTCTACTTCTTAGATGCTAGTAGCACACACTCCCCATCTACCTCCAGATGTGACAACCAAAAATGTCTCTGACATTGCCAAGTGTCCCTTGAGGGACAGAGCACCTGTGGCTAAGAACCCCTGATCTACAAGTTCACATGTTTAAATGTGTCCATAAACATAATGGTCATGATAATGGCCAGGCCTCTGTGCCAGGCAGTGCTCGGGGTTGGGGCGGGGAGGGAAATTAGGAATTATAATAAAGTTCTTCAACGAATGTATAAGACATGCTCCAAAGAGAGACATTAGCAGAGCTATACCTTTGCTGGAAAGTCCTCCATGACTTTAATCAAGTCTTGGCACTGCTGTGCAAAGGGCTTATTTATAGAGTCAGCTTTCAGGCTAGCCTAGAAGACAGAACAAAGCGAAAAAATCATGAGGACATTCACTCTGCAGCTTTTAGTGGCACTCTGGCTTGAGTCAAACAGAAATCCAAGCAATAGGTTATGAGTCAGACCCATAACCACTGGCCTGGCTCCCCAGCCCCTCATGTGTGTCAGTGGCCCAAAGAGCACTACTAGGAGAGGCCGTAGTTCTATGCTCTCTGGACCAGGAACTATCAGCCTTGTTTCCCAGTACCCCCTCAGAGTGCTGCACATGATCAGAACAGGATTGACTTCTACCAATCCATAAGTAGGGGCTGATCCCAGAGTCAGCCCCAGAGCCAGAAGAGGATCTTGATTGTGTAAGGGCACCCCTCACAAACCACAGAGTACCACTGAGTTTGTACGCATCAACTGGAAATTTCCAGCCTGATGGACCACCGTGATTACACCGTTGTGATCATCAGTAAGAACGCTCAACAACATCACGGCTATGGCAGAAGCTCTCTTAAAGGAGCTGTCCTTTATTCAATAGACACTGAACCTACTAAACCAATGATCTTAAAACACAGGGCAGACAAAAATTATAGACCGCTTCAGCCAAGTAGACACTAATCATGAAGGCAATGGAGAGGCCAGAAAAGACTCAGGACAAGGACTAATGAAATCTACCTAGTCGTGGGATGTGAGGAAAGCACCCTGACTACAAGGAGAAAAATGGCGTCTGTGCGAATGGATTAAGATCAAGAGAAACGGCTAGAATTTCAACCTAGAGAGCTTTGCCAAAGGATATCTAAGGCCTTGTCTACCTCCAAACGAGGGTGGATTTCACAGTGATTGAGACAGAGATGGAGACCTGAGCTGTCTGGCCATGGGCCAGACCTGTTGACTCTAGTGGGGTGCACTGAGGAAGAATGTCCTTCCACATAAATGTTTACAAAAACACCTCCTAAGAACTAAAATTAGGAACTTTCATCACCAATACTTGCCTCATATCTAACTTCTCACTTCTCAGTATCATTTTTTTTTTCTTTTTGAGTCTTTACTATGTTGCCCAGGCTGGTCTCAAACTCTTGGGCTCAAGTAATCCTCCTGCCTCAATCTCCTCAGTAGCTGGAACTCCAGGCATGAGCCACTGCACCCAGTTCTCAGCATCATGTTTAATAAAGTGCAACCTAGCAGCCCCCCGCACAACAGTGTCCCCATTTTTCACTGATGACAGTTATGACTGATTATTAGAATGCTTCGTATCTATTTAAGAATTTACAAGTTATGAACATTCTGATATACATCCTTCTCACTTGCTCCTCCTCCTCATACCCTTGGGAAGTAGAGAAAATAGAATTTGAATGAACTTGTCTTGCATGAGAAAACCCAGAGCCCAGAGGTTGAGTAACCCCAAGGTCCTGTAGTAATAACGAGGCACAGTCAAGTTAAGGAGTCTGCCATTGTTTCCATCACATGCCCCTAAAAAACAACCACTACAGAGTTCTTCAAGTCAATGGGAAGAACACTCAAGTCCCACAGCTACAGAACTATGACCACAATGACACTCATGCAAGCAGTTGATATTTACCAGTAGAAAGCTGGGCTGCTGCAGGTGAGGGAACGCCATAGCAGCCTCCAGTGGAGAGTTGAAAATGGCCTTGGAAAATGGCCTTCTTAGCAAACCACTGTGGAAAAACAAAGACAAAATCTCAACATCTGCAACACAGCAGAATCTTTTTATATTTTTCTTTAGAGACAGGGTCTCGTTCTGTTGCCCAGGCTGGCATGCGGCAGCACGATCATAGCTCACTGCAACCTCAAACTCCTGGGTTCAAGCAATCCTCCCACCTCAGTCTCCTGAGTACAGGCACGTGCCACTATGCCTGGCTAATTTTCCTTTTTTTTTAGAGACAGGGTCTTGCTATGTTGCCCAGGCTAGTTTGTCAGGCTGTGATGCCCAGGATCCTGGCCTCCACTGATCCTCCTGCCTTGGCCTCCTAAGTGTTGGGGTTACAGGTGTGAGCCACTGCACCTGGCCCTAACAAAATATTACATAGTTTCACAACACCCAGGAGAATATCACACATTACACTACCAATTCGCAACACACATTACATTGCCAATTCTCATGTCTTACTTATTGATTAGAGACAGGGTCTTGCTTGCTCACTCAGTTTGCAGTACAGTGGTGCGATCATAGCTCATTGCAACCTCAAACTCCTGAGCTCAAGTGATCCTCCTGCGTCAGCCTCCCAAGTAGCGGGAACTACAGGCAAACATCAACAAGCCCAGCTAATTTTTGTACTTTTTGTAAAGATGGGGGTTTCATCATGTTGCTCAGACTGCTCTTGAACTCCCAGACTCAAGCGATCTATCCGCCTCAGCCTTCCAAAATGTGGGATTACAGGCGTGAGCCACCACGCCCGGCCAGCAATTCCCATCTTTTATACAAATGCTGTTCTCAACCGGGCACGGTGGCTCCCACCTGTAATCCTAGTACTTTGGGAGGCTGAGGCAGGAGGATCACCTGAGGTCAGGAGTTCAAGACCAGCCTGGCCAACATGGTAAAACCCCGTCTCTACCAAAATACAAAAATTAGCCGGACATGATGGTGGGTGCCTATAATCCCAGCTACTCAGGAGGCTGAGACCCGAGAATCAATTGAATCCAGGAGAAGGTGGTTGCAGTGAGCTGAGATCACGCCACTACACTCCAGCCTAGAAGGCTGAGCAAGACTCTGTCTCAAAAAAAAAAAAAAAAGAAACACTGTTCTCCTGCAGCCCATAGTGGCCAGCTTCAGAGCCAAGTTTGTGGTACTGAATCCCTGGTAATGCTTGTACAGCATTTGTTATATACCAGGACTCACTCTAAATGCTCTCTATATATCTCCTCATTTAATCCTCAGTGGTAGGCAGAATTCTAAAGATAGCAGCCCGAGATTCCCGACCCCTGTTTGTTCAATCAAATACTCATCTAGGTACTGCTGTGACGGCATTTTGCACATCCAATTAGAGTCCTAAGTTAGTGGACCTTAAGTTACAGAGTAGTCCCCAGCTGACAGCCAGCAAGGAAACAAAGACCTTAGTTCTACAACTCCAAGGAACTGAATTCTGCCAGCAACCTAAATAAACCTGGAAGCAGCTTCTTCCCTGGAGTTTTCAGATAAGAACAAAGCTGCCAACACCTTGATTTTAATCTTGTAACGCACAGCTGAGCTTGCCTGGACTTCTGCACACATAACTATGAGATAATAAATGGGTGCTGGTTTAAGCTGCTAAGTTTGTCATACAAGAATAGAAAAACCAACCTCACAACAACCCAATGGGTACAGATGTACTATGACTGCAAGTCAGTACAGATGATGAAGGAGAGGCAGAAATAGGATAACTCACTTACCCCCACCCAGCTAGTAAGTGGCAGAACCAAGATTCCAATACAAAGACCGCCTCACAAAACTGAGACAGGGGCAAATCCCCTCCATATTACCCGTGCACTATGCAATGAACGGAGGGGAAGAGCAAGCTCTGCCAAGTGAGCCTTTGAATAAGCCATGAGAAAACTAGGATCAAAGGCCAGGCACCATGGCTCATACCTGTAATCCCAGCACTTTGGGAGGCCACGGTGGGCAGATCACTTGAGGCCAGGAGTTCGAGACCAGTGTAGCCAACAAGGCAAAACCCCATCTCTACTAAAAATACAAAAATTAGCTGGGTGTGGTGGCGGGCACCTGTAGTCCCAGCGACTCGGGAGGCTGAGGCATGAGAAATGCTTGAGCCCAGGAGGCGGAGGTTATAGTGAGCCAAGATCACACCATTGCACTCTAGCCGGGGTGAGAGAGGGAAACTGTCTCAAAAAATGGAAGAAAAAAAAAAAGAAAAAAAGGAAAGAAAACTAAGATCAGCTTTCCAGATTCCTACCTCTCAGCTCACCCAGGTCAAAAATAAAAAATGCTCAGACCTAGACTTCACAGACAGGAAGTCTGCCAAGTCCCACTGGTGGCCTAGTTACAGTTTTCCTGGCCCAGCTCTGCCCACTGCACAAGTAACGGCACTGGGGTGCCACCTGGCAGTCTGTGGAGGAAGAGAGGCTGGGTGTAAAGAGGCCATGTAGGCAGTTGTAGAGTGAGAGGAGACAGGAATCTCTGCCTCTCTGCCACTTGGCAATAGGAACATCTCCCAAGTTTTTTCAATTTTTTTTTTTTTTTTTTTTTGAGACGGAGTCTCACTCTGTCGCCCAGGCTGGAGTCCAGTGGCGCTATCTTGGCTCACTGCAAGCTCCGCTTGGGTTCACGCCATTCTCCTGCCTCAGCCTCCCGAGTAGCTGGGACTACAGGCGCCGGCCACCACGCCCGGCTAATTGTCTTTTGTATTTTTAGTAGAGTGGGTTTCACATGTTAGCCAGGATGGTCTAGATATCCTGACCTCGTGATCCGCCCGCCTCAGCCTCCCAAAGTGCTGGGATTACAGGCGTGAGCCACCGCGCCCGGCCAGCTTTCTCTTTTCCTTTTTTTTTTTTTTTTTTTTTTTTGAGACGGAGTCTCGCTCTGCGCTCTGTCGCACAGGCTGGAGTGCAGTGGCGCCATCTCAGCTCACTGCAACCTCCGCCTCCCGGGTGCAAGCAATTCTCTGCCTCAGCCTCCCAAGTGGCTGGGATTACAGGCGCCCGCTACCACGCCCGGCTAATTTTTGTATTTTCTACTAGAGACGAGGTTTCACCATCTTGGCCAAGCTGGTCTTGAACTCCTGACCTCGTGATCCACCCGCCTGGGCCTCCCAAAGTGCTGGGATTACAGGCGTGAGCCACCGCGCCCGGCCTCAATTCTTAATCTAGCTATCAATTGCAGTGTTAAAGAAAAACGCCTCAGTCCTAATGCACTTGGTCAAGAAAACACTGCACTACTGCAACATGATCAAAGCAGCATTAAACTGTGGACTGTTGGGTAAGTGCGGAGCTCTAGAGACGATGAAGGGGAGAGCATCTCTGCTCAGTAAAAGCTTTCATGGGCAGCGACTAAAAGAATGAGGCCCAGAGGAATTTCTAGGAACTTTCCAAGAGAGGAAATTCAAACCCGAGAACTCCCAAGAGGTGTGTCCCACACCCCTGTTCTCTGACCCTGCCATGGCCACCCTCCCCCGTCACAGGTCTCTGCGTGCCATGCACCTAGAGTCCACTTCGTCGCGACTCTCCAACACCTATTTTCTCCAGGAGCTGCTTCGGACCCGTTTGTTTTTCTTTGTTTCGTTTTGTTTTGTTTTTCTGACAGCGACAGCCCTTGGGCAACGCTAATCATTCCAAGCAAATTCTGTCATGCCAAGACCTCCCTTAACAGCACGCGCCCACTTGTTTCCAACTCTCCTGCGAACTGGGCTTCGGGAGCCTCCGAAACCAAGGCTCGGAGATGTGGAGCACACAGGGGAAGGGTCGAGCTGGGACCCACACCCGGCTCTTCCTCCCACACCGCCTGTTGAGCCCAAGGCTCAACTTCAACACAAAGCTCTCCTTCCCTCAATTCCTTCAACGACGGGTAACCTTCAACGAACACCTACCGGACCAGAACAGAGTGGAGGAGCCGCGCGGGAAGGTGGCACAAAGGCATGGCCCAGAGGGGTGGCAGAAAGACTCAGCCGGGGCCCTCCACTCCCCAGCCTGCCCGGCCTGGGCAGAGCCGCCGGGCCGCCCGAGTCCTGGGGCTCGCGGAGGAACGGAGATGGCCTCCGCAGGGGCTCGGGGAAGCCCCCAGGGCGTCGGACCGTCTCACGCGCGCGTCCCGCGCCACTCACCTGTGGGACCCATAGCGTCGCCCGCCTCAGAGGTGGAAGCCGCCATTCCGCCAGCGCGCCAAAACGTCGTCATCAAGGTGCGCGCAGAGCCACGCCCAGCGGCCTGGCGGGAAAAGTGCTTCTACCTCTTTGGGCCGTTACCTCAAAAGGTACATGCGCAAAGCGAAGGCCGGCCGGCCGGGGAGGGGAAATAGCGAGGCGGGAGTGCGGGGGGAGGGAGTGGTCCTTAGCTGAATGCGCCTGCGTTGTGGCGGCCTCTGGCGCCCCAAGGTAGGGCTCACGCACTTTCTCCCTAGCAAGGAATGCGCGTGCGCGTAAGCAGGGTTGTTGATTAGTGCCCCCCACCCCCCCGACCCCCGAAGAGCGACCCCTAGTGGTGCACCGGTGCGGACCAGAAAATTGCACGCTTTCTTGAAACAGGTATTGACTGAGCGCCCAATGTATGCCTGGCACTGGGCTGGGTGCTGCCACCTAAGCGAGCACGACCAATGCAAGTCTATCAGGGACGCCCTGACCGCCAATCAGCTGGCCCCTGCAGTCCGCCGTGCCACTCCCGACGCCTAGCGCGCCGCTCAGCACACCGTGAGCGCCCACTAACTGTTGGGCTCCAATGACGCCGCGGAGGCGGCCCCGTCCCCGCCGCTCCCCGCCGCTCCCCGCCGCTCCCCGCCGCTCCCGCCAGGGCAGCCCGGGAGGCCAGACGCTGGCGCTGCAGGGAGAGGGCGGTAGGCGCATCCGCTAGGGGGCGCGGCGGGGCAGGGCGCACCTTTCGGCGGGCCCCGCGGATGGCGGCGCAGGGCGTAGGGCCTGGGCCGGGGTCGGCGGCGCCCCCGGGGCTGGAGGCGGCCCGGCAGAAGCTGGCGCTGCGGCGCAAGAAGGTGCTCGGCACCGAGGAGATGGAGCTGTACGAGCTGGCTCAGGCGGCGGGCGGCGGTATCGACCCCGACGTGTTCAAGTGAGCGGGGCGGGTGGGGGCCGCATGCACGCTCGCCAGACACCCCCGACCTCTGCTCTCCGGGTACGCCCGGCCCGCTGGTCGGGAGGAGCCCCCGCTGCCCCCGCCCCCGTCCTTGTCCGGTCTTCAGGGAGGTGGCCGCGCCGGGCGGAGAGGGCTCACCGGCCCCGCGTCTGTCCCCGCTAGGATCCTGGTGGACCTGCTGAAGCTGAACGTGGCCCCCCTCGCCGTCTTCCAGATGCTGAAGTCCATGTGTGCCGGGCAGAGGCTAGCGAGCGAGCCCCAGGACCCTGCGGCCGTGTCTCTGCCCACGTCGAGCGTGCCCGAGACCCGAGGTCAGAGCTGGGCCCGCTGTCCCTGCCCCAGTGGCGGGGGTGGCGGGCGGGTAGGGAGCAGGCGCGGCACAGCGGCGGCGTGGCCCTGAGTGGCCAGGCCTGTCTGTCGGTCTAGCCCCAGCACCTGCAGGGCCCATCCGTGGGCTCTGCTCCTGGGCTTCGCTGCCAGCCTTAGGAGGCACGTCCAGGTCAGGTGGACGCAGAGTGCGTACCCCAGGGTGGTCCAGGCTGGGTAGGGCTCCTCCGCTTAGCTCCTCCCCACCTCTTCACTCAGGCCTTCATCCTACAAAGTCGGGAATCAAGACGGTTTGGGGCTGGGCGCCGTGGCTCACGCCTATAATCTTTGGGACCCCACGGCGGGAGAATCCTTTGAGGCCATGAGTTTGAGACCAGTCTGGGTGACAGGGTGAGATCCTGTCTCTAAATGTTTTTCAAAAGACAGTCTCGATCTCTGTCCTGTGGTATACAGCATCCAGGGAAGTGCCCAGGGAGCAGGGCAGGCAGATGTCTTCCTGCCTTTACCCCACCTGGGCCCAGTTCCTGCCTCTGATGATTGCAGGAAGAGAGTCAGACGCGGAACTCCCAGGGTGCAGAGGCCTGCGGGGTCTGAAGGGCCTCCTCCCTCTCCAGTGTGGTGACTGGGCTGAGGAGATGCTGGGACTGAGAGTGTCATGGTGGAGCCTCCGTCCCTGCCCATCCTCTCCGCATGTTGCTTCTGCTCCTGATGGCTCTCTCTGAAATGCAGCACAACCTCCCAGGCCAATGGAAGGAGGCCCAGAGCTGGCTCCCTGCCTGGAAGCACGAGGAGACCCGCACAGGCATCATGAGAAGGCATGGAAAGCAGGCTGCCTTCATGGGGGGAGTGCCAGGGCCTGGGCACCCACGCCCACTGACCCAAGAGGGCCCGGGCACCTGCGTGCTGGCCTCTTCACTGACCTTCGCTCTGTCTGCTCTCTTTGTGTCTCTCTCTGACCTCCAGAGGCCTCCTTTCTCTCTGCCAGGAACAGTAGCCCCCCTGCAAGGCCCTCGTTTTCCTCCAGCCCGCAGCCTGCGGCCTCTCCGGTTCTGCTCCGCAGCCCAGCTGCCACACACTCGCCTCTCTCTCCAGGCCCCCCGGGTTCCCTCCGCCTCTCTTGCTGCCTGTTCTCTCCTTTTGCAGGTTGCGTTTATTGGCTTATCTCTGGGGGTTGGTGCTCTTCCTTGTTTTCATGGAAACTGCATGGCCCCAAGAGGCCCAGGCAGCTTTGAGCTGCAAGGGCAGGATCATGCAGGCCACCGCTGCCCTGCCGCTTAGCCACAGGGCACTATTTCTGACTCGGTTTATTAGAGACATGGTGTGGCAGTCTCTAGACCCCACAGTCGGGCTGGCATCCGGGGACAGGACCAACATCCCCACACCCCAGAGGTGAACTAGTGGTGAGTGTGAAGAGCCCCTCTCCAGGGGAAGACAGCCGGCTGGGTGCAGTGTGCTCTGCTGGAGAGCACAGCCCCAGGCGTGACAAACACCTCGGCCTCTTAGAAGTTGTCCCCTACCTGGACAGGAAGTCTGGAGGCTGAAACAGAAACTCCCACCTTCCCAGAGTCTCCCAGGCAGTGCCACACAGATGCCATGTGCTGGTCCCCATGGCCACACTCCAGCACTCAGCCCCCTTGCCCGCCTCACTCCTGAGTTGGGACACTTTCCAGGTGTCACCAGGTGTGATCAGGGGCCTGTGAGAGCCCAGGGATCTTTGGTCGCGCCTCCTGCATGAGCCTCCTGACAGCAGCCACCTCACTGCCACCCAGAGCTCAGGCCCAAGAGAGGGTGGAGAGGGCCTGAAGGACAGGCCTGGAGTAGGGGTGTATGGACTGCAGGCTGAGATGAGCAATTGAGGGGCAAGTGTCCAGCAGGAGGGAGAAACTAGGAACAGAGTCCTTGTCACTCCAGATGTTGCTGCTCACTCAGCACTCACTCAGGGCTCTGGGTGCCAGGCCTAACTCTCAGGGCAGAGGGCGTGGCAGGGAAGTGAGATGATCACATTCAGTCCAGTGAGAGGCAGTGAGAAAACCACCAGTGAGACCAGAGTGCTGGCTCACACCTGTAATCCCAGCACTTTGGGAAGTCAAGGCAGGTGGATCCCTTGAGCTCAGGAGTTCAAGATCAGCCTGGGCAACATAGCAAGACCCCATCTCTACAAAAAATACAAAAACTAGCCAGGCAGGGCCCGGCGCGGTGGCTCATGCCTGTAATCCCAGCACTTTGGGAGGCTGAGGCGGGCGGATCTCGAGGTCAGGAGATCGAGACCATCCTGGCTAACACGGTGAAACCCCATCTCTACTAAAAGTACAAAAAAAATTAGCCAGGCATGGTGGCAGATGCCTTTAGTCCCAGCTACTTGGGAGGCTGAGGCAGGAGAATGGTGCGAACCTGGGAGGTGGAGCTTACAGTGAGCCAAGATTGCGCCACTGCACTCCAGCCTGGGTGACAGAGCGAGACTCCGTCTCAAAAAAAAAAACTAGCCAGGTGGGCGTGGTGGGGGTGCCCATCTGTAGTCCCAGCTACTTGGGAGGCTGAGGTGGGAGGATTGCCTGAGCCTGAGGGGGATGTTGCAGTGAGCCAAGAGCTTGTGACTGGACTCCAGCCTGGGCAACAGAGCAAGACCCTGTCTCAAAAAAAAAAAAGAAAAGAAAAGAAAAGAAAAGAAAAACCGCTAGCAATGGAGTTGGGAGGAGGCTTCAGAGCCCAGAGAGCAGCAAGGGTTACACAGGGTGGAGCAGGAAGGGTCGGCAGAGCCCCACAGGTGTGAGCTGGGGCAGTGGGAGGGCATGGGAGAGGCAGAGCGCTGTCCAGGTGCTGGTAGGCCCAGGGCAGGAGGAGGCAGGTGGGGGGCACAGTCAAGATGTATGTGGGGGTTGTGGCACTGGAAATGCAGGCATAGAGGGGCCAGGAGGATTAGGGGGTGCCGTGTGAGCGAATGGGGGCTCCAAGAGAATTTACCCGAGGACAGGAGTGGCCTGGAGTGCTGGGCCCCTCAGGGTCATTTGTTTCTCGAGGGCTGTGTCCTGGAAGCATAGCCCAGGTCCTGTAGGCTGGGTGGCAGAAAGCCACGACATGAGGGCACCGAGGCCCCATGGGGATAGAGTGGAACCTGAGGAGGAGGTGGAGGGGAATGGGGCAGACCTGTGCTGCTGAGTGAGAGGCAGAGGCCACAGATGGAATGCTGAGAGCTCTCTGAGGCCCACATATTACAGCATGTGACCACACAGAGCTCCAGCTGCCCTGGTAATGGCAGAATCTGGGGTGGAGGATTCTGCCACCCCATATGGCAGGGGGGTTGTTGGAGTAATCCGGGGGGGGGCAGGGCATGGAGGCCATAGGTTTCCCACAGGACTCGGGTGTTGAGTTCTCCAGGCTATGGGCCAGGCCCTCTCGAGCTTGCCTCTGTGAGCTGCAGCAGGCACCCTGGGTCCTCTGGATGCCTGTCCCCCAGCCATCCAGATGGCCTGTGGGGACAACCACCACCAGATTCACTCATACCCACAGGGAAGGGGAAATAGAAAACCCCAGAAGCACAGAGGGTCGATGCTTGTCTTGGTGAGAGTCTGGAGTCATTGAGGGAAAAATAAATTCAGTCAAGCGTTCTATTTAAGTTTAGGGAAACTATACGTTTTAAAAGTTGTCCAGAGCATACGTTTGGAGTGTGGAAGCCGTGAGTCTCACCTGAGCTGTGCTGCCTGATACAGGAACTTCGAGCCACACATGGCTGGCGTGGTCATTGCACTGCGTGTGTTATGCACAGCGGATGCCAAAGGACCGGTACAAAAGGGAATGCAAAAAACCCACCACACCTTGGGAGGCCGAGGCTGCTGGATCTCTTGAGCTCAGCAGTTCAGGACTAGCCAGGGCAACACAGGGAGACCCAATCTCTACAAAACATACAAAAATTAGCAGGGCATGGTGGCACACATCTGTAGTTCCAACTACTTGTGAGGCTGAGGTTGGAGGATTGCTTGAGCCTGGGAGGTTGAGGTTGCAGTGAGCTGTGACTGCACCACTGCACTCCAGCCTGGGTGAGTGAGTGAGACCCTGTCTCAAAAATAAACAAAAAACCCCAAAGTGAATGAGGCTGGGCATTGGTTCACACCTGTAATCCCAGCATTTTCGGAGGCTGAGGCAGGAGCATCACTTGAAGCTCGGAGTTTGAGACCAGCCTGGGCAACATAGCAAGACCCCACCCATTTCTACAAAGAAACAAGAAAAAGAACAAAGGTGAATGCAACATCTTATAAATAACTTATGTACTGACTGCATATTGAAATAATACGTTGGATATTTTAGATTAATTAAAGTATTTGAGCTAATTGTGCATTTTCTTTTACTTTTTATTTATTTATTTATTTTTGAGACAGTCTTGCTCTGTCACCCAGGCTGGAGTGCAGTGGCACACTCATAGCTCACTGCAGCCTCAACCTCGTGGGCTCAGGCAATCCTCCCACCTCCTCTTGAGTAGCTGGGACTACAGGTGCACACTACCACACCTGGCTAATTTTTAAATTTTTTGTGGAGATGGAGGTCTCACTATGTTGTCCCAGCTGGTCTCTAGCTTCTGACCTCAAAGGATCCTCCCGCCTTGGCCTCCCAAAGCACTGGAATTACAGGCATGAGCCACTGACCCCTGCTGAGCCAGGCTGTTTTTAACATTCAGTGGTCATTGACTATTTTTGGCGTTTAGGAGGGCCCTCCAGGGACCAGGCGTAGGGGCATCAGTCACCCTGCCCTCACACCCCAACCTGCAGCCACACTTGGTTCAATCCCACTGTCTAGCCCGTCTGACTCAGTAGCCCCTCCCGAGGGAGCAGGGCTAAGCAAAGCTGGTTTCCCCACTGCAAGGCACTGCAGGCCATTCTATTCTGGGCCTTCTCATCCTTCATAAAGTGAGGAGGCCTGAACAGGGCTCCCCACTAGCTCCGAGAGCACGCAATTCCTGAAGATTTCCAGGATTTTCTTAATATCAGTTATGGCTTACGGTTATGTTGGTTTCACATTTCCAGGGTTTGTCAACCCTGTCAGATTTAATGATAAGCATTATTAGCCAGGTGGGGCCCCATGCTTGTAGTCCCAGCTACATCGAGGCTGAGGCAGGAAGATCCCTCGAGGCCATGGGTTCCGGGCAGCAATGAACTGTGATTGCATCACTGTGCTCTAGCCCAGGTGACCGAGCAAGACTCAGTCTGTAAACCCCCCTCCCCCACCACTCTTAAAAAAAAAAAAGCATTATTTGCTCTTTTCTGCTTCGCTCTCATCCTTGTTTCCAGAAGGGACTGGGTCACTACTGAGGGGAGGAGAGGAAGCTCAGATGGCGGCAAGCTGAAGGGAAGCCGACTCTGAGTCAGGCCTAGGTCTGCGGCCTGCCATGCCGCGTGCTGTGGGGAGCTGAGAGCGCATGGGCACCTAAGCACGCAGATGAGGCTGCGGCTACAGAAGATCTGACTCTGTCTGGCCTGGCCTGCGGAGGGACTGTGGCCTCAGAGGAGGATGCTGGCCCAGTGTGGGAGCTGCTGCAGGGTGGCGGGTCCCGTCTGCTCATGGAAGACAGAATCCTTGCCCCTTGACCAGTCAGTGGGGACTAGAATTATGGCAGTTTGTACCACAAGAGATGCGTGGTGGCTATTGTCTGCTTTGTGCCTTTTTCACTAGTCACTGCTGGGCTGAGGTGGCCAATCGTCACCCACCACGTGTTCCTGACTGCGCTCCTCCTTGGCTCAGGGCAACCCTGACTCCATCTTTGTTGAGTCAAGTGTGACAAGCTGACAGAGTTCCCAGCATGACACCGCTGTAACCCTCACCACCACCAGGCAAGAATGAGCAAAGATCTCATTCTCTGAGGAAGAACTCCCCGGAAACTCATAAGGAGGGCCGTCCTATCCCTGCAGGGTATGGGGAGAATTTTTTGGTATTAGCATAGAAAGGGAGCTGGAGGTACCTCTGGAAGAGCGGGGGTCCACGGCATCTCAGACACAGGAGTCTCTGCTTGTTCAGGGTGACAGATGGTGAAACAAATGACCTAATGGATCCCTAGACACCTGGTTGCATCTTTTCTCCAGGAAACCAGTTTCCCTTTGCAGGGTATTTGACTACACTTGATAAGAGGCCAGGGAAGGACCAGGATTGAGGCTGGGTGTTCTGTTGGCTGAACCCTTGTCTGGAGTCACCCTAAAAGTGATGGCAGGGGAGTTCCCGCAAGGGACTGCCCCAAACCTTTCCAAGATGAGAGCCAGTTGGGATTCCAAAGGAAGAAACAGTTAATGCCAGGGTGGTCAGTCCAAAGCATTTGTTAGGGAGCTTACATACAGAGGGGGCTGCAGCGTGCCCTCACGAGGGACAGCCAGGAAAGAGGTTGTGCCTAGGCACACCGCACTGAGGGGGTGGGGTGTGGAGTTTCTATGAGGGTGCAAGGAATTTGGCTGGGGTGGGACCAGTTTCCACGTGCTTAACATGTCAGATCTTTCAGTGTTCAAGGCAACAACCTAAACGTGTATCAGTGTCTGGGAACATGCAAGCCCCAGCCAGGGTTTGAGCCTGCAGGGGGAACATGTAGCTGATTAGGTCAGAGTGGTCAAGGCACTTCCTCAGTCAGGACAAAGGAAACGCTGGGGGGATGAAATGGGGGACCCAACACTGAGTCAGGCATGGGACACATGCCCTGTTTAGAGCCCACGGGCCAGACCCCGCCAGGCCAGAGCAGGGGAGAGCCCTGGCCAAGGCACTCCACATGGGGGGCTGTGACCCCACGGGCAAGCCTGCTACCCAGGCATGTTTGTACCTTGGAGGGTGCTCTCAGTCTTGCTGATGCTGTCAACACCCTGAGCCCAGGGAAATCCATCACATTAAAATAAAGCTCTGGCCCAAGTGTGGTTGCAGATTTTTCTTGGCTATCTTAAAGAGTAAAGTAAGCAAATTACAAATCAAAGAAACTGAACCAGTGGTCTTCATCCGAGAGAGCCTCTGGTGTTCAGAAGGAAAGTTTCAAGCATTCAGACTGTGGCAGGAACCCTGTCATGGAATCTGGCAGCTAAACCCAAAAGCGAGAGGCTTGACCACTGCAGAACACTCGGGTAGGTAGGAAACAATGAAAGAGCTTCCAAAATCAAAATCAGAAACCCAATTTCAGGACTTGGTGACTGCAGTACTTCCTGCCTGTCACCATCTGGGGCAGCTCAGATGTGCAGTCCAGCGTGAACACACCTTGAGGATGAGACAGCGCGTCCCTGCTGCTGCTGCCGCTGATGGCACCATCAGGGCAGACTAGGTTTGCTGACCAGGCTAGGTGTGGACCACCACACCTACCTTTCCCTAAATGGGCCCGTGGCATGTGTCCTTTCAAAATGTTCCCTTGGCAGTGTGCTCCTTGCGTGGCTTCGCTCCTAGGACACATCCTAAAGGGTCCCCTGCACACTGCCAAGGGCTTCTGGGGCATGACCTGTCTTTAGTGGTTCTGAGTCTCAGGACTTGGGGCTGATGCAGGGCCTCTAGCTGAAGCGACTTTGATGGAAATGTGTAGACACAAATGTTGCCCAAGGAGCACGAGTACAGCAGGTGCTACATTTATGGGGCGCGTCCATTCCTAACCATTGTGCTTTGTGTCTCCTTAGGGAGAAACAAAGGCAGCGCTGCCCTCGGGGGAGCATTGGCCCTGGCGGAACGCAGCAACCACGAGGGATCCAGCCAGAGGATGCCACGCCAGCCCAGCGCTACCAGGCTGCCCAAGGGGGGCGGGCCTGGGAAGAGCCCTACACAGGGCAGCACCTAGGATGGGGCAGAGACTTGTCACATCTTTGTCCCCAGCAAAGGCTACATGTTACCTCCTTCAGTTGATAATAAACCTTTCTGAGATGCAGAGGGTCCAGGTCAGATGCTCTCTACCGTTTTTGTTTTTTTTTATATTAAGGCACACTTAGAATGAAGTTTCTGTGCCGGTCCTGGTTGTGCCACAGTGAACTAACCAGGTCCCTTCACCATGGGTCAACTTCCTGAACCTGATTTGGGTTCTGAGGAAA